>NW_027397089.1:11412245-11559507 GCF_003265705.2 Callorhinus ursinus
ATGGGTATTAAGGAGGGCACATTCTGCATGGAGCACTGGGTGTTATGCACAAACAATGAATCATGAAACACTACATCAAAAACTAATGGTGTAATATATGGTGATTAACATAACAATAAAAAATTTTTAAAAAAAGAATGGATAAAGAAGATGTGGTCCATATATACAATGGAATATTACTCAGTCATCAGAAAGGATGAATATCCAACTTTTGCATCAACGTGGATGGGACTGGACGAGATTATGCAAAGTGAAATAAGTCAAGCAGAGAAAGTCAATTATCATATGGTTTCACTTATTTGTGGAACATAAGGAATAGCGTGGAGGACATTAGGAGAAGGAAGGGCAAAATGAAGGGGGGGAAATCGGAGGGGGAGATGAACCATGAGAGACTATGGACTCTGAGAAGGAAACTGAGGGTTCTAGAGGGGAGGGGGGTGGAGGAATGGTTTAGCCCAGTGATGGGTATTAAGGAGGGCATGTATTGCATGGAGCACTGGGTGTTATACGCAAACAATGAATCATGGAACACTACATGAAAAACTAATGATGTACTGTATGGTGAATAACATAACATAAATTAAAATAATAAAATAATAAAATATTTTTTTTTATGTGACCAAAGTCACATCTTTGGGTGAAAGAAATACCTTCAATCTTGGACCTCAACTTTCTTTTCCAGGCAGGCTAAAAATTGTATAAAAATCTTCTCATGATCTCAGGATACACTAAAATTGCCAAAGGGGTATTTCTTTCTAATGGTATGTACACACAGATTAATTTATCAGAGTAGAAAGGCAGAAGAGGGACTTAAAGGAAACAGTAGTATTGCAGCTTGGGAGGAGTAGGAAAGAGAGGAGGGAGCATAGGAAGAGAAGGAAGAACATCAAGAGAATTGCCATGTATGAGAAACCAAGGATTAGGGAGAGAAGGGTGTGCAATGGGGTAAATATCCAAAACCATGATGAAAACAAACCCTTTAAAGGGACCTCAAATAGGCAAAATGTTTTTACTTCATACTATGGTGTCCCAATGTGTTAATGAGTACTCTTTGCCCATCACACAATTGTACATCCAAACTATTCTCCCAGACTCTGGTGATTCAGAGCAAGGACAAACAGTTGGAATTCCTGTCAAATTGGTAGGCTAGAAGTTGGAGTCATGGAGACATCTTACTTCCCTGGAAATCATTCACAGTTTAATGGAAAGAACACAGTAGAACAGCATTCCGGTCCCATCTTTGCCATGTTTTCATTGGGTGCTACCAGAGCATTCTTTGAACCTCAGATTACTCATCAAGATTACAGTTTATATACATCAAGATTTATTGTGAAGTACAAATAAGAGAAAGGTATAAAAGTGATTTGCAAGCTTCAAAATGTTATAAATACCAGATTATCACTACATATACATCACCCGCTAGTATTTAGCATGAAGCAGGTGTTGCTGCGTTTCTGCTCAGGCAGAATTTCTCTACGTTCCTGCCTGAGTGAAGTTTTCATACTTCATAGTTGTTCTGAACATCACCATGAAAAAAATGAAGAAAAAAGAGGAAGAAAATAAATAGCTGAATGCCAAAAAATCCCCAAAGTAAACAGTCATTCTCTTGAAATAGGGAGAAAACAGCATTTTACTATTTAAAGCTCTAGGTAGTTTCACTCTTTAGGGAAAGATAAGCGATCTGTAAAGTATCTGCCCTGGCAACAGATTCATGAATCACAACAATTACCTGTTTCTTTTGGATATTGGATCTGTTAATTATCCACCAAAGTTTAGATTGGACAGCTGCTACCTGACTTCATTTAGTATCCAATGTGGAATGCTTTTGGCAGAGCACTGGTTTCTCTTTTCCCACCAGGAAAATGGGAAATGAATTGGAAGACTTTACTAAGAATTAGTAAAACATAAAAACAACAACAACAACAAAAACCCCTCTAGCTGTAAGTGTTTAAATCTTGGATTAACTATTGAGGGTTCAATCACTGGATCAAGAAAAAGTGCCATTATATAAGTGTATGATTAGTTAAAAGTGGATTAAAAAGTGGGAGAACTGACCAGTGAGAACTAGAAATGCTAGTAAGTTAAAAGAATGACTTATGTGTTTTAACAAAATCTGTGTTTAATTTTGTTTGCAGATGAGAGAGGAACTTTGGGTGTTGGTATTGAAATTTCCAGTAGCATCTGTTCATCCTAAATTTTGCCCCTTAAATCAGAGGAAAAGTATATCATATTATAGGTATCTGGTAAAATAGTGGATGAAAATATGACATGCTTCATTTAATATGCAAGTGTAAAATAATGCTATAATAATTATCTAATTTTAGTTTTACATTTTATTCCTAGTCATTAATTAAAATATGATTAATAAATGCTTTCATTTTCTATAAAATTTATTATGGTGATTTATGGAAGTATCAAATATAAAAACTAAGTTTTCTATTTCTGTTTTTACTCAAGTAATTAACAACTAGGAAAAGCTAAGTAACTTGGAGATTTGAGTCAGCAAATGCCCAATAGGCTGTGCAGAAATTAGACCACCTATAAATCCTGAAAATATTTAGCATAATTAAACCAGACAAACCACCTAAAGAAAAATGGGGAGAAGTTTACAAAAACAGTTGTGAGAGAATACTCAAGGTGCATGTCTGTTATGAAATTTCAATTATCATTAGTGAAAAATGTTGATTTCCCTTAACAGTAAAAAGAAGTCTTGCCCATGGATGCCTATACAACCAGTTGATTTGTATCCTAATGAAACCTAGTGAATATTCTGCATGAAAAAAGAAACTTTCTTGGCAATAGGCCTTGCGCCATGCAGACAACTGAACAGATAAAGTAGAAGATGCTCCAGCTACTGGGTACAAACTGGCAAAACAACAGAAACATCAGACCAAGATTTTCTAAGTGATTCTTCCTTTCTTTCTTCATCTTTCCCTCCCTCCTTCCCTTCTCCATTTCTTCTTTCTTACTTCATTTCACTATTTTTTCCTCTATGTTTTGACATTTTTAAGGTTAATTTTATAGGTTTTTTTTTAATTTCAATGAATAGTTTTTAACCAATTAAGGAATTTTAGTGCTTTAGTTGTTGGGGTTTTTTTCTTATTTATTTATTTTTAAGTAATCTTCACACCCCACATGGGACTTGAACTCACAATCCCAAGATCAAGCTGCAGGCTCTACCAACTGGGCGACCCTGGCATTCCTTAGTGCTTTAGTTTTTAAATAGTCCCTCTCCATCATTTTGTAATTGAAGAATCAGAGAGGGCTAAGTTGTTTCTATTTTATTTTTAGAAAATTTATATATATATATAAACTTTTGTTGATGTTTAAACTTTTGTTGATGTTTTCCAACTAGTTTACACCTTTTTAAAAGGATTAACAATAAAAATGTGTTTAAAGACTCTATCTCCTCCCCACTTCACTCTCCTCTCCATCCCATCCCCTTTGGGTATCTAATGTCAATAAACTTTCATGGACTCCTGAAATATATACATATACACATGCACAGAAATATACACATGCAAAATATTTGTATCTTCTCTGTTTTTCCCCAATATTGAATAATATATAAACTTTGTACTCTTCTCTGCTGCTTTTTTCATTTGACAATATACATAGGCAGTCCTACAAATATGTGTTTACATATCCATATATTTTTAAAATTTATGTACATACATAAATATATAATTTTATATTAAAGCATAAAATCATATATGTTAGCAAGTCTTCAAAATAGTTTTGCTTTTTGTTGCTTTTTTGCTTTCTTTTTTTGATTGTTTTTTGTTGTCTCCTACCATGCTCTCCTTCTCTTCTCTGAGGACATCCATTTCAACACACACAAACACACACACTCCTGTTTTGTGGATTTCTACTTCTCATAATCATATAACATAAACATACATATATACAAAATGACAGACATCCTTTTCTTTCTTCCCACCACATACACACACACATACACACACACACACACACACACACACACACTCAGTTTACCAGAAAATCTTTGATCTTGATACCCCAGTGTTATGTATAATTTTCAAAAAATTAAAAACAGGACTTTCATATAAATTTAGAACATATCAAAGATTTATTTAATCCATTAATGAGAGAACCAGCAAGATAGTAAAGCTGCTTTAAAAATAGAATTAAAGGAGTGGCTGGGTGGCTCAGTTGATTGAGCATCTGACTCTTGGTTCTGACTCAGGTCATGATCTCAGGGTCATGAACTCGAGCCCCACATCAGGCTCCCCATTCAGCAGGGAGTCTGCTTAAGATTCTCTCTCTCCCTGTCCCTTTAACCCTTCCCCCACTTGCTCTCTAAATAAATAAATAAATAAATAAATAAATAAATAAATAAATAAAACCTTTTTAAAATAAAAATTAAAAATAATTAAGTTAAAAATTAAAAATAAATAAAAATAAAAATAGAACTAAAAAGGGGTGTTAAAATGAATTTGCTGAGTTAAAGGCAAGTATCTTGCCAAGCAATAAAACATAACCTTTGGTGTATCCTTTCCCTGGCAGAAATCATTTGTTTCTAATGGAACCAAAATTTGTAAAGTTAGCCAGTAACTTCACAGTGCCTGTGTCCTAATCAATAGTAAATAGTAAGTAAAACAAAGTACATCTCCTGTCTGAGCCTATGAGGCAATGCTTCAGTGTGACATTGAAAGGACACATAATCATCCTTTCACATTATTTCCTGGTTTTGAATAATTTTTAACATCAGGCTGACATCAGTGGACTATGGAGCTATGCCAAGCTTGAGTCACACCCTAAGAAAATTGAGATTCCTCTGGATGACCACCACATGATGTTCCTCTTCCTTTTCGTCATAATGACACCCCTAGACCTGTCTTTTGGACCACTTAATTATATTAAAGCAAAACCCTTGCTAGTTCCCATTAAGACCATGAGCTCTTCTGTCACCCTTAGTAGACATGAAAACTAATTGCTCTAAATCTTTCACATAAAAAGGTCTTCATATAACAGATGAGTTTATTATTACTGCAAATAAATTTAATCATTGTAATGATCTAAAAAATCAGTGCTAATTAGCACTTCTCACTGACCAACATAAAAGAACTTTCTGGTATGTGGTTTATATTTCAAAGTTGCACTAACAGACTTCATTTTACAGCAAGGAATGCATGTTCAGACCATTTTAATGTATAATTTTAATGGTTTTGCTTGTTTTCACTTTCTTAGCTACACTAAAGAATAAATAAAATATTTCTTCTCACTTCCCTGCCCTTGAAAAGAGGTTGTTTTTTGGTTGCTAATGATTTGGACGTATGTTTAATGGGCATTAACAATTGATTGTGAAAGATCAGAAGAGATGACAGTTTAAGGTAAGGGAGGTAGGAAAGAGAAATACCTCAGCTGGAAGGGAATTAAGAATCACAGTGCCCCTTGCAAGCAGCCAGCCCTCAGAGTGGGTAATAGCATGATTTACCTAGAGAAATAAGACATATATACCAAGTTTCCAGCTTTGGCAAAATTTCACCCACCTGCAAAGCTGCAGAAGCAGACTGTAAGACACTGCCTGTTTGAACAATGAGAATTCTGCAGCTACTTTGAGAGACTGGAAATCAGAGACCCTTCTGGGTTCTAGGTACAACATAAGCCTTCTGAATTCTGGGCACCTGGGTGGCTCAGTTCGTTGATCGACTGCCTTCGGCTCAGGTCATGATCCTGGAGACCCAGAATCGAGTCCCTTGTCGGGCTCCCTGCTTGGCAGGGAGTCTGCTTCTCCCTCTGACCCTCCTGCCTCTCATGCTCTCTCTCTCATTCTCTCTCTCTCAAATAAATAAATAAAATCTTTAAAAAAAAAGCCTTCTGAATTCTGATGCAATTCTAGAAGAAAGAAGGGGAAGAGATGGGAATAAAAGAGGAGAGGAAAGGGGGTGCCTAGGTGGTTCAGTGAGTTAAGCAGCTGCCTTTGGCTCAGGTCATGATCCCAGAGTCCTGGGAGCACACCCTGAAGGGAAACTGCTTCTGCTCCTCTCCACCACTTGTGATTGCTCTCTCTCTCTCTCTCTCTCTCACAAATAAATAAATAAAATAAAATCTTAAAAAAAAAAGAGAGCTAAGGAAAGGTAGAAGGCTCAAGAAATAGCTAAGACAAAATATCCTGTCCGCCCTATAAGATAGTGTATCAAATTCCTCAATTAAGTTATGTTAGATTAAGAGGCAATATTTTTTGCATACATGAGTTTACTGAGATTCAAATCTGTCCTTTTTTATCCAGATGAGGATGCTGGGTCCCAATACTGAACCCCCATAGTCATCTATAACTAATCAGAGCCAAGTCATCATTTCATTGTTTGGGCCCAAATCATATCTTCCAAAAATATTTCCGTAGTGGGAGAGATAAATGAGGCTTATTCTTGTGAGATTCTTTATAAGTGGGGGGGGGGGGGGGGCAAGGATGATTGAGTGGAATAGCACCAAATTATAAGTCAGGGGACTAGGACATTTATACTGCAACTAATCCCATGTGCAAATTTGGACAAATGACAACCTACTTGTTATTGTTATTAAATATCTCTTCTGGCTTTAGATTTACATGTGTCTCTTCCTCTCTCACTAATAACTGAACCATCTATTGGGCATAGCTTCCCAGGCTTTTCTCAAGGTACTGGATATGACTATTAGTTGGGAAACCCCACTGCAGCAACTTTGCTGCTACCCTCAAAGGAGTCATGAAGTTTTGAATTTCTCACCAGATTGAGGAGGGGTGGTTAGATGGGCTTCCATAAGACTTTAATTGAGTCCCTACTCTCCCACCATTCCTAGATGCTCCAATATTAGAAAAGGGGAATTCTGGGGGCACCTGGGTGGCTCAGTCAATTAAGCGACTACCTTCGGCTCAGGTCATGATCCCAGGGTTCTGGGATCGAGCCCCATGTCAGGTTCCCTGTTCAACTCTATGTTTCTCCCTCTTCCTCTTCCTCTGCCTCTCTACGTGCTTGTGCTTGCTCTCTTTCTCAAGTAAATAAAATCTTTTTTACAAAATACCTTTAAAAAAGAAAAAGAAGGGGCGCCTGTGTAGCTCAGTCATTAAGCATCTGCCTCAGCTCGGGTCATGGTCCCAGGGTCCTGGGATTGAGCCCTGCATCGGGCTCCCTGCTCAGTGGGAAGCCTACTTCTCCCTCTCCCACTCCCCCTGCTTGTATTCCCTCTCTTGTTGTGTCTCTCTCTGTCAAATAAATAAATAAAAGCTTTTAAAAAAAGAAAAGATGAATTCTGTGTACATTTTTCACAGCCTCTTTACTTAGAATTATAAGTGACTCTAGTTGTTAGATGACGCTCTGCTACCTAGAACAGAAAAAGAGGTCAGAATATATCTGAAGATGATAAGTAATAGTAAGATAATCAATAAAAATTGTTGAGGATTTATCAAATACCACAAATATATTGAGAGTTTTATAAGCATTATTTAATTCCCAAAAGAACTCCATAAAGCATGTTCTTTTATCAACCCTACTTTATAAAAGAGAAAACTGAGAGGATGCAAGGATATGAAGCTGGTCTCATGGCTCATAACTAGCAACTGGCAGAGTCAGGCCACAAACATGATTTATTTTACACCACAGTCTATAGCATTTCCTATTAAATTATATAGCCCAATGGAGTAAGTATGATTAGGCTTAGACAGAAGGGAATGTAAAGGAGGTTCTGAAAAAAGAAAGCTCATTCAACAGTTGGCAGCATAAATCACAAGTGGGCAAGATAAAAACTCTATTTATTATTTATAGGATTCTCACCCTTCTAATGAAATTGGATCCTTTAGGGGGTTTATGGTTTGTTCAAATCTAAGTCATTCTTCATAAAATGGTCATTCTCAATAGTGAAGATAGAGTTCAGTGACATGTATAGGAAATTCATTGTAGGATAAGCTAAGACAACAACATTGCTCTAAGAAGTAAGAACTTGTATATATAGAGAGATTATGTTGAAGGAGAAAGAGAGCAATCAGCCAAGGGCAGAAAAGAAAATTGAGCTGAACAGAAATGTCCAATAGGCAATGTTAATAAATTTCTGAATAATAACATGTGGATTTTGTCTCTGCCCATCTATGAAACATGTAAATCTGATACTACTAGTCAATATTTTTGCAGTTGGAATTGATTTTTTTATATGTGACAACAAATAACTGAGTTTTTCCTCAAAAGGGAAGGGGGTGAGATCAAAGATGGTCCAATGATATCTCCTGCTACATTCAAATTAAAACATAATATGACAAATTAAGATGGGAGATCAAAGACATCACAGCACACAAGCAAACTGGCCTAAAGAGAAAAATTTGTCAAATACTTCTACACAAAGAGCTACTAAATTTCACAAATGACTTAAATAAATAAAGAGATATACCATGTTCATGGATTAAATGACTTAATGCCATAAAATTTTCAATTCTCCTTAAGGAAATCTATCTAAAATCATCCTTATAGAATGCTTTTTTTTTTTTTGAATAGAAATTCTGTTGCTTAAGAATTCAACAAACTTAGCAAGATGGCAGAGGAGTAGGAGACCTGGATTTCGTCTGGTCCCAGGAATTCAGCTGGATAGGGATCAAACCATTCTGAACACCTACAAACTCAACAGGAGATTGAAGAAAAGAATAGCAACAACTCTCTGAACAGAAAAGCGACCACTTTCTGGAAGGTAGGACATGCGGAGAAGTGAATCCGAGGCGATATTCGGGAGGATAGATGGCGGGGGAGGGGGCCTCCGTCGGCCACTTCTGGCAAGTAATAGAGCCGCGGAGCACAAAATCGGAACTTTTAGAAGTCAGCTCCGCTGAGGGACGTCACTCCAATGGCTAAGCAGTGGGTGGAACCCTCACTGGGACAGTGTGGTCTCAGGACCCTCCGGGTCACAGAAAAACCCAGGGTGCCTGAGTGCAGCAGAGCTGCCAGGTATCGGAGCGGGTAAGCTGGCTGCAGAGACAGAGCCAAGGAGTGGGCGCTCAGCTCAGGGTTGCTATAAACCATGATCTGCAGCACAGTCGAGCCCCTGCTCTTCCAGCAGGGACCCAACAAGCAGCAGATCTGGGGAGACTCCCCTTCCTCCCCTGGGAGGAGCAGCATGGGAGCACACCGCAGGAATCTGCTGGGTTTGGAGACTCCACACAGGGTCGGGTGCCAGAGATAGAAACGCTCGTCACTGGCCAGGTGAGCACAGAGTGCGGCCAGAGACTGGGGAGACGGGAGTGACTGATTGCTTTTCTCTGGGGGCTCACTGAGGGGGGGGGCCTCTGAGTTCTCGGCTCCTCCGGGGTGGAGACTGGGAGGCCACCATTTTCACTCTTCTCCTCCAAAGCTGAACGGAAAGCTTGCAGGGAACAAAAGCCCCGAGAGCAAACCCTAGCAGATTACTTAGCCTGGACCCGGCAGGAGCGGGGCAATTCCACCTCTGGCAGACATTTGGGAACTACGGCAACAGACCCCTCTCCCATAAGATCAGCAAGAACAGCCAGCCAAGACCAAGTTTACCAGTCAAAGAGAACGGCAGAACTCCAGCACTAGGGGAATACTGCACATAGAATTCATGGCTTTTTTCCCATGATTCTTTAGTCTTTCAAAGTTAATTTTTTTAACTCTCTTTTTTTTTAATTTTTCCTTTTCCCTTTTTCAACCAAATTCTTATCAATCCCTTTTTTAAAAAAAATCTTTTTTATTTTTCATTTTTAGAGTCATATTCTATCACTTCATAGTAGTTACCCTTATTTCTGCTATGTATATATAAGTTGTTCTCTCTTTAAAATTTTGGGATACAGTTTCTTCTAACAGATCAAAATATACCCTAAATCTCTAGTGTATGGCTTTGTTCTAGTCTCCTGCCTGATCACATTTTCTCCCTTTTTTTTAATCCTCTTCTTTCTTTTTTCAACTTCTTATCTTATCAATTCCTTTTACAAAATCTTTTATAATTTTCATCTTTACAGTCATATTCCATCCAGTCATCATATTAACCCTCATTTTTGTACATATATAAGTTTCTCTTTCTTTAAAATTTTGGGAGGCACTTTCTTCTAACAGACCAAAATACGCCCAAAATCTATGGTGTGGCACTGATCTATGCACCAGCCTGATCATATTTGATCATATTCTGTTTTCTTTCTTTTGTTTTGTTTTTGTTTGTTTTTACCTTTATCTTTTTCTTTTTTCTTTTTTTTTTTTCTTTCTCCCTTTCTTTTCCCCCAGTTTCAGGTCTTTTCTGATTTGTTTAGTGGATATTTTCTGGGGATGTTCTTACCCTGTTAGCATTTTGTTCTCTCATTCATCTATTCTCCTCTGGACAAAATGACAAGACAGAAAAAAATCACCTCAACAAAAAGAACAAGAGGCAGTACCGACTGCCAGGGACCTAATAAATACGGACATTAGGACGATGTTGGAACTAGAGTTCAGAATGATGATTTTAAAGATACTAGCTGGGCTTGAAAAAAGCATGGAAGTTATTAGAGAAATACTTTCTGGAGAAATAAAAGAACTAAAATCTAACCAAGTCGTAATCAAAAAGGCTATTCAAGAGGTGCAATAAAATATGGAGGCTCTAACTGCTAAGATAAATGAGGCAGAAGAAAGAATTAGTGATGTAGAAGACCAAATGATGGAAAATAAAGAGGCTGAGAAAAAGAGAGATAAACAACTACAGGATCACGAGGGCAGAATTCGAGAGATAAGCAATACGATAAGATGAAACAACATTAGAATAATTGGGATCCCAGAAGAAGAAGAAAGAGAGAGAGGGGCAGAAGGTATATTGGAGCAAATAGCAGAGAACTTCCCTAATGTGAGGAAGGAAACAGGCATTAAAATCCAGGAGACACAGAGAACCCCTCTCAAAATCAATAATAATAGATCAACACCACGACATCTAATAGTAAAACTTACGAGTCTCAGAGACAAAGAGAAAATCCTGAAAGCAGCTCGGGAGAAGAGATATGTAAACTACAATGGTATAAATATTAGATTGGCAACAGACCTATCCACAGAGACCTGGCAGGCCAGAAAGGACTGGCAAGATATCTTCAGAGCACTAAACGAGAAAAATATGCAGCCAAGAATACTATATCCAGCTAGGCTGTCATTGAAAATAGAAGGAGAGATAAAAAGCTTCCAGGACAAACAAAAACTAAAGGAATTTGCAAACACGAAACCAGCCCAACAAGAAATATTGAAAGGGGTCCTCTAAGCAAAGAGGAGCCTAAAAACAGCATAGATCAGAAACGAACACAGACAATATACAGTAACAGTCACCTTACAAGCAATACAATGGCACTAAATTCATACCTTTCAATAGTTACCCTGAATGCAAATGGGCTAAATGACCCAATCAAAAGACACAGGCTATCAGATTGGATTAAAAAACAAGACCCATCAATATGCTGTCTGCAAGAGACGCATTTTAGACCCAAAGACACCCCCATATTGAAAGTGAGGGGGTGGAAAACCATTTACCATGCTAATGGACACCAAAAGAAAGCTGGGGTGGCAATCCTTATATCAGACAAATTAGATTTTAAACCAAAGACTGTCATAAGAGATGAGGAAGGACACTATATCCTACTTAAAGGGTTTATCCAACAAGAAGATCTAACAATTCTAAATATCTATGCCCCTAACATGGGAGCAGCCAATTATATAAGCCCATTAATAACAAAAGCAAAGAAACACATTGACAACAATACAGTAATAGTGGGGGACTTTAACACCCCCCTGACTGAAATGGACAGATCATCTAAGCAAAAGATCAACAAGGAAATAAAGACTTTAAATGACACACTGGACCAAATGGACTTCACAGATATATTCAGAACATTCCATCCCAAAACAATGGAATACACATTCTTCTCTAGGGCCCATAGAACATTCTCCAGAACTGATCACATCCTAGGTCCCAAATCAGGTCTCAATCAGTACCAAAAGATTGGGATCATTACCTGCATATTTTCAGACCACAGTGCTTTGAAACTAGAACTCAATCACAAAAGGAAAATCGGAAAGAACTCAAATACATGGAGGCTAAAGAGCATCCTATGAAAGAATGGATGTGTCAACCAGGAAATTAAAGAAGAATTTAAAAAATTCATGGAAACCAATGAAAATGAAAACACAACTGTTCAAAATTTTGGGGATGCAGCAAAGGAAGTCTAAGAGGAAAGTATATAGCAATACAAGCCTTTCTCAAGAAACAACAAAGGTCTCAAACACACAACCGAACCCTACACTTATGGGAGCTGGAGAAAGAACAGCAAATAAAGCCTAAACCCAGTAGGAGAAGAGAAATAATAAAGATCAGAGCAGAAATCAATGAAATAGAAACCAAAAGAACAGTAGAACAGATCAACGAGACTAGGAGCTGGTTCTTTGAAAGGATTAATAAGATTGATGAACCCCTGGCCAGACTTATCAAAAAATAGAAATGACCCAAATAAATAAAATCATGAATGAAAGAGGAGAGATCACAACCAACACCAAAGAAATACAAACAGTTATTAAGAACATATTATGAGCAACTATATGCCAGCAAATTAGATAATCTGGAAGTAATGGATGCATCCCTAAGAAGTATCAACTACCAAAACTGAACCAGGAAGAAATAGAAAACCTGACCAGACCTATAACCACTAAGGAAATTGAAACAGTAATCAAAAATCTCCCAACAAACAAGAGCCCAGGGCCAGATGACTTCCCAGGGGAATTCTATCAGACATTTAAAGAAGAATTAATACCTATTCTCATGAAACTGTTCCAAAAAATAGAAATGGAAGGAAAACTTCCAAACTCATTTTATGAGGCCACCATTACCTTGATCCCCAAACCAGACAAAGACCCCATCAAAAAGGAGAATTACAGACCAATATCCTTGATGAACATGGATGCAAAAATTCTCACCAAAATACTAGCCAGTAGGATCCAACAGTACATTAAAAGGATTATTCACCACGACCAAGTGGGATTTATCCCTGGGCTGCAAAGTTCGTTCAACATCCACAAATCAATCAACATGATACAATATATTAATAAAAGAAAGAACAAGAACCATATGATCCTCTCAATAGATGCAGAAAAAGCATTTGACAAAGTACAGCATCCTTTCTTGATCAAAACTCTTCAGAGTATAGGGATAGAGGGTGCATACCTCAATATCATAAAAGCCATCTATGAAAAACCCAGAGCGAATATCATTCTCAATGGGGAAAAGCTGAGAGCTTTCCCCCTAAGGTCAGGAACGCGGCAAGGATGTCCACTATCACCACTGCTATTCAACATAGTATTAGAAGTCCTAGCCACAGCAATCAGACAACAAAAAGAAATCAAAGGCATCCAAATCGGCAAAGAAGAAGTCAAACTCTCATTCTTTGCAGGTGCTTTGATACTTTATGTGGAAAACCCAAAAGACTCCACCCCAAAACTGCTAGAACTCATACAGGAATTCAGTAAAGTGGCAGGATATAAAATCAATGCACAGAAATCAGTGGCATTCCTATACACCAATAACAAGACAGAAGAAAGAGAAATTAAGGCGTCAATCCCGTTTACAATTGCACCCAAAACCATAAGATACCTAGGAATAAATCTAACCAGAGGCAAAGAATCAATACTCATAAAAGAAATTGAGGAAGACACAAAGAAATGGAAAAACGTTCCATGCTCATGGATTGGAAGAACAAATATTGTGAAGATGTCAATGCTACCTAGAGCAATCTACATATTTAATGCAATCCCTAACAAAATACCATCCACTTTTTTCAAAGAAATGGAACAAATAATCCTAAAATTTGTATGGAACCAGAAGAGACCCCGAATAGCCAGAGGAATGTTGAAAAAGAAAAGCAAAGCCGGCGGCATCACAATTCCAGACGTCAAGCTCTATTACAAAGCTGTCATCATCAAGACAGTATGGTACTGGCACAAAAACAGACACATAGATCAATGGAACAGAATCGAGAGCCCAGAAATGGACCCTCAACTCTATGGTCAACTCATCTTCAACAAAGCAGGATAGAATGTCCAATGGAAAAAAGATAGTCTCTTCAGCAAATGGTGTTGGGAAAATTGGACAGCCACTTGAAGAAAAATGAAACTGGACCATTTCCTTACACCACACACAAAAATAGACTCAAAATGGTTGAAAGACCTAAATGTGAGACAGGAGTCCATCAAAATCCTAAAGGAGAACACAGGTAGCAACCTCTTCAACCTCAGCCACAGCAACTCCTTCCTAGAAACATCACCGAAGGCAAGGGAAACAAGGGCAAAAATGAACTGTTGTGACCTCATCAAGATAAAAAGCTTTTGCACAGCAAAAGAAACAGTCAACAAAACCAAAAGACAACTGACAGAATGGGAGAAGATATTTACAAATGACATATCAGATAAATGGCCAGTATCCAAAATATGGATTTTGGATCAACTCAACACCCAAAGAACAAATGATCCAATCAAGAAATGGGCAGAAGACATGAACAGACATTTCTGCAAAGAAGACATCCAGATGGCCAACAGACACATGAAGAAGTGCTCAACATCACTTGGCATCAGGGAAATCCAAATCAAAACCTCAATGAGATACCACCTCACACCAGCCAGAATGGCTAAAATTAACAAGTCAGGAAATGACAGACATTGGCGGGGATGCGGAGAAAGGGGAACCCTCCTACACTGTTGATGGGAATGCAAGCTGGTGCAGCCACTCTGGAAAACAGTATGGAGGTTCCTCAAAAAGTAGACAATAGAGCTACCATACAATCCAGCAATTGCACTACTGGGTATTTACCCCAAAGATACAAATGTAGGGATCCGAAGGGGTACGTGCACCCCAATGTTTATAGCAGCAATGTCCACAATAGCCAAACTGTGGAAAGAGCCAAGATATCCATCAATAGATGAATGGATAAAGAAGAGGTGGTGTATATACAGTGGAATATTATGCAGCCATCAAAAGGAATGAGATCTTGCCATTTGCAATGACGTGGATGGAACTGGAAGGTATGATGCTGTGAAATAAGTCAATTAGAGAAAGACATATATCATATGACCTTACTGATATGAGGAATTCTTAATCTGAGGAAACAAAGTGAGGGTTGCTGGAGTGTTGGGGGGTGGGAGGGATGGGGTGGCTGGGTGATGGACATTGGGGAGGGTATGTGCTATGGTGAGCGCTGTGAATTGTGTAAGACTGTTGAATCACAGATGTGTACCTCTGAAACAAATAATACATTATATTTAAAAAAGAAGAAGAAGAAGAAGATAGCAGGAGGGGAAGAATGAAGGGGGGGAAATCAGAGGAGGAGACGCGAACCATGAAAGACTATGGACTCTGAAAAACAAACTGAGGGTTCTAGAGGGGAGCACATGGGGGAATAGGTTAGCCTGGTGATGGCTATTAAAGAGGGCACATTCTGCATGGAGCACTGGGTGTTATATGCAAACAATGAATCATGGAACACAACATCAAAAACTAATGATGTAATGTATGGTGATTAACATAACATATTTAAAAACAAGAATTCAACAAACTCGGGGCACCTGGGTGGCTCAGTCATTAAGCGTCTGCCTTCAGCTCAGGTCATGATCCCAGGGTCCTGGGATCAAGCCCCGCATTGGACTCCCTGCTCAGCAGGCACCTTGCTTCTCCTTCTCCCACTCCCCTGCTTGTGTTCTTGCCCACACTATCTCTCTCTCTGTCAAATAAATAAATAAAATCTTAAAAAAAAGAATTCAACAAACTCTATATTTAAAAATATGGATTAAAATTTTAGGAATAGCTGATTCAACTTTTTAAAAAATAGAATAAGATGTTAAAAATGTCCCCATCAGATATTAAAATAGATATGCCCACAAACCCTTAATAACAAAAATAATGTAATTTACAGCGGACATAGAACAATAAAAGCAAACACAAAACATAGAAATAGACACAGGAATATATGGGAATTTGAAATATGAATAATTAAGGTGATAATACCAATTGATGAGAAAAGTTAGTTTGTAGATGATATTAGAAAAACAGGTTTACCATACAGAGAAAAATACAACTAAACTCCTACGTTGCCTCACATGAAAACAGAACTCCAAGTGAATTAAATATCTAAATGAGCAGGTAAAAGTAAGAAGCCAACAGAATAAAGTGTAGGATAATATCTCTATGATGTATTAGTTTCCTATTCCTGCTGTAACAAATAACTACAAACTTAATGATTTAAACAATATGTATTTATATTCTTATGGCTCTATGGGTCAGATGTCCATCATAGGTCTTACCTTATGTTAATGTTTTGGCAGGGTTGAATTCCTTTCTGGAAACTCCAAGGAAGAATCATTTTTGTTGCCTTTCCCAGCTTCTAGAGGCAACCCAGCTTCCTTGATTTGTGGCACCTGTCCTCTATTTTCAAAGTCAGCAATGCAGCATCTCCCTAACCCTGCTTCTGTTTTCACATCTCTTTCTCTCTAACAAACTACAGTCAAGAAAAGCTCTCCACTATGAAGTATTCACATGAATAGATTAGGCCCATCTGAGTAAATCAGAATAATCTCCCCCATTTCAAGGTCCTTAGTCTTAATTATATATGCAAAGTCATTTCATCACATGGTAACATATTCACATGATCCGGGGATTAGGACATGGACATCTTTGGAGGGTCATTATTTTACCTGTCATAATGACCTAGGAGAATATTATTATAAATTAGGCAGAGAAAAAAATTTTCAAAAGCCTAAAAAGCACAAATCATAAGGTTAAAATTCAATGGATTTGACTATGTGAACATTAAAGATTTCTGTTCAGTGAAGAACATCATAAACAAAGTTAGCAGACAAATGACAGACTGGAAGTAAATATTTGCAAAGTCAAAAGCTGGCAAAAGGCTAGTATCTAGAGTATATAAGGGATCCTACCTTATTAATAATTACTTTCATTGTAAATGGACTAAACACTCCAAAAAAAATTCAGAGATTGGCAGAATGAATTTTTTTGTTAGATGATGATAATAGAGAGAGAGAGAGATGATAGATAAATGGTAGATAGATGATAGATAGATAGATAGATAGATAGATAGATAGATAGATAGAACTTTACCATGAGCCAGACATTGCTAAGAACAAAATGATGAGTCCTCTATCTCATAAATAACAACAATCCTTCGGGCTCCTGGGTGGCTCAGTCGTTGGGCGTCTGCCTTCGGCTCGGGTCATGGTCCCGGGGTCCTGGGATCGAGCCCCGCATCGGGCTCCCTGCTCCGCGGGAGGCCTGCTTCTCCCTCTCCCACTCCCCCTGCTTGTGTTCCCTCTCTCCTGCCTCTCCCTCTGTCAAATAAATAAATAATCTTTAAAAAAAAATTCCTTTTTACATGAATAAGTTATTTTGTACTAATATAAATGAAACAAAAGTTGTTTTCTCAGAAAGATGAAAAACAATCCAAGAACTTTTATTTTTTTCAAACCCTATTGTCCCTTGAATTTTTTAAGCTCACCTAGGATCTAAACATCACAGTAGGTTTAATGGTCTCACGTGGCTATACGTAGGTACTTATCTTATGCCCAGTTAGACACAAAACAACCTATCAGATTAACGGGGAATGGATTTTACAATTTTAAGTGTGAAATATGTATGAATTGGATTGATTTCATAAATTGTGATAACCAACAGAGATAATTCAAGTAGAGAGTAGTTCTGAAGTTTCTGTTGTACGGCAATAGTACATAGAAATTTATATAAATGTAGATTACCCAGCCCCATCCTGAGAGCTTCCAATTCAGAAATTTTGAGTCTTTACTGGGATTTCGCATTTTTCACAGGGTCCAAAGATTATTATGGCTTGGCACATGACCACTTTTGAAATATTCTCTTTGGTTATCAACTTTTGCATTAAAATTGGTGCAGAGTCAGTGTAAACTTTATTAACATTATTGACAATGACGGTTGGTTTATTCATATATACAGATTGTTATTTCTCATTTAATGAATTAAATAAGGTTCCAGTTTACCTCTGAAGTTCTCAGAAGGCAGATAACTTTTTTTGGTGACTTTCCTAAGCATTTTTCTGTTTTGTTTTCTATAGGCAAGCCTCAAACATACACTATCTCCATGGGACAAAGGTGCTACTTAATATCAGAAAACATTAACTTGAAAACCAAAAGCAACATTTTGTGGTTTACAGTTGTTGCAAATCTTGATCCTTATGAATTTATTTATTTATTCTTTGAATTTATAATAAAACATAATATCTTAGGTATACTTATAGGAACATCATAAGTTTAAATTTATTTTTATTATTTTTGTTTTTTAACCAAAATTGTTGATATAATTGTAAATTCACATTCATTTTTAAGAAATTACACATCAAGATCCTGAATATGCTTTATCCAGTTTCCTTTAATGGTAATATCTTACAAAATTATAGAACACATTGCAATCAGGAATTTAATATTAGTACAATCCACTGGTCTTTAGATTTCCCTAATTTTACTTGTATTCATCTGTGTCTGTGTCATTGTGTTTTTTATTTTTATTTTTCCTTTTTCTTCTAAGTTTTTACTTAAGATCCAGTTGTTAACACACAGTGTAATATTAGTTTCAGGTGTAGGACTTAGTGATTCATCATTTACATTAAACACCCACTGCTCATCACAAGTGCACTCTTGATGGGTATTACATCACCCATTTAACTCATCCCCCTGCCTACCTCCCTTCCAGTAACCTTCAGTTTGTTCTCTATAGTTAAGAGGCTGTTTTATGGTTTGTCTCTCTCTTTATTTTTTCCCTATGTTCATCTGTTTTATTTCTTAAATTCCAATATGGGTGAAATCATGTGGGATTTGTCTTTCTCTGACTAACTTATTTTGATTAGAATAATACACTCCAGCTCCATCCATGTCATTTCAAATGGCAAGATTTCATTCTTTTTTATGGCTGAGTAATATTCCACTGTGAGTGTGTGAGTGTGTGTGTGATATATATTATATATATATATATATATATATATATATATATAATCACTTCTTTATCCATTCATCAATTGATGGACATTTGGGCTCTTTCCATAAATTGGCTATTGTTGGTAAATGCTGCTATAAACATCAGGGGTTTCCTTTTGAATCAATATTTTTTTAACCTTTGGGTAAATACCTAGTTGTGCAATTGCTGGACCATAGGGTAGTTCTATTTTTAACTATTTGAGGAACCACCATACTGTTTTCCAGAGTGGGACAGAATGAATTTTAAAAGGTCCAACTGCAACTATCTACAAGAGACATGCAAAGCAAAAGGGTGCAAAAAGTTATATCATAAAAATAATTACCAAAGACAGCTGGAGTGGCTATAATAATATAAAAAAATCAATTTTAAGGCAAAAGTTGTACTAGAAACAAAGAAGGACATTGTTTAATGATAAAGTGGTCTGTCCTTCAAGAAGATAAAAAAGTACTCATAGGTATAAATTAACAACAAAGCCCCAAAACCACATGAAGCAAAACTGAAAAAAAACTGGAGTATGAAATGGACAATTTGGCAATAAAAGTTACAGAATTCAATACCCATCATGCAATATCAGATAGAACAAGTAGGAAGAAGACAAACAAGGAAATATATGACTTAAAAACACTATCAACCAACTAGACCTAAAAAAATCCATAGAACACTCCACTTACTGTTAGCAAATTACACACACTTCCAAGTGCATTTGGAACAGTTTCCAAAATTGATCATAGTAGGCCATAAAAGAAGTCTCAGTAAATTTAAAGGATTGAAAGCATACAAAGTATGTTCTAACCATAATGGAATTAAATTAGAAATCAACAGAAGGAAATTTTAGGGATTCACAAATATGTGAAATTAACACACTTGTAAATAAAAATATGGATGAAAACAGAAATCACAAGGGAACTTAGGAAATACAATAAGGAGAACACATGTACCAAAGACAACAAACATATCAATATTTAGAGGATGCAGCTAAAACAGTACCTAAAGGGAAATTTATAGCTATAAGCACCTATATTAAAAAGTAAAAATAAAAAAATACTGGGGCACCTGGGTGGTTCAGTCAGTTAAGCATCTGATCTCAGTGTCCTGGGATTAAGCCCTGCATTGGGCTTCACACTCAGAGGGGAGTCTGCTTGTACCTCTGCCCCTCCCCCCCTTGTGCTCACTCTCTCAAATAAATGAATAAAATCTTTAAAAAAATATAAAAAATAAAAGAATGTAAATCAATAGCTTAACCAACCACCTTAAAAAAAACTAAAACAAAACAGCAAACTAAATCCAAAACAAACAGAAGAAAGGAAATAATAAAATCTAGAGTGGAAATGGAGAATAGAAAAATAATAGAAAAAAATCAACAAAATCAAGTTGGTTCTTTGAGAAAATAAAAGCATTCACAAACCTTTAGTTAAACTGGGCAGGATAAAAATAGAGATTTCACTTACTAAAATCAGGAAAGAAAAGGGTGCATCACTAACCCTGACAGAAATTAAAATAATTATAAGAGAATACTATGAACAATTAAGTGCCAACAAATTAGACACCTTAGATGAAATGGACAATATTCTATAAAGGCACAAACTGCCAAAACTGACTCAAATAGAAACAGAAAATCTGGATAGACCTATGAGAAGTTAAGATAATAAATTCATAACCAAAAATTTCCTTCAAAGTAGAGCACACAGATGGCTTCACTGGCAAATATTACCAAATGTTTAAAGAAAAATTAATACCAATTCTTCAGAAACTCTTCCAAAATATATAAAAATGTGGAAACACTTCCCAATTTATTCTATGAAGATAGTGTTACCTTGATACTAAAACCACAAAAAACACATTACAAGAAAACTAGATCAATAACCCTTATGAACGAATACACATACAAAAATCCTCTACAAAATGCTAGCAAACAAAATCCAGAAACATATAAAAAAGATTATCCACCATGACCAACCTGGACTAATCCAAAGAATGCCAGGTTCATTTAACATACAATAATAAAGTATATGATTTATCATCTTAAGAGAAAAAAGGGGGAAAAACATATGATCATGGCAAAAGATACAGAAAAAGCATGACAAAAACCAACATCCTTTCATGATAAAACACTCAACAAAACAGAAACAGGCAGAAACTTTGACAAAGGCCATTTATGAAAAACCCATAATCAACATCAGATTTAATGGTGAATGATTGAATGTTTTCCCCTTAAGATCACAAACAGGAAGAGGCTGTCTCCTCTTCACACTTCTACTTAACATTATATTGTAGGTTCTAGAAAGGGAAATTTGGCAATAAAAAGAAATACAGTGTACCCAGATTGGAAAAGAAATAAACTCTACTTGCAGATGACATGATCTTGTACATAAATAATCCTAAAGAATACTCACACAGCTATTTGATCCAATAAAAATTGAATTCAAGGTTACAGGATACATGATAAATACCCAAAACTCAATTGTGTTTTTAAACAGTAGCAATGAACAATTCAAAAATGAAGTTAAGAAAATGGTTCATTGATGATAGCATCAAAAAGAATAAAATCCTTAGAAATAAATCTAACAAAATGCAAGTCCTGTACCTGAAAACTACAAAACATTGTTGAAAGAAATTGAAGACTTAAATAAGTGGGTAAATATACCATGTTTGTAGATTTGAAGACTTAGTACTGTTAAGATAGCAATACTCTTCAAATAGGCAAAACATCCTGACAACAATAAAAATGGAAGACTCTGCACTTTGCAAAACTTAATGTAAAGCCACAGTAATCAAGACGGTGTGATACTTGACACAAGGATAGATATACAGTCCAATGGTAGAGAACTGAGAATCTAGAAATCAACCCTCATCTTTATGGTCAATTGATTTTTTTTAATATTTTATTTATTTATTTGACAGAGAGAGAGAGCACAAGCAGGGAAAGTGGCAGGCAGAGGGAGAAGCAGGCTTCCCGCTGAGCAGGGAGCCCAATGCGGGGCTCAATCCCAGGACCCTGGGATCACGACCAGAGCCAAAGGCAGCCACCTAACTGACTGAGCCACCCAGGCGCCCCATGGTCAATTGATTTTTGACAAGGGTACCAAGACAACTCAATGGTGAAAGAACAGTCTTTTCAACAAATGGTACTGAGACAAGTGGAATCTGCATGCAAAAGAATGAAGTTGGATCCCTATCTCACACCATACACAAAAATTAACTACAAATAGATCACAGACCTAAATATAACACCTAAAACTATAAAATTCTTAAAGAAAACATAATAAATCTTTCTGAACTTTTAATTTAAAAGATTTGTAAAAAAAACTTTCTGACCTGAATTAGGCAATAGTTTCTTAGATATTAATACCAAAGTAAAGAGAAAATAAGTTGGACTTCACCAAATTAAAAACATATCTTCTTCAGATAACACCATCAAGAAAGTGAAAAGACAGTGCACAGAATGGAATAAAATATTTGCAAGTCATATTTCTGTAAAGGGACTTGCATCCACAATATATAAAGACCCCTAAACACAACTCTAAATTATAAAAAATAATAAAAAATAAAAACAATTTAAACATGGGGGATTGAATAATCATATCTCCAAATAAGATATAGAAGTGACTATAAAGCACATAAAAATATGCTCAACCTCATTACTCATTAAAGAAATGAAAAACTAAGCCACACCCACTAGGATGGCTAAAATTAAAACATGTTGATGAATATGAGGAGAAACTGACACCCTTATACACTGCTCGTAGGGACATACAGTGGTGCAGCTGATTTGGAAAACAGTTTGTCAGTCCTTGAACAGATAACTTAAGAGTTATATGACCTAGCAATTCCACTTCAAGTATATACCCAATTGAAAATATACGTCTTCACAAACTTGTACACAAATGCCCATAGCAGCATTATTCATAATATCCAAAACATGGACACAGCCTAAATGTCCATCAACTAATGAATGGATAAACAAAATGTGGTGCATCCATACACTGGAATATTATTCAGCAATAACAAAATAAATTACCGATTCATGATACAACATGGTCGAGACTCTAAAACATTATGGTAAGTAAAACAAGTCAGAAACAAAAGGCCATATATTTATGGCTCTATTTATATGAAATGTACAGAATAGGCAAATCCACAGAGAGAGAAAAAAGATTAGTCATTGCTAGAGTCTGCAAGAGGGAAAAAATGGAAAGTGAGTGCTTATAGGTACAGGGTTTCTTTCTGGGGCAATAAAAGTGTTTTAAATTAGATAACACTTGCATAATTCTATTAGTATAATAAAAAACCAAACTGTACACTTTAAGTGTAAATCTATGGTATGTGAATTGTACCTCCATAAAGTTGCTATTTGTAAAAAACCTATTAGACAAGGAGTTATGGAAACTGAATTCTAATCTCGATGCTCTCATATTTTTATAATGAGACTTCATGGGCACCTGGGTGGCTCAGTCGTTAAGTGTCTGCCTTTGGCTCAGGTCATGATCTCACAGTCCTGGGATTTGAGGCCTGCATCAGGCTCCCTGCTCAGCAGAAAGCCTGCTTCTCCCTCTCCCACTCCCCCTGCTTCTCTCTCTGTCAAATAAATAAATAAAATCTTAAAAAAAATAAAAAGACTTCAGACAAAACTTTACTCTTCCTGGCCTGAGTCTCCTCATCTGTGAAATGAAAACTGATGCATAAGTGTCCTTCTATTTCTGACAATTTATGGTTCTGTACCTCTCACCTCCTTTATAAAATAGTTCTTTGCCCAATTACCTAAAGGCAAGCTTTTCCCACTTTGAGCTCTCATTAACTGCCTTGGATTGCTGCTATTTTGCTTCATCTGATCTCCTTCACTAGAAATATGAGCAATCTTAAAGACTCAGGACTACCTTGTGCATGACAGGGACTCAATAATCTTTTTGGATGACTAGAGACATACAATTATTTATAGTTAGAAGACATTGTTTGAAATGAAATAATCAGTCAAAAAAATTAATGGCTTACATGTCACCAAAATAAAGGATTGAAAATTTTCCCTAAATTTGACACATATTTAATGTTAAATTAATGTTAACTTGATAGAGAGTTTGATACACCATACGAATTCCCTTGTAATCCCATACAGATAGCTTGTTCCCTATTTTTAAATAGATTGCCTGTACCATGGCAGCTTCACTGATGTTGATATTAAGCATAATGAAAATAATTCAAAATCTAAGAGAAATAAAATGCTTGAACCAGTGTTACTTAACTGTAATTAATCAAATCTTTAGTATTCCAGTAGGTGTCCTGAACCACACTTGTTTTTAAGCAATGAAATCTTACCAATAGGAGACCTCAGTAGAGTACACTATTATTAAATCCTCATTGAGAGGTTAGGCCACTGTTTTCCCTGCAATCATTTTTGAGTTTGCAAATTTTTAAAAAATAGAAAATTATACAGGCTTTGCTGCTTTATATAACTTTGTCTGACAAGCTGAAATTTTCAGACTAATAAGAAAGTTGAATAAAAATGTAACCAACTGCTTTCATACTTTTTTCCTTTAAATACAAAAGACAATTATCTAAAAACTAATCTTTAATTTTGCATTGTTTCCTCCACTGATGAACCAAAGAATTTATCCTTCATATAATAAAAATACAAAAAGAAAAATCGTGAAAAACTAGTCCTAGCCTGTTAAGATTTAACTTTAGCCTCCTAATCCTACCACGTTCCCTTTTTATTCTGCATAATTTCCAGTTCAGAATATCTGAGTCTATTTCTAAATGCAGAGTTTAGGAAAATTCTTTGTAATTGATAAGAACAAACTAAAGCAGCATCCAAACTCTTTAAGAACTTATGCAAAATTAAATTTTGGGTAGATTCCTAGTAACACTTGGGAACATTTTTTATTTTACAGTTCATTTTGCATATGAGATGTACCTGAAAATCATGTTTTGTAATACTGAAGGTAGTTTCTCTAAGTACCCACATCTCTTAAGTGTGGATTAAAACTTCTATATACTGTTATTAATTTTCATCTTGGGCATAACTTCTATCTGTGCTGTCATTTTAAATTTGGGTTTAACTAAAAAAATAAATAAATTTGTGCTTAACGAATATTCCTGGAGTACTAACTATTCTGCTGGTACAGATAATAATAACACAAAAAATAAGATTTATTGAGTGCTTGTTATAATATTAAGCACTATACTAAATTCTTTGTAGTCTTATCTCAATCAACCCTAACAGAAGTCCTATGAAGTAGTAGTTTACTTTCCACATTTTACAAATGAGAAAATTGAAGGTTAATGACATGAAGTGATTTGCCCAAAGTTATACAGTTAATAAGTGGTTCAACTCAACATTAGACAGTTTAAGAGTGCACAAAGGCAAAAACACCCAGGTGTCCTCAAGCAACTTACAGTCCAGTGAGGCTATCAGAGAAGGAAACAAATGACAAACGTGAAGTATGTTATAAATGAGATTCATGGTTGAATATGAAACTAATCAACTTAAAGTTTAAAATGTAAAACATTAGTGTGATGGTATAGGGTGTGTATTAGTCAGGACTCTCCAGAGAAACAGAACCATACGTATACATAGACATATCTGTGTACACATAGAGAAAGAAATTTATTTTAAGGAATTAGTTCATGTGACTATGAGAACCCAGGGAAAGCCAACGTTACAGTTCAAGTCCAAAGGCCATCTACTAACAGAATTCCTTCTTGTTTGGGGGAGTTTAGTCTTTGTTTTAAGGCCTTTAACTGATTGGATGAACCCCGACACACACACACACACACACACACACACACACACACACACATTATGGAGGGCAATCTACTTTATTCTAAGTTCACTGATTTAGTGGCGCCTAAGTGGCTCAGTCAGTTAAGCGACTGACTCTTGGTTTTGGCTCAGGTCATGATCTCAGGGTCAAGAGATCAAGCCCCAAGTTGGCTCTACGTTCAACTTAGAGTCTGCTTGAGATTCTTTCCCCCTCCTTCTCCCTCCCCCTCTGCTCCTCCCCGACCACTCACACTCACGCACGTGCTCTCTCTCTCTCTCTAAAATAAATAAATAAAATCTTTTTTTAAAAAAAAGTTCACTGATTTAAGTATTAATCTTGTCAAGAAAAAAATTTCACAGAAACATCCAGAATAATGTTTGACCAAATATCTGGGCACTGTGGCCCAACCAACACATAAAATTAACCATCACACAGTGCTTTAAATATATATAAAAACTCAGTCTAAATACCATGCCCCCAAGTGGAGTCCTACAAAGCTGTCTTCCCCAACAGAGCTATACCCCTTAAACTGAGAACTACGTTATATTTAATTTTTATTCCCTGTGCCTATGACAATGAAATAACATTTTTAAGAGCACTTATTAAATTATGTTTAGTAGACTTTGCCTGAACTAAATTGAATTAAATTCAGTTTCTGTCCTTTTAAAATGTCTGAAAAAGGAAGTGTGTTCAGAATAAATAAGTGTCATTGATCAAACACAGCAGTTTGGGCTCTCATAACTCTATCAGCTTCCTTGGTTGCCCAGTTTGTGACAAAAGTTATGTATTAGTCATATATTGCTACATAACAAATTACTACAAATCTAGCAACATAAATAAACACATACTTATTATCCCACAATTTCTATGGGTCAGGAATTCAGTCACAGCACAGCTGAATGTCCTGCTTCAGGATCTCTCAAGGCTGCAATGAGGGGTCAGCCAGAGCTGGCATCTCATCTCAGGCTGGCGAAAGAGAAGAATCTCCTTCCAAACTCACATGGCTGTTTGTACAATCCAGTTCCTTAGCTCCTTGCAAGCTGTTGGCCAGATACTGCCCTCAGCCTCTTGCCATGTGGGCCTCTCCATCTGGTGGCTTACCTTATCAAAGCCAGCAAGAGAGAATCAATATGGAAAATCTACCTGTATATGGGTGTTACAATCTCATATATCCAAGGGAATGGCATCCTATTACCTTTGCCATATTTTATTGGTTAGCAGCAAGTCACAAGTCCCAGTTATATTCAAGGGGAGGAGATTACACCACAGCATGAATACTAGGAGGCAGAAATAACTGGGGACATCTTAGAGTTTATTCCTCACACATTGGATTGGGTTTTCAGCAATAGCAGTCCTGTGGCTACAGGAAATAAGGGTTTCTTTCAGAGCAATCATAAAAACTTTTAGGTACTTCAGGGGTGCCTAAGTGAACGATATCAGGGGATGTCAGTCCAGAGAAATCAGTCAAGCCACCCTGCCTCAAAGAGAAAGACGGCACATGAGCCAGCCACCTCACTCTCATTGTCAGGATTCCTGAGCTTTCCCCTACACCCAGACACCACTTTGGGAATAAGGGCTAGTCTCTAGGGAATTGAACATTCAATTTCCCAAAAGATTTCATTGAAAGAAACTGTTTAAACTGGAATAAAATAATTTTTGATTATTTAACAAGCTAAAGGTTTGGTGGATGGATCAATTAAGGGGGGTTGTGTGTGTGTTTCTCTTACTCTGCTGGAGAGTGAAGTGCCAAGAGGAAGATTCTCTTGATTATAGGAAATAAAGAATTAGTGCAGTGTGAGTGAACTTTCAACTCTTAAAATTAGAACTGGCTGTACTTGTGAATAATTAAGTGACCACCCTCATACCCCAGGAATACCAGCGCAATCTATACCAGTAGACTGCCACAATACAAAAGCCCCAATCCATTTTTATAAAGAAAGACAGGCAAGGAGGATCATGGCTTTATCTCTAAAAGGCCATGGCTAAATATTTGCAATACCTAGGTGTGGGCTGGGGAGACATCTCCCACTGATATAACATCAGGATTAATAAAAATAGCTAGCATTTATTGAGCACTTACTATGTACCAGGGAATGATCTTTCGATTTCTTCCCAACTTTTAGTTTGAAATTTTTCATGCTTCTAGGGGCACCTGGGTGGCTCAGTCTGTTAAGCATCCAACTCTTGATTTCAGCTCAGGTTGTGATCTCAGGGTGGTGAGATCGAGTCCCGCATGGGGCTCCATGCTCAGCAGGGAGTCGGCTTCTCACCCTCTCCCTCTGCCCCACTCTCCCGCTCGCATGGGCATGCACACGTGCTCTCTCTTTCTGTCTCTCAAATAAATAAATCTTTTTTTAAAGCAAAGAAATTTATTCGTGTTTCCAGAACACTTGAAAATATAGCACAATGAACATGTATAAACTGCTTGCACTGACCTGTTATTAACATTCTGCTACATTTTGCTCATAAATAGATGATGATAGATACAATGCATATATTTATATAGATAGAAACAAAATTTGCTATTGAACTTGTACAAAATTAACTATTCCCAGTGTCTATCACAATGAGGGGCATACAGAATGTTTTCAGGAATTCTTGTTGAATTGGACTGAATTAAATTCTGTTTCTGGTCTTTTAAAAATTTCTAGAAAGGAAAGTGTGTTAAAAATGAATTAAGTGCCACAGTTAAATCCAGAGGTTTAAATATAAATGTAAAACATATTTGTAAATATAAACACATATATGCACATACACACTAATATACTACAGTACAGAGTATACACTATACTATATTCTTTAAACTATATAGAATATATACCACATAACATAAAGTGTAAACTTTATAAGGTATATAAACTTTACAGTATATACATGTGTATATAGTATACTGTATATATATGTGTGCCGTATGTCTTATATATACATATACCCCTTTTTGGTCGAACTATTTGAAAGTAGATTTCAGATATCATGACACTTTTTACATTTCTTGCAATAAGGTGTCCAAGTTTGCACAGTCGGCCGGTAAAAGTGCTGGGCTTGGAACCCTGGCAGTCTCACTCGGAGCCCCTGGTCTCGATCGAGGTGCCATTCTGGTACAGTTAGGGAAAGGTGAGAGAAGAGTAATGGGTGGAATGGAAGAGGTTCTGTCAACCACAGTCACACTGAAAGCAGCACAGAGAGCTTGTGGGGAGGATGTAGGAGGAGCAAAAGCAGATGAATTAAAGGTCAGAGAGATGGGAAGAAAGAGGAGACAGAATTTTTATATAAAGAGAAGTGACTATCAAATGGAAAACGCCACTAAGACAAAATCTCCCACTTTTTCCTTTTACCTGGGGTTAAACAATATTATTTTAGCCCTGATATGTCAGAGTACAAACCCCAGCAGGCCGAGTCTCTGCTCGTCAGTACGCAAGGCCAGCACGGTATCACGCGTAGTCAGGTAGGTCCCACCCAGATCAGGCACAGGGTCATTGCTTCTGACCGCGGTGGGCACACATTTCAGGGTCACTGAGATACCCAGTCATTAGACTTATATGAACAATATGCCAATCCTTGTGAAAGCTTTTTAAATTTATCTCCTTAACTGTCATGAGTATAGCCTTGGGGATTGGTAATACAGGAACAAGTATAGAGGATCCATTTTCTGAAATGTTGATTAAACTCTCCAAATCAAATCTATGACCCTTTGTGGGGTTATCAGTCAGACTGAAAAATATTTCGTTAATTGAGAGAGAAAAGGGCTTTTAAAAGTATATATATATATATATATATATATATATACATATATATATATACACACACACATATACAAATACTCAAAATATGTGTTTCTATAAATATATTTGTATGTATATTCAAAATGTACTTCTCACCATAAGCTGCTATGAAAAAAGTTTGCAAGCCACTGCTTTAAAGAATAAGAGAATTGAAACTTAGATTCAGAGGCAAGTGGGAAAACACAGTGGGAAGCCTTGAGAGGGGAGGCAGAGCATAATGTAAGCAAGATTTATTTTTATTCATTTAGTTTTTAATTATTAGGTAAACCTGTAAGATTGCTTTGTTTCCTTCCTCAACTGTTTTTTCCCCCAAGAGTTATATATCAAATTACACAGAGATACAAAACTATGTTGAGTATTGATTACTGTTTTTCTTTTTAAGATTTTATTTATTCATTTGAGAGAGAGAGAATGAGAGAGAGAGAGCATGAGAAGGGGGAGGGTCAGAGGGAGAAGCACACTCTCCGCTGAGCAGGGAGCCTGATGCGGGACCCAGTATTGTTTCATGAAAATTTTATTTCAGTTCTGCATGTACATAGTTGTATGTGTCCTGCACATGAAGTAAAATCTATTTCTCATGATAGATCTTAGTCAAAAATGCCTGATACTTGTTTTGTGGCATTGCAGTTTGAAAAACTTTGCAGTCTAAGGGACCACAAGTAACTGCCTTTACCTTCAAAAATGTTCTTTTGTAGTAATCATAATGTTGAAAGTTTGCACTCTGCCACATCTCAGTGTCTTACCCTCTGGCCCAGGGAAAAGGAGTTTCAGAAATGTGACTCAGCAAGTACACAAAGGGCCATTTAGAAGGATGGAACAAAGAAACTCTTTGTGTCATTGTGATAAATTGTGGTGGTCTGCTCATTCTTAGACCCTTGACACACACAAAGATAGACAAAAGTAAAAAATGTCCAAAAAGCAGCAAATGGTTTAAATATTTGAAAAAAAAGGCACTTTTAAGGAACTACTTATAGGGACTGAAATTGATATGCTAGTAAGAAAACATTAGTTATTTTTATGTTTGACTAAGATACCATGATTAAGCAACATGAATTCTCTCAAATTTGATATCAGAAATGTACGATTCTGGTACACAAGAGGATTCCCTTTTGGATTACAGTTTAGCCTATTTTCACCAACAGCAAGTTTTTATAGTGAGAACCACTGTATACACCTAGAGGCAAAGATCAGCAAATAAATATGAACTGAGTATATGGTCCAAGAGATGATAGTGTGACAGTTGGAAAAACTAAATAACCAAAAATAAATAAAACTTTTATCTTGGTATAAAAAAGCATTTGTAATAGTGGGAAGAAGTTTTTAATAAGAGGAAAGTTTGAGTTGACTCCTATTGTGGTTTTATGTTTTGGCAGTAAGAATTATTGTAGTAAAAAAAAAATGAAACAATCCAATAAAGAAATATCAGCAATTCAAACCAAAATAGTTCACTGCAGCCAAACCAAGGGATGATATAAGCAGTGCATTGAACCAAGGAGTTGGATAAGATTACCTAACAACTCTGTCCTTTTCTAATATGAAGGGTTTAAAAATAATCCTTAATAACTGACATGTTACTTCAGTTAGCTGTTGTCAATAAACAAGACAGACCTGAAAATAATCTCTGGCTTTTTGTTTCCAAAGAAGCTACAGATGAATCCTGGCACTAGGAGGCAAACCCGCCTTTGGGTAGTTCTATAAGGCAGCTTTCTGGACAGCTTTTTCATTAGCTGAATCATAGAGCAGAATATGCATAAACTCCTGAAAGGCATTTTCGTTAGTATTCCTACCCAACCTCTCTTAACTTTGGGCTATAACTACACAAGAGGAAGGGTGTATAGAAGGAATAGGTGGGAGCTGGGGAGAGATAGTGCCCTGAGACAGGCGTTTTTAGTACATGGTAAAATAAAACACCCAACTTCATTGATGAGCTACTGAGAAAGAATAATAAGGAGATCCACTGTCCAAAATTTACTGCATCAAGACCAGACTGTTCCTTAGGCCCTTATATCCCAGCACCCCTTCAGAGTTTATCTCCAAGTGGGACATGAGGTGACCAGGAATCTACAGTCATTTACTAGTATAAGCAGCCACAGACTCCTTCAGAGTCTTCCACAGAACCATAAGAGTCCGTTCAGCTCATTTTGGGGGCTTCCAGAAGTTCAAAGAAGGTAACAGCTCCATGGGAAAACCTCAGTAATGGGGGTTGGGAGCCTCAGCCTCCCATCCTTCCTTGTGACAATTCTGGGAGGCATTCTGTTTGCTTCTCTGAAGTCCCAGCAAGATTAAGCCACAAATGCCTATAGCAGCAACCATTATAACATACCCTGATATCTGTTATTCCTCCTCTGGCTCACTCTAACTATTCTCTCACTCTTGCTTCCTACAAGCACCTCCCAAATAAACTATCTGGTCTCACACTCTGCTTTGAGAGAAACCCAAACCAAACACACACATAATTTAATCATCACAACAATCTAGTGGGGTGGGTATTGTTTTTCCCAGTAAAAGACAAGAAAAAATCTAGGAGAGATTAGTAAATTGGTTTATTCAATTCGTAGAATAAATAGGCCTGAACTGTAACCTTTCTGATTCTAAAACCCATGTTTTTAACCATTATGCTAAACTATCCAAATGCTATCAGAGAAATAACTACAAAAAATGAACTAATTAAAGGTTAAAAGACAAAGTATTAAAAATAATTGTAACTATAATACTTTGGTAATGGATACACAATATTAAATAGTGTAAAGTGTGATAACAAAAACATAAAATATGGGAGAGGGAGTGTAAAAATGTAAAGGATTTATACGGATTTGAAGTTATCAGTTTAGACTGTCATAACTATAATACGTTTTGTGTAAGCCTCATGGTAACCACAAAGCAAAAACTTATATAGATATACAACAGAGAAAGAGAAAGAAATCAAAGCATACCACTGTAGAAAATCTTCAAATCACAAAGGAGGAGAGCAAGACAGGGACAAAGGAACTAAAAAACAGCCAGAAAACAACAAAATGGCAAGATAATAATGTGTGGTAAGTCCACACCTATCAATAATTGCTTTATGTGTAATGGACTAAATTCTCCAATCAAAAGATATAGAGTGAAAGTTCAACATCTGTTCATGATAAAAATTTTCAACAATGTGGGTTTAGAGAGCACACACCTCAACATGATAAAGGCCATATATGAAAAACCCACAGCTAACATCATACTCAATCATGAAAACCTGAGAGATTTTCTTCTAAGATCAGGAATAAGACAGGATGTCCACTCTCACCACTTTTATTCAACATAGTGTTGGAAGTCCTAGCCACAGGAATCGGACAAGAAAAAAAAATAAAGGGCATCCACATCGATAAAGAAGTTAAACTGTCATTATTTGCAGATGACATGATACTATATATAGAAAACCCCAAGGATTCCTAGAAAAAAAAAAAAAAATTACTAGAGCTGAAAAATGAATTCAGTAAAGTTGCAGGATACAAAATTAATATATACAAATCTGTTGCATTTCTATATAGCAATAACAAATATCAGAAAGAGAGATTAAGAAAACAATTTCATTTACAATTGCACCAAAAAGAATAAAATACCTAGGAATAAACAAGGAGGTAAAAGACCTGTACTCTGAAAACTCTAAAACACCAATGAAAGAAACTAGAGACAATACAAACAAATGGAAAGATGTTACATGCTCATGGATTACAAAAATTAATATTGTTAAAATGTCCATACTACCCAAAGCAATCTACAGATTCAATGGAATTGCTATCAAAATACCAACAGCATTTTTCACAGAACTAGATGAAATAATACTCAAATTTGTAGGGAACCACAAAAGACCCCAAATAGCCAAAAATAATCTTGAGAAAGAAAAACAAAGCTGGAGGAATCACAATTCCAGATTTCAAGATATACTACAAAGTTGTAGTAATCAAAACAATATGGTATTGGTACAAAAATAGATACATAAATCAATAAAACAGAATAGAGAACCCAGGAATAAATCCATGCTTATATAGTCAATCTATGACAAATGAGGCAAGAATATACAATGGAGAAAAGACAGTCTCTTCAAAAACTGGTGCTGGGAAAACTGGATAGCTACATGCAAAAGAATGAAAAGGGACCACTTTCTAAGACCATACACAAAAATAAACTCAAAGTGGATTAAGTACTAGATGTGAAAGCTGAAACCATAATTATCCTAGAAAAGAACACAGGCAGTAATTTCTCCAACACTGGCTATAGCAACATTTTTCTAGATACGTCTCCTAAGGCAAAGGAAACAAAAAAAATAAATAAATAAACTATTGGGACTAGATCCAAATAAAAAAGTTTTGTACAGAAAGGAAGTCATCAACAAAATGAGAAGTCAACCAACTAAATGGGAGAATATATCTGGTAAGGGGTTAATATCCAAAATATATAAAGAATTTATGCAACTCAACACCAAAAAAAAAAAAAAGTTAAAAATCCGATTTTAAAAAGAACAGAGGACCTGAATAGACATTTTTCTGAAGAACACATACAGATGGTCAACAGACACATGAAAAGATACTCAAATTCACTAATCATCAGGGAAATGCAAATCAAAACCGCAACGAGATATCACCTGACACCTGTCAAAAGACAAGAAATAACAAGTGTTGGTGAGGATGTGGAGAAAAGAGAACCCTCGTACACTGCTGGTGGGCATATAAATTAGTATAGCCACTGTGGAAAACAGTATGGAGTTTCCTCAAAAAATTAAAAATAGAAATACCATATGATCCAATAATTCCTCCAGTGGATATTTACCCAAAGAAAATGAAAACACAAATTCAAAAAGATATATTCACCCCTATGTTTATTGAAGCATTATTTACAATAGCCAAGATATGTAAGCAGCAGGTCTATCGACAGATGAATGGATAAGGAAGATGTGCTGTGTGTCTATGTATATTTATCTACCAATAAAAGCAGTTCTATATATAATAATGGAATATTACATGGCCATTAAAAAGGATGAGATCAAGTCATTTATGACAACATAATTGGATCTAGAGGGTATTATGCTAAGTGAAATAAATCAGACAGAGAAAGACAAATACCATATGATTTCACTCATATGTAGAATCTAAAAAACAAAACAAATGACTAAAAAAACAAATGAAAAGAAGAATCAGACCTGTAAATATAGAGAACAAACTGATGGTGGTTGCCAGAGAGAAAAGGAGTGGGGAGGGGGTATGAGAGAAATAGGTGAATGAGAGTGAGAGATACAAGCTTCTAGTTATGGAATGAATAAGTTATGGGAATAAAAGTCACAGTACAGGGAATATAGTCAATGATACCATAATAGTGTTGTATAGTGACAGGTGGTAGCTACATTGGGGTAGGCTTTGCCTAACATATACAGAAGTTGAATCACTATGTTGTACACCTGAAACTCATGTAACACTGTGTGTCAACTATACTCAAAAAAAAATTTTTTTTAAAGACATGGAGTGGCTGAGTGGATTAAAAAAAAACAAGACCCAACTATACGCTGCCTACCAGAGACTCAGCTCAGCTTTAAGGACACACATAGACTGAGAGTGAAGAGATGGAAAAAGATATTCTATGCAAATTGAAACCAAGATAAGGCAGGGTAGCTATACTTATATCAGACAAAATAGACTTTAAGCCAAAAGCTGTAACACAAGACAAGGAAGGTCATTATATAATGATAAAGGGATCAATCCAACAAGAGGATTTAACATGTATAAATATTTATGCACCCACCATAGGAGCACCTAAAAAATATATTTTAAAAAATAGATCTGAAAGGAGAAATAGACAGCAATACTAGAATAGTAGGGACTTCAAAAACCCCACTTTCAATAATAAATAGATCATCCAGACAGAACATCAATAAGGAAATATTGGACTTACAACTCCAGGTTAGACCAGATGAACCTAGACATATACAGAACATTACATCAAACAGGAGGAAAATATACATTCTTCTCAAGCACATGTGGAACACCTCTGGGATAGATCACATGTAAGACCACAAAACAAGTCTTAATGAATTTAAGAAGGTTGAAATTGTGTGAAGCATCCTTTCCTACCACAATAGTATGAAACTAGAAATCAATTACAAGAGAAAAACTAGAAAATTCACAAATATGTGGAGATAAACAACAAAATCCTAAAAACCAATGGCCCAAAGAAGAAATCACAAGGGAAATCAAAAAATATCTTGAGATAAATAAAAATGGAAACACAAAATGCCAAAATGTATGGGATGCAGCAAAAGCAATTTTAAGAGAGAAGTTTATAGTGCTACATGCCTACATGAAAAATGATCTCAAACAACCTAACTTTATACCTTATGGAAATTTTTTTAAAAAGAGCTAATTCGGCCCCAAGTTAGTAGAAGAAAGAAAATAACAAAGATAAGAATGGAAATAAATAAAATAGACACTAGAAAGACAAGAGAAAAAAAAGTAATGAAACTCTTAGAGTTGGTTTTTTGAAAAATAAAGAAAATTGATAAAAACTTTAGCTAGACTCACCAAGAAAGAAAAAAGATTCAAATAAATAAAATCATCAATGAGAGAGGAGACATTACAACTGGTAACAAAAAAATTCTATGGATCATAAGAAACTACTATGAACAATTATATAGATAGATAAACAAATAGATAACTTACAAACAATGGATACATTCCTAGGAACATAAAACCTACCAAGACTGAATCAAGAAGAAATACAAAATCTAAACAGACTAATTACTAGCAAGGAGATTGAAACAATGATAAAAAACCTCCCAACAAACAAAAGCCCAGGACCAGATAGCTTCTCTAATGAATTCTACTAAACATTTAAAGAAGAATTAATATCAATCTATCTCAAAGTCCTCCAAAAAATGGAAGAGGAGGGAATATGTCCAAACTCAATTTATGAGATCAGCATTACCTTGATACCAAAGCCAGGCAAGGACACTATAAGAAAATTACAGGTCAATATCCCTGATGAACATAGATGCAAAAATCCTCAATAAAATAATAGCAAAAACTGATGATGTACTACATTTTGGCTAACTGAACATAATAATAATATAAAAGATTATTCAACCAACAAGACAAAACAAAACAAAAATATTAGCAAGCCAAATTCAACAGTACATTAAGAGGAATATACATCATGATCAAATGGGATTTATTTCTGGGATACAAGGATGGTTCAACATATGTAAATAAACCAATGTGATACACCACATTAACAAATGAAGGCTAATAATTATATGATCACTTTAATGGATGCAGAAAAAGCATTTGACAAATTCAACATCTGTTCATGGTTTAAAAAAAAAAAATCTCAACAAACTGGGTATAGAAGGAATGTAACTGAGCATAGAGGCCATATATTTCAAGCCCAGAGGTGACAAACATACTAAACAGTGAAAAGCTGAAAGTTCATTCTCTTAAGATCAGGAACAAGACACTACTTTTATTCAGCATAGTGCTGGAAGTTCCAGGCAGAACAATTAGGCAAGAAAAAGAAATCAGAAAATCATTTATTTCAGAAAGGAAGAAGTAAAATTGTCTCTGTTTGCAGATGACATAGTAATATAATATAGGAAATCCTGAAGACTCCACCAAGACACTGTTAGAACTAATCATCAAACTCACTAAAGTTGCAAGATACAAAATCAGTATACAAAAATCAGTTGTACTTCTACATACTAACAATAAACTATCAGAGAAATTAAGAAAATAATCCCATTTACAATAACATCTAAAAGAATATTACTTAGGAATAAATCTAACCATGGAGATGAAAGACCTGTACACTGAAAACTACAAAACATTAATGAAAGAAATTGAAAAAGACACAAATAAATGGAAATATATTCCACATTCATAGACTGGAATAATCAATATTGTTAAAATGTCTGTACTACACAAAGCTATCTACAGATTCAACACAATCCCTATCAAAATTCCAATGAAATCAAAATTCCATCTTTCACAGAAATAGAAAAAAAAAATCCTAAAATTGTTATGGAATCACAAAAGACCCTGAATAGCCAAAGCATTCTTGAGAAAGAAGAACAAAGCTAGAGGCATCACACTTCCTGATTTCAAAATATAATACAAAGCTAACGTAATCAAAATAGTATGGTATTGGCACAAAAACAGACACATAGATCAATAGAATATAGTACAGAGCCCCAAAATAAATCCATCCACATATAGTCAGTTAATTTACAACAAAGGAGCCAAGAATATAAGATGGGGAAAAGACAGTCTCTTCAATAAATGGTGTTAGGAAAATTGGACAGCTACATACAAAAGAAAACAATAGGCCACTATCTTAACACCATTCACAAAAATCAACTAATGATGTACTACATGTTGGCTAATTGAACATAATAATAATAATAAAAAAAGATTATTCAACCAACAAAACAAAACAAAAATATTAGCAAGCCAAATTCAACAGTACATTAAGAGGAATATACGTCATGATCAAATGGGATTTATTTCTGGGATACAAGGATGGACTTGAATATAAGATCTGAAACTATAAAATTCCTAAAAGAAAACACAGAGGGTGGGCTCCCTGACATTTGTCTTGGCGATGATTTTTTTGGATCTGATACCAAAAGCAAAAGCAACAAAAGCAAAAATAAACAAGTAGGACTATATCAAACTAAAATGATTCTGTACAGCAAAGGAGACAAAAGATAAATGTGCTAGTGAGGATGTGGAGAAAAGGGAACCCTTGAACAGTGTTGGTGGGAATGTAAACTGATTCAGTCACTATGGAAACCAGCATGGAGGTTCCCCAAGAAATTAAAAATAAAACTACAGTATGATCCAGCAATCCCAATTCTGGCTATATATCTAAAGGAAATAAAACCATTATCTCAAAGAGGTATCTGTACTACCATGTTCATTGCAGCATTATTCACAATAGTCAGGGTATCAAAACAACCTAAATGTCCATCAACAAATGAATGGATAAATAAGATGTGGTATGTATGTACCTATGTGTGTGTGTGTGTAGAATATTATTCAGCCTTTAATAAGAAGGACATTTTGCCATTTGCAACAACATGGATGAACCTGGAAAGCATTATGCTAAGTGAGATAAGCCAGACAGAGAAAGACAAATACTGCATAGTATCACTAATATGTGGAATCAAAAAAAAAAAAAAAAACACACACTCACTGAAACATAAAGGAGAATGGTGGTTGTCAGGGTCAGGGTTTTAGGAAAAATAGGGAGAGGTTGATAAAAGGGTACAAATTTTCAGTTATAAGATGAATAAGATCTGAGGATCTAATGTATAATACGGTGACTATAGTTGACATAATACTGTATTGTATAACTGAAATTTGCTAAGAGAGTAGAACCTAAATATATTCTCACCAAAAAAAAAGTAAATATGCAAGGGGATGCATATGTTAATTAACTTCATGATGGGAATCCTTTTACACTGTGCACATAGATCATCACACTGTATAACTTATATATATTGCAATTTTATTTGTAAGTTATTTACTTCAATCAAATGAAAAAAGAAATGACTAATAAATTAGTATATAAATGATATTTGATGGACTTAGTTTAATACTTACACATGTTTCTTTGGGTGATGCCACAAAATAAAATTATATTCATTTGGCTAACAGTCTTAAAAATGAGAGGACAAAAATTTTTCTGCAGCACTGTAAACACATAGATATGATATTTAAAACCATGAGATGAATAAGATCACCAAGAGAATAACTGGATAAAAAAGAAAGGAGGTCCAAGGACTGAAACCTGAGGCTTTCTAGTATTAAAAGATGAAGAAGAAGAGAAACCGAAAAGGAAACAGAAAGAACTTTCAGTAAGGTAGGAGGAAATCCAAGAAAGTGTTGTGCCCTGGAATATAAGTGAAGAATATATATCAAGAATGATGTGTGATTCAAATGCTATTCATAGGCTAACATTAAAGCAGAGATATGACTATGGAACATGGCGCCTGGGCAAGCTGCAGGGGAGCAGTTTTGGTGACGTAGTAAGGACAAAAACCTGATGGCAGTGGGTAAGAGAGAGCTGGAAGACATAAATTGGAGAGATGACTATAGGTCACTTTTTCAAGTAGTTTTGCTAGAAATAGGAACCACAAATGGGGCAATACACAGGTGGGAAGTAGGGATCAAGAGAAAGTTTTTAGCTCGGGAGAAGTACATTACTTTTGTATGATAATACAGTGTGGAAGATGGATGATATATTAGAAGGGGAATTTCTCAAGCAATGCAGTGAGAAGAGATGAGTTCTAGGGCACAGTGCAAGAACAGACTTGAGGTAAGAGCACGGATATTCCACCTGTGGTAACAGGCAAGTTGTCAGAGAACACAAGGGTGGCAGATGGATTGAAGTAGTGGTGATAATCTCTGTAAGTTCTCTTGTGAATGCTCCAGTTTTCTCAGTGGGGAAGAAGGTATTGAATTTTGGAAAATAAGAAAAATATTTTCAATCCTCATCAAGAATGAGAGAATGAATTTTTTAAAAAACATCTAATATGATTGCCTTGCTGGATTAAGAGCCTACTTCTATTTAATGTCTGTGTGGCTGTGGGTTTTTCTCCAGACAGTTTTAGCTTTAGAGTTTTAGCCACGGAGTAGGGAGAGAGTTGGATTTAACCAGGTTATGGATCTGCTCTTACTGAGTAAGAACATGAGAGAGGAGCAAGGGAGTGGAGGTTGTTTATAGAGGATTTATCATAGTGATTAAAAAGAATTATAAAATTTAATCTGGAAGGATGTCAATTAAAAGAAGGTAAGATCAAAAGGTCATTGGTCCCATTAGGATCAAAGAACGGCTGGGGTTCTAATAATATAGAGAGTGGGCTGGAAAGATAGGACATGGCAACCAGAGAGTAGAATGTTTGAAACTGAGGTTATCAAGAAGTCCAGGTATGACCACATGAGAGTGGCTAACATAAAGCAGAAGACAAGACCATTGGAACAGAGGTGTTTAAGGAACTGATAGACCAAGGTGTTAGAACAATTATCTATATATTTATTGAAATCTACCATAATTGAGACAGAAGTGTTACTAAAGAGAGTAAAACATCAAGGAATCAGGGGAAATAACACAGGAATCCATAAATGAGAACAAAGAGAGACAGGGTTGATATCATCTGATGGCATAAGATTCGTGACTGGTTGTTTTTAGGGAAGAGATGGGGAGAAACATCTGAAAGCAGCAATGAGAAACCAGGAGGACACCTACCCCCACCACCAGATCAGTGGTCCCAGGGCTTTGGGAGAAAAAGCAGCCACCACTTGACAGGCTACTAGAAAAAATGGGACCTTAGAGCTAAGAGTCAAGTGCCTTAAGCACAAAGAAGATAGGCTGAAAATACAGGGGATTTTGCTATCAACAGACTCTGAACTCAGAGAGCAAAATCAGTGAGTTTCAGGACTTGGGGAGAGAAAGGAATAAAGTAGTGGTTTTCCACTGGACCACAAGAATCCGCATCACCCCGGAATTTAGAAATTCCCATTCTCAGGCCTAGGCCCATGACTACAGAATCAAAAACTAATTCAGGCCCATCGGTCTGTGTTTTAGCAAACCTTCCAGGTGATTCTGACATACAATAAAATTTGAGGATCATTGAAATAAAAGCAGATTCACATAGGCTTAAAATGTAGGTGAGAAGAGTGACTTGGAAGTCTGGGCATTTTGTGGTAGCTGACGTAGTCATGGATAGAGGACATAAATCTTGTCTGGATTCAAAGCAGATAGTGGAGACAAGTCTTGAGTGTTGAAGCAAAGGGGAAGAATAGGGAGGGATAGGTTTCTGGGACTCCTCACCGTAGGAGTCCTGGAGGATCATAAATATAAAATTTCCCCATCTCTTTGATATAAGTGGATGTGGCATGTGGTCACCACATGAGAGCTTACAGCTACCAGTAGCTCTCTCTTCATTTCAAAAAATGTCTACCATTGACACTGTTCTAAATTCAGGATTTAGCATAATTTAGGTGGATGACTGGGAATTTTCTTTCAAATGGCAAATTGTGGTAGCACCATGCTTAAGTATTTCTTTTCTGATCATTTTGAACATGGACCCCAATAATTTGAAAAACTTTTTTGTGAGGGGCACCTGGGTGGCTCAGTCAGTTAAGCGTCTGCCTTCAGCTCGGGTCATGATCCCAGGGTCCTGGGATCAAGCCCCGCATCGGGCTCTCTGCTCTGCAGGAAGCCTGCTTCTCCTTCTCCCACTCCACCTGCTTGTGTTCCCTCTCTCTCTGTCTCTCTGTCAAAATAAATAAATAAAATCTAAAGAAAAAGAAAGAAAGAAAGAAAACCTTTTTGTGAGATAGAAGGTCCTGAAATTGCAACATACATACTTACATAGCATTTAATAAATTGAAATATTGCCTTTCATTGACTTAAATAAAATAGATCTATTACTTCTGGATATTTATAACCCTGGTGTGTGTGTGTGTGTATGTGTGTGTGTGTGTGTGTGTGTATGTGTGTATATATTTTGTGTCAAATGTGTTTTGCCAACTATATCTGTACCACATATGACTTCTGCAAATTGGGTTAGAAGTTATTTCAAACTTCTGGCATATCACACACCTTTCCTGAGTAAGCCCTTCCAAAATGGATTTTAACTGAGTAGGCCTTTCTACTTCTCAGGTTCCCAAAATACTTTATGAAATTTAATTTTCCAAATTTTAGTAATACTTTTCATTCTCTATAAGTTATTTCTTTTTTTTTAAAAGATTTTATTTATTTATCTATTTAGAGAGAGAGAGCACAAACAGGGGAGGAGCCGAGGCAGAGAGGGGGGCGGAATCTCCAGCAGACTGGCGCCAAGCACAGAGCCCAAAGTGGGGCTCCATCTCAAGACCCTGAGATCATGACCTGAGCCGAAAACAAGAGCCAGATGCTTAACTGACTGAGTCACCCAGGCGCCCCTATATTTCTAAACATCTGTAAGACAAAAGCAGGAACAGAAGCCCCCGATATAGCTAGAGTGAAATAACAAAACAGATTCAAACCATAATATGAAAACCAAGCTCAGAAGAGACTCTCTATGTGATCACTCACCCAGGCCTGTGTTTAAGACGTCTTTCCCCTCTTTGCCTCCCCCTCCTTCCCTCCCCCTCCCTGTTCTCACTTGGTCTGTCCAAATGCCATACTCCTGTGGTTTTTTTTCTTATTCATTTTCATTACTTGTGATGATACTTTCTCTTTTATGTCTCTGGAAAATATTTGACAGCATTTGTAATGCTAGGCAAGCTCCTGTTTTTCTGGGTAAAGGCTCAGAGACAACAGCCCAACGTGCTTATGCAGAACAGATATTGAACATTCCAGAGATTTTAAAAAATACAAGTGTACGACCCTCATGTTTTAACTCAACGTATCCTTTTCATGAGATACTGAAAGGAAATAAAAGCAGAAATAAAGGGCTTCAAAAAGTATCTGTCCAGTTGTGTGGTGGGCTTTTTTTTTTTTTTTAGCAAACTGATCTTGTGTCATGGCCTTGTTGATGCTAAACAGAATGGAGGTGTTTCTATATTTTTATAATATTCTGGATTTGGACAATATTTCTCTGTCCCATTTGTTAGAAAAATTACTTGGCCTCAGGCTATTTACATTATTTTTGTATTAATATTAATAAGTGTGGGGAAAATGCCACAGAGATTTTCTTAAGTCATAGTCAGTTTTGTTTTCAGTACTTTTGCCATTTTGCTCATTGTTCTCTTGTAGAAGGGTGGTAAGGTATGGTGGGACGTACTCAGACTTGGAAAGAACTGAATTTTTCCATCATTTCTTCAAATAGGTAAGGTTGAAGGTAAGCCCCTCCGACCAAGCATTCTTTATAAATACAAACGCTGAAATCCAAAGCTAAAACAAAGTCTTGTGTTTAAATTTTAAATGAATGTATTTCTTGGTGAGCCCCTCGTGAAGAGGCATATAGCCCCTCGTGAAGACACATAGACACAAACTAACACAGTCAGTTTCTTTTAAATCCCTGACTTTATTACCGTTAGATCAGTTGTCGAGTCTGCCCATTTGGGGGGACACTACAGATCCAATACTACATGGGGTCAAAATCAATTAAGATTTATTGTGCTGTCAGTGGATTATTTTCTTTATGCCACATTTGTTTAAAACCACAATGCCAGGAATAACGTGGAATTAAATGTGTATGTTTTGCATAACCACACTATTTGCCACTGACACATGCTCCTCACACGGAAGGAATTCACAGGATCTGAGTCTTCCATCCATTAAGTGTATCTAAATGAAGAGGAGTAAACAGAGAAAGAGAAAGAGAAGAGAAAGGAAAAGGAGAAGAAATAGGTGCCAAGTTCTGAGTGTACATGATACAGCACTTTATAGAGGATAAAAACATTATGAATATAAGTGGTGTCATTGCAGCCGAAGTAAAAACAAAAAAGCAGAAACAGGCAGAGTTAGACAGAAGTCCAATAGATGCGAGGGTTCTGCGCCCTTGGGGACTTCACCAGGGTTATGAGGAAGAGGGAGGGCAGAGGGTAGTGCGGGGGGGAAGGATGTGAAAAGGGAATGAGAAAAAATAGAGTCTCCATTCCATGAATGTGATGGTGAGAGCCTTTGCTGACTTTCCCTCATTCTTCTGGAAATTGACAAAAAGAGGGAAACCAGATGGATCTCCTTTCCCTCACCATCCACTGCCAGCACCAAATCCCACCAAGTCCACTAAGGGAAGGCTCTTCCTGCTGCCCCTCCACACCACCTTCACCGCCACAGTCCAGTTCTCTGTAGCACGGGGTAGTTCTGCCCCCAGCTCACCACTGCAGCCCTGGATTACTGCAGTCAGCTCCCACCCAGGCTGTCGGCTCTAGGATGCCCCTACCACCCCAGGCCTTTCTTCACCTAGAAGTCATTTTCCAAAAATCGACCCTGATCTCATCGTCTCCATCTATTGCCTTAGAGATAAAATCCAAACTCCTTATTCTAGCTTATAAAACTCGTCCCAGGCTCTTCCATCCCTACCTCTCCGGCCTCATTGCTTGCATTGGGGTGGGAGGGGGCAGGGACATTGTACTAGTCCTGACGCTAGCTGTACCGACTGGGCGAGGCCTTATCTCCTCTGTCCCCACCCGCTCCATTCATTGCTCCTATAGCTCTCCTCCCTTTCCCTCCACTCCTACCCCTGCCCTTCACTTGGCTTAGGCAACGCCTAAAGACCAGGTCCCCAAACGCAATGTAACATTTCCAAAGAAGAGGCTCCACTGAGAAATCTCTCATGGGCAGAATCAAAATGGAAGTGTTTGAGGTCCACCCATTTATGCAGGCATTCTCTCTGGGATACTCTTTTCCTCCCCGTATGAATCACTTTCTCCTTGGAAGGCATTTGATTAGACCTCAGTGCTTGGGGGTACAAGCATCCAGATGGCCCCCTACTGTTCCCCTGACCAGACATCAGCCCAGAGCCCAGGGTCCGGCTGGCTTCTCCTGACGAGCTGGAACAGTTTACATCATGGAAGCTCTGTAAGGGCTAAATGCTCAGACCTCCACCCTCAGCCTGACAACCTGTCTCAGTGTTGAAAAACAGTTCAAGGTAGCACCTGAGACCAAACGTGTCATTTTCCTTGTCAAAATGAAAGCTGTAAATTTTAAACCTACTGCTTAATGTATCCAGATATTGAACACAGGGACTTTTATCCCCAGCTTAATGGTCTGTCTAAAAACATCAAAAAAGATTACTTAAAAACTCTGGGCCTCGGAGGTCCTATAAAATTACATGAAGCAACCCCCCCAAATCTCCTCCAAGTTTTAAAAAATTTATTGGAAAACACTTATGCAATATATGAACTCCTTTTTCCTCAGCCTTAGATACTAAGACTATGTGCTTGATTGCTGGGGGGTGGTTAAGAAAGGCAATAGGATAAGATGAAATTTTATTAGATTACAATCTAAAATTTTAATAGAGTTTCTGCTTCTGGGAATGGGTGGCAAATCTTATTCAGCATCTTCCTGAACAGGGAAAATGTAAAAGCATGACTTTCTTCCTTTAATATAATGTGACAATAAAGAATGGCAGACCTTTTTTTTTTGTAGAGACCTGGTCAGAACAGAAACACAGGAGAAGGTAAATGAAAGCAGTGGAAAGAGAGTAAGAATATCATTATTTTCTCCAATAAAAGGAGTGTTGGAGTAATTGCTAAAATTTTAGGGGTGAAGAAATTATAACACTGGACCTTAGCAGCTTTATTAAAAGCTCACCCACAAGTACACAGTCATCTCAGCCTTAAAAATCCACTCCGTAGCCAGAGTGTCTGTGATGCCGTGACATGGCAAAGTTTGCTTCAAAGGTCTTACTGTCATAGCTCTAAAAATTCTTTGTTGACACAAACAGAATCTTTATTGCCTCTGGGCTATAAAGAGAGAGGGGTGTTTTGCGTACAATCATTATCTTTCTGCCCAGAGAAAATTATGAACCATGAAGTTTAGAGGGATCAAGCCTGCTTTCAACTGTTGCATTAAATCTAAGGGTTCATACGGTACATCGTTGCCTACTCTAGAGAACAGAGTTGCTAATTAGGGGGACAAGATGTTTGGGAAAATGGAAAGCTTCCAAGTTCCTCCTGAATTCAAAATTTCCAATATTTTTAAAGCACTGTAGATTCACAGATGGTAATAGCATCATTTGCTTTACCCGCCTTAAGAGTGCTCTCTGATGTATCTGCTTCTGATATAATAACAACTCCATTATAGGCCCCACATTTAAGGTCCTTACTTTAATGCCCCAACATTTTGGTGCATGTCTGGCTTCCCTACAACACAGCAGCCTCATTAAGGATTACTCCTGGGCAAAGGCAGTATCTAATGGGTTAATGAGGCTGGGCAGTCTCAGCCTGTTAGCAGCTGCTTAAGCAGCAGGCTGGGGAAAGCTCTGTTGATGTTCATTCTTCACTGCTGAGTGATGAAGGGCAACCTATATACTAGAAGTCTAGTCAGGCCACAACCTGTACTCATGTACAAAAAAATTCAATTCTATCCATGCCACAGGTCAACAATTACTCCATGATATAAGATATAAAGGTAAAGTCAATGCATTTACAGTGTATGAGGGGCTAAAACCAGAGGGATTTTGCTGGAGGTTAGTCACTTTTTTTATTATTCTCTATTGGGGAAAATAAGACTCTATCAGATCTGATCTAGATTCTGAACAGTTCTTTGATTGATGATTACATGCATCTTGATTAATACTATTGATGCTTTCAGCAATGATGTATTTTTTAGCTGGTCACTTTGGATCACTGGACTCATTTTGGGATACACAGTCCAAAATTCTACTACTGAGCATAGTACACTGTTTTCTCACAAAAACATTATATTTTCAAAAGTTCGATAATTTTAATATGAAAAGAGAGTCTGTCACATAATGTTCTTTTCATACACCTGAAACACCTCCTTTGTTTGGCTTCCCAGTGTAAAAGAGCTTCTGGAACGATTCCTGAGGCCCCTCTCCAGAGATTCTTATTCAATGGGTCTGGGGTGGAGTCTGAGAATTTACATTTCTAAAAAGCTCCCAAGTGATAGTGAGGTTGCAGGTCTGCCAAGCACGCTCAGAACAGCACTGCTATTGATACCTCTTTCTTAATAATCTTTCGCAGTCTCCTTTGCTGGATTTTCCTCTTCTCCTTGACCTCTAACTTGGCCTGCCCTGTGGCTTGTCTAACACATCTTCTGCCTTCCCTCATTCAGTCTCGAGGCTGTACATCATATCTATAAGTTGATAAAACCTGATTTTGCCCCTAAATTCATACTTGCTATCCAGAATCTCCTGCTTCGCCTTTCAACCCTGAAACTGGTCCTCACCAGGCCTCTCCAACTCAGCCAAAGGCACCAACCCCGGCAAAACTGTTCAAGCCGAATCTCTTACCATCCCTAACTCGATCCTTCTTCACACATCCGACTCCAATCCGTCAGCACCTACTGTTGGCTCTTCTTTCAAAGTATAACCAGAATTGGGCCATTTCTTACTACCTACCTGGCCAACCCACCATCATCTCTAGCCTAGATTATTGCTATGATTTCCCAGCTGATCGATCTTCCCACTTATTCCCTTGTCCCCTACCCCGACTACCTCCATGTAGCAAACAGAGGGCTCCTTTGAAATACAAGTCAGTTCTCCTCATGATTCTGCTCTAAACCTTCCACAGAACTCAGAATAAAAAGCTGGAAGTCTGACAGCATCCCCTAAGGTTCTACAGGACCCAACCACCGTTCCCCATACTTCTACCCCCTCCGCCTGCAGTTTTCCCCTCACTCCTGTGCCCTGGCCATACCAGCCTCCTCGTTCTTCCTTTCACACACAAAGCCTGCTCCTGCCTCAGTGCTATTTCCTCGGCCTGGAATACTTTCCCCTGGTTATCCACAGGGCTCCCTCCTTCTCCCTGTTCAGCTCGCTGCTCAGAGGTCTCCAAAAGGGCTTCCCCGGCTCCCTCCCTGAAAGAGCACACAGCCCTCATCTGCATCACTCTCCAGTCTCCTTACCCCGTTTTGCCCTCTTTGTCCTGGCACTTATCACCCCATGACTTTGTATGTATTTGTTCATTGCTTACCTCCCTCTACCAGAATGCAAGCTCCATGCGGGAAGAAATTATTTTCCATCCCCTGCTATATTCGTACTAACAGAAATAGCATCTGGCCTGTTGTATTCACTAACTACATGAATACACTGATAGAAAAGTGAACATCTTAGGCTTTCCAAAAGCAACTGATTTTTTTTTCCTCTCTAGAATTGACTATTCTTCTCAGCCTTAATCACTCTAGGAGGCAACATTTTTGCAATATTTACTTCAAGGGAATTATATAGACGATTTACTGAAGTAAAAATTATCCAAAAGACAAATTGCGCCAGTTTTCATTTCAAGCTCCCAATAAAATTCAGCAAGCTCCCCCTACACTCTGCCGCTGTTCCCCCACACCCATTTTTCCCTCGAGCCAAGGTCCCCAAGAACATTAGCCTGAGAAACAGTCTCTTTGAGTGACCCTGGGCACGGAGAGAGCTGCTGAGTCTATATATCAAACTGATTGGTCACAGGTGGTCACAATGTGGGACAGAGAATGTAAATTTTTAAACACTGTGGTAACTGCATAGAGTAATACTGCCTGTTTGAAATGCTACCACGGCTAATTAATGCAGCGCAAGGGTTCTCACACTTGATAAATACGAGAGATGGCAAAAGTCTGAGAGTTAGGTAAAGGAACCAGTATGAAAATAGCTTTGGAAAAATATACTGCAGTACACAGCCACCATTCATCCCTTACACTGAAAAACTGTATTAGTGCTTAAAATGACTCCTCTCACTAACTTTCCACCCAACTCAATTTAATTTAACTCAATTTAGGCTTAAATGCTCATACTCTGAACTCGACTGTCTTTGAGCTTTTTAAAGAGTAATGACATTGATAGTTGAACCTGTGGACCATGTTGCATGTTTTCTAATGTTATTTACTGGACTGAAGCTTGCAATGAAAAGCAACTATTAAAAAAATAAGTGCGTGTGGAGATTAGAGTCCACATTTTGAAATGTCAGTAAATACAGTATTTATGTGACAGATCATAATGACTTGTAAAAGGCAGCCATATGTGTATCAAGCTCTCCGTCTTCCTAATGTTTTTTTTCTTTAAAAATCTTTTTATAAATTTTTAAATCTGAAGAAAATAGCAGTGAACGAGAACTATCATTCAGAGTTGTTGAGGAATTCAAACTAAAATCTGACCTCCTCAGCCCGCGGATTTTTCTCTTTCAAAGAGAAACTAGGGGAGCATTTCCAACTTGCACGCTACTGTCATATCACAACATTTAGGGCAATAGAAAGATTTAAGAAAAAGAAATCAAGGATTGAACATTAGAGTCAGTTCCTCAGTCTTTAATGTACTGATTCACTACTTAGCAGTGCCTAGAGGTAGTTTGCCGTGTACTTTCACAAATAGCACCATTAACAGAATTTTACATGCCTAGGTCATTTTCCTTCGATCCCAAAGAAGTCTTAAAACATTGAACAAACAACAGACTGGAGGCTACATCCCTGAAAGACAGCCAGTTCTGGGGAGGAGAGGTGGTCTCTAACATAGCAACAGAACATGCAGGACAATTTCAAACAAAGAACAAAAGCAACGGATGGTCCTTCTGAAAACCGCCAAGGATGTTAAGTGTTTTCAGAGAGTGAAATCAAACACAACAGCATAAGGCCTGTGGAGAATTTTCCTAAGAGATGAAACCTCCTCTTAAAAGTGATTAAGTCCTTAGTGGTCATCACAGACCTCCAAATTTCATGGTCCCATATACATAAACCGCATTTCTCCAAATGCATAGAAATTATATCTCAGGCATAAGCTTTCTTTTGTTCTGATGCCAGTTTGTAAGAGATCTTCACATGAACAAAAGCTTCTGTCTTTACAATAACCATCTTTCTTTAGAAAAGGCAAGCGATATACTTTTGGGATGCCAAATCACACAATAGAGGAAACCAAATAATTCCAGGGAGGTTTGATGAGCCCTCAGCAAATCCCACAACAATTCTAGTCATCTGTCACTCAGGAAGTATCTCAAAAAGAATTGCGTGGCATTGCTACTGTCTATTACCTGTAATATTCTGTTTGGTTCACTTGAGATTTTTTAAAAAAATATATAATGAATGCACTCAATAATTGTTTGAATTGCTGCTGTGCATTCTGTCATAAATGGTTTATGGATAACCATCAATTGGTTCTGCTCATCAGTCTAACAAGTTCAATGTACTACTCAGAGCAAAGGATGACTATTTATTTAACAGCTCTTGGCAGGAAAATTTGTTGCATGCCACAACTTTACAAAGAACATTAAAATCAATGACAATTTATAAACCAAAGGCTGGGAATTATGCTTTGGATTCCCATAATTCATCAGAATAAAGCTGTCAGATACCTTTTATTATAAATTAATAGCATGTTGTCTTGAGAGCCCGGTGGAACAGATGTTTTGTCAGTTCAGTACTGACATCTAGTGGACAATGAAAAAGATTCCTCTCTTTTCTCCCAACTGGATTTTCCCTTTTCCACAAAAGATGTTTGTAGCCGCTGCAGCAGTCAGAAGATTTTTAGCATGCAAGAAGTTGCACACGAGCTCCAGTTTTGTGCATCTGTGTTTGAGCTAACCAAATGTCACAAGTTTGAGCTTGTCGTGATAAACATTGGCAATATGTACTTAACCTAATTTAAAACATACTCAATAAACTTTAAAAAAAAAATCTCTTTCTATAATATATCTTAAACCTTTTGGTATTCTTTCATACTTGGGGACTTAATTACTTCTTATTCTCTACTATTAAGTTAACTCTGCTATAGTAAAGCATCAACTTCCAACTCCAGTGCACTCAGAAATAGAAATATAGTTCTAAATATAGCTCTAAACTAAACATTTACTTAGCTCATGTAGGATTAAAAGTTAGGGTTTAACTTAATTATTAGGAAGTTCTCTCTCTCCAGTTTATGTGATTTATGAATGCCCAATATATTGCAAAAAGAAAAAGAGAGAGAGATATTGAGACTGCTAATAGGCACCTTTGTGGATTTTGCTTCTTTAAACAGTATTTTCAGGTTGGTCCACACAATAACATTCCCATAGTCCTTAACATATTTCAAACCTGAAAAATATCCTTGTACCCTGGCAACCTCTCAGGTGCAGTCTTGCCGAACGCACCCCCCGGAGCAGGGCTAGGATTTTTTTATGTCCCATGTAAGGGACAAATCAGAGGCTTTCCGTAGGTTCCGGGTTACCTGATCTGGACCCACGCTGGACTTGACTTTCCAGAAGTTTAAGGAGATTAAGAAGGGCATTCTCTTCAGAGCCTTTTGGAATGCAGAGTACCTGAAAGCAAAGAAAAGAGAAATGGAACTAGTGTTCACTGTGTACCTGCTTTTGTGTCTGGCACTGGAATAGGCACCTCACATAAGAGATTAATGGAGGACGGGTCAGGGATGAAAACTATTGGTCCAATTTAGTATCTCTTAAATATTGTGCCCTAAGACCAGCATCAAGCTGAAATTTCTAGGAGAGAAGGAATAATACCTCTTTCTAACTCGATTGTTATTGGGAGACAACTGGTAAAACCCAACCAAATTCATAATATTCTCCCATTCCACTTTACTGAACCATAAAAAGGGTGAGAACGGTATATGAAACCACCTTATAAATTTTGTGAAGTTTATAAAATCTATTTTAGGTTACTTTGAAAGCAGTGCGTTAGAATAATTTTGGAAGGCCTATGTGATTATTATGGTGAATAAATAGAACAGAACACAATATCCTCCCACAATAAAGAGAAATCAACTTCAGGAGCTCTTTATGTGAAAGTGGGGGGTAAACCTGCTTAAAGCATAAGCCCACAATTTTTTTATAGAGCAATGTAAAAGGAGCTATTTCAGGATTTTCATGGATTCCTTACCTAGGAAATCCGACGATCCAATCCCAACCTTCAGACTGCTGTTTGAACATCTTTCTAAACAAGCTTTTTGCAAGTCATTAAGATAAAGACTTTGCATGAGTAAGGACAACCGAGTAGCATTTTATCACTAACATGCCCTCTCGATGGGCAGCATTTTTCTATCACTAAAAGAAAAATAGGTTACCTTCTGCTGTCCTGCATTACTAACTTCAGGTCTTTTCATGAAAAGAACCCTTATCACATGCACATGAGTCTTTAATTAACATTCACTTATTTTTAAAATAATTTTTGACTCTCTAACTATTCTAAACCCCATATTCTCATCTAAGCTGTGGGCCTGCACTAACTCCCTCTATATATATACATTTCCAAGATCCCCGTTGATGGAGAAATCCACAAATGCTGACGTACGTACAACCGTCACATTCAGATCTGGAAGCAGTGAGGAAAGCAGATCACAGGAGGCAAGGCCTGGGAGCCAGATAGATTGGACGTTCAAAAGCTTGAGAGTGTAGCAAATGCAGGTCTAGACGCTTGCCGTGGGTGTTTTAACACAAGGAGGAAATTAGGTGGAGTACAATAAAAAATCCTCTTGATGTGGACAGGATGACCAGCAAACGCGACCCGTAGGTCTGGAGAGAAGGATCATGTGGAAGAGACTCAAAGCTGAACTTTAATCCTAGAAGTCACTTCCCTTCATCTACTCCCCACTGTGCAGACAAGTCAGGGCCCAAAAGTGCACCAGGAGAACCAGAGACCCACAAGGGCAACTTCCTCCTGATTAACATAGAGTCAAGTTGTTACAGTTACAATATTTTTTATTAAAGCCTTCCTCCCACCCTTATTATTTTAGGTTGTAACTGAAATAGAATCATTACCCATTAGGTCTGGACAGGGGCCTCAAAGAACATTTAGTCCAAACCCTCGACCTCAGACAAAGAAAAGAGCCTCAGAGAGGTTAGGGGTGTCAGATGTCAATTATACAATAATTGAGTGCCATCACGAAATGGGATAGGAGGTCATCATGCCTGAGATTGCAGGTAGCCATCAGGCCCAGGAAAGACTCAGGGCCGGGGGGATGAGGTAAGGCTCGGACTAAGGACTAGAGGATGGCCACGGGAACAGAGAAGACCTGTCTCAGAAATGCCTAGTCAAGCAGAGTTGAAAATTCCCAAATAAGGGGAGCAGCCAGGAGCAAGGACCCATCCAGGTGCCCAAGACCAGTACCAGGCTTTGCATCAGAACTCAAGTAGGCAAGTGAGAAATCAAGACAAGCAGTAGAAGAAAGGAAAGCAGAGCAATGTAGAGGAATAATAACCCAGAGATCCACAAAAGGAAAAAAGACAGTCAGGCTCATAATCAACACTGAGATTTCAGCCCCACTTCAACACCACTCCGAAACGAAGGTAACTCTAACTCGGCTTAGAGATTCTACATGGTTCTCTGAAGACCGGATTCAGTTCCGGCCCAGCTAACTTGGCAGATGAGAGCTGGTTCTTGGAGCACCTGAATACGGACGGTGATGAGTACGCAGGCATTAGGGAACCAGAGTGTCCAGAGGGCAGACCCTTACAGAGCCTATGTTAGCTGGATGTACTATAGATACCTGAAGCCATGAATCAACAAGATGTGTGACTTACACCTGTGCACAAGGTATTTGTACTCCCGTGCAGAGACCACAGCTTGGTAATCAGGAGACATTCCATGTTTATTTCATCCCCTTATTTCCTCTCCCTTCGGCTCTCAGTCATTTTACTGTTTGTCAATAGTCTTTCTACCACAGATTCCCCAATGCATTTTAAAATTATTTTCCTGAGTAAATTCACATCTTCTATTTATTTTTCAACTTTGTTTATAAAAATGTCTACTTTAAAATGTCACTTCCTAAAGAGCCAGGGTACATATTTATTTAATAAATGTTTATGCTTCTTTTGAATCTGCTTTGCATTCTGTGTCCAACCAGGGGCTCAAGAAAAAGACATGCAGTGAATTCAAATCAGTCTGTTTTCCAGCTGAGAATTTTGAATCTAAAGATTTTGAATCTTACCTAAACACACCAGAAACCTCCTTTTTACTGTGTATTTTAAAAACTGAGTAAAAGGTGCCTTCTTAGCGCAGTGGGCAGCGCGTCAGTCTCATAAAAACTGAGTAAAATGTAATTAAATAGGTTAAATTATGAAAAATAAAATTACATCTATAGGAATTTTTAACTGAATAATTTCAGGTCAGTGAATAGCAGAAAGAAGGAACCTGGGTGGTTTTTAATTAATATATTTAATCAATGATTTATAGTTAATTTACTTTACTTAAGTCCCTCCTTCAATCTATCACTAAGACTTTTATCTTTCAATTTCAGAGTAAAAAAGCTAAACTATTATTTGAAGAAATGGGTGAACATGGGGAGCCAATTGAAAACTCCAACAGTTTTCTATGTATTCCTTTTGATATTTTATCAGTAAGGTTTTAATAGCTACATGAGAACCACATGTTGATGTTATGTGATAGTCCCAAACAGGGATATCAATGACTGTGACTGATGAAATAACTAAATATCAACAGTAAAAGGACCTCCAGGATGGTAAAAAAAAAAAAAAAAAAAAAAAAAAAAAAAAAGAACATCACAGAGTAGGGAGAGTGAGCTGCTGGCCAACGAGTAAACAAGAATTTGGCTCTGTTTATTTCTTCCTTCCTTCAGATATATTGGAGAATTGCTTTGTGCCTTCTACCTCTCATGGTCCAATTTAATATCTTCCTGTTTTTTTAGAAGGTGGTTTATGCAATTTATTGGAATATTTCCAGGAAAAGAATAAGAGAGACAGACAGAGAAAGAGAAAAAGAGAAGGAAGGAAGGAGTGAAAGGGAAGAAACCCACAGGAATATAAGGCTCAACACATAATAATAATGCCCTTGGCAGAAGCTTTCCAAGGCCCCCACTCCTGTCTTAAATTTCATTATTTTGTTATAATAGTGATTTTGTCAAAATAGTGATCCTTGAGAATAAAGAGTTTTTTTGCCCCAAAATCAGAATATCAGAGAATGAGCGGGTCAAATTTCCCTGAACTCCTGTGTTTTTTTTTTTCAAATTTTTACTCATTTATTTATTTACTTATTTATTTAAGAGAATATGCGCAAGCAGGGGGAGGGAGGGAAAGAGAAAATCTTAAGCGGGATCCATACCCAGCATGGAGCCATACTTGGGGCTCAGTCTCTCAACCCTGAGACCATGACCTGAACCAAAATCAAGTGTGGACTCAACCGACTGAGCCACCCAGGTGCCCCTCAAGTTTTTATTTAAATTCTAGCTAGTTAACATACAGTGCAATATTGGTTTCAGGGTCAGAATTTGGTGACTCATTACTTACATACTTACATACCTGTGTTTGTTTTCAATCCTGACTTGATCTCCTTCAGAGACTACAAAGCCAATCAGGAGAATTTCTGAAGCACAACAACAAAAGACCCATCACTTGGCAGGTTGTTGAGACCTCTCCTGTGACATACCATAGCAGTGGCATTGCTCTGGCATATTCTCACTAATTGTGAAGTAAAGGAAAATGACTGGGAAGATGGGGTTTGAGACCCATGTATAGTTGTTATGTGTGGCATCAAGCCAAAGAATCTGCTAAGACCCCTTCAGCTTTGAAGACAGAGATGTCATCTGCTTCAGTCTGCACTCAAAAACCACCGCAGGCTCTCAGACAAGTAGCAGGGTGGGTTGTAACCATCTCCTCCCCAGACTCTCTCGGGCTGCTTAGAAAAGAGTTGGAAGTTTCATCCTTATTCTATGAAATCTAAATGTGGGAATCCCCAAGCTGCCCTTGCTTCCCATGCTTCAGCAGCGTGTTGTATAAATACTACTCAGTGTATGGGTGAGTTTTTGTGATTTGCTATGTATAAGACCTATAGAAAGCTGTCTGCATCAGCATTGCCCAAGGTGCTCTCATGGAGCAGAAACTGAGTTTCTATACAGACATATCTAACTTTTAAAAAATCCAACAAGTAAAAATGCTAACAAAGATACATTTTTGCACCAGAAGACGTCGCAGAGATCATTTTGTCTAAATTCCTCATTTTATAGGTTCATTTATTCATTCATCTGACACATTGATCAATTAACTAATTAATCTCAGAATTTCCCAAAGACTTTAAATGACTAGCTCAGAGAAATGAAATATGTGTTCAGTGTTGCACAGAAATTTAAAGAGAGTTTAAAATACTATATGGTACCATTTGTATGTGGAATTTAAAAAAATAAAATAAAAACTGATCTCATAGAGGTAGAATGGTGGTTGCCAGTGTTGGTAGAAGGGAGAAATGATATGTCAAAGGGTACAGTTATAAGATGAATAAATTCTGAGGATCTAATGTATAGCACGGTGACTATAGTTAGTTATATGAAACTGTATACTTGAAATTGGCTAGAATAGATCTTAAATATTCTCACCACACACACATACAAAGTGATAACTATGTGATGTAATGGATGTATCAATTAAACTGATCTTGGTAATTATTTCACTATATATGTGTATACACACATACACACACACACATTAGAGAAATAGATAGCAAATCATCATGTTGTATACTTTAAATATATACAAGTCTATCTGTCAATTATTCCTCAATGAAACTGGAAAAAAATTTTAATAAAGAGAGTTTGAAGTTCCCTGAATTATCATCCATGTTGTTTCAACTCTTCCAATGTTGAGAAGTGACTATTGGTATTTCCATACAATCAAAGTAAAGCAAAATGTTAGAAATGTCTGTATTTTGTTCCCCAATACCACTCATTAAGGAAACTCCTACATTCTTTCTCCTTCTTCTAAACTCATCATTATTCCTATTTCCAGTTTCTTCTTTTTTTCCCAGTGGTGAAATGAGTGTGAAATTTATCACAAAGACCAAGGGCAGCAAACTTTTTCTGTAAAGGGCTAGACTTTTTAGGTTTGCAGGCCATATAGTCTCCATCTCAACTACTTGATTCTGCCATCATACACAAAAAAAGCTGTAAACTGTAAGAAAATTAACAGCCTATGGCTGTGTTTCAATAAAACTTTATTTGCAAAAACAGGTTAAGGGCCAGATTTGGCTCATAGGCTACAGTTTGCTGACGCTTATTATAGACTATTACCTGGGAGGGTAGCAGCTAACTTGTCATCTTCCTCAGAAGATAAATTGCCTTTTCCTCCAATTATAATTCTCATCTCTTAATGAAATCCTTAAGATAGTGCTCTCCAACAGAACCTACTGACATAATGGAAATGTTCTATATCTGTGCTATGCAATATGATCACCACTAGCCACATGTGACTGATGGGCACTTGAAATATGGCTAGGCAACTGAGGAGCAGAATTTTAAATTTTATTTAATTTTTATTAATTTGAATTTAAATAGTCATATGTGGCTAATGGCTACTCTGTTGGACAACACAGCCTTAAAGAGTAATAAAGACCATCAGGCACTATGTTAGATAGAGCCAAATACTGAAAAGTTGATTGTTCCCTCGAATCACGATGTGTAGATAGATACTTAAGCCATTATGCCTATGACCCAGCTGTAGGCATTTCAATTTTTTGAAACTGAATGGGCATTCTATTTTTTTTATGCAAAATAATGCTTTTAGAGAACTTTCCCAGAATAAAAAATATAATTAATTATAAAGTTCATATTTTTAAACACCTTTTTCAGAGTCCATCAAATGAATTAAATGTGTAACACCTCTATCTCTCTTTATATAGCAATGTGTTAAACTTGAGTTAATAAACAGATTGCACCTACAATTGCAGCACTGGAGGATTTATTGCTGCCTTCAATGTGCTTGCTACCTTCTGAAAATACAGACACAAAAATGAATTAGTATCCTACCATGTCATTAATTCCCTAATAAAGGTATATATGTCACTAATAGAGACACCGAACAGCTCAAGTGCCCAGGAATGGATGAATCAGAGAAGTATAAAAGCAGCAGGAGACACTTGGGTTGGACAGGGAACAGGAATAGGGAAGAGAAGTGTTTCAGAAGAAGACAAAAGCTTTAGCATAGACATGTAAATGGGGAGTGCCTACTGGTTTGGGGGAATGCTGAGTAAGCTGGTATGATTAGAACGGAGGATGGAGGATGGAAACAACTAGAGATAAACTCAGAAAGGTAGGGAAGAACCAAATTGAAAAAGCCGTTGTATGTTTGGAAAATATCTTGCAGGCTCTGAGAAGTTATCATAGGGTTTAGAATTGAAGAGGTGACACAGTTAAGATCTTTGTTATAATTCTGGCAACAGTGTGAAGACACTTTACAAAGACTGAAGGTGGGAAGAGTGTGCAAATATAAGCTTTGTATTAATTTTTTTTAAGTAAGCTATGCACCCAACATGGGGTTCAAACTCACAACACCAAGATCAAGGGTCATATGCTTTACCAACTGAGCCAACCAGCTCCCCCAAAATCTTTGTAGTCATTTTTAATGCTGAAGATAAAGAAGATTAAGATCATATATCACTGGGTTAATGATCATGAATGTTACCCCACAACTTAGTAAACTTAGCCCACAGATGTGTTTTGTTTGTCTTACAATGTTCTTTTAATATTTTTATTTGGTTGCCAATATTTATAAGTCAGGGGATTTCACATGAAAATCCAGATTTCTCTCTAGAATGTCCATTTACTTTTAAAAATCTTAAGACTGAACAGCACTGGGCCTGCGTTCTCTCCTAGCAACAATCACCTGTCACCAGGTTGTAATCACTCATCTTCCCACAGAGCAGCCATGTCTAGTTTTCCATGGTGCCCACCAATTCCTAGTACTTGACTTTGACTTGATCTCACTCTTTTATAATACCCACCTGGCCTTGAAGGCATTTGAGTTTCTTACCCCAACTTAAGATGTGCTTGAAAGTTTATTTCATTTGGTTTCAGGAACTTTCTCTATAAACATTATCTTCTACAATACCTATGATATTATATATATATATATATATATATATATATATATATATATACAATAGAATATTACTCAGCCATTAAAGAATGGAATCTTGCTATTTGCAACAATGTGGACAGAGCTAGAGAGTATTATGCTAAGCGAAATAAGTCAGAGAAAGACAAATACCATATGCTTTCACTCATATGTGGAATTGAAGAAACAAAACAAGTGAGCAAAGGGAGGGGGGAGAGAGAGACAAACCAAGAAATAGACTCTTAACTCTAGAGAACAAACTTATGGTTACCAGAGGGGAGGTGGGTGGGGGGATGGGTTAGCTAGGTGATGGGGATGAAAGAGTGCACTTGTTGTGATGGGCACCAGGTGTTGTATGGAAATGTTGAGTCAAGTCTTAGACCCAACTGGCTTTCTCAAGATGACTCGTAGTGTACATCTTTGTGTGCCATCTTCCGTGTTACCTCCCGGCAAGTACAGAAAAGCAATTGTCAGGATTTGGCCAATCCTGAAGCTTGGGCTTGGAACTAGCTGGGGAAAGCCCCCAGTTGTTTTAAATGTCTGGTGAACCCATCCATGTTGAGATAATCTTTCTAGTTGGAGCTTAGAGGTATTTATCTGCTTAGTATCAATTAAGATGCAAATAATGTGCAATATTAGTGTAGGTCAAGTCAGAATTTATTTTAAACTTGGAGAAGGTGTGGTATACCAAGTCCTTGACTGAGCAGATGCTGTAGCTTTGATAACACTGCTTGCCAGATAACCAGATGCCCATATATGACAGTCAATGATAGGTGACATAACATATTTTCTTCTTGATTTGTAAATCTGTGAGAATACACGTTCATGTCTTTCTTTAGAACTATTTCTATTGTACAAAATATCGGGTGAGAGTGAAACATGTTTCTTACATGTTGGTATAAAGCCTCTATGATCTTACATAGAACAGTGTAAAACCACACTTATTTTATAAGAAATCTGTATTCATTTGAAGACTCATAACATGGGAAGGGGATGAAGCTGTGAACCCATGAATAATTCTCATTGCGATCATATGACTATAGGGACAGGAGGGCAAGGAAGGCTTATGAGGAATCATTTTCTTAGTCTTTTACTGAGATTTAGAATGTCCCACTCTGCTAAGGTTTTTAAATGGGGGCTCACCCAGAGGAGGGCAGAAATTATTTCACTGTGTGGATTCCTATCCTGGAACCACAGTAATCATGATATTCATATCCTAGATCCTACCGTTAAACCAAATTTTGAGAGAGATGGTTCTGTCAAGTCCTCAGTTCTATAAATACCCTCACAAAGCACTTAGGGAAACCCCACAGAGCTGCTGGGCCCTAGGAGGTGCAGCACAGAGGCAGCTGTCTCCACTGGAGGCTCAGAACTTTGATCCCATATGGCTCTCTGCAAGCTTCTAATACCGGGCAGAGAGTCGGGGGAAGAAGGTCATTTTGCTAGCTGGTGCTAAAAATTACTCCTTCATCATCTTGACTAAGCTAATGCAGACAATCAAATGCTTGAGTAAAAATTCTTGCCAAAGCTAAATGGCAGGTAGCCAAAGAGGAAAAACAATCAAGAGGTTGGAGGTCCAGGACTGTATCTCTGAGGCACAAGCCTAATTGCATAACCCGATCTCTACCGAAGAGCCTTGAATGTCTCTTGGGGAACACACAGAATTATAGCATCTATGTTGTCAAAGGCAAGTGCTTTCTATGCTTGATAAGTTCTTTTTCAGAACTTTCAGGGGGCGGGGGAACACCTAAATCTGCCCTCTATCCATACTTCTCTTACGAACCTGTCTTGCCTAAGCATATTCATTTTACCTGTTCACAGGGAGCCCACACTAGACTTTGCCTGGGGACTATCTTCTAAGTCAGGACAATTTAATGTATCACTTTGACTTATGGGGTGTTTGGGTATAGGAATATTCCATCAGCCATTCTGAAGCAAACCATCAAAAAGTCCTCCAGTGTAGGGGTGCTTGTGTGGCTCAGTCACTTAAGCATCCGACTCCTGATTTCAGCTCAGGTCATGATCTTGGGGTAGTGGGATCGAGCTCTATGTTGGGCTCCACGCTCAGCGGGGAGTCTGCTTAAGATTCTCTCTCTCCCTTTCCCTTTGCCCCTCCCCCCCACTCATGCACGCACATGCACACACTCTCTCTCTCTCAAATGAATAAAAAATCTTTAAAGAAAAAAGTTCTCAGGTGTAGTTCTTATTGCTAAATGATGTGCATCCCTTACTCTGTCCTTAACCCATCTATTATGTTCTAACCAGATTCTAGAATCCATTATAGAGGACTTTCTACTTTGTTCATTTCAGTGTTGTATGGATTTTAGGAGGACATACGTGACAAACTCTCGTAACCAACCTCCACTCAGCAAACTGGCCAAAAGAATGGACCTTCTCCATTCCCTCTTTCCACCTTCCCAGTTGATGCCCACAGCACACTGAATGCTCAGCCCAGTGGGCTTGATGGGTGCTCACCAGGCTGCACTTGTTCCCCAACCTCTGTCAGTTGTATTTATTCTAATTATGTAAACTAATACAAATAAACCATCTTAAACATGAGTGTGAAAAGAAAGAGAGTTATCTCTATGAAAACTAAGTTGAATGTTTGGAAAGACTTCATAGAAGCAAGTTACAAAAAGAAAGAGTGAAATTAGGTGAGAAGAGACAACTGCAAAAGACCGAGGGATGGTGGCATGTGGTTCATAGCAATTTAGACGTTTCCCACGTTGCCTCATGAAAATCTTTAATTTTCTCTCTATTTTCAAAAAACCAAAACTGCATTTTGGAATTATGGATGTGCTTTAGAGAATACCAAGCAGAACTCTCACACTCAATGAAGAGCCATGCCTCTGTATCAAAATGTTGGTAAATTAATGTACATTTATATGTTTTAAGCTAAAATAAAATGTTTAAGATACACATGTCTCACTTTTATGAACCTGGTTTACGCCACCTTTTTCAATTCATCAACCACTACCAGTCTCAGTTACATCAGATAAGAGGACTAATGTATTCTATTCATAATAGTTTTATTTAAATAAAGGCTTTTAAAGTTTTTTATACTAAATTAGCTTTTCAGAGGAAAGCAATCCCCATATCCATAATCATCCTTATAAAAGTATTTTATTATATTAAATACAACATATATATTACTAGGAATGCTAAAAAAAAACAAGTGTTGGAAACTTAAAAAAAGACTTTCCTGTATAGTCAGGAACTGAGGAAAAGTAATCACACTATGGCTCCAACATTCTATCTTCGGCATCTGCTGTAGATACAGCAACACAATACTGTTACAACACTGTTGTAGACACAGCAGACTGTTGCAGTACTGCTGTAGACACACAATACTGCTGTAGATACAGCAACACAATACAACACAATGCTGTATTGTATATTTCTGAGGATTTGTCTGAGATTTTGAAATACAGACCACTTCAGACACAAGTGAATTCTCTGAAACTGTAAGCCACTTGCTTCATAGGGACTGCTGGCCCTTCCTGAAATGTTCATACATTATGTGCACTCTGAATGCTTTATGATGCTGAAGCCCTGGCCTGCTCCTCACCACATTCCTTGTTCCATTTCTGGGACTCATCTTCATTCTATTCCCATTCTACACCTCATAGAAAGACTCGAAATGAACTTATCTCTTCACATGCTACTTGGCAACTTTTTTTAAACCATTTTAGCCATTTTTATGCGGGCATAATTCAGTGACATTAAGTACATTCACAATATTGTGTGACTATCACCACTGTCTATTTCCAGAATTTTTCATCATTTCAAACAGAAACTCTCTACACTTGCAGGATTATTCACAATAACCAAGATATAGAAGGAATCCAACCGTCCATCGATGGATGAATGGATAAAGAAGATGTTGTATATACACAATGAAATATTATTCAGCCATAAAAAATAAGGAAGTCCTGCCATTGGTAACAACATGGGTAAACCTGGAAGACATTACGCTAAGTGTAATAAGCCAGGCAGAGATAAACAAATACCATATGATATTTGAAATCTAAAAAAGTTAAACTCAGAGAAACAGATAATAGGACAGTGGTTATCAAGAGCTAGAGTATGGAAGAAATGGGGAGATGTCAGTCAGAAAGTGCAAACTTTCAGTTTTAAGATGAACAAGTTCTGGGGATCTAAAGTACAGCATGGTGATTATAGTAATAGTACTATATTGTGTACTTAATATTTGTGGAGAGAGTAGATCTTACATGTGATCACCACACACACAGAAAAAAATGGTAATTATATGAGGTGATGAATGCATGTTAATTAACTCAGTTGTGATAATCATTTCACAATGCATATGTATATAAATCACCACCATGTTGTATATGTGATGTACACAATTAAATATATACAATTTCTATTTGTCAATTATATCTCAAAAAAGCTATAAAAGTGTTTAAAATTTTTTTTAATTTAAAAGAAACTCTAGGGGTGCCTGGGTGGCTCAGTCCCTAAGCGTCTGCCTTTGGCTTACTCAGGTCATGATCCCAGGGTCCTGGGATCGAGCCCTGCATTGGGCTCCCTGCTCAGCGGGACGCCTGCTTCTCCCTCTCCCACTCCCCCCTGCTTGTGTTCCCTCTCTCGCTGTGTCTCTCTCTGTCAAATAAATAAATAAAATCTTTAAAAAATAAAAATAAAAAATAAAAGAAACTCTATATTCATTAAAACAATAATTCCCTAAACCCCCTCCCCCAGCTCCTAGCAACCACCATTCTACTTTCTGTCTCTATAAATTTACCTAGTCCATGTCTCTGAATTTACCTATTCCTCATATAAGTGAAATTATATATTTGTCCTTTTGTATCTGGCCTATTGTGCTTAGCATAATGTTTTCAAGGTTTATCCATGGTATAACGATGTATCAGAATCTCATCCCTTTTTATGACTGCATAATATTGTTTTGTATTTATATGCCACATTTTGTTCATCCACTCATCTGGTGATGGACATTTGGGTTGTTGCTTGATAACATTTTAAAAGTTCAAAGTTTTACAGTTTGCTTTCTTTTGTTGTGTTTTAGGGAAAGTCAAGTTGTCGTATCGAAGTATTCACATAAGAAAAAAAATCCCTGAGTAAGAAGAGTAGCTGAGTCAGAACAGATAGAGCCATAGCAACAGTGACATACTATGTGTTATGGGCTGAATTGTGTCCCTACCCCCCAAATTCATATGTTGATATGTATGATACCTCAGAATGTGACTATATTTGGAGAGAGGGCCTTCAAAGAGATAATTAAGTTGAAAAGAGGCAAGGAATCGGCCTCAACCCAATATGACTGATGTCCCTATAAGAAAAGAAGACTAGGACACAGACACATAGAGGGAAGTCTATGCAATGACACAGAGAGAAGAAGGGTATCTACAAGAAAGGAGAGATGCCTTAGAACCAACCCTACAAACACCTTGATCTCAGACCTCTGCCCTCCAGAATTGTGAGAAAAAAAATTCCTGTTGTTTCTGGTAATTGGTTATGGCAGCCCTAGCAGACTGATCAACCACATATCCCAAATTTGACTAGTTATGACCTTGTCCCACCATGATCTTCAAGGTTAGAAGATCATAATACATTATATGTTGAAGATGATACATGTGATGGAAAGATTAGAAGGGAATCAGGGGGATTAATAGTGAGGAAAACAGAACAGTTATACTTTAGATAGGGAGGTCAGGGTAAGGTTCTTTGAGAAAATGGCACTGGAACAGACCTCAAGGAGATGAGGAAGGGAGCAATGGAGATATTTGGAGGATGAGAGATCCAGGTAGAAGGAAGAGCCAGTAGAAAGACCCTAAAGACAGAGCATATTCCTTCTTCAGGGACCTGGAAGAAGATTGGTGACTTGAGCAGCACAAGCCACTGGAAGAGTAGGAAAAGATGAGAATAGAGGTAACAGGACCAGGTAGGCACCTTAACGACATTGGCTTTCATTATGAGTAAAGTTGGGGGCTATTGCAAGATTTTGAGCAAAAGAATGACAGGATCCAATTTATAGTTTCCAAAGGATCACTCTGGGTGCTATGCTATACAGTGTCAGGGGATAAGAGAAAAAATGGGTAGAGGTAGACAAGCTAGGAGGCTATGGAAATGATCCAGGCAAGAGATGATGGTGTTAAGATGGCTTGGACAAAGGCAGTAGCAGTAGTGTAGAGAGGTCCAGTTTGACTTTAAGGAAGACCCAACATAATGGAGTAATTGGATATGAGAAAAATAAGAGTACTCAAGAATGACTCCAAGGTTTTTGGATTGAGTAGCTCAAGGGACTGAGGTGGCCACTGCCTGAGATAGGCAAAAGTGCAGGTGGTACAGGTCTGTAGGTTGGGGGTGGTAGGGAGGGTGGGGAGTTCAATTTTGAACATATCAAGTTTGACACATTTATTAAATGTCCAAGTGGATATGTTAAGTTAGCCATTGGATACAGTGGTTTAGATTTCAGTGAAGGGACTATAGATATATCAGTATTTAGCCTATGATGATATTTAAAGGCATGGGACTGGAGGAGACTACCAAGGAAGTGAGTACAGATAATGAAAAAGACCCAAGGTCTAACCCTTAGGACACATCAATATTAAGACACCGTCTTTGCCCTATTCCCTTGCTGGATCCTATTTATATTTATCTCTAATAAATTATGCATTTACCACAATCTGCCTTATATGAAAAACTGTCAATATTATACCTCCCCTACTAGATTATTAATTTCCAGAATGCAGGGATATCTATCTTCTTCTCCATCAAATAATAACATTACATGTGTATCTCCTACTGGTTCTGTTTCTCTGGTGTACCCTGACTGAGAGAGAGAAATGATAGAGTTAGAGATAGAGACAGAGATGAGAGATAGACATGAGAAAGAAAGAGAGAGGTTTCTATGCTTATATACTAAGAAATTAATTGCAAGAAATTGGCTCACATGACTGTGGGGGCTGGAGAGGCAAGTCTGAAATCTGTAAGGCAGGAAGGGCAGGCTGGAAATTTTCAGACAGTCCACAGCAGAATTTCTTCTTCCTCAGGGAAACCTCAGTTCTGTTCTTAAGACCATTTATGATTGGATCAGACCCACCCAGATTATATAGCACAATCTCCTTTATAATTTAATCACACCTACAAAATACTTAGATTAATATTTGATTGAATAACTGGGTACTATAACCTCGTCAAGTTAACACATAAAACTGGCCATCACAGGGCCAAATGAATAATCCACTGGTTGTAAAAACTGTAAATGAAGTAATCTGCTTCAGATCCAAAGTTATGTAACATTTACTGAGCCCTACCTAATCAGACACTCTGGCAGGTGCTGGCTGCAGAAATGAAAAACCCAAAGTCCCTGCCTGGGGTGAGCAAACAGTCTAGCAGGAGAGATAAACACATAAATTCTCACAATAAATTATAGCAGGTTAGTGGTCATTCACATAATGCATGCATAGAGAAAAGAGAAAAGTCTAAAGACACAATGAACTTCATCCAAGTATTTGAAATACATTCAGTGTTCAAGGAAAGAGCCAGTAGAGATTATCAGGAAGATAAAATGCAAAAAGGCCCCCCAGGTAAAGAAATGGTTGGGTCAGTGTTGCTACTGGGAGGATGTGATGGAGAAGGGGAATGCATTACATCAGTTAATACATATTTATTTCTATTTTTGTCTTTCTCGTTTATAGATTGAAGGAAAAAGATTCCAGAATATTTGAGAAGAGGAGACAGATTAAATCTATGATTTGGACAAATCCATTTTGGATAACTGACAAGAGGCTTTAATTATAACATTTTATAGGTGTGCCTGGGTGACTCAGTTGGCTAAGCATCTGCCTTCAGCTCAGGTCATGATCCCAGAGTCCCGGAATCAAGCCCCATGTTAGGCTCCCTGCTTAGCGGGGAGTCTGCTTCTGTCTACTTCTCCCTCTGCCCCTCACTCCACTCATGCTCACTCTCTCTCTCTCTCTCAAATAAAAAAAATAAAATCTTAAAATTTATAACATTTTATATTTATAGAACAAGTGTCCCCAAAAGCACTGGATTATTATCATTTTAGTGTATTTAATTAAATCAAACTGTCAGGGCCTTAAGAGGTACTTACCTTCCATAGGAAAAAAAAAGTAATTGTGCTTAATAATTTGTTGTAAGGAAGTATTTAACATATTTAGTTTTAAATTTCAGTAACACATATTGCTTTTTTTCTTATTGCAAACTCCATATATATTCATTGAAGAAAATTTAGAAATACTGATAAGTAAAAAGAATAAAACAAAATTGCCCATAACATCAACTTTGAGGTAGTTACTGTTAACATTTTTGGTGTTTGTCCTTCCTGTATTTTCTGTAAGCATATACATTCATAAGAATGCTATTGATTATTAAACATAGAAACACAGTAAGTATATTTTATAACCTACTCTCTTCTTTTGGCAATATGCCATTTACATCCTTCAATGTTGCTTATATAGTCTTCATAAAATCATTTTTAGCAGGAAAGAATGTTCAATGGGAAAAAAACAGTCTCTTCAGCAAATGATGTTGGGAAAATTGGACAGCCACATGCAGAAGAATGAAACTGGACCATTTCCTTACACCATACACAAAAATAGACTCCAAATGGATGAAAGACCTAAATGTGAGACAGGAATCCATCAAAATCCTAAAGGAGAACACAGGCAGCAACCTCTTCGACCTCAGCCACAGTAACTTCTTCCTAGAAACATCACCCAAGGCAAGGGAAGCAAGGGCAAAAATGAACTATTGGGATTTCATCAAGATAAAAAGCTTTTGCACAGCAAAGGGAAACAGTCAACAAAACCAAAAGACAACCGACAGAATGGGAGAAGATATTTGCAAATGACATATCAGATAAAGGGCTAATATCCAAAATCGATAAAGAACGTATCAAACTCAACACCCAAAGAACAAATAACCCAGTAATCTCCCTAAAGCAGAATGGGAGATAACCTCCCATTCTGTCTGCAAAAAGACATCCAAATGGCCAACAGACACATGAAAAAGTGCTCAACATCACTCAGCATTAGGGAAATCCAAATGAAAACCTCAGTGAGATACCACCTCACACCAGTCAGAATGACTAAAATTAAAAAGTCAGGAAACGACAGATGTTGGAGAGGATGCAGAGAAAGGGGAACTCTCCTACACTGTTGGTGGGAATGCTAGCTGGTGCAGCCACTCTGGAAAACAGTACGGAGGTTCCTCAAAAAGTTGAAAATAAAGCTACCATACAATCCAGCAATTGCACTACTGGGTATTTACCCCAAAGATACAAATGTAGTGATCTGAAGGGGTACATGCACCCCAATGTTTATAGCAGCAATGTCCACAATAGCCAAACTATGGAAAGAGCCAAGATGTCCATCAACAGATGAATGGATAAAGAAGATGTGGCATATATATACAATGGAATATTATGCAGCCATCAAAAAAACAAAATCTTGCCATTTGCAACGACGTGGATGGAACTAGAGGGTATTATGCTAAGCGAAATAAGTCAATCAGAGAAAGACATGTATCATATGATCTCACTGATATGAGGAATTCTTAATCTCAGGAAACAAACTGAGGGTTGCTAGAGTGGTGGGGGGTGGGAGGGATGGGGTGGTTGGGTTATGGACATTGGGGAGGGTATGTGCTATGATGAGCACTGTGAATTGTGTAAGACTGATGAATCACAGACCTGTACCTCTGAAACAAATAATACATTATATGTTTAAAAAAAAAAAAAAGGGAAGAAGATAGTAGGAAGGGAAAATGAAGAGGGGGAAATTGGAGGGGGAGACGAACTATGAGAGACTATGGACTCTGAGAAACAAACTGAGGGTTTTCGGGGGGGAGGGGGATGGGTTAGCCCAGTGATGGGTATTAAGGAGGGCACATATTGAATGGAGCACTGGGTGTTATACACAAACAATGAATCATGGAACACTATATCAAAAATTAATGATGTAATGTATGGTGACTAACAGAACATAAAATTTTTAAAAATCATTTTTAATGGTTGCATAGTATGCCATTTTAGAATTTTTTTTTTTAACTAATTTCCTATTTTGGTTACATTTTTGGTAGGCTCCAGTTTTTTACTACTAAAACAAGGTTGTTATTATCACTTTTATAGCCAGATTTCTTCAGCCAAAAAATTATTTCCCTAAAATACATTTCTAGAAGCAGATTTGCAGATCAGAGACTATGTAAAAAAATTAAGATTTTAACAACTATTGCCAAACTACTCCAGAAACATTGTGTACATTTATCAAAGAATGAGCCCTTTCTTCATGCCTTCTTTATTTTAAGCTTTGATATTTACATAGACAAAAAATACACTTTTATTTTAATTTTCACTCCTTGGATAATTAGTAGACAATAAAACAGTTATCAACCCTCAAAGAGCTCATTTTCAGGTTAAAGACCTAAATGTGAGATCTGAAACCATAAAAATCCTAGAAGAGAACACAGGCAGTAATTTCTCATTGCCCATAGCAACATTTTTCTAGATGTGTCTCCTAAGGCAAGGGAAAGAAAAGCAAAAATAAACCATTATGACTATATCAAAATAAAAATTTTTGCACAGCAAAGAAAACCATCAACTAAACAAAAAGGCATTGACAACCTACTAAATGGGAGAAGATGTTTGCAAATGATATATCCAACAAGGGATTAATATCCAAAATATATAAAGCACTTATACAACTCAACACCAAAAAACAAACAATCTCATTTAAAAATGGGCAGAGGACCTGAATACATATTTTTCCCAAAGAAGACATACAAATGGCCAACAGACACATAAAAAGATGCTCAACATCACTAATCATCAAGAAAATGCAAATCAATACCACAGAGATATCACCTGACACCAGACAGAATGGCTAAAATCAAACGGATAAGAAATAACAAGTGTCAGGGAGGATGTGGAGAAAAAACGAACCCTCATACACTGTTGATGGGAATGTAACTTGTACAGACGCTATGGAAAACAGTATGGAGGCTTCTCAAAAAAATAAAAATAGAAATGCCATATGATCAAATAATTCTACTACTGGGTACTCACCCAAATAAAATGAAAACACTAATTTGAAAAGATACATGCATCCTTATGTTTATTGCAGCATTATTTACAATAGCCAAGATATGGAAGCAAGCTAAATGTCCATCAATAGACAAATGGATAAGGAAGACGTGGTACACACACACACACACACACACACACACACACACACACACACAGTGGAATATTATGCAGTCATAAAAAAGGCTGAGATCGTGCAATTTGTGACAATATGGATGGACCTAGAGGGTATCATGCAAAGTAAAATAATTTAATTGAGAAAGATAAGTACCATATGTTTTCACTCATATGTAGAATCTTAAAAAGAAGAAGAAGAAGAGTAAACAAAAAGCAAAATCAGATCTGTAAATACAGAGAACAAAATGATGGTTGCCAAAGGGGAAAAGGGTGAGAGGATGGGCAAAATATGTGAAGGGGAATGGAAAATACAGTCTTTCCAGTTAAGAAATGAGTAATAAAAGGCACAGCATAAGGAAAATAGTTAATAATATTTTAATAGCATTATATAGTGACAGATGATAGCTACATTTGTGGTGGGTATGCATAATGTGTATATTTGTTGAATCACTATGTTATATACCTGAAACTAATGTAACATTGTGTGTTAACTACGCTCAAATAAAAAAATTAATTTTTAAAAAAAGAGTTCATTTTCAAGCAGGAGTGATATTTTACATGTTTTAAGATGTTTATATGCCTTAATAAGGTCATAATTGTGTAAATATATTTAAATGTGTATTGTATTTAAATCAAATTCTCATCTCCTAATATTTCACATCACTTTGCTCAGCCACACCAGTCTTGGCTATTTGTCCCACAAGCCAAACATCTTCCTCCAATGCCTACACCAGAGCCTTTAGGCCTTCAGATTTCCCCTACCTGGGACCTTCCTCCACTAAATTTCACATCCTGATTCCATCACTTTGTTTTTTCATAAATGCCCCGCATACACTACATCCTTTACCCTGCTTTATTTCCTTTCATAGCACTTATTATCAGCCACAAGATTCAGTGTCTATTTTCTTGTTGTTTTTATCAACTATCTCCCAACTAGCATATAAGTTTAACAAGGACTTTTGTTTTTATTTGCTACCATATTTCCAGCACCTTAAACAGTAGGTGCTCAACAAATAACCAAACACATGTGTCTAGCACTAAATGGAAAGAGGGATCTCAAGCCAGTTATTCATCTACTGATTGGCTGAATTTATTATTTCCAAGGTGCATATACTGTAATTCTGATATCTTTTCCCAAAACCAGTTAGTAGTACAATATTCATTAAATACCAGCAGGCCCAAAGACTAATAAGGCAGAAGAATTTTAGTGAACTAATATTTGACAGACAGGTCTTTAATGGGTTTCCAGAGGTGATCACTTTAACAATTCTGTGAATCAGTGTGTACTGGGAGAACAGAGATAAATATTTACTTTACCCTATCCATCTTAAGCAATCTTTCAGTCTTTTAACAGTGATATTCATTTATTTTTGTATTATGTTAGTCACCATACAGTACATCATTAGTTTTTGATGTAGTGTTCCATGGTTCATTGTTTGCCTATAACACTCAGTGCTCCATGCAATACGTGCCTTCTTTAATACCCATCACCGGGCTAACCCATCCCCCTACCCCCCTCCCCTCTAAAACCCTCAGTTTGTTTCCCAGAGTCCATAATCTCTCATGGTTCATCTCCCCCTCTGATTTCCCCCCTTCAGTTTTCCCTTCCTTCTCCTAATATCCTCCATACTATTCCTTATGTTCCATAAATAAGTGAAACCATATAATTGATATTCATTTAAAATTCAATTAATAAAATATGGGTCTGTTTAAATGAGCCCCTTGAAAAGGACTTATCCCCAAATATGACTTATTTAATATATCTATCTTGGTTCTCAAGATGACTTCCATTTTCAAGTTAAAATTACCAGACACTGGCAAGAAAAAGACTAATGAATTTATTTTTTTAAAAGATTTTATTTATTTATTTGACAGAGAGAGAAATTGAGAGAAGGAACACAAGCAGGGGGAGTGGGAGAGGGAGAAGCAGGCTTCCCGCGGAGCAGGGAGCCTGATGCGGGGCTCAATCCCAGGACCCTGGGATCATGACCTGAGTTGAAGGCAAATGCTTAATGACTGAGCCACCCAGGCACCCCAGAGTAATGAATTTTAAATCAAAATAACTGGGTCCTGTCCTTCTTGATTCCCCAATATAATAGTTGTTTAACTTTGGGCAAGTCATCTAATCTCTCATTTTCAGCTTCCTGGTTCACTGACATGAATAGCAATACATACCACCAGGATTGTGTAGAAAATAAATGATGTATTCTTTTTAAAAACCTCTTAAATGTAGAGTGCTAATAAATGTTGGAATATCAGTATAATAACAATAATAGCAATAATAATTATTTCCATTATTTCCAATCTTAATTACTGATTAAGAATCCAAACTATAGTGGTTTACCTTCTAACAAGGGAGAACACACTTCAATTAAAAAAAAGAAAGAAAGAAAATATTTTGAAGTGTATACTCAAAATGGATTTTTTAAAATTCCATAAAATTAAGTAGAAAAACTCTTCTGTGATGTCTCCAAACCACAAAGCAACTACTGAAGGGACTAATCTGGATTAAAATATTAATTTAAAATAAAGAAATGCTAATCCTTGAAATCTCAGAAAGAGAAAACCCCATTCATACAAATATAATAGAAGATTGTACCTCAAAAGGAAAAAAGACTATCCAATTCTTATCCTAAAACTATCTAAAGTTAGGTCCTTAGGTACCTGGATAACATCTAGTCCCTCAAACCAAACCATCAATCCCTACTTCATCTTTAATCTCAGTGCTACATAGGGAAAAAGAATTTTAAAAATATATTGCTAAAAGCAGCACATTTACATCCATCACAAAATGATCATACCACTTCCCTTGTAGCCCAGAATGTATTTAATGTAATTGAAGAGAGAGAAAAAAACTGTTTAAAAAGAATAGTGTTCTTTTTTCTTTTCAAAACAACTGAGGGAACTTTCCATTTCAGTCCAAGGTGGAGGAACAGAAACCAGCTTTACCTTCTTGCTAGAAACAACTTTAAAAAATGGACAAAATATATGAAGCAATGGTTTTAATAAATTGGATGTTATTGACAAAGGACAGAGATCCCTGAAAGATAATAAACAAATGAAGTGAGCCCTATAGTGTTTCAGTATATTTTCTTTTTTTATTTATTTTTTAAAATTTCATTTATTTATCTATCTAGAGAGAGAGCAATGCATGGGGGTGAGGAGAGGCAGAGGGAGAGGGGAGAGAGAGAATTTCAGGCAGACTCCCCACTGAGCACAGAGCTGATGGAGGGCTCGGTCTCACGACCCTGAGATCATGACCCGAGCTAAAATCAAGAGTCAGACACTTAACCAACTGAGCCACCCAGGCACCCCTCAGGATATTTTCTTAAGAGAGTTTCCAGGGCATGACACAAAGAAAAGGAATTCAAGGAAAGCTTGGTATTTGACTGAGTTGAGATCTTGCTGAGAGTTAAGAGAGGCCAAGACAGCTAGCATTCTCTGGGCAGAGTGCTGGAGAGAAGGAGAGAACTTAGCATATCTGCAGGGGATTCTCCTTATGACTTTAGCTGAGTCACAATCAGAATGTGCATGGGAGTAACAACCTGAATCTGGGGAAAGAACTCCCAGAAAGAATTGGAGGGGACAATCTTAGGAGCTGAGAACTGAAACTAGTCCCTGTTCCTACCAGCCAGACTGGAGAATCTTATAATTCAACAGCATCAGATAGAGGTCTCAGAAATATTTTGCTGCAATAATAGGTCAAAATTAGATCTAGACTAAATGCATCTTGGTTCCCACCTAAAAAAAACTCAGAACAGCAATACCAAAGAGGATCAAACTGTTTTCAATAATTTAACAGCATCCCAGAACAAAGTGTAAGAATATTGTAGAAACACAAAAATAATACCAAAATCATGAAGATGAAATCCTCAACGTCTAACATCCAAACAAAAATTACCATGCATGTAAAGAAGCAAATGTAGATACGTACTGTGAGTGTGTGTGTGTGTGTGTGTATCTATATATCCCTCGAGAAGGTTAAAATCAATGAATTAAAACAAATCTAGAAATGACACAATGATAAAATTGTAAGCAAAGCTATTAAAATAGTTAAGATGCCTGTATTCCACATGTTTAGGAAGCTAGGAGAAAGACTGAACGTGTTAAGCAAAGACATAGAAGACATATATATAAAAAAAAGACCAAATCAAGCTTATGAAAATGAAAACTACAAAGTATGAAATGAAAAAGACACTGGCTGGGATGAGGTGTTATTTAGGCATTGCAGAAAAAAAGGTAGTGAACTTGAAGGCCTGGGAATAAAAACTATCTAAAATGAAACTCTGAAATATTTTTTTAAATGAACAAATCATTCATCAGTTGTGGAACAATTTCAAGCAGCCTAATATATATGTAATTGGAGTCCTCAAAGGGAATAATAAAAACCATTTGAAGGAATAATGGCTGAATGTTTTCCAAATTTTATGAAAAATTTAACCAGATCCAGATCCAAAGTGTTAAATGAACTCCAAGGACAAGGAAAATGAAGGAAGATGCATAAAGACACAGTGTAATCAAGTTACTTACAAAGTGGTAAAAAGAAAATATAAAAAGAAGCCAATGCAAAAAAGCCACATTATGTACAGAAAAATAATGATAGCAGTTTACTTGTTGAAAATAATAAAGCAAGAAGAGGGAGGAGCAACATCTTTAAAGCACAGAAGAAAGGGAAAAAAAAAAAAAAACCTGTCATACTGGAAAACTTGACCCAGTAAAAGTATCTTTCAAAAAGAAGGCAAAATAAAGACTTTTTGACAAACAAAAAATGAAAGAATTCATCAGCAGCAGACCTGCACCAAAATAAATGTCAAAATGTTAAAATAATTTCTTGCCTTTCCTTTTCTGGTCCTAGCTGCTTTGGGAGCTGCAGGCTCCAGTGCAGATGTGGCCAATTCCAAGAAGCACACCACATACAACCAGTCCAGAAAAGAGCACAGAAATGGCATCAAGAAACTCTGATCACGAAGATACAAAGATACAAGTTTCTTAAGGGGGTGGATCCCAAGTTCCTGGGGTGCTTTGCCAAGAAGCACAGCAAGAAGGGCCTAAAGAAGATGCAGCCCAGCGACGCCAAGACCATGAGCACATGTGCGGAGGGTATCAAGGCTCTGATATAGCCCAAGGAGATCAAGCTCAAGATCCCAAAGAACTGCAAGTGCAATTGACTTTCAACATTGCTCACCCCAAGCTTCAGAAGCGTGTTCATGCCCACATCACCAAGGATCTTGGGCTCTGTCAGCCGAAGACCAAAATCAAGTTTCAAACCAAAGCTGAGGCTAGGGTTCCAGCTCCAGCTCAGATTCCCAAAGATGCCTAAGCCACCATGTAGCTTCCAGAACAGAGGCCTCTCTCTACCTATGGGAGGAAGAAGGAAAGGTGTGACCCCCTGGTCTGTGGTCTGCATGAGGCTGGTGTTCTCCTGTGCAATTTGTATAAATAAACCTGAGGCAGAAAAAAAATAATTTCTTCAGACAAAAAATGATACCAGATGGAAATCTGGATCTAGACAAAGGAACTAAGGGCATCAGAAACAGTAAATATCTGGATAAACAGAAAATAATTTTCTATTCAAAGTTCTTTGAAAAATCATTGACTATTGGGGCACCTGGGTGGCTCAGTCATTAAGTGTCTGTCTTCAGCTCAGGTCATGATCTCAGGGTCCTGGGATTGAGCCCTGCGTCGGGTTCTCTGCTCAGCGGGGAGACTGCTTCTCCCTCTCCCTTTGAAAAGTCCATTCCACTATTCTATCAAGTAAGCTGCTTCAGGATGGTGAATATGCTAAGACCAGTGAATTTTATGAACATAGACCTACTGTCACACTCTGTTTACTATGAAAATGAGTTTTTGATCAGAAGTGATGTTGGATTCAATATCATGACAGTGGATAAGACATTCTGTGAGTCCATGAATGGTAGAGCATTGTGGGCAGAGAAGAAAAATCAACATCCAGAATAAATCTCTATTCCAGTAAGAGCAAAGCACTGCCCCTTTCATGACAGAAGTCGTCCAATTTAATCAATACGCCACCAAGTAAATGGCTAATCACCCCACAGAATGGCGCCTATCACTGGCTCAGTGTCGATCTCTGCACTGGCAGATTGGGCGCTTAGCAGTGGCTATCACCAGGCCAACCTCAATGAGTGAAAATGTGTCACTGAATGCACACATAGCTCCCTTCTTGCCACCATGGCCACTTTGTTCATGGAGAAATGGACAAAAATGGCTGGAGAAAAAGGCTGACAGGAATCCACAGAACTGACCATCCTATATATATATTAAAATGTTTCTCTGCTAAGGTTACCCAATAATAAGCATTTATAGAGGAGATAAATACCTTCACATTCTGTGCCCATTCAGAGAGATCTATCCACATACCTCATCCCAGACCTCCCTGTAATCACTTTTTTAATCATATTCCTTCCAAGACCCTGGCCATCCAACCAAACGAGTGGTTACAGTTCATGAGTTGGTATCCAATCACCATCTGGCCATTTCTCCTTCCAAGTAAAATGAGCAACAAAGTATACTGCTCAAAGTTCTGTCCACTGGGAGGACTTTCCTTCACCACTGAGGAGCAGCACTGCCCCATAGTGGGGTGGTCATGCTGCATCCGTCCACTTTCAGTTGATGCCTGCATGTTATACAGAACTATCTATAAAACAGGCCTGAGTTTTTTCTTCCTCAGTCTATTGGGTATAGGAAACTCTTCATGAAGCCACAGTATGGGACCAAAAAATGTAGCAAAAAAGAAGAAAATAGAATTTGAGCACTTACTAGGCCTCGTTCAAGTACAACTGTACATACCACTTCCATTTGATAATGGAGTTCTAGTGTGCACATGAAACCTGATGGCTTGGTAGATCATGAATACCCAACTCAAGATGCTTGGTAACTGGTGGCTCATGATATGTGGTCATATGACAATATCCCAACTACAAAGAAGACTTAGAAAATAAGCTTAAATCTTGGAAAGACAGAACTTGCAAGATAAAAAATTTCTCAAATATTAGAAGGGTTTTCTGAAAGTGGCTTGCCAGCCAGAAAGTCCTGACAAATTTCTACCATCACCTATTCTTTGAATTTCCAACATCAATTACATCCTTCTTCCATGCTTAAATTTAACAGCACCACGGTGAGCACTGTGAATTGTGTAAGACTGATGAATCACAAACCTGTACCTCTGAAACAAATAATACATTATATGTTAAAAAGAAGGGGGGGTCGCCTGGGTGGCTCAGTTGTTAATCGTCTGCCTTCGGCTCAGGTCATGATCACAGGGTCCTGGGATCGAGCCCCGCATAGGGCTCGCTGCTCCTCGAGAAGCCTGCTTCTCCCTCTCCCACTCCCCCTGCCTGTGTTCCCTCTCTCGCTGTGTCTCTCTCTGTCAAATAAATAAATAAAATCTTTTAAAAATAAAAAATTTTAAAAATTAAAAAAGATAGTAGGAAGGGAAAAATGAAGGGGGGTAAATCGGAGGGGGAGGCGAACCATGAGAGACTATGGACTCTGAGAAACAAACTGAGGGTTCTAGAGGGGAGGGGGGTTGGGGGTATGGGTTAGCCTGGTGATGGGTATTAAGGAGGGCACATTCTGCATGGAGCACTGGGTGTAATGTGCAAACAATGAATCATGGAACACTACATCAAAAACTAATGATGTAATGTATGGTGATTAACATAATAAAATAAATTTTTTTTAAAAAAGAAGTTTAATAAAAAAAATTTAATAGCATCTACTACAACAGAAAAATGCTATCAACTATTGTTAAACAACTACCCTCCTATAAGAAAATCCCCTCACTCTTTATCCCAAAATAGGGCCAACTGAACTATTAGTTTCTGTACCTACCTCCAAATTCAGGTTCTTTGAATGATATTTTATCTTCCTTTAGTTTCATCTCAATTCCAACTTGATATTTTGTAAATTATGGGCTAAATTACATTAATTTGCTACATTAATTTGCCACCACCAAAATATACTATATAAATACATGGGAATCAGCAATGAGAAAATGAGTCAAAATATACATATGAGCTAGCAAAGAAAATATGGACAGACACTACTTCTAATTTCTCTTCACAAGTCCATGTTGATATTTATGAAATCGGCATCAGTTGACTATGTTCACAATAATCCTGTATAATAAGCAATCACAAAAATCTCAGCAGCACATATTTGTTTCATGAGTCTCCTGGTCACTAAGGTCAGCTGGTCTAGGCTGATCTCAACTGGGACAGTTTTGCTGCTCTCAATTGGGATCATTCACATGTTTGTGGTTAATTTTGGCTGGGGGTGGCAATGTTCCATGTGGCTAGCAGACAAACCCAAACATGTTCTTTTCATGTCTATGATCAAGGTCCAAGAACATAAGTGGAAACTTGTGAAATATCTCAAGGCGTAGTCCTAGAGGTAGCACATCATCACCTTTACCTCATTTTATTGGCAAAAGCAAGTCACATAGCTGAATTCAAAATCAGGGAGCAAAGGGTAGAAGAGAGGAAGCGGTGAAGAATACGTGCTACCACAGCTTTCTTCCATTCTACTCATTCCATGCTTCCCAAGGCTCTTAGCCAGCACCTGAGCAAGCTGGGGGTTTTGCCTGAGGGGGTAAGGCAAACATCATCTCTGAGGGATCTGAGCCCTTAGTTGTCCTACATATATGAGATATTCCTAAGTTTCTATTCACTTTTTCCAGTGGCCTTGGCTTCCCTTTTATGGAGTTTTAATTAAATATCTCATATTTAATATCAAGGATGATACTAAGACACAAAGGACCCCAAGAAAGAATGGTCACAGAGGCAGAAAATTTGAAAGTGTGGTTTCATAATACAAGAAAAAAGAATATTTCAAGAAGATAATCAAAAGGTAAATAAGATGAGAACTGAAAAAGTATCTTTGGGTTTAGCTATGTGAAAGCCCTTAATGACTTAATGAAAGCTGTTTCTGTGGAGTAATGGAGGGGATGGCCAGAGAAATTTTATATAATGATATATATCTCATGGCTTATAAACTATACAGAAAAACATAGAGACAAGCCAGTGCTCAGTTTACCCACCCACCCACCTGAACAAGTGCCCTTACTCTTCCTTATCTCACCAACCTCATAGAGTTAGGAATTCTGATGGGATTCAGCAACATTTCTGCCACTCATTCCCAAAGCCTGCTATTCCTTCACATGCAGTGGGTTACCACTCACCTTCCCTCTCGCTTCTTTACCCCAGTTCCATCCCTCTCTTGCAAACTTTCCTCAAAGTCGTGGCATACGGTTTTCACCTTTCCAGTATTTCCAGCATTAATACAATGGGTTTGATATTTGTCTTTTCTTTTGGACATTACAGTAGAAATCTAGGAAGATTTCTATTTATGCATAATATATATTATATATATTGAACATATGATTACTGAATATACATTTATCAATTTTATACACACACACACACACACACACATATATATAAGCTACCTTATACCTAGAACTCTTTAGAAGTTTAAAATTTTTCAAAAGACAAAACTATCAGGGTGCTTGAGTGGCTCAGTCATTAAGTGTCTGCCTTCGGCTCAGGTCATAGTCCCAGGGTCCTGGGATCAAGCCCCACATCGGGAAGCCTGCTTCTCCCTCTCCCACTCCCCCTGCTTGTGTTCCCTCTCTCGCTGTGTCTCTCTCTGTCAAAAAAAATAAAATCTTAAAAAAAAAAAACTATCATGTATTCTCTTTGTGATTACTGCTACTTTTTTTTTTTAAGATTTTATTTATTTATTTGAGAGAGAGAGAGAGAGCACGAGCTGGGAGAGGGACAGAGGGAGAAGCAGGCTCCCCACTGAGCAGGGAGCCTGATGCAGGTTTCATCCCAGGACCCTGGGATCATGACCTGAGCCAAAGGCAGACGCTTAACCGACAGAGCCACCTGGTGCCCTTGCCATTTCTTTTAGACACTTCTCCATCAAGAGATAAGAAATGTATTTCCTTCCAGCTTTTTCTATTGATATGATGATATTGTTTTTTTTAAACCATTTAACAATCATGTGAAAAGGAAGGACTGAATTTATAAATTTGTATGGAAGTTTATATCTAGGGAAGAGTCAGGTAATGCGAAAAAATGTTATTCCAAAACCTAACTATGGATGATCTGTTGTTACATAAATCTGAGCATTTATGTTCCTTGAGGTCAAAGCACATTCATGTAATTTCTTCAGAAATAATTAAATATAGAAAAATAAATAGGCATTATCCATCTTTGGCTTCTCTGATTATCTAGCCATCAAAGCTACTGCTTAATGTACAGACTTTGTAGAAAAGACGATCATTAGTTTGCAAACACACAGCTGGCAACACGGAGTCAATCATCATGGTGTGGCTTCATCATCATTATTATTTCTGAATAAATACTAACACTTTGAAAAAAAAATACTAACACTTTGAGCCATCCTTTTAATGTCAGCAGAAATCATTTTCTTTGAAGAAAGACCGCATTGATTTACAGGTATGAAAATGACAGTCAAACCTGGTACAACTGTATCCTAACTAAACGAAAATTTGTATACACCTATTTTCTACTTTAATGAGAATAAAGCAAGAATACAAGTGGCTGGCATCCACCGGAGCTTTCTACAAGCCAGGTCCTATAATAAGTGCTTTTTATTTTTAACTTATGTATTGTTTCTATGCTACAATGAGGCAGGGGCTAGTGGTCACTCCATTTTATAGGTTAGGAAAGCAAGGTTTAGTTAGCTTGCCTAAGACACGCTTGTCTTAAATATCCCTGAATCAAATAGAACATTGAATTTGCATGACACGGGAAGAATGCTGCATAACTGTGAACAGTGTCTCTTGACCATAAACCCCCAGGAACATTTCTCCCACAATGCTGTCCCGTACATATTTTTTTTGTAAGGCTCTCCCATCACCTTAACATTAAAGAAGACAACTCGCTTCAGTGAAACTTATGTAACTATTTTCATCACAAACGATATATTTCACTGTGTATATGACAGTGAAATTTTTATAATATATATCATGGAAGAAGCTCTAAGTAATTTTACATTTTATAATAGGAATTTCTTGACACGACTTTATACCTCAATGTTGGATTTAAAGAACATTTTTAATCTCAGTATTCTGCAATAAGATATCTTTTGCCATGAATATCAATATACTTGTTTCATATACATCCTTTTTTTTTTTAAATAAAAAAGCAGTCTCAAGGATCCCAAGACATATGTTTTAAATGAAATGCATGCTGGTGTTCTTGATATTTTATTTTAACATGCTCCCTAAACCTTCCTATCACTACCATCACCTAATCAGATATTCTTCATTTTTAGTGTCCTCCCATATTACCACCACTTCCTGGAAGTTTGCCAGATTCTCACAGACTTTCAGAATTGACAAAACACACTGTGAAAAATGTCTTAACAATGTGCAAAGTTTTTCATGTGTTTTATTGAAATATGTGCATTTACTTACAATATTGCTTAATAAGACATAAAACTGGAAAGTGTTCAAAAGTTAAAGCCCAGGCTGCTGTCACCACCTTCATTCTTGTGAACTTAAATTACTTTTGTTAAAGAGAAAGGAAAAAATGAACTAAATTTGGGGTTCACAAACTATCCCTCCTAGAGACTTAAAAAAAAAAAAAAAAAAAGACTTTAAAATCAACCCAAACTACAGATTCTCTCATCCAGCAGTGAGGACTTGCCAAGACTACCCCTCCCTCCTCTGTCTCACTCAGGTGAGGTGCAGAGGGTAAGAAAGCACCTCAGTTCCACTGCACAGTCGGGGATTTCCAGTGAGCATGAATTGTGGAGGATATTAAGTCTAACCCCTTTATTTGATAAATGTGGAAAAATAAAAGCCATCCATTTGCAGAGTAAGCCAGTGGAAGAATCAAGAGAAAAGCGTATCCTGATTCCATCCCAGTGCTTTTTCTTTTATGGTGCATGACTTCATTCAGATAGATGTAGTTCTAGGAATAGGTCATTGCTTTCATTACTGACTGAATTATCTGTATTATCCCCACTTTGATAAGCTAACAAAGAACTTTAAATTAAGCTAATAATTGCCAATTTCAGTGCTAAAGAAAATTAAGCCTGTACCCCTCAAGGTCTTCCCTAATGTCATAAAGAATATAAGATAGTTTATTTTTTAAATATGTAATAGAAAATGATAATTCATAAATAAAAATAGAGGATCAACAAAAATAAATATAGCAAAGGGTCAAGATGTGTTGGGCTGGTGTGGATTGGATAGGATAAGATATAGTTTCTATAGTTTCAATAACGGAGGCTCAGATTTGGCTCTGAGCTCTGGGTGGCCACAGTAAAAAGGGAAATCTTTTTTTTCTTTAAATTTTTTATTGTTATGTTAATCACCATACATTACATCATTAGTTTTTGATGTAGTGTTCCATGATTCATCGTTTGTGCATAACACCCAGTGCTCCACGTAGAACGTGCCCTCTTTAATACCCATCACCAGGCTAACCCATCCCCCCACCCCCTCCCCTCTAGAACCCTCAGTTTGTTTTTCAGAGTCCAATGTCTCTCATGGTTCGTCTCCCCCTCCAATTTTCCCCCCTTTATTCTTCCCCTCCTGCTATCTTCTTCTTCTTCTTTTTTTTTTTTTTTTTTTTGCTTAACATATATTGCATTATTTGTTTCAGAGGTACAGATCTGTGTGATTCAACAGTCTTGCACAATTCACAGTGCTCACCATAGCACATACCCTCCCCAATGTCTATCACCCAGCCACCCCATCCCTCCCACCCCCTAGCAATCCTCAGTTTGTTTCCTGAGATTAAGAATTCCTCATATCAGTGAGGTCATATGATACATGTCTTTCTCTGATTGACTTATTTCGCTCAGCATAACACCCTCCAGTTCCATCCACGTCGTTGTAAATGGCAAGATCCCATTCCTTTTGATGGCTGCATAATATTCCATTATATATAGCACATCTTCTTTATCCATTCATCTGTCAACGGACATCTTAGCTCTTTCCACAGTTTGTCTATTGTGGACATTGCTGCTACAAACATCGGGGTGCACGTACCCCTTCAGATCCCTACATTTGTATCTTTGTGGTAAATACCCAGTAGTGCAATTGCTGGATTGTATGGTAGCTCTATTTTCAACTTTTTGAGGAACCTCCATACTGTTTTCCAGAGTGGTTGCACCAGCTTGCATTCCCACCAACAGTGTAGGAGGGTTCCCCTAAAAAGGGAAATCTAATAGTCTGAGTTTCATTCTCCTTGAGGAAAACAAAGCTTCTTATAAAACTAGATTAAAAATTAATATTCTTTTTTGTAGATTTAACTAGTAAAAATTATAAGTATCCTTAGAAAATAAGTAAAACTATTTGCAGTAAATTTTGATTGTTCACAACTTCGTCCATTTAACCACCTGAGCCAACTAAACTACATAGGGAACCCAATAGGATGGCTCTCCACTAACCAGCTCTTAAAAATCTGACTTATTTCTCATTCTACTTCTCTATTTTGCTTTCCTATTGTTAATACTGAAATTCTCTATCATGTAAACAAAATGCATTGCAATCTCAGTTACAAGCATGCTCTAGATGAGGGATTTTTTGAAAAGATCCTGAGTAGCTCACAGAATTTCCATGAAGGGGAAATTTTGGAAGAGGGAAAGAAACAAGATTTCCAGGAATATAGCCAGAGTGACATCACAAAACCAGTCTGGTGAGGACATAGATGCACAACTGACACTTTGCTACAGTGCCCCTGGACCTTGGCATCACTGCATCTTCTGCCACCACCATCAAAATTAATTCTCTGTGGTCCCTGCTTCATTGCATCAGCTGCTCCCAATTCAATCTTCAAAGCAAGTGCATCCAAATGTCAAGTATCCCATACCTTAGCAGCAAAGGAAACTGAGAAAGCAGTAAGTGGCAATTTTGACTCCATAGTAGGAGGTGAGATACACCTTCCACCAAGATTCTTAAAGTGGGAAATCCCCCCAAATAAAGGAATGGGGTTCTGATGCATATGACTCATGATAATCAAAGAATCAGATCTTATCCAAAATCCCATAATCAAATCTTTTCATTCGTTGTTCTAATTTTACTAACAGCAACACTATTTTTTTATTTATTTTACTTTTTTTTTTTTAGAGAGAGAGAGGGAGAGAAGTTGGAGAGGGGAGGGTCAGAGAGAGAGAGATTGGGAGAGAGAATCCCAAGCAGTTTCCATGCCCGGTACAGAGCCCCCACGCAGGGCTCTATCCCACGACCCTGAGATCATGACCTGAGTCAAAATCAAGAGTCTGGTGCTGAACCGATTGAACCACACAGGTGTCCCAACAGCCATATTATTAATAGCACTGACAACAATATTGTTAATGGATAGTAGTCAGTCTTGAAAAAAAAGTAGGTTAATAAATCAGCTTGTCAGTCACTCTTCAATCTGAAAGTAAACTATATATTCATTCCCTTTACCCAGATCATGACTCTTTCCATGAAGACAAATTTTCCTCCATGAATAAAAAGAAAAATACAATTTCAAGTCTGAAATTTCCAACCAGTATCTTCTAGTTGCCAAGTTGACATACATCTGTGTGGTAGAGACAACTTCAAAGATTTTTTCCCCATTTCATTAAAATTTGTCATTAAAATGAAATTCAGATAAATATCAAGGTTTATTTTTTTACTGAACACAACTGAGTAATATCTTTTTCTGAAGAAGACTATCCTGTCTGAGCAAGCCAATTACTCCTGACACATCAAGGGTCCACAAGTCTAGGACGGGCTGCCCCAGCCAGAGGCTTGCCTATCGAACGATAAAATGTTTGGTAAAGGGGCACCTGGGTGGCTCAGTCAGTTGAGCATCTGACTCGATCTCAGCTCAGGTCTTGATCTCAGGGTCATGAGTTCAAGCCCCACACTGGGCTCTATCCACACTGGGTGTGGAGACTACTTAAAGAAAAAAAAAAGTTTGCTAAAAACTAGCATCTTCTGTCCATCGACAGACGAATGGTAAAGAAGAGGTGGTATATATACACAATGGAATATTATGCAGCCATCAAAAGGAAGGAGGTTTTGCCATTTGCAACGACGTGGATGGAAATGGAGGGTGTTATGCTGAGTGAGATAAGTCGATCAGAGAAAGACATGTATCATATGACCTCACTGATATGAGGAATTCTTAATCTCAGGAAACAAACTGAGGGTTGCTGGAGTGGTGGGGGGTGGGAGGGATGGGGTGGCTGGGTGATAGACATTGGGGAGGGTATGTGCTATGGTGAGCACTGTGAATTGTGCAAGCCTGTTGAATCACAGATCTGTACCTCTGAAACTAATAATGCAACATATGTTAAGAAAAAAGAAAAAGAAGAAGATAGCAGGAGGGGAAGAATGAAGGGGAGTACGTCGGAAGGGGAGACGAACCATGAGAGACGATGGACTCTGAAAAGCAAACTGAGGGTTCTAGAGGGGAGGAGGGTGGGGGTATGGGTTAGCCTGGTGATGGGTATTAAAGAGGGCACATTCTGCGTGGAGCACTGGGTGTTATGCACAAACAATGAATCATGGAACACTACATCAAGAACTAATGATGTAATGTATGGTGATTAACATAACAATAAAAAATTTAAAAAAAAACTAGCATCTTCTTAAAAATTTCCTGAACAGCTATCTAAATATGACAATGTCATAATATGATGAAGTAGACAAGACCCCTTCACAATATAGAGAACCATCTACATAGTGTGAGGTGTACCAAAATAAACTCACCCCTTGGTCTTTTACCAATGTCTTCAATTCATTGTATACCCAAGAAATTATGGACTTCTCTGTTAGACTTACATATGAAATAATATTCAGAATTATTATTTGTGGTTCCATTGATAATTTATTTAAATTTGGTGACCTCTAGTTCCTCATTTGTACAATGAGGTCAGTACAGCTGAGTAGAGGTGCCTGGCTGGCTCAGCTGGTAGAGCTGATGGGACTCTAGATCTTGGGGTCCTGAGTTTGAGCCCCCACACTGGGTGTAGAGATTACTTTAAAAAAAAATCAAATAAATAAATAAATAAATAAACAAACAAGAGCTGAGTATTTAAACACAATGCCCCTCACAGCCTCGGCACTCAATCCATGTTAGTACCCTTGCCCATCTTAACATGAGATACTGAAGATCCCGAAGGCCCCTATTCAAATGCAAGTGTTGCCGGGCAAGTGTTTAAGTGGGCATGGAGTAGAAGCAGAGGGAAAGGTAGAGACTGAAACATGAAAAGGCAGAGTATGGGGTGTAGGCAGGCCTGTTTGAGGACCTGAAGACACTGGTTAACAGGAGGGACGTGAGAGTTGTACAGATCTAGCAGCAAGTTCTAGCAGCTGTTAGCAGAATGAGTTAAGAAGAAAAGAAAAAAGGCACTCAAAATAAGATCAGGCCCTAAAATAGATAATAGGTAAGGCCTCACTAAGTTTACCAGATCCCTACCCAGACTAGAGCTAGAGAACAAGAATTTAGTCTCACAGGTACAATATATTCCTCAAGATTTAATTCAAATAAAAGCATTTCCCCAACCCACACCCAGCTATAAAGATGTAAAAGTTTGGAAATCCAATCAAAATTTGGTAATTATGCAGATAACAAACTTTGCTAGCAATCCCTGGGACATAATTTCACTCTCCTTTCTTGAATAATTTTCGAGAAGGCGTATTATATGCTTTGCTATGAAACAAGTATCATTTCTCCATTCAAAAAAATTTTCTTTAAAGTGTCCAAGTAACAAGACGGTCAAGTAGCTTAATCTTTGTGATACAGAACTTACTGAAATGAACAAAAGAATGAAAGAAACAATTGAGAGGAACAACTTAATTACCAAACTTCATTTTGACAAGGTGGTCTCTTTTTTTTCTAATAAATGTAATCAGCATTCAGAGACATTGCTGTGACGGCAAATTATGTGACTGGAGTTTTTCAGGCAGTTTTTCAATTTGAAAATATGGAACTATAAAAGAATTTAAATATCCTAAATATATTATTGAGCTTTCATTTAGATATACTTTCTAAGCCACAAAAGGGGGAGACAAGGGCTTGATCAGAATCAGAGACTGAGAACATTTATTTTAACTTTCATCATTACCTCACTTTCGGCTTTTTTGTGTGTAGCGTTGTCCAATTTATTCAGTTCATTTGGTAATTTTACAATATCTTATGAAATCACCAAATTTCTCTTTGTTACTGGAGATACCTTATCTTTACTGACTCAGAGAAATTTTACTAGAGTAATAGTTATAAAGTGATTTGAGGGCTTTCATTATTTGAATGCTAAATTTTATTAGAAACTCTATTTATGCATTTAGATTCTCTGATGGAACAAACTCAAATATATTTACCTAAAACAATGCAGAACTCTAAGGCCTTTTGAGTTAATGCAAAGCAATTTTTTCCAATAATATTTAATAGTCTCCATTTCTTTTCAAGGAATAATACTGCCATGAGCATTTTTTGTGATATTTCATCCACTAAAGTAAAAACTTATGGCAGCTTAATTCCCCAAATAAAAAGGGGCTGCTGTAAACATAACTGAGCTACCAGGAAGCAGATGGTTTTAATTATCTACATAAAAAGCTATTTATATTGGGAATTTGAAAAAACAATCTAGAAACAATACTCATTGTAGAAACATACATTTTAATTAATTTGGGTTTTAAAAAAGAATAAGGAGTGATTATTTAGTATTACCTAAAGTCAAATTGACATTAAAGGCTAGATATGGAAACCCTGAGTGCCTCTGTGGCAAGCTCTAAAGAAGTGCAGTTGCATATGTAATTATATATTTGATCTCTTATGAATAAATTGAAGGGAAGAGGATTACTTGAAATCAGCACAAGCCCACTTGCATGATAATATACAATAATAGCCTTGTTTGAGCCAAAAGGTAAACATGCATATTATATACTGGACAAACTATCCCAAATTTCGCATTCAGGAACTTTCACTGGGACCTCAGAATCAAGGGCTAATCATGCTGGATGATATTTCTTCCTCCTTCCCCAAAGATTTTTTTTTCTTCTGATTAGGATATAGCATAGGGTAGTAGTTAAGAGCAAACCATCCCTGGGTGTAGGGTTGCCAGATGTAGCAATAAAAATATAGAACATCCAGCCAAATCTGAATTTCAGATAAAGGACAAATACATTTTTAGTTTAAATATGTCCCATGCAACACTGGGACATACCTATCCTTAAAACATATTTGTCCTCTATCCGAACTTCAAACTTAATTGGGTGTCCTGTACCTAATCTGGCAATCCTACCTTTTCTGTCTCAGTCACGTGTTAGTTATGTGAATTTGGGCAAGTTATTTAATGCCTCTATGCTTCAGTCTCCTATCAGTACAATGAAGATGATCATAGGACCTAATTTACAGGGTTTTTTTGACAATTAAATGAGTTAATTTCTATAGAACACTTAGAATTGTGCTTAGCGTATAGTGAGTGCTATATGTTTTGTTAAATAAATACTCCTGCCTCGAAGGAAAAATTAAGTCAAAAAGACCGCTTTAGAGTCTGAGTGGAAAGGTCTTTTGCCTTACTATTCTTTCTTGTTTATTTTTAAGATTTTATTTACTTATTTGAGAGAGAGGGCATGAGCAGAGGGGCAGAGGGAGAGGGAGAAGCAGACTCCCTGCTGAGTGGGGAGCCCAGCTGGATTCCGGGGGCACCATCGCAGGACACTGGGATCATGACCTGAGCAGAAGGCAGATGCTTAACTGACTGAGCCACCCAGGTGCCCCTTGCCTTACTATTCTTGAAAATATTTGTGTTAATTATAAGTACATGTTCCTCAGATCTTCCTCCATCACCAATCACCACCCTCCATTTATTCTCCTATCACCACCCAAATTTATTCACCCTCCTCTGCTCTCCTGCCATTCACTGGCTCCCTCCCTAAGTCATCGCTGATGTTCTGGCCCTAGGGAAGTTACCCCCGGGGCCCCTTGGGGTTACATAGCCCTTGACTACTCAAGTCTTTCCCTCTGCAGAACAGCCACCAGAATTGGATGAATACAGAGCAAGCATAACTCAAAAGAAAGTGGGCTAAAAACCCATTTGAAATTGAGATCCTTAGCTGTGAGATCCAAGATGGATGTTTCACCATGTTATGTGAGCATTCTCTGGGAACCTATATTTCTCTCTGGGGCTGATTCTTTCCTGCTCCATCTCCCAAAAGGAAGCTATATTCTCTTCCCCTTGCAAAAAAAAAAAAAAAACTGGGATTTGGCCAAGTGCTGCAGTTGAAGCACAAAGGAACACATAAGCAGAAGAGCAGGTACTGGAGGGAATGGGGGCAAACTCAGGATTTAATAAGGAGCAGAGCGGTCGATCAGGACAATATGCAAAAAGTATTAGGAGACTACCTGGGAGGGAGAAAAACCCATTCAAAAGTCTAAGAACAAGACTTGATTCTTAAAGTCAATTTCAGCAATGTTTTCTAAAATTCTAAATCACATTCAGGACTCCATATTAGTTTCCTCAGGCTACCATGACAAATTACCACAAACCATGTGGCTTCACAGGAGACACAGTTGTTTTCTCGCAGTTTGGGAGGCCAGAAGTCCAAAATCAAGGATGTGAACAGGTTCAGATCCTTTTGGAGACCCTAAGGGAGACTCCATTCCAAGCCTCTCTCCTCGTCTCTGGTGATTGTGATGTTCCTTGGCTTACAGGTGCATCCCCCAATCTCTACCTCCATCTTCACATACCCTTCTCCCTTGCGTCTCTCTGTGTCTTCTTGTCTGTCTCTTATTAAAGCCCACCCTAATCCAGAATGATCCCCTCTCAAGATCCTTACTTCAATTACATGGCAAAAGCCCTTTTTCCAAATAAGGTCACACTGTGAGGCTCCCGATAGACGCTTCTTTTTGAGGGGATGTGGGGGGGACGCCATTCAACTCACTAGAGACTGACAAAAGAAGTAATTGACATTTCAGGGTAGACCAGCTCAGAAGGAGAGCAACATAGAGTGTTCAGAAGAAAATTAGTAAAACGTGGACAGTACAGGATGAGAGGAATTTAGCTCAGTCCTGAATGGAGACCTGCTTCTTAGGAATATTAGACTAAATGTTTTCAGAATTTATTTAGTAAAGAGGAATTAGAGATTGATAATAAAAACTCACTATAACAGGTAATTTGCTAAATACAATTTCTAATAAGCCTTAGAGAGTTCATTTTTAGTCGTTCTCAAGAAATCATTTTTAGGGGCACCTGGGTGGCTCAGTCGTTAAGCGACTGCCTTCGGCTCAGGTCATGATCCTGGAGTCCCGGGATCAAGTCCCGCATCGGGCTTCCTGCTCGGCGGGGAGTCTGCTTCTCCCTCTGACCATCCTCCCTCTCATGCTGTCTCTCGTTCTCTCTCTCTCAAATAAATAAATAAAATCTTAAAAAAAAAGAAATCATTTTTATTATCTTCAAAATTCTTCCAATTAGCCAGCTTCCCCTAATTCCAGCACAAAAATTGTTATAAAATAATGACGAGAATGTGGTGCCCAGAGTCAGAATTGGGTAAGTAGAATAATTCAGAGAAAAGTTGTCTTACCCAAATTTTTTCTGTCTAAGTGTGGTACAGGCTACCCAGGGATATTCTGGAAATAGCCCGAGGTCTCCCTAGTCTAATAATTTTAACTTTCACCTTTAAGAATTGATTAATTGCCAGGCACTAAACCAGGAGTGGTGTTTCTTTATATTAAGACTTTATGTTTTTAGAGCAGTTTTAGGTTCACAGCAAAATTGAGGGGAAGGTATAGAGATTTCCCACAGACCTTCTGTCCTCACACATGTACTCCTTCTCCATTATCAGCCTCCTACAGCAGAGTGGTATGTTTGTTACAATTGAGGAACCATGACTGACACATCATACTCACCCAAAGTCCACACTTTACACTGTGGTCCACTCTTGGTGTACACTCCATTGGTTTGGACAAATATATAATGACATATATCCATCATTACGGTATCATACAGGATATTTTCACTGTCTTAAATATCCTCCCTGTTCCACCTATTCATCCCTCCTTGCCCCCAAACCCCAGCAACCACTGATTTTTTTTTACTGTCTCCATAATAGTTCTGCTTTGAGAATTTGTTTTTAACATTTTATGTAATTCTTACAGCCACACTATAATGTAGGTATTACCTACACTTTATAAATGACAAAGTCAGGATATGAAACTAGATCTTTCTCACAAATAAATCCATGTTGTTCCTTTAATCCATTGCCTCCCAGTCCCTCCTACAAGGTTGAAGAATACGTTTCGGATAAGGAAACCCCTCCAGTTTTGAGGATCCAGCATTCATCTGCCAGCCGCATTATCTTCCTCTTTATCCTTACAATATGTAGTCGAGTGCTACATGCTTAGTGTGCTTTGTATAAATAGATGATGACTTGAGTGCAAAATGAAAGGTCCTGCAGCAAACCTGGACTAACTAATTAGGCTGAACCCAATTCATTATGTAATACTAAGAAACTAGTTATAAACTGCTGCAAATGTCTGAGAAGTTCAATTAGATAGAATGATGAAATTTTCACAGTAAATACCTAAAGTCTGGTCAGACAACCTTCAAGGGCTAAAACTTCTGACTCAGAAAAGTATCTTTTCCTAAAAATGCAAAGGAAGCAACAAGAAGACAGCTGTGTTGATTCAGTTTAAGTAACAAGGCCGTGCTGTTTCGAATACCATTTAAAGGTAGACCATATGAAACTCAGTATTTATACATTGCAATGCAGATTTTGTGGTTATTAAAGAAAAGTACCATGATTCTTTAAATTTCACAGATTATTCTCCATCCATCCATCAAAATAATGTTTTAAACTAACTCTTAGTTTGAATCACTATATTGTACACCTGAAACTAACATAACATTGCATATCAACTATAATCAAATAAAAAAACTTAAATTAAAAAAACTGATATAAAAAAATAAACTAACTCTTGATCATTCAAATGTAGTTTATCCCATTTACCTAGACCCTTAGCTTCTCCTCCTTATTAGTCATGACAATCACTATGAGTTTTGTATTAAAGAGCAAAAGGGACATGGAAATAGACATAAACATCAAACCAAACAATTTGGATAGTAATTGGTAGTTCATAGGAAAAATTTGGTAGAGAAAATGACAACCACCACCACAAAGTAAAACATTGATCAAAAGTTGGTTTTGGAAATTCCCAGATGTTCTCTATCTGCGGTCTCTCTCTGCCCCCCAGTACTCTACCACATCAGGAAATGGAAGAACATTTCATTTTTGTTTTTACTAACCACAGTGAAGAGTAACATCAGGGATTTCCATTATTACATATATCACAAAATTTTGAAAGTCTGTAATAAAACCTAAAGAATATGTTCTGCCCTGTTTTAGCTGCAAAAGTACAATCATGATATAATAACATTATTCTATAGAAGAGTAATGAAGAGTTTTGCCTCCTATAACTCTCCATGAACCCAATCAGCTATATTTCTAAGCCAGGAATTGCTAGAATTTAGAAAGATTTCATGCAGATTTTGATTCTATTCATTTTAATATGTTTGCAGGGAATTGAAAGTGATTCACCATAAACAGCAGGGAGTTGTGAAGCTGTGTCACCTATCAGTATAACTAAGGGGTCTTTGTTTCCCAAGAGCAATAGTAGAGATGGGAAAGGTGAGGAACCACCACTGACACATTATAATCACCCACAGACCACAGGAGGTGGGAGACGGAGCCTAGTGACAAGAACTAGCCCATGTGACTATGAAAATTAGTTCTTTGGTCGTCTTGAGTTGCCAGCAACCCCTGACCTATGTTCATTCGTCCATTCATTCAGCAAGTATATACTGACCCCAGATTCTAGTTGTATTTGGACACGTTGCCCAGGTTGCTAAGGCCTCTTGAAGTCACTAAAACGTAGTAATCAAGACAATTAAAGGGGTACTGGATAACAAATACCTCGCAACATAATAAATAGCTATCAATAGCAAATTACTTATCAATGTATACAATGGAATACTATAAATTTGCCCTTAAAATGTTGCTATACAAGATATGTAATATGAGAAAAAAATATGACATAGTATTAAGTAAAATTTAAAACTATGTTAAAATATAATCTCATTTTTTCCTTTAAATTTTTTATTGTTATGTTAATCACCATACATTACATCATTAGTTTTTGATGTAGTGTTCCATGATTCATTGTTTGTGCATAACACCCAGTGCTCCATGCAGAACGTGCCCTCTTTAATACCCATCACCAGGCTAACCCATCCCCCCACCCCCCTTAATCTCATTTTTTAAAAAGATATATGATATATAAATAGATATTTTTAAAATACTGAAAAGATATACCCAAAATTCTAAAAATGTTTTTCCTTGGAGTGGTAGAAATAGAGAAATTTATACATTCTAAATATTTCTGATAGACAGAATAATGCCCTCTCCGACCCCACACACCCAAGAGATGTTCATGTTCTAATCCCCAAAACTTTTGAATATGTTACTTTACAGATGTGATTAAGTTTAAGTATCTTGAAATTATCCTGGATCGTCTGGGTGGGCCCAGGGTAATCAGCAAAATCCTTTTAAGAGGGAGGCAGAAGGGGGAGAGTCAGAAAAGGAGATGTGATGATGGAAGCAAACATCCAAGTGAGGAAGCCATGAGCCAAGGAAAGCAAGCAGCCTCTAGAAGCTGGAAATGACAAGGAACAAATTCTCCCTAGAGAATCCAGAAGGAACACAGTCCTTGATTTAAACTGTAACCTCTCAGCTCCCTAAGCAACAGCTAGAACTATGGTATGTGTTAGGTCCCATGATATAAGCCTCTACACATATTCTCCTGTGGCATACTGAACTTGTTCAAAATAGTATTAGATGAAAGGATACCAAGAGAAACAGAAGTCTTGGCATGAATACTAAGGCAATAAACAAGAGCCTTGTATGTTATTTCGTGCTATGCCTACTTCCTCTCTGCCCACCCCCCACCCCATTCCTACTACCCCCAGTCCCATTTAATTCTGGTAAGTACTTTAACAGCATTTTTCTGCCATGGTGGGGGACTTTCATGTGTTTGTTGTTGTAGTTTCTGTTCTGTTTTGTTTTGTGTGGGGAAATAGTTGGTTTTTCTTTTTTTCAAGATTTTATTTATTTATTTGAGAGCGAGACAGAGAGAGCATGAGTGGGGGAGAGGCAGAGGGAGAAGGACAAGCAGACTCCCTGAGTACAGGAGCCAGACCCAGGTCTCAATACCAGGACGCTGAGACCATGACTTGAGTGGAAGTCATCCACTTCCCTGACTGAGCCACCCAGGCGCCCCTGTGGGGGACTAGTTTTTATAAGTCCAAGTGTCTTTGCTTTGCATTTGGACATCTTTCTCCCTAATCCATTTGGCCCGCCTCTTTATACTTCTATCTAATACAAATTACTATCCCACAGATCAATAGCACACACAAATTCCACGCATTTATAAAAGGTAAGACTTTATCCTTAAGGAACTGACAACTATTAGAGAACCCAAAAAAGACGCACAGTAGGGCAGAGATGGGGATAGATCCCAACTCCTAACCTAATCCTAGGAGATCTGAGAAGGTACATCAGAGAAAATGATAACTGAGATCTACAGAGCCTGAGAAATGTTGATAAATCTCAATATGGTGAAATACAGTTGAAACAATTCTTGAATTTTTGCTGTCACCTATAGTAACACAAATAACATTGGCTCAGAACCTCATAGCTCACAAAGCACTCTCCTCCATCATTCTCTCAAATGCCTTGTAAGTTAAGTGAAACCACATCTCTTACTGTTATCCTTATTGAATACTTATGAAAAGAGAGCAGATCAGTTAGATGAGCTGACCAGGGAAACATAATTGTCACTAAGATCTTCCCTTACCATCATCTACTTCCTAAGAAGAGGAAGACAATTTAAATGAATCTTTAGAGACTACATCATGACTCAAGAAGAAATATATCATATCTCTAGAAAAATACTTCAAAATGGTATTCAGCTACTTGCCGACGAACATCACAGCCATCTGACAAAACTGTCGAAAAGTAAGCAGTAGAAAAGTAGATTCAGTCAAATTAAATGTAATTAACTAATGCCAAATCACAGGTTTTTCCAGTGAAAGCTAAAACTGAAATGACAAAAAAATTAAAGCTAAATTATTTTTTAAAGCTAAATTATTTTCAATAATTATTTTGAATCAGATACTCTTACTGCCACCTCTAATCTCCACCAATTGCCAAGAAAAAAGGAAAATGTTTTTTAAAGTTATCAGAATTTTTACCTTAACAAAACACAAAATCATGACCCCCAAAACCAGGTAAGTTATTTAGAACAATATTTTAACACACTGTCTATATGGAACTATTTCAATATCAATTTTGGCTGAGGACTATTCCCAAATTCCAAAATGAGGGGCAAAACCAGCACACAATAAAGATGGCCAAAACCCTGCTTGGCAATATTTAGTCGTTCACCCATATCAAGTTTACATTAAGAAAAATTATCCAAAATTTGGAATTAGAGCAAAAAGATGACTGTGTGCCCTTTCAAAGTCATAGAAAGGCATGGTCTACCAATCCTGTCCAGGGGTTATTTTTTTCTGTAAAAGGCCACAGAGCAAATATTTGGGGCTTTGTGAGCCATATGTGGTCTCCATTTCACCTACTCAATTCTGCCATTGCAGGGTGAACACAACCATAGGCAATACATGAAAGAATGGAAGTGACTATAGTCTAATAAAATTTAAGTACACAAATAGGTCTGGGGGTGCCTGGGTGATACAGTCAGTTGAGTGTCCGACCCTTGGTTTCAGCTCAGGTTATGATCTCAGGGTCATGAGATCGAGCCCCGCATTGGGGTCCACACTCAGCGGAAAGTCTGTTTGAGATTCTCCCCCTCCCTCTGCCCCTCCCACTCATGCTCTCTCTCTCTCTCTCTCTCTCCCCCCTCTCAAATAAATAAATAAATACATAAATCTTTAAAAAAAAAAAAAGGCCTGGCTTTATTGGACCTGCAGACTATAGTTTGCCTCCCTCTGCTCTAGGGAAAGGTAACTTTCCTCTTTACTATAACTTGTGAAAGTTATAGTAAACTATATACTAAACTATATACTAAACTATAACCAGAACCTGTGAAATGAGACTTTAATTTGCAGAAGAGTGATAAGCTACAAATTATTCTTGTCTAGAGAAATGAAATGATCTGCCTGGTAGAAAAAAGTAACCCCAGAGTGTCCTGTTTCATTGGACTGCAGGACATTAGCCAGTTTTGCAACTAACTTTTGTTTCTTATTTCAGCCTTCTTTCTTTCACCACTGTATGAGACTTACATACTTCAGGATCTCTTACCTTCAAATGACCCTTCCTTCATCTTCATCATCATTTATGAGTAATGTAAATCGTTGGCATGTGTTCACTGCATGTTTGTATAAGCATTATGCTTAATTTTTTGAAAAGTATACTTTAACAGGTATGAAAGGGTAAAGTAGGAATATGGAGAACATGCCTTTGAGGAAAGTTAGCTTGTGAGAACACCATGCACCTCCTTGGATGAAGTTACATAAGCCTGCTCCTCCCCTCAAGTCTAGGGAATGGGCTTCCTTAGGGTCCCTGAGAGTGCTCGATGTGTATCTCCTGCAGCGCGGGGAATACAGGGAGCTGATGTTTGACTCATCCCTGTAAAGTCTAAAGGGAAAGTGACCGTGGCTTGCTGGCTGCTCTGCTGTTGGATGGAAGAGACATGGCAGCACTGGGGTGCCATATCCATCCAAGATTTGTCAGGGCAAAGAAGGCGGAAGCATTTTGTACATTTCAGATGTGGGCTATGCAAGAAGGAGCAAGGAATTGCCTTAGATTCAATTTAAGAGAACCCTTGGCCCCACCATATACCTAGGAGCTAAGAAAAGAGTTAACAATGAACCAGCCAGAGTCAAGGGCTTGCGGGGGCGGGGGGGGGGGGGGGGGGGTTGGAATGGATCTCCAAAGAACTTGTAAAAAGCACCCTAAGAAAAAGAAGCCCAGAGAGGGCTGATATGATACAACAGTACCAGTCAGATAAAACCTCTTCTTCTCCCTTTGGCTCCTCATTTTCCTGCTGCAAATCTAAGAGGGTCCAAAAAATGCACCTAGTGGGTGAGGAGTAGAAGGAGGAATAAAAACTCTAGGCAGAGAAATAGAAAAAAAGCTGACCATGCTTTTCTAACTACAGGCAGCCAGCGCTCAGACAAGCTGGGGGAGAGCGGAAACTTTCAGTGAAATGGCAAACATTCTGATTATTTCCCTGGGCTGAGCATATTAATTACTAAACTAAACATACAGTGATCAGAGCGACCATTATTACCAAGAGTGACCAGAAAGAAAGTCTTCAGACTCTCCCAAAAGAAGAGGTTTGCCAGGCAATAAGGAAAAGGAATAGGGTTGGTTTTCTGATGACATCCCCCTTCCCCCAGGACTGTCAACATATATCAATCACCGTTAGAGGGAAGTGAGAGGGGAAGGTGAAAATCTAGCTTCCCTGTGGGGAAAAATAATAACCCTCAAAGACTTTCTCACTTGGAAGTCACTTTGCTATGCTTGGAGATCAAGAAGAGAGAATTTAGCCTGTATAAATCAATAGGGAAAGGGAACAACTGAAAATCAAGATAGGTTCTGAGTGACTGCATTTATTTTTTTTAAAGATTTTATTTATTTATTTGAGAGAGAGAGAATGAGAGAGAGGGCACGAGAGGGAAGAGGGTCAGAGGGAGAAGCAGACTCCCTGCCGAGCAGGGAATCTGATGTGGGACTTGATCCGGGGGCTCCAGGATCATGACCTGAGCCGAAGGCAGTCGCTTAACCAACTGAGCCACCCAGGCGCCCCAAGTGACTGCATTTAGCATGGGAGATTCCATGAGAGTTTTTTTGGTTTGGGTCTTGTGTTGTGTGGTTTGTTTTTGTTTTGTTTTGTTTTTTGTTTTTTGCTATAGAAAATTTTCTCAACCATATTTTAATTGGTTTTGTCATGGCACAGTTCTTACAAATTCATTTTAGACCTAAATTAGTGATATATTTTTTTTAAGTTAAGTACATATGCCATCTGAGAGGCCATCTTATAACTTTTAGATTTGCTTTATTTTCTAGTAAGAGGTGTAGATGAATGATTCTCAAGGGTGATTTTGCTACTCAAGGGACATTTGGCAATATCTGGAGACAGTACTGGCTGTCACAACTGAGGTGATCCTGCTGGCATCTAGTGGGTAGAGGCCAGGATGCTGCCGAACATCCAACAATGGACAGGTCAGCCTTCCACAGCAAAGCATTATGGGCTATGAAATGTCAACAGTGCCGAGGTTAGAAAAAACCCCGATATAAACTGATCTTCATAGACAGGGCGTGTTCAATTGTTTTAAAGCATGGAGACAAAACAGTCATATCCTCCTACGAGTTGTAGATTACAGTATGAGCTAATATAAAATTTTAGAGTCTTAAAACTTTTAGTCTAAATCTCATTTTTTTTTTTAATTTTCTTTTCAGGCTGAGTTTCATTTAAGGTGAATGCTTATATTCCCATTTTTTGTTAAATAAATATGTTACAAACATCCAACTGTTTATGTGGATCTAATCCTTAGTTTTCTTTATCTAACCCATTTTTATCCCCTACTGTTCTGAGAATTTATATGCTGCCAACTGTGTAAATGCTTCTCACATGTTCATCACATGCTTAATTTTCAAGCAACTTCTCAGAGAAGATGTTCCCGAACAGATACTCTCCTTTCCACTGTTTACTGCCTTTCTACATAAATAACAGATTGCAGTAGTGATATCACTGAATCTGGTAGGGGGGAAAAAAACACCAATAATAATGTTTTTCTTTTCAGTCAGTCTATTAGCAGTATGTGTGCCTTTCCCATGAGCCATTTTTGCTACCCATTACCAGAGCCACCATCGAAATTATCTTTGATTTTAAAAATAACTCTTTTTCCTTCAGAATTCTGGCTGTCATTTATTAGGTTGGAAAAATTATTTTTGTTTTTGATATATGGATTTAGATTTATGCCTTCTAATGTTTGTGATAAGAGACAAACTCCTGATGATCTCTGGTATATCATTACATTCTCAATTTCATAAAATTGAGAACAAACAATAGTACTGAGATGTGTATCTTTTTGTATGTAATATAAAGATAGATGATAGATGGATGATAGTTAGATAGGTAGATAGATAGAGTTTGGAAAAGCTCTCAAATTTTAATTCCCAAATTTCAAATATTCTTTATTTTATAACTTAAATGTATATAAGAGGAAATAATTTCATTTTTTTCTAACTTATCTACAAGTAATTCAAGACATAAAATCATGGATATCCAGAAGCTTGTGGAGCATTTTTATCAATCTAAGCCTATTTCTTGAAATCCAAATGTTTAAGTGGACCATTTATTTAAAAAGATTAAAAAGAGTCAAGTTCTCTTCTAAAAAGAAGGACATAGTTCAATTCTGCTGAGCAGCATAAATAATTTCCTGAGGCAACACTGGCCTTAAAGGTCAACTAGCCAAGGTCCAGAGTTAATTTCCTCTTTTTTGTGGCTGGCCAACAAGCATCCATGTATACCTTTCTCCCCACCTCACACTTGTAATTACCAACCTTCTACCTCTTTCCTTCCTTACCTTCTCTCTGGCCCCTCTAACATTTATTTAATTTATTGGATGTATTGTTTTAACTTTTGATTGAATTTATTCAATATTCATTGAAATTAGTTTTGTATTCCGTTTAATGATTTTTACCCCAAATTCCAAGTTTGTAGAGGCTGCTATTGTTCGTAGTGGAAAGAATTTGGTCCTTTACTAAGAGCCGTAAAGCTGAGATGAATAGCAAGAAACAGATACAGATAATGAAACACTTCCACTCACCCAGGATTCATCAACTGCTTCTATTTCTGCTGTTGGCATATGCCTTGCTACTCATCCGCTATAGATTGCAAAGCAAGACGTTGCATTTCTATACTCCAGTTTTTCTTAACATTTAGAGATTTTTGAGTCTTGTGTAAAAGGAATGCAGTTTAATTAAATCATTTGTATCTAGTCTCATATGTTGTATGTGAAATCTCTCTCACCCTTCCAACTCCTATTTTCTGTTCAGAGTTACTTATGATTGATTAGTGCTCACTTGCCTTTTTATTTATAGGCATTGGCTTTCCATTTAATATTTCTTAGTGCACTTATTTTTTTTAGCTGCTGCTCTGATTTTTTGGCATACACGCTAGTGCCTTCTGGACTGTGCTAAGCTTTGACAAGACTGAAGAGGAGGCCCGACTGAATTTGTCTAGTACAGCTAGCACTCCACTCAAAATAACTTTTCCTTTAAAAAAATCTATTTTTACTGGTTCAAGCCTCGTCTAATCTTTCAATCATAAGGTTGAACCTTGCATTTTATTTTAAAGCACAAGGGGTAACATTGAAGGCATTAATAAACAGGAAAAAAATCAATTTTAACTCTGTACATTGAACACTGGTTAATTTGATAAAATTAAATCTGTTGTTTGGCTCTTCAGAGCTAATCAGCTTTGTAGGCCAAAAATATCAAACACTTGGCCTTTTCCAGTAAAATATCTTATAGTGAAAATCTTTTTTGCCTTTGCCAGTTCTTGAACTTCATACATGACATGGAGCACTATTTCCAATCATAAATGAATAATCATGTAAGAAATTATCTAGCTTGTCATAAGATGGCTTATAATAGAACTTGTTCTAACACAACTGCCCATCCAGTGTGCGTATCTACAACTGATGCTAGATTAGCACCATCTGAGTTATTTGCTTTTTAGGGAAATAGAATTAACAAAAGAAATGAAAACTATTAAGAGATCAGGAGGAAAATGTCTTAATTGGTCTAAGTTTGCTTGTGGTGACATCTGAGGTGATCCTGCTGGCAGGATCATAGGTTCATTATGTTCTTTGAGGCTTTATGGCAAATTAATAAGATAAAATGGGAAATGAAAAGACAAAAATTTTTTCAAGAAAAATAACATTATCTGTAGATTCCCATGATCCTGGAAGGATTGTAACTATTGAATCAAGAGACAGAAGAATTTTATTTTATTTTATTTTATCTTATTTCATTTTTGAGCAGGTAATAAATGTACCCGGTTATAAATAAAAACAATATTAAAAAACAATGCAGTAAAAGGTCTCACTCCCACTCCTGTTTCTCTCTGCCCTGTTTGTCACCTGCCACCCCCAAAGGTAACCAATTTTAGTAGTTTCTTATGTATCTCTTCAGAGTTTCTTTATGCAATTATAATGAATTACAAATTTATATTCATTTTCTTCCCACTGTTTTATACAAAATAGAGAATATTATATACATTGTTCCAGATCTTTTGTTTTTACAAATGAATTCATCTGGGAGAATTTTCTATTACAGAATATAGAAAACCTATTTATCTTTTTTAGAGCTGATTTGTATTGTGTTCTAGAGAATGGACCAAAAATTTTTTAAATCAGTCCCCTATTGGTGGACACATAGGTTATTTGCAACCATTCACTATTAAAAACAATGTTACAACAAATAAACTTGTATGTACGTCATTCTCTTTGTGTGCAATTTTATCTGAAGGATAAATTCCAGAAGTGAGATTTCTGGATCCAAGGAAAATGCATTTATAATTTTGATAGATAATGCCAAATTGCACTTTATAGGGAAGGTACCATTTCAAACTGATTGGTAAAAAAAATGCTTTTTTGGTAAAGGTTTAATTAGCATTTATCTATCTTAATATGGATGACTTTGAATATATTTCACATTTTTTAAAGGCCCAGCTGTATTTCTTTTCCTATGAAGTGTCTATTTATATTATTTGTCCACTTTATTTTTTTAACTTTTTTTTAATATTTTATTTATTTATTTGACAGAGAGAGATAGCGAAAGCAGGAACACAAGCAGGGGGAGTGGGAGAGAGAGAAGCAGGCTTCCCGCGGAGCAGGGAGCCCGATGCGGGGCTTGATCCCAGGACCCTGGGATCATGACCTGAGCTGAAGGCAGACGTTTAATGACTGAGCCACCCAGGTGTCCCTATTTGTCCACTTTAAAAACACATCTAGTCTTTTTCTGACCAACCTCTAGAAGTTCCTTATATATTAAGGATATTATTTATTTATGCATAAGAATTGCAGATCACTTTTCCCAATTCATCTTTTGATTTGCTTATGCTAGTTTTGCTGTGTTAATATATATTTGTTTATTGTGGTCAAATGTATCAGTCTCTTCTTTTATGACTTCTGAATTCTTAGTCACAGTTCAAAACCTTTCCCCATTCCAAAGTTAGAAGATAATACATCCGTGTTTTCTTCCTCTATTACTTTTATGATTTCATATTTTATATGTAATACATTTGGACTTCATACTGAATATAGTTGAGCTATGGATCAACTTTATTTTTCCCAATAGACTATCTTATTATCCCAATACCAATATCATTTAATGAAATTTATCTCATCTTCTCCCTACTGATTAGAGATGCCACATAAATTTTTAAAGAAACATAAATATATTTGTAAGATTTAGTCAATACATTGCTAGTTTTTAGCTAAGTACTCTAACCATATTGCCACATATCATATTTTCAGTTCTCTCTTCCTTGAAACAGAGCTAGAAATGAACAGCTTCATTCTCAAAAAGACGATTTTTGCCCAGTCTATGATGTATAAAGGAAATTACTAAATTCATAAGAATACTTTTTTTAACCTTGCCACATCCATTTTATTTTCTTCATAGTACTTCACAAATTAAATTGCCTTATTAAATTATTTGCATATTGTTTTATGAATTTACATATTTACTAGGGATACAATACAAAATACATTTTAAACTTTCTTTTTTGTAATTCCACATATCCCCTTATTCTTTAGAGCAAAGGACAAAGTCTGTATAATATAGAGGGGACAGAGTAGAGAAAGAGAAACAAGTGGTAAAGTAGCTGCTTCTATGATTCATGTAAACATTCTTTTAAAAATAATATTTTCGTTTATATAAGAGTGAGTACATATGTTTAAATATATGCATATGCCAAATATACCAGAATAATGGATAGAGTATGATTTAGAAAAGAAAGAAGGCAGAGGATAAGGAATTAAAGCATGAAGTTCCATGATAAACATAAAAAGCAAACACTTTAAAATCTACTTCTATAATACTAAAAGGTACACATCACACAAACATTGTCTAATCATAGGAATACTTTTTCAATCCTCCTTGGTAATAGCTTGTTAAAAGTCACTCTAAAAGAACTATGATCGGGGCGCCTGGGTGGCTCAGTTGGTTAAGCGACTGCCTTCGGCTCAGGTCATGATCCTGGAGTCCCGGGATCGAGTCCCACATCGGGCTCCCTGCTCAGCAGGGAGTCTGCTTCTCCCTCTGACCCTCTTCCCTCTCATGCTCTCTAACTCTCATTCTCTCTCTCTCAAATAAATAAATAAAATCTTTAAAAAAATAAATAAAAGAACTATGATCAGAGATGACCATTAAAAATTAAATAATAATAATAAACAAGAGCCATTAAGTGCCTATGAATAATCAGATAATTGATTAGGCAATATTACATATCTTATGTCATTTAATTCTCATAGTGACCATACAAAGCTTACTACAACCATTGTGTGATTAAAAAACAACTGAGGCCAATAAGTACATAGCAGAGCCAGGATTGAAATTTAGATCTCCCCTTCTTCCAGACTCATGTTCTATGTTAAACTAATATTCATTCTCTCTCCTAAGTGCCAGGCATTGTTAAGCACATTGCATATTTAACTCAACTGGTCCTCATTTAAAAATCTTCTATTAATTCCACTTTCCAGGTGAGGAAACCAAAGTAAAGAAAGGTTAATTTGCCCAAAAATCATGCAAGTAATAAAGAGTAGGACCAGAATGTGAAGGATGGCTCAGTGCCCTTGCTCTTACCTATTTCATTATATACTATCTTATTGTACACATGTTTAGCAATAAACATCACTAAGGGGTTAAAGTTTATCCCATATCAAGAAATTTTCAATTAACCAAATGCTCAGAGACTGGGGCCAACAGACTTTTGGTTCCCCAAGTGTTGCGTGGCTATTCTACTCTTCTTATAAGCTATTTTTCTTTTTCTTAGCATCTTTCCATAGCAAACACAGAATACAGAAAATAATGTGATCTTCCTTTATAACTAAATGTCCTATGGGAATATCCAGGTATCATCAAAACATAAGAGAGCTCTTCACTGGTCTCCTCCTCTTTAGGGCTTTCCTAATGGACTCCCTCCTCCAGCCACTCTCTCAGAGGTTGCCCCTGTCCAACTTTGAGCACTTTTGTGACAGTTGTTAGCACTTCACATCACCCCCTTGTTTCCCATCCATGTCCCTGCTCCTCCCTCAAGCCATTTCTCATCTCCACTCCCATCCCTACTCCCATTTAAAGGTACTAACTTATTCATACTTATGTCCAGACCCAAGCCCCGCACATAAGAGTGCTCATTTGTATTTGTCTTATTAGATAACACTATAAATAATCTCCTACTTGCCCTTTCTGCACTTCACTTTGTTTCCTGGAGTGAGTCACTTTCTTCCTCCCACCAGCCCCAGACCTGCCTTTAGCCCTTACGCCTTCATGTTGCCCATGACCAAAATTCTAACCAGGCAGTTTCCTGTGATGCGACTATTCCATGTTTCACAATCATCCTTAACTCATTTAATAAGATTCTTAGCTTCATAGTGCTCTGATCTCAGCAAAAATAGCTGTAAGGGAAAGGAAATCAACTGAAACTGGTAAGGACACTAAACAGCCCAAAGTGATGGTTCTCCGAATAAAATCTAATTTTAAAAGAGGCAACACTAAACCAAAGAAATGAACTACTAATGAAACAGTGCAGCTGCTTTTGCAAAGGAGGAAGACACCTTCCTGAAATTCCTTAATATCATCTATACAAACTACCCATTCTTCATACCTTCATTGTGGATAGAGATGTATGGACAAAATTAACCAAAAGGAGACCAAACCCCAGACTATATTTTAAATACTTGGGTTTTGTCGTTGCTACATTCTCCATTTTCCTAACATCCTCTCTCTATTTTAAAGCCAACCGTAGAAGTTTTTTTAGTTAATTCAAGATTCAGATTACAATCAATTTTAGGTATTACTATTTATTAACCAATATCACTGCTTCCTTTTTAGTTTATGAAACCCCACAGAGAATTTTACCAACCTGCATAGCCTGATTTGTAGCTAATTACATTTTTGTTTCATTGATACTGCAGAAAGAGCTGGAGAATATCATTAATTTATACACATACAAATTTTTATGGCATATTAAATCACTACTGCAATCCATTTGAGTCACCCTATTAACAAACTAAAAAATAAAGCCGTATGATCTTCTCAAAAGATTCAGAAAAGCTTTGACAAATCTTATATTCCTGATAAAAACTCTCAGCAAACTTAGAATTTCCAGAACCTGGTAGAAGATATCTACAAAAAACCTACAGCTCACATCATACCTAATGGTTGTATTGGTTTGGTAATTCTGCCATAACAAAATACTACAGACCGGGTAGCTTCAACAACAGAAATTTATTTTCTCACGGTTCTGGAAGCTAGGCTAGAGGCTTAAACATCAAAATAACGGCAGAATTGGTTTCATTCAGAGGCCTCCCTCCTTGACTCCTAGATGGTAATCTGTCTTCACTTGATCTTTCCTTCCTACTACTTGTGCATATCTATGTCCTAATCTCCTCTTCTTCTAAGACAACAGTCATATTGGATTAAGGCCAACCCACATAAACTCATTTTAACTTAATTGCCTCTTTGAAGGCCCTATTTCCAAATACAGTCACGGTCTGAAGTACCACAGGTTAGGACCTCAATACATGACTTTTGGGACAATAAAACGCAGCCCAATAACAATAGTGAAAGACAATGCTCTCCTACGATCAGGACAAGGCAAGGATGTCTGCTCTCCCTACTATATTTGATATTGTACTGGAGGTTCTAGTCATTTCAGTAAGGCAAGAAAAAAATAATAATAAAAGGTATCTAGATTTTTTTAAAAAGGAAGAAATAAAACTTTTCTCACAGACAACATAGTCATCTATATAGAAAATACAATATCTACAAAATTAGCTATTAGAACTTATAAGAATTAGCTAAATTTTAGGTTAAAGGGTCAAGATATAAAACTCATATGAGGGGCGCCTGGGTGGCTCAGTCGTTTAGCTGCTGCCTTCGGCTCAGGTCTTGATCCCAGGGTCCTGGGATCGAGCCCCGCATCGGGCTCCCTGCTCAGCAGGGAGTCTGCTTCTCCCTCTGACCCTCCCTCTCTCATGCTTTCTCTCATTCTCTCTCTCAAATAAATAAATAAAATCTTTAAAAAAAAAACTCAGATGAATTTCTATGTTCTGCCAATAAGCAATCAAAAAATGAAACTGAAAAAAATACCATTTATGGGGCACCTGGGTGGCTCAGTCGGTTATCTGTCTTCAGCTCAGATCCTGGGATCTGAGAGTCCTGGTCTCAGAGTCCCGGGATCGAGCCCCGCGTCGCACTCCCGGCTCAGCGGGGCATCTGCTTCTCCCTCTCAGTCTGCCCCTCCCTCAGCTCATGTTCCCTCTCCCTTTCTCTCCCTCAAATATATAAATAAAAAATATTTTAAAAATACCATTTACAATAGCATCAAAAAACATTAAATAGGGATAAAGAAAGAAGACAAGAAAGAGGAGTTAACTGTACAATTCCATTTATATAATGACAGAAAGCAGATCATTGGCTGCCTAAAGGGACCAGAGGGAGGAATTATCAAGGGGCATAAGGAAACTTTGGGGGTGATGGATAATGTTCACTACATAGACTATGGTGATTATTTCACAGGCTTATACATATAACAAACTTATCAATTCACACGCTTTAAATATGTGCAGTTTATTGTATGTCAGTTATGCCTCAATAAAGCAATTGAAAACAATTCATTGGCAACACCTCACTCTCCAGATATTTCCAAATTCTAATTTTCATCAAAATTTACTCTGCCTTTGCTTATGCTGTTCTCTCAGAGGGAAAGCTCTCTCCTTTCCTATTCTTACGCCCCCATCATTCCACCTCTGGTTATTGAAATCCTCCTCGCTCTTCAAAGCCTAATTCAAGTTCAGATGAAATGCCATCTCCTCCACAAAGCTGGTCCCAATGTTCCATGCCAACATGAGCTGCTCCTGGCCTTATAATCTAATCTGTTTATTTCATTTTGCCTGTGTAATCTAGTTAACTTTTATATTCTCATCAGCTCCACTACACTAACATTCCTTGAGAGGGGTGGTTCCTTTTCCATAAGTTCTACCTATGGCCTCATGGAAGTTTTGACCTTAGAAGTACTGTTTCAAGGATGGATGGATGCAAGGAAGGAAGGAACAGAAAATAACATATTCCATTCCCTTAGCTCAAGTTTTCTTCTGGAAGGCAACTTCTATTCTAATAATCCAATCAGTGCAGATGTGCTAAATGGTGCTCATGTGGTGTCTACACAAGGAGCTCATTTTAAACATGTCTCCCTAGAGATAACCTCTTAACCCAAAGGAGCTATTCTTGTGGTAGACATTTCAGACATTCTGGAAGGCTGGTGGGGAAAATAACATTAAGAAAAGTAAGACCTTACAATACCCTTGCATGATCCGAGGTTGGCAGTCCATCCTCAGAACAGGGGTACAGTAAATGACTCTCACCAGCTGAGCCAATAGATTTTTTTCAAGGCTACTCCATGATCTCTAGGGAGTAGCCATGAGACTGGAAGAATCTTCTTGCCTCTATGGAACCTGAAAATGAGATATTTCTATTACATTATTCAGTCTTTACAGGTCAGGAGACTAAGAGCCAAAGTTGCTCAGAGGTCATAGAATAGTTTAGAGGCAAAACGGATCAGAATCCCTTACAGGATCTTTTAGCTCATTTTGCTTTAATATTTCATTAACACTGGAAAAATATTTGACATCCTACCAAAATTGTTATGCACTAAAAAATATAGTAGCCGCAATACTAACAGTTTGGGAACACAGATTATTTGTCTGAGTCCAATAATATTTTCATCAGTGTCTTAGTTTAAGAGCTATTTCTTTTCTGTAGGCTGATCTAACATACTCAGAAAAAAATGGAATGTGTGTTTGATGTGGCAGCAACTAAACAGAAGCTTCACAGACTGTGGGAAAGAACTTTGAGATTGAATTTAAGAAATATTAACTCCTTGACCACTCATAAACCCTACAAGTATAACAAATTATGCACTTTGTGAGATTATTAAATCCATGAGTATAAGAACTATCTTGCTTCTTGATATATCCTCATTCATTCATTTATCTATCAAGTATTTCCTGAGTAACTAATATATGAAAGATTATTTTGCACTAGGGACATGGTACCAAGATAAATAAAGCTTCTTCTCTCATAGAGTTTATATTCTAGGAGAAGACAACCAATCAACAAGCAATTCACATAGCAGAGGATGATAAATTCTCTTCAGAGAACTGAAATGAGGCAAAGTACTTGAGAGTGACCAGGAGGCTACTAGATTGAGTAGTTAAGAGAGATCTGTCTAAAGAGGTAACATCTAGGCTGGAAGCTGAATGAGGAAGAGAAACCACGCATTCAAAGACCCAAGAAAGCATTTTCTAGTCAGAAGAAACAGTTTGCTAAGGTACTAAGGAGGTTGGCATGTTAAAAAAAAAAAAAAAACCAACAACAACAAACAAACATACTGTAACTAAGAGCCCAAGAGTGAAAGAGAGGAGTACTAAACGAAGAGGAAAAAGAGGCAGTCAGGGTCCAATGAAGAAGGGCTTCGTGAGAAAAAGGAAGGAGCTCAGATTTTATTCTAAGCATGATAGGAAATCAGCAAAAAGTTCTGGGCATTCACGCCTGGGTGGCTTAGATGGTTAAGCATCTGCCTTTGGCTCAGGTCATGATCCCAGGGTCAGCGGGGAGCCTGCTTCTCCCTCTCCTTCTCCTGCACCCCCTGCTTGTGCTTTCTCACTCTCTCTGTCAAATAAATAAATAAAATCTTTTTTTAAAAAAGTTCTGGGCATTAGTCACATGATCTAATCTACATTTTTAAAAGATCCCTCTGGCTACTGCATGGAGAGAGGGTTGTGAGAAGGCAAGAGTAGAAAGAAGGAAACTAGTTAGGATACTATCGCAGTTTTACAGGTAGAATTGACAAGATTTGACACTAGATCAGTTGTGGCCTTTGTGGGGAAGGATTCAAGGATAATGATTGGATTTGCAGTTCGACTAACTAGGTTACTATGACTTAATAAGACGCTAAAAAAAATCACTGTTGAATTATATTTTAATTTACTTAACTTCATTAGACCAACATAAACTACCATAAAAAGTCAGAACTGAAATTTTAGACATTTTATAATCCAATATTTTACAAATTATAAAACCAAATCCACAGCAAGTGATTAAGAGATTTGCCCAAACTCAGACAGTTAGTGACAGAATTGGCATTACAACATGGATTTCTTTGACTTCCAACCACTGTTCTTTTACTGACACCATGTTAAGTAACAACATAGTCACAGGAATTATTACTCCTCCTGCCTCATGGCAACAGGACAACGTTAGACAGTAGCTACGTTGTGATGAATGGTCTTTGTCCAACTGTACATGGGGAGCCAGGAACATGAGCTGCTCAACACCTCTCTCCCCTCCACCTACCATCTCCAATCAAGTGATAAGACTTGTCTGTTTTAGCTCCTACATAATCTCTTTACCCAACCACTTCAATCCACGTCCTCCGCCACCTCTCTGGTCCAAGCTCCCAGTTTTCCTTCCAACACAGACTTGCCTCTTCCAGTCCATTCCCCACAAGCAAGGAGTCTAACCTTTCTAAAGATAAGTTTCCTCAAGTCTTTTAGAAGTGTCATGCTCATTCTTGCTTGGGGAGACAAACACAGACCTTCTCCCTGAAATCTCCCCCTTGCCCAGTCCACTCCCCTTTACTTGGGACTGGTTAATTCACATTCTCCTTTTAAAATTTGGCTTACAGGGGCGCCTGGGTGGCTCAGTCGTTAAGCGCCTGCCTTCAGCTCAGGTCATGATCCCAGGGTCCTGGGATCAAGCCCCCCATTGGGCTCGCTGCTCGGCCATCGGGCTCCCTGCTCGGCGGGAAGCTTGCTTCTCCCTCTCCCACTCCCTCTGCTTGTGTTCCCTCTCTTGCTGTGTCTACCTCTGTCAAATAAATAAATAAATAAAATCTTTTAAAAAATAAATAAATAAAAAATAAAACTTTGCTTACATTTTGTTTCCTCAAGGAAACATTTTTTGCCCCCACCATCCCACCAGCTAGGTCAGATATTCCTGTTGTACTATTTATAGATCACTTTTAATTTTTCACAGTATGTTTCAATAATTAATTGTGAAATTAGTTGATGAATATCCATCTTCCCTGGTCAGATGTCCATCACCTCTGTTAGAATGTAAGGTCAATCTAAATGTGAGACAGGAGTCCATCAAATCCTAAAGGAGAACACAGGCGGCAACCTCTTTGACCTCAGCCACAGCAACTTCTTCCTAGAAACATCACCAAAGGCAAGGGAAGCAAGGGCAAAAAATGAACTATTGGGACTTCATCAAGATAAAAAGCTTTTGCACAGCAAAAGAAACAGTCAACAAAACCAAAAGACAGCCGACAGAATGGGAGAAGATATTTGCAAATGACATATCAGATAAAGGGCTAGTATCCAAAATCTATGAAGAACTTACCAAACTCAACACCCGAAGAACAAACGATCCAATCAAGAAATGGGCAGAAGACATGAACAGACATTTCTGCAAAGAAGACATCCAGATGGCCAACATACATATGAAAAAGTGCTCAACATCGCTCGGCATCAGGGAAATCCAAATCAAAACCTCAATGAGATACCACCTCACACCAGTCAGAATGGCTAAAATTAACAAGTCAGGAAATGACAGACGTTGGCGAGGATGTGGAGAAAGGGGAACCCTCCTACACTGTTGGTGGGAATGCAAGCTGGTGCAACCCCTCTGGAAAACAGTATGGAGGTTCCTCAAACAGCTGAAATTAGAGCTACCGTTCGATCCAGCAATTGCACTACTGGGTATTTACCACAAAGATACAAATGTAGGGATCTGAAGGGGTACATGCACCCCGATGTTTGTAGCAGCAATGTCCACAATAGCCAAACTGTGGAAAGAGCCAAGATGTCCATTGACAGATGAATGGATAAAGAAGATGTGTCATATATATATACAATGGAATATTATGCAGCCATCAAAAGGAATGAGATCTTGCCATTTGCAATGACGTGGTTGGAACTGGAGGGTGTGATGCTGAGCGAAATAAGTCAATTAGAGAAAGACATGTATCATATAACCTCACTGATATGAGGAATTCTTAATCTCAGGAAACAAACTGAGGGTTGCTAGAGTGGTGGGGGGTGGGAGGGATGGGGTGGCTGGGTGATGGACATTGGGGAGGGTATGTGCTATGGTGAGTGCTGTGAATTGTGCAAGACTGTTGAATCACAGATCTGTACCTCTGAAACAAATAATGCAATATATGTTAAGAAAAAAAAGAAGAAGAAGATAGCAGGAGGGGAAGAATGGAAGGGGGGAAATCGGAGGGGGAGATGAACCATGAGAGACGATGGACTCTGAAAAACAAACTGAGCATTCTAGAGGGGAGGGGGGTGGGGGGATGGGTTAGCCTGATGATGGGTATCAAAGAGGGCACGTTCTGCATGGAGCACTGGGTGTTACGCACAAACAATGAATCATGGAACACTGCATCAAAAACTAATGATGTAATGTATGGTGATTAACATAACAATAAAAAAATTTTTAAAAAAAGAATGTAAGGTCAATGAAGATTCAGACCATATTGGTCTTGTACTCTGTATCTGCAATTCCTATAGAGAGCCTGACATACCATAGATAATTAATAAATATTAGATAACTAATAAAGGTAGTTAATAAATGTTAGATAATGAATTACTAGGTAATTGATAAATATTAGATAATTACATAAATTAATACATGTGTTTCTTTTCTGAAGACAAGAGATATATATTTTATATTACTAAAAAGTTTTATAAATGCTAATTTCATATGGACTATGGTAGGAAATTAGATAATTAAAAGATAAGGATGCTTAATATATACAAAAGAGAAAAATGTGAACGGGAAACAAGGACTGGGTGAGTTCAAAATTAACTAATGTTACTTGACCCCACCAGCACGTGACACATGGTCAGTGCACAATAAATAGTTGTTAATGAATGACAACACTGAGTTATCTGAAAAACCAGGCCATAAACAGATTATTATTTTTTATTTTGCATATGACAAACCTATTTCTCTAAGAGCATGAACGACTACAGGCTTAGACTTGTGCAATTTATATGTGACCAAATTCACACTCAGGGTTTTGTGTTCTCCAGTATAAGGCTCTTCCCACAGAATAGAACCCACACTTGTTGAAAGGCCTGAGGGTAGTTTATTACCTCTCAATGAATTTCTTCATTCGAAGGGAGATTTCCAATTGTTGGGACCAAGTTGTAAGTGAAACACCTGAACACAGCTTCCAGCCTCACTGATAGGCTAAGCCTGGACAATCAACCAGCAAGACATTGCTTTTTGGTATCCTAAACAGATTTAATGGTGGCAGGAGAGGAATCCATTGGGAACTTGGATTGAAGACAAGTAGAACAAGAGATGTGGGGGGAACAAGAAGTAGGCAGGGTTGGGGTGGCTGGGTGATAGACATTGGGGAGGGTATGTGCTACGGTGAGCGCTGTGAATTGTGCAAGACTGTTGAATCACAGATCTGTACTTCTGAAACAAATAACGCAACATATTTTAAGATAAAAGAAAAAGAAGAAGATAACAGGAGAGGAAGAAAAGGGGAGTATGTCAGAGGGGGAGACGAACCATGAGAGATGATGGACTTTGAAAAACAAACTGAGGGTTCTAGAGGGGAGGGGGTAGGGGGATGGGTTAGCCTGGTGATGGGTATTGAGGAGGGCACGTTCTGCATGGAGCACTGGGTGTTATGAACAAACAATGAATCATGGAACACTGCACCAAAAACTAATGATGTAATATATGGTGATTAACATAACAATAAAAAAATTTTTTAAAAAAAAGAAGTAGGCAGGGAATAGGTTTCAAATAAACAAGGTGCCTTATGAATATCCCACCATTGCCTGACCCACAGATGCTGCCCCGGTCATCGCCACTGTCGTTCTCACATGCGGAGAGTTTCTCAAAAAGGGCCTAGAACTACGTGCATTAGAAACAGCTGTACTGCTTGTTAAAAATGGAAATTGCTGCACCCCAACCCAGAGCTGATGAATCACAAACTCTGGGGTGGAGCCAACAAATGTACCTTTTTAAGAAACATTCTGGCTGATTTTTATGCATGTAAAAGTTTGATCACCACTGACTTAAAACTTGGGACTAACATGTCAAGATGATACTCAGACACACTAAAGAGCATAAAAGACGGCAAACACTCCCAGCTCAGGCCTGATGTGGTTAAGAAAGAAAAAATTAATGCATAAGTATATCTGGTTATGATTTTGTTTCTGCACAGCTGAACACAATCAAGGTAATACTCCCTGAAATGGTTGCTTTGATTTTTTTTTCCTCTTTGGTTATCATGAAATTTCCTATGAAAATATTCAGTAAGAAGAATCTCCAGCTATCTACAAGCTGATTACTAGCAGTGTTATGGTAACAGATAAACTTGTTTGCTTACTAATTAGTAAGTAATTGGAAGCAAATTTTATTTTTAATTTGTAGTTTTTGTGACATCTTTGTTTTTTCTACTTATTTGATTTATTGGGATGACTAGGGACACTGAATGACAGATTCTTGGTCAAGGTCTTCACACTAAATCTACAAAATTATATGTGAGAATAATAACGTCTTCCTCATGGAGTTTTTGTGAGAACTAAATGAGATATCATAGAAAAAGTACCCAGCCCAATGCCTGGAGCACTGTAGAAACTCAACAAATGGGAGATGTTATACTATATTTGATTCCTAAATAAGATGCTCTTTTGTCCAATATAAAGAAAGGAGCCAAGGCTTTTGAGATTTCTATTGTTTTACTTCTCAAAAAGATATTCAAAACTAAGCCTAAACTGTTTGGGGACACCTGTTATTTTCGATTTACCACTCTCCTCCTCCCCTTCATCTTTAGCACAGATAAGAGCCAGCCACCATTCTCAATGAAGACAACCACAGAAGCTGATGCCCCAAAACTCACCCTCCAAGGAATAAAGCTGTGGCCTAGAGGGCACTGCCCCTTTGTTGGCCCTCACTCCAGATCCTTCCATGACCTCTTCTTCCTGAGATGATGTGGCCATCTCCTCGGGCATGTGACTTGGTCAGGTTTCTTTATGCAGAAGATGTAAACCTGCCTCCCTCTAGTTACTTATTGCTCATCAGAAAAGAATAACCGACTCCCAGTTATTTCTCAGCAAGTTAACCTCAAACTCTTTATCACAACTTATTTTTTAATGATAATATTTTAGTAGGCTTCCCCAAAGGATGAGCCATCTACCTATTTCTCAAAACACTCTAAATTTTATCCCTATACAGCCAGGCACTCAAAGAGCTACCCATCCAAATATTTTGGCCCCTCCTACAGGTGCCTTTATGATAAGTCTCTCCTGTATCACCTACAGTGCTCACCAGAAGCATGTTCAGGACCACCATATCCTATAGTGTAACTTATACAAGGACTCACAGAAGACAATTTTCTCTCAGGCCTTCTGCAACTTGGTAACTCAAGAAAGAACCCATTAAAATCCTAGGAATGAAATCTCCAAACTGAAAGCCTAACTCCCCAGTCTAAAACATCTCTCTGAGTCTCTAAAGGAGCAAGCAGGCTAAGGAAGATCTGTTCAACTATGCAGCTTGCCTATTCTAGCTCTTGCTCTCTTTCATGTGTGTTAATTAGAACAGGAAATAGTTTTTACGCCAATCTTACATTATAAATGGAAACATTTGTATTTTAGAAAGATTATCTTGGTCTACAAAGCAGAAATTTACTACTAAAAATTTTCTCCAAGATTTTAAATTTGAGAGACTGTTTTCTGAGGATTACCTAGTAAAACCAAAGGTGTGAGTTCCGATCATCGTTCCATGGAGAGTTGCCTAGTATTGGTCAAGCCTCCTATTTCTATGCATCAGAAAAAAAAAAAAGAAAGAAAGAAAGAAACTAACCCTGACTCGCTTAAGCAGAAAAAAAAAAAAGAAAGAAACCAACCCTGACTCGCTTAAACAAAAAAAAAAAGAAAGAAAGAAACTAACCCTGACTCACTTAATTTTCAAAAGGAAATTGGGCATTCACAGAGTGAGAAAACTGGAGAATCAAGCCTGAGGCTCTATCAGTCAGAAATAGTTCCCAAAATCATGAAATCATTACTGCCACCCCCCCAATGGCATGGACCCTATAGATGGCACCACTGTCAAGTACCACCAACATGAAGCACTGGACCAGAACACCGCATTAATTAATGTCCCCCACTGCCTTTAGGAACAGGTTGCAACTGTCATCCCTATCATCACTTGCATCAGATAGAATCTGAAATTCTTCTCTTCTCCAGCCTCCCACACAAATCTGGGAAGAGATATATATTGGTGGGACTTTGAAGTCATGTGCCCATACCCTACCTGCAAGAAACACCAGGAACGTGATTATCTGACATGTCCAACTTTATAGTTAGAAGCAGTATCTGCTTCATAAAGGGGGAAATTCCCAGCTGTTGAAAGAAGATGTGGGGTAAGCAAAAAGTATAAACAACAATTTACTACAGCAATTGGCCTACTTGTCCTTAGTAACTTAATTTGAAATGTCACTTAAATATGGGACCTACAAAATCTTTTTGAGTCAAGGTTCCCCAAGAAGGATGAATTTCTTTTTCCTCTCTGCTATGGCCCTCTAAAACTATAAGCACAGAGATTAAGACACAATAGATACTGCCAATTTTTCACAAAAGAGAGACCCAGCCCTTTGTATCTTCTGAGTTGGCTCACAATTCCTTCATTCTTTCCCCTTCCATTTTGCCTCCAGTGAGGTTTTTCCGGGGAACATGGCAAATGAACGTGTCCAGATACTAGACTATATTCTGAATACATTTCAGCCAAAGAAGCTTCAAGAAGACAGAATAGTTGTCAAAGAAGAATAAATCTAAACCTTATATCATGATGGATAAGTATTTATATCAAAGAATATTTCAAACATTTAATGACAGTATTTATGGTTCCTAAACATAAAACCTAGATGGTATTCTTCTTGGCATTATTTTAGCAGGTTCTCCTGGCTACTTGAGAATAAGCCTTATGTCTACCTAATATTTTCTTTTAACTTCAAATTCTCAATTTTCTTTCATGTATTATATGGCAATTAATAAATACTCATTGACTTGGGTTTCAAGAGGTTAACAGGAAGGAGCCATGAGCAGTCACTTTGGAAAAACACACCCCTGTCTCTTCTTTTTGGATATTTGACCATCTAGCTTTTTGAAATTTACCTAGCTATGACAAATTATATTAACTAATAATGAATCCACTGAATATTTTCTGAATGATTTACATACAAATTAATTTATATCTAAAATCAGAAGAAGAATTATATTTTAAGATATTGCATTAATACCAGGTTTGATATAGTTTTAAAATGAAAGAAAGTCATGAATTCATTTTTGGTCAACATGGAATACAAGTGCAGGAAATAAATATGATGATATATCTGAATGCTACTCCCCACCTCACTCTTTAAAGGAGCAGGTGCAGGATTCTTTGAGGCACAAGAGACAGGTGAGGGAAGCAGACAGAAAAAAATCTAGGCTGTGAAGAATATCCCAGCAGAAAGTAGACAGGAGATGCAAAAAGAGTCAGGATGGGGTCTGATGGAAAAGGGTCAGTGGAAGCAGGAATCAATATGTGAATACAAAATAAACAGTATGCGACCAGGAGACAGGAGACAAAATTGTGTGGAAATGGTACATCAAACATAAAAGGCAGAAAGAAGGAAGAAACTCCCACAACATTGCCTAGAATAGCAATTCTCAAACTTGGGTGAGTGTGGGAACCACATGGAGACCTAATCAAGGACAGAGAGAGGGCCCACCCAGCCTCCTGGGAGAAGGACAGTGCCTGGGCCTTTGTAGTTTTACCAAGTTCTCCAGGCAAAGCTGATGCCAACCAAAACTTGAGAAGCACTGGCCTAGAACATCAGCTAATGGATGAGGAGAACAGCAGCCAAATATCTGAAATATTTTAAAGACTTGTTTAAGTGAGAAATTAGATTCGCCTAAAGTGATCTGTATTGGATTTCCTACTTCACAAAATGCACTTCAGGATAGCCAGTTACCTCTCCCACCGCAGGTTTTTAGGTGTGAGGGGCAAAATCACGTCCCGAAAAAATGGGGATTGAAACACAAGTTATACGTTGTATGCGATGCCTTTATCACATTGTCCTTAGCTGTGGTGTCTAGTGTTTAAAAAAAGAAAAAACGGGGGCGCTTGGGTGGCTGAGTCAGTGAAGCGTCCAACCCTCGATTTAGGCTCAGGTCAGGATCGCAGGGTCATGGGATCAAATGCTCCGTTGAGCCCTTCATTGGGCTCTGCCCTCAGCAGAGTCTGCTTGTGCCCTCTCCTTCCCCTTCTGCCCCCTCCCCCCCTGCATGCAAGCACTCTCTCTTTCTCTCTCTCTCAAATAAAATCTTTTAAAAAATAAAATAATAAAAAAAGAAAAAACTAACAAGAGACCCTTTGTCTTGCTCTTCAATTCATTTCCTTTTCACTCTTCAATTTGGTGTTTGGCCAATGCAGACTTCACAGAGACATGCTTTGTGAGCATTGGTCTCTGCCCGCGAGCGGCCGCCTCTGACACATCTCAGCTCCGCACTGTTAAAGAACTGGGCTTAAGCAACTAGCTAGCTTCTCTCAAGTGTATTCATCAAGCAGCCATAGTTCTTCCCCTCACCTTGGCCTTTGGCCAACTCATTTACATGGTCTTAGTTCTGCCTAACTTCTGGCTGACTTAATTAATCAACTAACTAATTAATTAATTAAAATAAAAATCAAACAAGACAAACTATTAGAAAAGTTACCTCAAATGCACAGCGTTCCTGTTTAAGAAATGTGTTTTATTTCCTCTCTACAATCACGATCTTCCTTAGAGTTTTATGCCACTTTGCTGAGCAGAGGAGCCTGGTAGAGAAAAAGGAACCGGCCAACACATGATGTTTCAACAGCAACTGAGGTGTGTCTGTGTATGTGGAGAAGGGAGGGATGTGTCATCTGGGTGTTTGTGATCGAAGAATTAGGTTATGTATTATACCCATAAATTACACATACTGGATCTGAAATTTTCTGTCACTCTAGATAAACTGAGGGTCTTGCCCATAACTGGCATGACCACCGGTTCTAGCAACCAAAACCTGTTTCATTTCAAGCAAAGAGTAACCTTAAGGTTTTGTAGCCCCTAATCTTTAAGACAACTGACCTTTAAATTGATCATATCAGGAGCATCTATTACATGTTGGATGCATTCATTCAAACCTGTTTGAGTCACTATGCCAGACCCTGAGTATTCAAAGATGAAAAGACATGTCTCTATCCTCTAAAAGCTCACAATCTATGTAGTAAAAAAAGTTAGGCATGATTGAGAAAAAGACTGGCTTCCCCTTCCAAACAACCTCCAGAGTTGACTCAGGAATCCCCTGATACTGTGATGCTCTTCTGTGAAAGTCTTTCCTCAAATCTATTTTTACTACTAGCTTGTCTTTTTCAAGTCAAAGTTAATTCCTTTGAGGTTCCTTTCTACAGCATACCCAAAAGCACTTTAGTTCTATGATCAAAATTCATAAAAGCAATAGCATTTTTCATAAAATGCTAGAGATATCTAGTCCTAGGCTCTTCAAGATCCTAAGAACGCAAACCCTCCCTGGGGATGGAAAATGACTATATCAAAAAAGCCACACCCATGTGTAATCAAAAGCTTTAACAAGAGCCAGAGCTATACAGCTGTCCATGTCGGAAAGAGAATACTGAAGCGCAGAGAAGATGGGCTTCGAAGCAAATAGAATGGAGGTTGACTTTAAACTCTAAACTTTCAGGCTAGGTTCTGAAATCAGTTTTCTGATGTTTAGGTGCACATAAAAACTGCCTTGCACTGTGACACAAGGACAAGAAAAATGTTTGTGGGGGCGCCTGGGTGACTCAGTCGGTTAAGCGTCTGCCTTTGGCTCAGGTCATGATCCCAGGGTCCTGGGATCGAGTCCTGCATTGGGCTCCCTGCTGAGCAAGGAGTCTGCTTCTCCCTCTGACCCTCCCCCCTCTCATGTGCTCTCTCCCTCTCTCTCATTCTCTCTCTCAAATAAATAAATAAAATCTTTAAAAAAAAAGAAAAATGTTTGTGGCATGCCTTGTACATAATGGATACTTTATAAATGGTGGCTATTACTGCATTATTCCTAGCTCAATTACTTCTGGAAATTAAATTATTAACAACAACTTGGATAATTACCCACCAATAAAATACATTAAAATTCTGGCTTAATAATGAAAGTTTGGAATAAAATAGTTTTGTTTTGTTTTTTCAGAAAAATAGGTGTTCCTGCCATATATACTTAAAAATACACAATTATTAACCTAATTTGATCACTGCTGAAAGACTCCCAGTCATCTTGAGCCTGTCCTAGAAGAGGGATGAACAGTCTCTCACTCAGCATGCCTCTGGTGACACTGGCTTCCCTAGCCCCTTGCTTCCTCTGCCTTCCTTTTCCTCTTCCTCTTGCCACATATGCTTTGTGTGTTTCCTTTTTAGTACTTCCGTCATGGAGATGAGTACATACAAAACATACACAAGGAAATGCTAAGTAGTCAGAACTCCTTGGGAAGAGGGAGAAACTATTTGCCAAATTAAGGCTCCTTTATTATGTTTTCAGTTTTCCAAATTCTCCTTACATTGTCCTGTCTTGACTAAAACCACTAAAAATCTCTGGTTATGGACATACTGTGCTTCATGACAAGAATCTGAGTACCCAATGACCAATGGAAACATAATCCTTCTAGATTAGGGTCCTTGAGACACCATGACCTAGTTCTAATAATCTATAAATCTTAACAGTTTTATGATTAGTTTACTCATGATAAGGCTGAAAAGCTAAATAAAACATCAAATTTAATTATTTCTGGTGAGAAATATATCAACTGAGTGAGCCATATCAGTTACCTCATGCTAGTCAGAACTCACAAGTGGTACTTACTATATGTACATATCATTAAAAATAATGGGAAAAGGGGCACCTGGGTGGCTCAGATGGTTGGGCATCTGCCTGTGGCTCGGGTCATGATCTCCAGGTTCTGGGATCGAGCCCCATATCAGACTCCCAGCTCAGAAGGGAGCCTGCTTTTCCCTCTCCCTCTGCCTCCCCCCCTGCTTGTGCTCTCTCTCTCAAATGAATAAATAAAACCTTTTAAAAATAATAATAATGGGAAAACAAATCATCTCACCAACAATGCCAAAGACAATGTTTCAAAATAAATCTGTGAGCGAAAAACTAAAGCCCATTATTGTTGGGGGGGGTGCAAATTTTGGAAGACATTAGTCTATCTTATTTATCCAGAAGTAAGAATTTTATTAAATCATAACACTTTCTCAGCAGCCCTCCCCATTGCCAACATCACGCATTACCGAAGGAAGGTTCTGTGGCCTATGATACCGTGGCTGAACCCCTTTTTCTACTCTTGGTGGCATCAGACAGCTTCTATGCCTCTTGGTGGCTAAATCATCAACCACCATTGCTCAATTGATGATCAATAAGAAGAACTAAAAGAATGAATGCATTGTGTAAATTAAATGCATTTGTGTGTTTTCTAGAACTGCATAATTTATAATGAAATATCATTAGTAAAACACATTCATTGTAATACATTCACAGAATACCTCAAGAGCTATAGTTAGAAACAAAAGCTATTGCCCTGAAGCATTCTAAGACCTGTTAACAACCAAGTACCCTATTGTAAAACAAACTAATTATCACAACAAACCTGTTTTAATTAGTTTTATTTATTTATGTGCCTCTCTTAATTGCATTTCCCTTACAGGATTCATACTTTTTTAACACTTTATGGTAAGACAAAATACAAATCTGTCTGCCAAGAACAAATTCTTGCTGGACAATTACTAAGGAATATCCTCAAAATAAACATTGGAAGCCTTTTCCTGTTGATAAAATGGATTCTTGACTTGCTAAGCCGAACATTTCCACTCTCTGAAGGAAGAAATAATGAAGGAGACACAGAAAGAGTCTTAACTGTGTTTTAGTGAAGCTAGATGGAGAATGGAGGAACCCTAGAAGAATGCAATCATTTCATCAAAGGGGATGTTACAGCCAGTGGTGGGAAGACCGGTACTCTAAGAAAACAGAGTCAGAAAGAGTAGTTGGGTAGGACTCCTTAGACAGAAACTGAGGAAGGAGATGGCTCCAGAGGGAAGGAAGGCTCAGACATAAAATTCTGACAACACAGTGCAAATAATCCCACTGAAAAAGAGAAAAGAGAAGACATGGCAATCAAAAGTAGGTGCACCACAGAAAAGTGTCATGGAACTGAAAAAACAGTGTCAGGCAGGCTAAAAGCTGAGAATGAGAAAAGTCTTTCAAAAATGCTAACAATCAACAAAAAGATGGGGTTTTTTTTCCTTTGAAGCAGATGAAGAAACTAAAAGAGAGAAAGAGGTGGCTTTTAAGGCCACTGAAAGTGAAGAAATGACAGAAAGTCCAGGATATCAGTTCCTGTTCTATGCGTATCTTCTGTCAAGGGAAATGCTAGTAAGCCCAGAAAGGCAAGAATGAACCTCGGACAGTAGAATTAAAAGACCAAGATCGGGCAGAATCATGCTCAAAAATGCCAGGCAGTTTTATTAGATGAGCTAAGTGCTTCTGACCAGGTGAAGTCCATCTCAGGATTCTGAAAGAAATCACACCAAATGAAGTGGCTGAACCTCATTGGAATTTGCACTGAGGAAATTCAGAGAAAAGGAAAGGTACCAGTAGATAGAGATGAGCTAATATTGACTTAATATACTTAAAGATGAGGAGTGGGGGAGAGTGAGTTTCATTAATTGAACTCTTAAATTCTGTGTTGATTCTGGGCAAGGCAGGAATTGAGAAAATCAAACAGGATCAGTATGGAGCCAACAAAGATTTATGATGAACAATGCAAGCCAGACCTAGCTCATTTTCTCTTTTGATAAAATTACTAGACCAGTAGACAAGGAATATACTGTGGACATATGTGTCTGGATTTCAGCAGGGCATTTGACAGGCTCTCTCATTTTACCTTTGTAGGGAATGCTTTTCAAATTGGTGTCTGCAAAGAACAAACATACAGGATATTCACAGGTATGCAGGGAGCAGGGTTCATACACAAGTACATTTGGAAAACATGAGTTAAACAAAATATAAATTTTGAAGAGTAATATATATGATAATGTGCACCATGGTGCTCCAAGAAGAGAATGCAGTGTGCAGCATCTCCCAAACTTTTTAAAATATGACACTCAATTTTGGCTTAGGTACATCTATTAACATCTTCTTGAAACAAAATTTGGGAACTGCTTTATTGAGACAAGAAATATGTACTGAAGAAAATTCACATTTAGAAAGTATCCTAATTATTATTAGATCAACCATACCCATAACAAAGCACTGAACTGAAGAGAGATGTCCAGTGGGATGACACAATGCTCTGTCCTTAATGCTGCCCTTAACATCATCATTACTGATTTGTTTGAAATATTGGGTGGCACTATTCAAAACTATAGATCCTATAGAATGGGAAGAGTTAACCAGTATGTCACCTTACAGAATCAAAATCCTAACAATTTCAATCGGATGCAACCATGAGTTGACTCTAACAAGATGAATTATTATCTCACTAATAAATACAAAGTACTAACAAATGGTATGGGGAAAAGGTACAAGTGCAAAATGGAGGTAGACTGAGGGAGGAGAAAGTTAATAGCTGTGTATATGGGTGGGGGAACAACTTCAGATAGTGACAAAAAGCTCATTTTAAATCAACAGTGCAATGTAGCTAAAAAAAATCCTAATACGCTCTTAGACAACAGAATTATAGAACCTGGGACAGCGGAAGCAGTTGGCTACATCACCTCTGCTCTTGGTCCCATCATATCTGGGAATCCTATTATGCTTCAAGGCATACTTCAAAAACCCATTACCAAACTGGATAGAGTCCAAAGAAGTTACCAGTAGGAGAAAGGGGCACAAAATCTGTCACCAACCATTAAGAAATGAGGCAAACACCCAAGTGTCCATGGATAGATAGAATGGATAAAGAAGATGTGGTATATATACAATGGAATATTATTCAGCCATAAAAAAGAACGAAATCTTGCCATTTGCAACAACATGGATGGAGCTAGAGAATTTAATGCTAAGTGAAATAAATTAGTCAGTGAAAGACAAATACCATATGATTTCACTCATGTGTGGAATTTAAGAAACAAAACAAATGAACAGGTGGAAAAAAGACAGAAAGAGAGGCAAACCAAGAAATAGACTCTTAACTATAGAGAAAAAACTGGTGGTTGCCAGAGGGGAGGTGGTAAGAGGATGGACTAAGTAGGTGAAGGGGATTAAGAGCACACTTGTCATGATGAGCACTGAGTAATGTACAGAATTATTGAATCACTATATTGCACACCTGAAACTAATAGAACACTGCATGTTAACTAAGTTAGAACTAAAATTAAAAACAATAAAAACAAAACAAAACAAAACAAAACAAAAGAAATGAGGCAGAAGCTAAGACTGCTTAGTCTACAGAGGGAGAGAGAGAACGGGGCACAATAGTAGTCTCCAAATACCTGGAGAACTCTCCTGTAAACAGAACGATAAGCTGCTATAGGACAGAACTGTGCTCAGCAAGGGCTCCAGGAAGTACAGTTTTGCCTGAACCTATTCTTATTATTAGAACAGTTTGAAAATAAGCTAATTCCGACGGTTGTGAAGTTCCTGTCATTGGTGTGTTCAAACAGAGGTTTGACAAATGGTTAATGGAAATACAGTAGAGGGAGGAAAATGGACTATATGGTTTAAAGGATTTTTTTAATCTTAAGATTTATACTTTGGGTTCGGGACACAGGTATGACGGTTCTCACTTGCTAGCCTAGAGTTATTGGAGAGAATAAAGAAATCAAAACCGAGACCAGAACCTGTGCACTAGGACAGAACTAAAGGACGAAAATAGGTCCTAAAGTCTTAATCTCTTGGTTTTAGTCTCAGGCTTGAGGGTACCCAGGTCACTCTAGTAGCAATATGGGGCCTCAGCCTTTATGATTAGGTCACCAGATCTCAAACTTTACCAAAGAGTTTGAGTTTGGAGATTTTTTTTTAATTTTATTGTTTGTTTAATTTTAATTCCAGTATTAAAATACAGTTTTCTATAAGTTTCAGGTATACAATATACAATTCAACAATTCTGTACATTACTCAGTGCTCATCATGATAAATGCACTCTTCAATCCCCTTCATCTATTTCACCCAAACCGCTACCCACTTCCCCTCTGGTAACCATCAGTTTGCTAAGAGTCTGTTTCTTGGTTTGTCTCTCTCTTCCCCCCCCTTTTTTTTTGTTTTGTCTCTTAAATCCCACATATGAGTGAAGTCATATGGTATTTGTCTTTCACTGACTAATTTACTTTGCTTAGCATTATACTCTCTAGCTCCATCCATGTTGTTGCAAATGGCAAGATTTCATTCTTTTTGATGGCTGAATAATATTCCATTGTATGTATACACCACATCTTCTTTATCCATTCATCAGTCAATGGACACTTGGGTTGCTTCCATAATTTGGCTATTATAAACAGTGCTGCAATAAACACAGGGGTGCATGTACCCTTTCGAATTAGTTTTTCATATTCCTTGGGTAAATAACCAGTAGTGCAATTACTAGAGCACAGGTAGCTCTATTTTTAATTTTTTTTAAAAGATTTTATTTATTTATTTGACAGAGAGAGACACAGCGAGAGAGGGAACACAAGCAGGAGGAGTGGGAGAGGGAGAAGCAGGCTTCCTGTGGAGCAGGGAGCCCGATGTGGGACTCGATCCCAGGACCCTGGGATCATGACTTGAGCCGAAGGCAGACGCTTAATGACTGAGCCACCCAGGCGCCCTCTATTTTTAATTTTTAATTTTTTGAGAAGGCTCCACACTATTTTCCACAGTGGTTGTACCAGTTTTCATTCCCACCCACCAGTGCACGAGGGTTCCTTTTTCTCCACATCCTCGCCAGCACTTGTTATTTCTTATATTTTTTATTTTACCACTCTGACAGGTGTGAGGTGATATCTCATTGTGGTTTTGATTTGCATTTCCCTGATGATAAGTGATGTTGAGAATCTTTTCATGTAAATTTGAGGATGTTGACCTGCTTCTAGATATCCATTCCCTCCACCAGAACTAGCCCAGCAACTGAAACAAAACTGAGTCTCTCAGGGGATATAGGTTGGGGAGGTAACGGATCCTCCAACTGTGAGAAGCAAGCAAATGCTGGGGAAACATAAATCCATTACTTTATGAATCAGGGACCTATAATTTTTATCTGTAAGGAATATTATCTCCAATGTTACAATTCCAGATTAAACAGTAGGTACTTTCTATTTCAACTGTACACTTACACTAGACGTAAGAAAGAAAAAAAATGGATCCTTATTTGGGTACAAAAATGAATTTGCATAGGAATATTTGAAAAAGTCATGGAATATCTAACTAGAAAAGAGAATAGGTAGATTGTACTTGAAATGGTTACATCATAGAGACTATATTAAAATTCAAAATAAACAAGAAAAGCTGGATTATCTAACACATAAAAATAAGAATAACAGTAATAGGAAAAGTAATGAACGATGACAATAATGATAGCAGACACTACGTGGGAAGCACTTTTCTCTGCGGTATATATGTGAAAAACTTTTATTCCCACCACAACCCTGAAGTAGCTGCTGTTATTATGTCATTTTTACAGAGAGAAAACTGAGGCATAGAAAAGTAAAGTAGTCAAGGTAAATACAACTGAGGGGTAATATACTTAAGCAATAAACCAAAAAGGCACAAATTCAAAATGGGTCACATACTAAAAAAGGAAAGAAGAGAATGCTAGCCCCCATAATGCTTAGGATACAGGAAAGCAGACATCTCATATGCTGATGGTGGGAGTATAAACCAATAAAACAGCATTTCTGGAAGGGAATTTGGCAATAGGTATAAGAAAGCTTAAAACTATTCATTCTCTTTTTCGATCCAGTAATTCCAACTTCTGTAACTTTTCCTAAAGAAAAATAAGTACGTGAACAAAGGTTTCTCTACCACATTACACACTGTGTCATTGCTTGTAATGGGAAACAAATTGTTTCAGTAAATATGATAACTAAAAATACTAAAATGTAATGCAGTCTCTAAAAATGCTTCAGTATATACATCTGTATATATACATATAAAGATAGTCCTAATATTTTCTGAGGGAGGCACACAGCAAATTTTTCTGGAAAATAAATCTGGAAATGTATATATCAAAATAAAAATGATAGTTTATCTGTATGGTGGGATTGTCAGTTAATGTTACTGCCTTCCTTTGGAGTTTTCTATAATTTTGGATATTGTGACAAGGAGCCTGTTACATGAGAAGTAGTTAAGAGTGTAGCTGAGAGTGGGTTCTGGAGCCAACATCTCAAGTCCAAATCCCAGCTCACCTGTTACTCACTGAGTGATGTTGGGTAAGTTGCCTAATTTCCTCATCTGTAAAATGGGAATAAATATGGTACTCACTTCATAGGGTTGATATGAGAATTCAGTAAATTAATATCGGTAAAGCACTTAGCACAGTGCCCGGACCTCGATAAACATCAAAGGAATTAGTAACTACTACTATTGTTTATAACATTAAACAAATTCTCACAACAAAAATCGTATCACAAAACAAGTGGTGTTTATATTTATGAATTCTCATAGATAAGAACTAAGCAACACTCCACTTCAAACAAGAAAAAAGTCAATTTTGCCTGTTACCAAGAGATGGTGTAGGTGTCGTACACCGTTATTTCATTCTGAGAGCACCTGTTTGTTGTGTCTGTGTCTGGTTTTGAGGTATCTTATAGTTATACAGCTATTATTAGCCACATCATGTCCAGTTAAAAAGCAGTAAGTTTAAAGTACAGTAATAGTGGGGTGCCTGGGTGGCTCAGTCATTAAGCGTCTGCCTTCAGCTCAGGTCATGGTCCCAGGGTCCTGGGATCGAGCCCCGCATTGGGCTCCCTGCTCCGCGGGGAGCCTGCTTCTCCCTCTCCCACTCCCCCGGCTTGTTTCCCTCTCTTTCTGTGGCTCTCTGTCAAATAAATAAATAAAATCTTTAAAAAAATAAAAATAATAAAGTACAGTAATAACAGGCATATGGTTATGATGGAAATAAAGAGAAAACATTTTTTTAAATGGGATTAGTGGGAAGATGATGAAATATTACACATACAGGTAACAGGAGTCACTAGACCCATCAGAAAAATCTTTAGGGAAAAAAATCATATGACATTTGAAAAATGCCAGACTTATTTGATCCACAGTATCAACAGATGAGGATTTGCAACAGATGAGGAAAAGTGAATAAGGACAATAAACAACTTTGAGGATGTGACCAGATGATGTGTATCAAAACTAGACATCTGGCAACTTAATGGTAATTCATTGTAACTGTCTATTTGCTTGAGAATTAAATGCTAAGTATGATCAATACGCTACTGATGAAAACTTTGTTATAAACCATGGATGAGTCCATCAGTCAAGGCCTTGTTTGAATCTACCCAATTTCCTTATGGAGTCAAGAAGTGGTCAGAATTTTACGGGAAGCATTAAGGAGTTCCCCCACAGTAGTTTTGGAGAGAATCAGGCTGCAGGCTCTTAATGGCCTCAGTAGAGTTGCGATGTAGACAAAACCAATATTTTAGGGTAAGCTCTCTGTTAGATTGCCTGTTAATTGAGAGAATAGCATGCTTCTTTCAAAGCTCCAAAATTATATTTTGTAGGAATGCACTAGGAAAATGCAAGTTTAAGCCCTTCTTAGGAATATTGCTGACTTTGTTACTAATTTTAAAGCTAATCCTATACACTCTATTATACTTTTCAAGCTTAAAGTAGTATTGCGTCATTCTAATTTATGTGCAAACGGATTTAGGAACAACTGTTTTATAAGTAGGGGGACTTCTGTACTTAGCCTCAGTGAGGTGCCCAGAAAACTAGGAAAGAAGAAAAATAAAACCATCATGCATAGATATGCAAAGTCACCTGGAGGAAGCAGAATTGTTCCCAAGCCAGCAAGACTCAATTATAATGAGACTAATTATTTTAACATATCAAAACAAAGAACAAATTAGGCAAAAAAGCAGTGTTCAGTCTAGAAATAACAGTCATTGAGGTAAAAGCTGGCAGAATCCATCCTAGCATTGTCCAGGAAAGAATTGAGGCTAATGGATTTTGAGTATCAGTATTCTAACTTTGTTGGTCAGGCAAACTCTAATGGAAAGATGGATACATCTGATTATATCAGGTGGATTCCATTAAACATGGAGTTCATCTAACTCTTTCCATTCTATTTACCTGATCAACAAGTAACCCTCAAGTTATGAGCTGGTTTCCTACGGAGATATTCCTATAGAGACATATGCTATGTTGACAAAGCCCATGATAAACATTATAGTCCTTGTGATCATAATTTTACAATGTACATTATTAAAATGTCTGATTACTATTTTGCTTTCTGTCTAGCTTAACAGAGAAAATCCATATTAATTCTATGTTCGTATAGGGGAAGCTATCTCTCACTACATTTTTTTAAACTGGCATTCTTATTTTATACATCAGTCTTCCTAAACTCGGTTAATGTGAGTCAATCCTTAAGAGATAGGTCCACTCTTCTTAGGGAGACAATGTAAGACTGAGGAACCTGACTTTAAGCATAAGTAACTAAGGTCATCCTGTGCAATCCCCACTGATCTTTCTTGGTAGTAATGCCCTGACACTGCTGTTAGCATTATACATTTCTACAAAGAACAAATCAAGAATTCTCTCTGCACTCAATGGTGTTCATTTCAGGCTCCATTTAAAGAGTCATAAACTGGGAAGGAAGCAGGGGAAAGCAACAAATATGATACTCTGATTAACTATGTCTTTTAATCCTGGGAAATCCAAGGCTGAGGGGAACAGAGAAATGGTCACAGTCCTGTGACTGCAGAAAAAACAACCCTAATCATAGCTAAGGACACTATGGATACTAATTACCACGTCTTTTAAACATGGAGAACTCTTTGACACTGGTTTGGGAACACTGAGAATCAGAATGAATTTATTATAATCTCTGCCTAATATTTAATAGTTCTGCATGTTGTCCATGATGGTTCTTGATCGTATAGAAGATATTGTGCCATTATAAAATGCCATCACTTTGAATTCCCTATAGAAATTTCATTTACACTAAGTGTCTGTCCCACAGAAATTTAAATGGTTTAAGCTACACATGGATGTCTTTCATCCTCTCCTCTCCTTCCCTGAGACACGGTTTCGATATGTTAACTAACAAGAACTGACCCTTTCATTAAGTCGGATTTTTTTCACTACAAGAATGCAAGTAACCAACAAAAGCTCCTCGAGAGGTTCACAGAAAGGAAGTAGTTAAATGATAAAAACGTGAAATGTTATGCAGCAAGCTGTGTACAATTAACTAGAATTCAAATATACACCTTGTTCCAATCCAAGCCATTTATCAGATAAAAATAGTCTGCTACAAGAATGTCATGATTAATGAGGTGAGACTCCAGCTAATTACTGTTTCCTCCAGAAGTAATTAGGTTGGCATTGCTAATCAAGATGAATGAACACTCTGACCCGCTTTTTTAAATGTAAAACTATGAGCCGCTACTGCAATAACATCATTTAGTTCAGGCAATGTAGTCTTTATTAGGCTTGTAGTTTGATTAAATTCTTTTGTTACACCAGGCTTTCCACACATGAACAGATGAATGCTGTGATGTTCAAAGAGTTTTTCACCCTTAATTAAAGACTGAAAAGGCTTGTTCAATTCACAGGGCAATACATAGGACAGCTCTAAATTGATAGCTTTTAAGTAGAGAATAACGGAAGGAGTCTTCGGGCTTGTCCAGCTGTGAGAGGTTGCCTCCTCCTACTGTAATTCCTCTTATTACGGTTGAGAAATGAATGTGAAATACTTTTATTATATTTTATTAAGCAGCTTTTTCATTTCATCACAGCCTCTTTTAAGGAACACAATGCATATATCTGTACTTATTTTTTAATGCAATTAATATAAGGAGGGAGGAGTGTAGTTAATTCAATATCATTAATAGAACAAACTGCAGTGTGCAACGCAGGTCTGTAAAAGCAAGGCAGAGTCTGTACTGCGGATTCCTACAGTTTATATTCAAGGGCTAATATTCCGTACTCATCGTTACGATGAAGCAAAACTTGTCTTCCCGAGATGTGATTATATGTCATATTCTTTCAAACAAAGGGACGAGCTCCTTGATTAGTGGCTGAAGTTATATCAGATAAACTCAAAAGATGATAATTTATTAAGTTTTTTACCCAAAATGTCAATATCTTTGCCCCCACATTAGTTTGCTAGAGGCTTGTCTCTAATCCCGGTGATCTCATCACTTCCACACACCTGATAGGTTTCCTTCATCTGCCTCGTCTTTCTTTACTTTCACAAATTTCCATTTTGTGATTCTTAATGTTTTTCTATAGTTATTCCAAAAGGGTAGGATTATCCTCTCCACTATTCCTCTGCCAGTTGGTTTATATTTCCACTTGCCAGGTTGGGAAATCCTATTTTTATATCTTCTACTTAATTATATTCCCAGTCTAGAATGTGCTGTCTCCTCTTTGATTGACATGTTTGGACCTCCTGCTGCTTTGTTTTTCTCTGCGATTTTGTATACAGGAGGATAAAATAATCTTATTTTGACACCTTGTCTAGGTCTAGGAGTCAGTTTCTTTTTTGGGGTTTTTCCTTGTTGTAGAATTTCATATATGACTTTTAGTATTAGTGATTTCCATCTTTAAAACATCCTGTCTTCATTTAGAAAGATATGAATACGGCTGACCTGCAGGTCCTATGGTGTCTGTTCTCCTGAACTCCTTTTAACAAGCAGCAGAAGCCAGCCATTCTAAGCCCCACGCTTGACAGAGACACAGAGATGGAAAATGGGCCACAGTGGTGCACAAAGCCTCATTGTGCAAACAGAAAGCCTAGACACCACTGCCTGCAGCACCAGGATAGGTAAATGTGTCAGGACATGCCCCGCTGCTTGAGGGTAATTGTCAGGGTGTCATTATACACGACACTTCATTCTCTTTCCTAATTTTCCAGTTGGGTTTTGAATTTGTCATAGTTCCGTGTCATTTACTTTACTCCATCATTATTCTACACCAGGCTGCCTTTCTTAAATGTGGCTCCCCTCACGTCTACGGGTAGCGTTAGATTTCGTCCTAGGATGTTATATTAAATAGCTCCCAAGCTTTTTTAGACTTGTCTCTCGGGTTCTCTCTTTTCCTTAGTGCCTGTCTGTTTAGCACAAGGATAGCTCCTGTTCTGCCTGATAAACCCAAGCTGGTATCTTGTGCTTTCTGCCATGTGTTATTTAATTAAAACATGTAGTTCTTTCTTGGTCTTCTAAATAGTTCTGGCACCATAATAGTTGCTGAGGCTCAGGGCAGCAATAGAATTTAACATAGAGCTCTTGACCTTGATCTAGCCTTTCATGGTTTCATAAATTTTTTTTGTTTTATTATGTATTTTTGACTCCCTGGTGAGAATAAAGAATAAGCTCTTTGAGTTCAGGTACAGTGCCAGTGCCAACATATATTCCTAAGGCTACAACACATATAAGAAATTCTTATTGGACTGAATTATACTTCATAAAAAAAAAACCCTAAAAAAAGCAGCACAGAAGAAATTTTCTATGAGAAGATAATGTCTTTAAGCCAGACTCTATCACTAATCTATTGGTTGAGTTTATACAGCAATATGAAGCTAAATATCAAACATGTAGCAGAATATCCATCAATAAAGTAATTTGCAGTATTACCCCCTTCTTTTATTCATTTTAAATATCATCATATTTAATTGAATTATTCACTATATTTGAATTATTAAATTATTGAACTGAATTGAATTATTGTTGTTTCCAAATCTACACTTCACCAGTTTGTTTTGAAGATACTGCATGGAACGTAAAAGTTAATCTAATCCCTCTAAGGCTTCCTGTTCTTTCCCCCGCCAACCCCCCCAAATTAGAGTTCCCATATTTCGAACCCTAGACTGTAAGTTTTGTGATTCAATGTCCTAATTTTAAGGCAGGGTTTTCTTTAAACGGACTTTTACTGAATTCATAAAAAGTATAATAAGTATTCACTGAACCTGAGTCATGACCCCTAGGGGTAATCAGGAAAGAAAACTCTGTTAAGGCAGCAGTGATAAGTTTAAAAAGTCTGAATCTTTTTTCTCATATTATTATTTTAGGGGTGGACTCAGGGTGGACGAACAGTGGTTCCTTGAGTAAAACAGGAGGGTGAAGAAGCCAGAGTCTGTACAACAGCAACACTCCAGGGCCAAGACCAAGCCCAGCCAACAGCAGGGGCTCCAGCAGTCAAGCAAGGCAAATGTCCAGAAAGAGTGGCAAATTCTATCTTGATTTAGCCAACTGTCAGCACTAGGGTTGCAGCAGATGGTACAAGATCCCAGCACAATGAATGGGATCCAGAGGACCATTGATATTTGGAAGTTTTAAGATAAACTGTTTCTAGTCTAAGGCCATCCATCCATCTAAATTATAGGCAATGGGAAGGAGGAAAGAGAACCAAGAATAGCAAGAACAGCAAGGGCCTAATCACCTTGCTGAAGTTCAAGAGCAAGACCCCAGAACCATGGGAAGAGTTTATAAAACAAGCTCAAAGAAACCAAAGAATTAGTCCAGTCTGGGGCACTGGAGCACACAAGAGGAGACTAGCTATGACTTGCAGGAGCAACCAGAGGCCAACTCACCTGCAGAGTCATAATCATTCATTCAACAATTGTTTAATAAATGCCTGCAATGTATACTACAATAATGAGGGTTTCAGCCATCCTAGAGTTTACAAATGCGTAGAAAGATCCCTAAAAGTCACTAGCAATAATAAAGTATGAAAATGTTGTCATAGACTAGCAGGAGTCCCTAACCTAGCCCAAGGCTGGGAGAGGCAGGTGTTGGGAAAGACCTCACTGGAAGAACTTCTGTTTAAGCTTGAGCTAGATCCAAGTCTGATCTGTTGCAAAGAACCTGGGAGAAATTCAGGAGATCCATGTTCAATGACACCTACTAGACTTATGAAAGAGAGTATGATAGAGGAAGTTAGGGAAATACACATCATTTATTACTAGCTAGGGTCTTGATCCTAAACAGTTATGTGGAAACCTTCATCCATGTGAGCAGAGTAATACTTTCTTCTTGGATGATAAGCTCTTAAGCAATTTAGACTAGCATTTACCAAAGTATGTTCCATGGATCACTAGTCTCATAGAATGAATAATCTATGTCGAAAGGATTATATGACCAAATGCCTTTGGAAAACTTTGAATAATATTACTATCTCTTAGAGAATCATAAATCACACTACGTATATTTAGCTAAATATATTTTGTCTAATTCATTAAATCATAGCTATTTTATTTTATATAGTTATATTTATATTATTTATATATTTATACTTATTTAAATATATAAATAAGGGCATGTTAATTAAATATACATACATTTAAGACACTAAAAAATGCACAATTAAGAAATGTGCTTGAATTTTCTAACTATGGTAGCTCACAAACTTATTTAACCATGGAACTCATTTTTATGAATTAGCTACTAATATTTCTTGGAATAAGTGCTCCATACACCATACTTAAGAAACAATGTTCTAAACTAAGCATCATCAATTTTTTTCTGTAAAGGGCCAAACAGTAAATATTTTAGGCATTGGGGGCTATACAAGCTTTGTTAAAATTCATCAAATCTACCATTATAGTACAAAAGCAGTTATGGACAATATGTAAACGAATGGGCATGGCTGCTTTCTACTACAATTTTAGTTACAAATACAGGCAGTAAGCTGGATTTGGCTCACCTGCCATAGTTTGCGGACCCTAATTCTACACGACTCATTACCATAGGCCCCACACCAGAGTTTACCTTTAGCTGTCCAGTGACCAGTGTGCTAGCAAGAAAGAGGATAGCCAACCTGAGTAGAGGCAATCTTAGGCCTATATTACCTACAGGGAAGACTCCAAGAAGAACTCAATGAGTACAAGAAGGAGACAGCCCAAGAGATTATAGGAAGTAAAAACAAAATAATTTAATATATTTGCTGGATGCACAATAGCTCCATCATTTAGTACCCAGGACTAAACACGTCCTTGGCCAGATCCCTTATCAGATTTTCCTGAGTAGAGTGAGTGGGCAACACTTGAAGTCCTCCAGAGCTAATAATAATGTAGAAATCCTTGAAGTGAAACTGAAGAAAGCAAAGACTGGGGGATAAGAGCAGAGGCAGACAATTATCATAGATGCTTCTTGTCACTATTCCTGCTCCTTGTCTTCAAGTAGCCAATAATCAAGGGCCTGCCCTAAATCTGGGGCGATAAGTCAGCTTCATACCTTTTGAAACATCTACAAATCCCTCCCACTGTCCAAAATTTCACCTTAGAGATATAAGTGAGCAACACAGTCTGTGCATTGAAACAGAAGAGATCCAGCAAAAACAAATGTTATCTAAAACAAGTACAGTACTCTCCCCTTGGTCAACGAAACAGATGAATTCAAAATATTAGAAAGATGATGGGAATGTTAATGAAAGATTCAAATGAAACAAATCCCCATGTGGTAGAGCACAGCCTATGAGTAGCCCTAAGGACTGAAGTTCACCATGGGATGTTTAGCTCATTAGCACTTCTCTACCCTCTCCTATATCTCACATCCCAGCCCTTCCTTACTTTTTTTATTCTTCAATGGTTAACACAGAGATCTGGAGGTACTTACCTCCTAACCACATTTATTAGGAGGTGTTGAGAAGGATAAAAGTTGGGGAATAAGAATGCTTGAGGAAGGCTCAGTAAAAAGAAAAAAATGTTTAAAAGGACTTTCTTATTCAGACCTGAAGTAATCACCAGTGTTCAGCAACATTGGTGGGTTGAGTTTAATCTTGACACTTTATCCCTCAGAAGGCTTTTCATTGTTCACAGGTTGAGGAGGCAACAAAGGGAACACCTCCCTAGGCTTAATTCTCATGAGCAAAGAAGTAATAATGGGAATCTTATAGGAAAGTGATCATGTCTTGTAGGAATCCAGAAAAGACAAGGGAATGGATACTAGTAATAGTCAGATATGGACTGTCCATGGCCTCCAATCAAAGGACCACCAGAACTGCACTTGGCAGTTAAACAAGTTCAGGTTTACTACATATTGCAGTGGAGAAGAACACACACCATGGAGAACCATGGGTCATCTCAGTAAGAAGCCGTTAGAGGAAGTGATAGGATTTGGGCTTGTCTTGGGTGCTTGTAGGAGGATTCATGAAGTGGGGCTTTGCTCTGGATTAGAAGCTGTCAGAAAGCGGAGCTAATTCTTGTGATTGGGTATCTTAATAATTATAATCTAAAGGTGAAAAGAACAGAGTGAGTCTAATATTGTGACTGGCAAAAAAAAGCAGTGATCACTTATAAGGGATGTTTGGTCATTTTTGCGGTTTGGACAATGCTCATCTTTTAGACATGATTACGAAGTGGTCTTGTTTTGTCTTGAGCCATCACAGTCACAGAGTGACCTTGTCTGATATTAATGTTCTGTAAAATTACTATGTTCAACAAGACAACATCATGGCCCCACAGTGAGTGCCCGGTCAATTCATAGAAACACCACATCCTAGCTGAGAGTGTTAGGTCAGTTCCTAGCTGCCAGGAGCTGCTTTTCCCTTTCTAAGGATAGCATTCTTGAGAAAAGCAGATTTGAGAAATTTCAGAGGAAAGGTAGATGTGATTTACTAGGCCTAAGAACTAAAAGAGAATTGATTTAAAAGAAATGAGAAGTTCTAAAACCTAAGTCAAATGACACAATGTCAAGTAATTCCCAATGAAGAAGAAAGAGAGTGTCTTAAAGGAACTCCAAGTAGTAGCACCAGAGGCACTTAAGTGCTTCAGGTTTTCAAGGGCTTATCCAAAAAAGAGGAGAAACATAAAACTAATGTTGGCTGGGAAGGAAGAGCATGAACCTATGAGGACAAAGAGAATAGCCTGATACCCAGTGTAGCTGGTGAGGTCCTCTTACTGCAGAGGTTTGTAGTTGGGGAGGAACGCTGGACTAAATGACTTCTATATCAGAGTACCAGCAAGGAACAGATGGCATGCTCAACTGGGTAACTAAGAAGAGATTAACAAAGAAACGCATACAATCATTTAGGAAAGGAATAGGAATGGTGTAGGCCCCTGGAGTTAGTAACAGCAGGAAACTGTTACTATCTCCAGGTCTGAAGTGGCAAGGAGAGGGATGACCACTAGCCCTGTGGAGAGACAGCATGGAAAAGATTGCCTGACAGCAATATGGTTTTTACCAAGGAAATAAGCAGCCCACAGTGACCCAAAAGTGAGGAATCCAGGGAAGTGAACACCCCAATCTCACTTTTCTTTTTCCCTCCCATATCCTGCTGGTGACTCCCATTGTCCAAATCCAACTGGAAGCCAAAAGGTAAGAAAATCTTTGAATGCAGCCCATAAAGTCAACCTCCTGGGGCACAGAGAAGGGTGGTGTGTAGATCTGGAGGCAAAAATGGAAAAGAAGTCGCCCTCAACTCTTCAAAATTCCACCACACCGTGGTACTATTTAGTACCTTCCATTCCCAAGCTGACAAAGCAAATCAGGCCATGCATAAAAATGAAGTTGCAACAATTACATCCTAATTTCCCCTTTTGACATGGACATACCTTGTTTGTTCTTTCACTCCCTTGCCTACTCCCCCCCATCAGAGGTCTACTCTCCACTCTCCCTGATCTACTTGCACAACTTCTTCCACCCAGCCCAAGTTGCACTCTGCTAAAGGACACTCTGGGCTGGTTCCTGGACACATCTCCCCTCCAACCAGTCCCAATCTCCTGGCCCTATTCAGACAACCTATACGTGCTTCTCCCAGGTGATTTAGTTCTCAAAGCCAAAGGTAATAATTATTTCTTTATATGTTAACTTTTCTAGGGGGCATGTGTGAGAATAAGGGGATGTATTCAGGGCCAGAATTATTAAGAAATTCTTTTTGCAAGAAAATTCCACAATTACTCCACTCAATTAGTCTCAAAATATCAAGAACATTATGCCACATATTATAAGTTTATATACGCACACTAACGATTAATCACTACATTCTAATTTAGGGGATAATTGAACTCAAGAAGATTCCTTTAGACCATTATTTTGGTTAAAGCTATCAAGCCAGAAATAGAAGTTGACTATAATCTCCATCAGGGCAGAGACTATTTCTTATTTTGTACACTAACATATCTAAAGTATGCAGTTTGGCATATTCTTGGTTCTTAAAATTACATTAGTCGAATAAATAATTAAATGATGACATTGACTGGATTTCCAAAAGGAAAAAAAGGTGGTATCCCAATATTGAGCTTTATATATTTTCCTTCCTTTTTTTCCTGTAAAAAAATCCAGGCACAGAAATGAGCAAATCCCTCCTGGCATCCTATAGTTCATATTCCTAGTCAATCCATTTAAAGTCATGCTCATTTTTTACTCTATTTTCCCCTGCATTTCTCTGTCCCTTTCCCATTCCACTCCTCAAAATAGGAGGGAGCTTAATGTATTTTTTAATTAAATTTTTATTTTCAGATAATTGTAGGTTCATATGCAGTAGTAAGAAATAATAGAGATCTCTTTATTCATTTCAACGTCTTGCAAAACTAAAGTACAATATCATAACCAGGATATTGACATTGATACAGTCAAAATACAGAACATTTCCATTATCATATGAATCCCTCCTGTTGCCCACTTATAATCACACCCACTTGCCTCCTGCCACACCTCCTCCTTAAGCCCTGATGACCACTGATTTGTTCTCCATTTCCATACTTTTGTCATTTCAAGTATTACATAAATGGACTCACATAGTATGTAATCCTTTGGATATTGGCTGTTTTCATTCAAAATAACTCTGGAGATTCATCCAGGTCATTGCATGTATTGATAGTTTGTTCTTCTTCATTACTGAATAATATCCCATAGTATAAATGTACCACAGTTTAACCACACATATGATGGAGGACATTTTCATTATTTCAGTTTCTGGCTACTACAAATGAAGCTGGTATGGACATCCACAGAGAGATTATTTTGTGAACATAAGTCACATGCTCTAACTCAAAGCCAAGTAAGAAGTCTACCCTGTCTACCTTAAACCTGGCAAGGAAGTGGATATATTACATTGCTATAGAAGAATAAAGTTTAGAGACCAATAATTCAATCTATAACAGATGAGTTTACCTCCAGCTCTCGGCTACCAAAAATAATGGAACAAAAACCTTTCTTGAATGTGTTCCTTCATAAATCCTTGTTGAGTTCCCAAGAGATATACACCCAAGAGGGGAACATTAGGTCATAGAAGGTACACATATTTCTCCCAACACAGCAGGATTGCTGTCACAATGATGGTGCCCATTAACCCTACCATAAACAATACAAGGGAGTTCCTGTTTCTTCACATTCTTGCCAAAACTCAATATTTACCCTCCTTTTTAACTTTTATTTTCTGATATGTGTAAAGTGGTATTTCATTGTATTTTTATTTGCATATCTTAGATTCTAGATGAGTTCATAAAACTTCTGCCATATAGACTCTATACCATTTTTATGTGTTGTTCATATTTTTCTCAGTTTTTTGTTTATTTTTATTGCTTTTCAGGAGTTCTTTCTATATTTGTGTATTAAACCTTTGTAGTTTAAGATGCTGGAAAGTTTTTTTTTTCCATTCCATTATCTGTTAATATTGTCTGCAATGTCCTTTACTGAACAGAAATCCATAATTTTGATGTAGTTGATTTCATTAAGTTTTTACTTGAATTTATCCGGAATCTGCTTTTATAACCGGTGTATGATAAGGACCTAGCAATATTTTTCTCCATTTTAGTGAGCTTTTTTACAGCATTTTGTACCAAATAGTTCGTATTTTCCTCCATTAATTTGTGATGCTACATTTACTATATGTTGAGTTCCCATACTTAAATAAACTATTTCTGAGCTCTTTATACTCCAATGGCCAATTTGCTTATTCATGAGTCAGACAAACTATTTTATTTCTGATATCTATGTAGTATGACTTAATATCTTGTATGACAAGAATCCTCATTTTGTGCTTTTTCAGATTTGATGTCACTGTTTGTTAACTGTATTATCCATCTTAGAATGTGCTTGTCAAGTTCCTGAAAAATCCACTTGGAATTCAGCAGTAAGTTTATGCAGAACTATTTAGGTAAGTCCTCTTGTCTATCAACGTGGAATATTGTTCTGTTTATTTTAATCTTTTATGTCCTTTAATAGGATTATAAAATTTTCTAATTTCTTTTGCATTCCCTGATGGTTTGATTCATAGATATAACATAGTCTTTATTGTGCTGCATATGTTATCTTATATTTTATTACATTTTTAGTTGATTATTGCTTATTTGAAGAATACTACTAACTTTTGTTAGATCTTTTACCTAGCAAATTTGCTGAACTCTTATTAGCATTATTTCTTTTTTTTTAAAGATTTTATTTATTTATTCATGAGAGACAGAGGGGGAGAGAGAGAGAGAGAAGCAGAGAGAGAAGCAGTCTCCCAAGGAGCATGGAGCCCGATGCGGAACTCGATCCCAGGACTCTGGGATCATGACCTGAGTCGAAGGCAGACGCCCAACCATCTGAGCCACCCAGGCGCCCTAGCATTATTTCTAATAGCTTTTTTTGTTGGTCCTGTTGAGTTTTCTACGAAGATCATCACATCATTTGCAAATAATAACAATTTCCTTTCAAATCTTATACATTGTTCTTGTCTTATAGTGTTAAACGTGATTTCCAAAATCATGTTACTCAGTTATAGTGATAGTAGTCATCTTGTCTTATTCTTAACCTTAATGGACATATAGCTGAATTTTCTCCAGAAAGTATAAAAGTTTTCAATGTATATACTTTATCAAATAAAGAAATCCCTTCCATTCCTGATTTTAAAAGATTTGTTTGTATTATGTGTCAATATTGAACTTAGTCAAATGCTTTTTCTGCATCTGTTGAGATAAGAAAATATTTTCTTCTTTGTTCCATATATACGGTAAGTTATACTTACTGTTTCCCTAATATTAAATTATTGTGACATTCCTAGGATAAAATAATAATAATACAGTTTTAGTGCATTCAACTAGCTAACACATCACTTAGGATTTTTACATCTATATTAACATGTGTGTGTGTGTGTGTGTGTATAAAGTATATAAATAAATATTACCACATAATGCACTTTTGAAATTAAGGTTATTATAGTTGCATAAAATAAATTAGGTAACTCTAAATTGTTTTCTAGCATGGAACAATAAGATAGGGACTATCAGATCCTTAACATTTTGGTAAAACTTATCTAAAAAATTGAGTGAGAAGATTTTGGGAGATAAGATGTATGAGTTCTATTTCCATTTTCTATAATTATTAGCAACTTAATTTTCTTCTTTTTTCTTGCTCTATCTCCTTCATTTATTTTTTTTTACTTTAAATTATCAAACTTATTATCATATAGTTCACATTTTTTAAACCTCATATCTATAGTCATGTCTTCATTTTTAATTTTTATTTTATTTGCGCCTCTCTTTTACCTTACTAATTTTTTCATAGTAATAGTTTTGGGTTCTGTTAATCTCTTTTTTTTGTCACCTATTTATTTCTGCCTTTATGCTTTTTATTTTCTTTCCTTTAGAAAGGTCTCCTCTATCAGTATTTTTCAAACTTTTTGATCTAAGTGTTTAGTTCATTTAGTTGTTTTGTTTGTTGTCTGTTGTTTTTTGTTTTTTTATGTGGGGCTCGAACTCACAACCATGAGATCAAGACCTAAGCTGAGATTAAAAGTCAGCCACTAAATCGACTGAGCCACCCAGGTTCCCCAGCTCACTTGTTTTTAATAAAACTTCCCTCAAAGTACTATTTTAACTGCATTATACATACTTCATTATGTACATTTTCATTATTCATCAATTCTAATTATTTTTCTATTTTATTAATATTTTATACTTACTATAAGGATATGTGCAGTAATATTGGTTCCAAATTTATGTACATTTGAAAGTTACTCTTTTATTATTTTATTTTTTTACTTTAACTCCAGTGTAGTTAACATAGTGTTATCTTGGTTTCAAGTGTACAATATAGTGATTCAACAATTCTGTATATTACTCAGTGCTCATCATTATGAATGTACTCGTAATCCCCATCACCTATTTCACCCATCCCCCAACCTACCTCCTTGCTGGTAACCATCGGTTTGTTCTCTAGAGTTAAGAGTCTGTTTCTTGCTTTGTCCCTTTATTGTTCCATTGTTCATTTTTGTTTCTTAAGTTCCACATGAGTGAAATCATTTGGTATTTGTCTTTCTCTGACCTATTTTGCTTAGCATAATACTCTCTAGCTCCATTCTTGTTGCTGCAAATGGCAAAATTTCATTCACTCTCTGGCTAAACAATATTCCATTTTATATATAAACCACATCTTCCATTCATCTATCCATGGACACTTGGGCTGCTTCCATAATTTGGCTATTGTAAACAATGTTGCAATAAACATAGGAGTGCATGTATCCTTTCTAATTAGTGTTTTTTTGTGTTCTTTGAGTAAATACACAGTAGTGCAATTACTAGATCATAGGATACTTCTATTTTTAATTTTTTTAGGAACCTCCATACTATTTTCCACAGTGGCTGCACCAGTCTGCATTCCCACCAACCACGCACAAGAGTTCCTTTTTCTCTATATCCTTGCCAACACTTGTTGTCTCTTGTGTTTTTTATTTTAGCACACTTTCATTATTGATTGGTGGACTGAGGATATGGTCACTGTGATCTTGATTTACTAATATTTCCTTAAGGGGCGGCTCAGTTGGTTAAGTATCTGCCTTCAGCTCAGGGTCCTGGCATCAAGCCCTGAATCAGGCTCCCCGCTCAGTGGGGAATCAGCTTCACCCTCTGCCCCTCTCCCTGCTCATGCTCTCTCTCTCTCAAATAAATAAAATCTTTTATAAAAATAAAATAAAGGGGCACCTGAGTGGCTCAGATCATTAAGCGTCTGCCTTCGGCTCAGGTCATGATCTCAGGGTCCCGGGATCGAGCCCCGCATCGGGGAGCCTGCTTCTCCCTCTCCCTCTACTGTGCCCCCTGCTTGTGTTCTCTCATTCTGTCAAATAAATAAATAAAACCTTTAAAAAATAATAATAAAATAAAATAAAAATAAAATTTTCTTAAAAAGTCATGGTTTTTTTGTATGTTCCTTGTGTTTTGACAAGAATGTGTACTTCCTCCTTACTGAATAAATCTATGTAGATATGTAGATTTATAATGTACAAATAATATGTATGACATTTTTAAAACTTTATATCCAATAATACATCTTGTATATAAGTTTAAGCAAATTAATTATACTATTCAAATTTTCCACACTTAACCTTACTTCTCGTTGATTTATCAGTTTCTAAGAAGAGTGAATTAAAATCTCAAACTATGATTATTGACCCATCTGTCTCACCTCATAAATCTATCAGTTGTTGCCATGTATATTTTGAATCTACATTTTTAAGTATGAATATATATTTATTATCATATCATTTTTGTCTCTTTTCCTTTTTTGCCATGTACAATATCTCTTCATCTTTTATGACTTTGGTCTTGAATTCCATTTGTCTGATATTAAAGTTGCTTCCTCCTAATCATTTTAGGTCATATTTACCTAACAAGTAGTTTCACTTCTTTATAACTTCTATGTCTTATTGACAAAATACTGCTGTATTTTTAATATAATCTAAGATATTTCTGCCACCTTACTTCATATTTTCTCTTCACTATATTTTTATACTTCTTTCCCTACTTTACTGACTTTTATTTCATAAGTCAAAATTTATTCTGCTAAAGAAAATTTTATGCATTTTTTTGTATTTCTGGTGGATGACCTTATCTTATTAAGATCCATATTCAAGTTCATTCATCCACATCAATTAAACTTTCAATACTTAAGAATTTTCCCTACAACAAAAGTTCCTTGACATTGGTCTTGGCAATAATTTTCTGGATATGACACCAAAAGCACAAGCAACAAAAGCAAAAATAAACTAGTGGGACTAGGTCAAACCAGAAAGCTCTGAACAACAAACGAAAAAACAAAATAAAAAGGGAACCCACAAAGTGGGAGAAAATAGCAAATCATACATCCGATAAGAAGTTAATATCTAAAAATACATAAGGAACTCATACAACTCAATAACAAAAGCACAAATAATCTGATTAAAAGTTGGGCAAAGGACTGGAATAGACATTTTTCCAAAAAAGACAAACAAATGGCAACAAGTACCTGAAAAGGTACTTTTGAGCATCACTCATCATCAGGGAAATGCAAATCAGAACCACAATGAGATACCACCTCACACCTGTCAGATTGGCTGTTATCAAAAAAACAAGAAAGAACAAGTTTGGTGAGGATGCAGAGAAAAGGGAACCATTGTACACTGTTGGTGGGAAAGTCAACTGGTAGAGCCACTACAGAAGAGTATGGAGGTTCCTCAAAAAGTTAAACCTAGAACTACCATATGATTCAGCAATCTTGCTTCTGGGTATATACCCAAAGGGAACGAAATCATTATCTCAAAGAAATGCCAGCACCCCCATGTTCATTGCAACATTATTTACAATAGCTAAGACATAGAGGCAACCTAAGTGTCAGTCAATGGATAAATAGATAAAGTAGTTGTTGGTATATATATATATATATATATATATATATATGCAATAGGATATTAAAAATAGAGCTACTCTACAACCCAGCAATTGCACTACTAGGTATTTACCCCAAAGGTACAGATGTAGTGAAAAGAAGGGCCATATGCACCCCAATGTTCATAGCAGCAATGTCCACAATAGCCAAACTGTGGAAGGAGCTGAGATGCCCTTCAACAGATGAATGGATAAAGAAGATGTGGTCCATGTATACAATGGAGTATTACTCAGCCATCAGAAAGGATGAATACCCACCATTTGCATCGACATGGATGGAACTGGAGGGGATTATGCTAAGTGAAGTAGGTCAAGCAGAGAAAGTCAATTATCATATGGTTTCACTCATATGTGGAACATAAGCAATAGCACAGAGGACCATAGGGGAAGGGAGGGAAATCTGAAGGGGGAAAAATCAGAGAAGGAGATGAACCATGAGAGACTATGGACACCAGGAAACAAACTGAGGGTTTCAGAGGGGAGGGGGTGGAGGGAGGGGTAACAGGGTGATGGGTATTAAGGAGGGCATGTGTTGTGATGTGTACTGGGTGCTATATGTAACTAATGAATCACTGAACACTACATCAAAAACTAATGATGTTCTATACAGTGGCTAAATGAACATAATAAAAAAATAATATCATTCAGCCATAAAAACAAGGGAATCCTGCTATTTGCAACAACATAGATGAAACTCAAAGGCACTGTGCTGAGTAAAATAGGTTAGAGAGAAAGATACCATACGATCTCTTTTATATGTGGACTCTTGAAAAAAGAAAACCTCATAGAAACAGAGTAGATTGGTGGTTGCCAGGAGCAAAGGGGTGGGGGAAATGGGTGACGGTGATCAAAGGGACAAACTTCGGTTATAAGATGAATAAGTCCCGAGAACCTATTGCACAGCCCAGTGACCATAGTTATTAATACTGTATTGTATACTTGAAGGCTGCTAAGAGAATAAATCTTAAAAGGTCTCACCAAACACACACACACACACACACACACACACACACACACACACACACAGAAAGATGGCAACAAAGTGAGGTGATAGATGTGTTAACTAACTGTACTGTGATAACCATTTCACAATATATCAAATCATCACACTGTACACCATAAACTTATACAGTATTACATGTCAATTATACTTCAGTAAAGCTGAGTAGGGGAGGATATTTTCCCACAAAATGAAAAAGTATTTTATCATATTCTCCCTCTGGTTGCTGTACCCTACCTCCCATCCCTGAGCATGTGGATATAGCCTAGAATTTAACTGTGAATTACAAATGATATACTTCTGTTTCTTTATGGGGAGCCTTTTCTTGTTTGATTCATAATAAACTTCCCTAAGTTATTCATGACCCATACTTCATGTATCAATCAAAGCATCCTCCTGAATTTATTTCTCTCCTTCCTAGAGCATTTCTTCCAAGACAGCTTTAAAACATGGCCTTTAGGTGTCAAAATTTCTAAGGCCATGTCATGACTAAAACGATCTTTGTCGAAAATAAAAATTTTAAAAATTAAAATCGAAAAAATAAAACTATCTTTGTGATGATCTTATATTTAAAAGGTAGTTTAGCTGAATATAAAATTATAGTTTGGAAAACTTCGGAATTAGATTTGAGCTTCAGTCCTCATCTTCCCTCCCCCATCTGGGTTACCTCAAACAAATTGCTTAACACCTGGGAGCCTCACTTTCCTCAGTTGTAATGAAAGAATGTTAACATCTAACATGCAGCATTGTCAGGGCAATTGATGATACATGCACATTACTGAAATATTGTATTAACCAAGGACTTAATAAATGGTAGTTGCTCTTTAAAAACACAATAGTTGGGGCACCTGGGTATTTCTCAATTGTTTCCTCATCTCTGTTAAATTCCTCCCCTTTCCTGTCTTTCTGAGACTCTACAATAGGTATATTAGCACTTCCTATTCATCTCCTGTCTCACAACTTTTTCTCTTATATTTTTCATTGTTGTTTCTTATTCCTGCCTGTTCTTCTGGGAGATACTCTTAGCCTGATCTTCCAGTTTACTAATTTATTCTTTGCCTATGACCCTTGTGTTAATTACCCCTCTTTGAAATTCTTTATTTCCATTGTTAATTTTTATACCCACTGTTTCTACTTGGCTCTTTATTGTAATTGCTCCTTCATGCTTCATGCAACCAATATTTTTTCCTCTCTTTGAGAACATTTATTACATTTATTTTAAATTCTTAATCCATTTTGTTAATTCTGATTTGCCTATTATAGACAGTCCAGTGTGCTTTCTACTGTAGGCACTCTATTTTGTGCTTTCAACTACCTGCCATTGAAGCTTACTTTACCCTGTAGGAATTATCTGTCTAAGCTGAAATGTGAGAAGGGCAAAGATTATAACTCAGCTTGTGTTCTTAGGTTTATGAAGAAGGGGTGATTGCGCCCCAGGCCAGGGAGTTCAGTATCTTGACCGGCCCTCCTTCCTGTGACCCCAGCTCTCAGAGAATATTTCTACTCCTCCAACCTTGAAACTGCTCTCTTCTGAGGGCTCTTCTTTCTTGATATATTAACATAATTTGGAGTGTATAGGGATGGAGAAATGAGCAGGAAGGAATGCTTGAGGGGCAACAAGTCATTCTTTGTTATCTGTTCGTCATTCAAGCCAGTCTCTGGCATTGCCCTGATGTTGCCCCACAAGTCTTTGAGATACTGGACTGGCACTACCATTTTTTTCTGTTCCAGAGTTAAATGGAAGCAAACAATAATTATCCAGGGCAATGTATCCAAAGAGAAAACATCAAAATTCAAAAGTTCCCTCCCAACTTATTACCCAATACACAATCACACACACACACACACACACACACACACACACACACACACACACACACAC
>NW_027397089.1:11559517-11582697 GCF_003265705.2 Callorhinus ursinus
CACACACACACACACACACACACACACACACACACACACACACACACCAGGTCACAACTACCTTCTTGAGAATTTCTCACAGTTATTACTTTAGTTATTCATACACTGTTTCTTCTTTATTTGATTCTCCAGGGTTAGACTGGAGGGAGACAGAAGCCCATGCTCACCATGCTCATTCAACACCTGGTCAGGAACTTCTTTATTTTTCTACTGCATTAAATAGATCTTCCCCCGTCTAATAAATAAATGGTAAAACCGAATCTACTTTCATAAGTGGCCCCAAAATACATTTCTACCCGTGTAAATATGTCACATTTAATAAATGGATACATGTTTCAGTCTATTAAGCATGGGACTGGGGGTATAGAAGCTGTCCAAAAGAACACAGGGCTCAAATTTCAGACAAGGGAATCAAACCCAGCTTTAGTGTCCAAGCTATGTTTCGTGTCATAACGGGTAACCACTATAGGGGTTTTGTCTGAAAGAATATGATGTTCATCCTCTTAGCCTATATGCTCTGGATGGAGACTCAGAATTCCATCTTAACTAGCCTTGAGCAATGCCCAGTGAGCACGTTATAACCAGGAGGCCACCATACTCAAAGTCAGTTGAGAACCAAGCAACGAGTAAGTCACACAAGATATTATAAGCTCCTTATCTCTAGTGCTTGAGAAAATTGGTTTATTTAATAGCAGGAACAAAATTCTACTTTGCCAGCTTCCAAAAAAAGAGGAAAAAAATTTATTAAGTGTTATGTTAAATATCAATTGCTGTGTAACAAATTACTTCTAAACTTAGCAGCTTAAGGCAACACTTATTATTTTATAGTTACTGTGGGTCAGGAATTCAGTAGCAGCTTAGCTGAGAGGTATGGTTCAAGGTCTCTCATGAAGTTTCAAAAAACATGTCAGTAGGGGCTGCAGTCATCTGAAAGTTTGACTAGGAGCCAGAGGCTCTATTTTACTTACATGGATATTGCTCAGAGGCCTCAGCTTTGTGCTGGCTTTTGGCAAAAGTCTTCAGTTCCTCACTACTTGGGCTGCTTGAGTGTCCTCACAACATGGCTGCTGGCTTCCCCCAGAACAAGTGATTTGAGAGGAAGCCAAATAAAGACCTTTTATGGTATAAGCAAGTCATGAGATCCAGGCCATACCCAAGATGAGGGCAATTAACCTCAACCTCTTAAAGTGAAAGAAGGATCAAAGAATTTGTGGACATTTTTTAAAATGACCACTGAAAATTTAAATAGTACAAATAAATGATGGACCACCCTTGATCAACATAAAGTTTAAAAAATCAAATGCCATATCAAATTTTGGAACTTTCTGTGTAAATTAATTTTTTTATTATTAAAGCATAATTAACACACAACATTATATTAGTTTCGGGTGTACAACACATTAATTCAGCAATTCTCTACATTATTCAGTGCTCACCACAATAAGTGTAGTCATGTCACCATGCAACATTATTACCATATTATCCACTATATTTCCTGTGCTGTACTTTTCATCTCTGTGACTTATTTATTTTATAACTGGAAGTTTGTACCTCTTAATCCCTTTCACGTATTTTGCCCATCCCTTCCTCCACCTCCCCTCTGACAACCACCAGTTTATTCTCTGTATTTAAGAGTGTTCTTTGTTTGTTTGATGTCTTTGTAAATTAACAAAGAATTTCAAGGACATAAAAGCAGTATGTCATGATGTAGCAAACAAATATTATTCAGTCATTTCTCTAAGCCTTTATAATATTGAAAAATGCTGACTAAAGTTATAAGCACTCTAAGATATTAGAACTATTCAGGGAAATTATCCAAAACTTGGAAATAAGGCAAAAGTAGCCAGAATTACTTTTCAATGTCATTCTGGAACATTGTCCAACAGGTCTGCCCAAAATTTATTTAATTTTCTGGGGAAATATATCTTTGTTTGACTCATTATTTACTGCTCATTATAGCCCATACTCTATGAAGATACATTTAATTTGTGGATTTCTCTCTGATAAGTGATGATTCTCTCCAATAGAAAAAAATAACCCTAATGCTTATAGTTGTATTTCTCCGTAACACATAACTTGTTCTGTCTCTTATTTAATAGCAAGTTTACTTCATCATGCCTTTCATGAAATAACTATACAGACCTTTGTTCCTTGAATTCTTCTTTAAATTAACCAACTTTAGGGGCACCTGGGTGGCTCAGTTGTTAAGCGTCTGCCTCTGGCTCGGGTCATGGTCCCAGGGTCCTGGGATTGAGCCCCGCCTCTGACTCCCTGCTCCGCGGGAAGCCTGCTTCTCCCTCTCCCACTCCCCCTGCTTGTGTTGCCTCTCTCACTGTGTCTCTCTCTGTCAAATAAATAAATAAAATCTTTTCTAAAAATTAATTAATTGATTAACCAACTTTACCTTCCAGTGGATCCCTCATTAATGAATTAAATAAATCTTTGACACATTCTTACTTAATGTTTTCAAAAGAGTCATTTTTTAACTTTTCGATAAGTATGTTCAATAATTTGTGAGTTTTCTCCACTGACATGGACTCATCTGCTGGAGTCTATTCTACTGTATAATCCAAGAAGTACAACCTATGAGCTCTCCCCTCACTTCCCCAGGAAGCATCTCTTTTTGAGTCCTGGAGTAAATCCCAAGGGCAATAATATAACTATTCCTTTGTTGAGTCTCTGTTTTTTATTCTTCTGATTTTATGTCTTTATTTTTGTTTCTGGCTGTTATTCTTTCTGTATTTTGTCCATTATGTGGTTTGGGTCATGTCTTCTTCTACCATGCAACCCAAGGATTATCAAGTAATGAACCATAAGATCAATCTCAACTAAGTAACTAGAGATCATTCCACATATAGAGGAGTCTGGTGTTCACATGGCTGATTAGTTATTCCCCACTGGTACAGACAGTGACTAGAAATCTGATTTCACTGTATGACCAATTTGTGATCTCTGTCTATATAATGGGACTTACTTTTTGTCAAGTGAGTGACGACAGAAAATCTAGTTTGTTTGACTTTTTGGATTATTGTTTTGTCTACTTTTGAGTTCAACCCAATCAGGGAAAAAAACTGAGAGGAGAAAATATCTTTAAGATCTAGACTGGTGAGTTTTTTTGTTTCTGTTTACTACAGACCTATGTCTAGTTATAGAGTTGAAGATGCAAGCTTTCTGTCTCTGTTTCAAAAACTGAGAAAAGCATTTTCCTTTCATGTGGAAGCATGAAATATTTTCCTACCTCTGGAGGGTATTAGTACATTAAACTACAAAACCTCTTAAAGAAGCTCTGTTCTGTTTGGTTATATAGACCAATAAGGATTTGCATAAATTTAATATTTCTAAAATTCATATAAAATAAACTGAACTTCTAATACTCTGAGTGTGCTAGCCTTTAAAAAACAAAAAACTGGGGTGCCTGGGTGGCTCAGTCAGTTAAGCGTCTGACTCTTGATTTCGGCTCAGGTCATGATCTTAGGATTGTGAGACTGAGCCCCGAGTCAGGCTCTGCGCTGGGCATGGAGTCCGCTTGTGATTGTCTCTCTGCCCCTCCCTCCGCCCCTCCCCCTGTAAAAAACAAAACAAAACTTTTCACAGATACTTCTAGTTCAGAAGCATTTTTTTATAGTAATTCAAGTTCATGTAATTAAAGTGAATATTATTAAACAAATCACAACAGATTTTCATAACTTTGCTTAAAAAGAGCTTCATGTCTTTTCCCTAATTTTATCAATTTGGAACATAATAAAGCATACTTTTTTAAGATTTGTATTTTCTTCTCACAAAGAAACTAGGAATCTGAAGTTCCTAGACATTTTATACTGATTTATAAATTCAGATAAATTACTTTCACTTTATATAGTTTTTTAAATCAAGGAAAATTATATGTTCAACTAAATAGAATTATAATTATAGAGCTGATAAACATTTTGTATCAACAGTAACTATGTCCCATAATGTGTCTGCTGAAGCTTGTTTTTCAAGATCTCTTCTTAACTTTAAGACTAAAAACGAATATGAAATTGAGTTAATTAGTGGAGAATTCTTGGATACCTATATAATATCTAAGTAAGCATAGTTTTATGTCTTTTTAATTTATTTTATTTGAGGGCAGTTGACACACAATGTCACATTAGTTCCAGTTGTGGCATAGTTTTAATATATGTGCTTTTCTTTCTTTTTCTTGCACATTGTAGAGAGGCTATGCCTCTGTGCTCTGTTAACAAATGTGTATGTTTTTGCTACTTCCAGAAGCTATAAAAAGCTGTGTGTGACTGAGAGTATGTGTGTGCTCATGAGTTTTGTGGTCACTAAAATGCTTGTGTATCATGGACAGTTCACAATGACTTACTTCCAGTTTCTCTCTGATTAACAGAAGTTAGTTATTTTGGTTAAATGCTGAGTTGTGGAAACTATACTAGAACAATTACAGCAGAGAAGTACAAATGTGTATGGAAAAATTGGGGTGTGTGTGTGTTTTTTTAAAAGATTCATTTATTTATTCATTTGAGAGAGAGAGAGAGAGTGCACAGGGGAAGAAGTAGGGGGAGAGGGAAAGAATCTCAAGCAGACTTGGCACTGAGTGGGGAACCTGACGTGGGGTTCGATCTCACGACCCTGAATCATGACCTGAGCCAAATTTAAGAGTCAGACCCTTAATCAACTGTGCCACCCAGGCGCCCCAGTGTGTTTTTCTTCCAAAAGAAAAAAAGAGTGGTTTTGTTTTAAAGTGAAGTGTCCTGTTGTTCCTGAATATGGAAGGGAATAGTGAAAGACAAAATTTAAATGGAAATAGAAAGTTGCAGAAGGTTACAGAAAGTAAGCTTTATTTGCTTTGGTTTTGAATATTTGCAAGCAAGGAACCTAAAAAGAAGAAATGAAATATGTAAAAAGAAGATCAACAAATGCTTAGTTTGATGCATTAATTCAAAATATGATGTTTTCATAAAACACCAGAGTTGGGTTTTCTCTATAAAGTGATTCTCTCTCAGAGTACTTAGTTTGCTTTTAATAATAGGTAGTAAAAAGGTGTTCTTTATATTTTCTGTTACTGCCCAGCTAACAGAAATTCTGTATCTCACCAGAATAACTTTCTGTGCTTTGTTGTGAATTTGTATACACTTAATTATTTTTCTAAAGCAAATAACAGAATCAGGAAACTTAGATGACCAACAATAGAAATTATACAATCTGAAGAAGAGAGAAAATAAAAGACTGAAAAAAAGGGAACCGAGCCTAAAGGACTAGTGGAATAACACTGAAATGGGTAATGTATGTGCAATTAGAGATGCAGATGGTGACCAGGCAGAAGTTAATTCTCTGGTTTAATAGCTGCTCAACACTGAATGGCTCTAGATTTGTTGACCATATTCCAAAGAGGCCTGTATGTGCAAAGTAACATTCTTTGTGGCATCAGTGTAAATAACCAGGACAAGATACAATGTGACCAAACTTTTATGTGATCAAGAATAATCTTTGGAGATGATTTACAATCATCAGGGGGAAGTGATTTGTTTAAAAAAAAATTTTTTCCCAAAACCTGAAAATAAAGCAAAAGGATAACAGCTTATCTTTTCAATGTCACACCATAGGGTCCTCTAATAGGTCTGCCCAAGGTCTATTTAATTCTCTACAAGAATGTACTTTTGCTTGACTTACTATTTACCATTGATTATAACCCAGACTCTGAAGTTATGCTCTAATTTATAGATTTTTATCCAGCAGAGATACAAATGATTTCTTTGATACATGTTCACTTTATATTGGGAGAAGTCATATTTTCAATTTTTTGAAATATTTGACAGGATGAAATCACTGAAATTCAATTTTTGAAAAGTCAAACGACCACACGTGAAACTTTGGTTGTAGGCAGAGACTGCCATAGAATCTTCAAAGAGTTACTTTCTGTGTTTGTTTTTAGTGGATGATTGATGTAGCCTTAGACAATTTCATGTAGTAGCTGATTTCATGAGGCAGACAAAACCTGATGTATAGGATTAAATGCTGCTTTATAAATCATTAAAAACCATCCTAAAATCAATTCAAAAATTGACCAGAAGCCACTGCACTTTGCCCCAAAGAGAAATAACATGCTGAGTAAGCAACACAAATGCTACTCACTCTTCTCCAAACCAAAGCAACCTGCTGGGTCAGCACTGTGGCAGATAACACTAGCGGACAATGGCAGTAAAAGTCAAAAATGGCAAAACCTACCGAATAAAAGCCAAAATATTGGAAATTTCATTTACTCTGTTGTTGGTAACTATATTAGTATAGGTTTCTAGGAAAAGTGTAATGGCAGAATGTGACACAAAATCATACACACAAAACTGTCTTTGAAATATGCTAGAAACTGTTGTGAAATATGCTAGAAAGCTATCTCAAAAATAAGAGAAATGCCATAACTTCCCATAAGGTAAAATGATCAGTTTTTTCATATCATCTGTTACTGACCAAGAGAGCTAAAAACTCAAATTAATTAGAGGTTTTGACTCCAAAGGATGGCACCATCCCCGGCAACAGAAGCAGCAGCTGTTTCCCACGGATGAGGCTTCTTGAACCCACTCTCCCAAGTCTTCTCCTGAAATCACTGGAATCAGTCTTCCTAAGCTCCCACGAACACACTAAGGTCCTGCTGTAATGGTATTCTTGGGGCCCTACCCTGTGATGCTATTGTCCATGATCTTTTTTTAAAGTATCCTTCTGGTATCTTTAAAACTTAAAGAGGCTTGGGCGCCTGGGTGGCTCAGTTGGTTAAGCGACTGCCTTCGGCTCAGGTCATGATCCTGGAGTCCCGGGATCGAGTCCCGCATCGGGCTCCCTGCTCAGCAGGGAGTCTGCTTCTCCCTCTGACCCTCTTCCCTCTCGTACTCTCTCTCTCTCATTCTCTCTCTCTCTCAAATAAATAAATAAAATCTTTAAAAAAAAAAAACTTAAAGAGGCTTAGTTGAGCTCAATAAATATGTACAATCATTTCCTTTGCTCTCCCCTGACTACCCTCCACACACACACACACACACACACACACACACACACACACAACCTAAAACAAGTAAAATTCCAGAAGATGTAATAATGAGAGAAACATTGCTAATTGAAGACGAGATGCATACGTGGAAAATAGTCTGAGGAAGTATAACAACAAATACTCTCAAAAATCTGATATTTTTTAAAAATTTTATGTACTTGCTTTTCTATTTAGGCCTGAGATTACTACATCCAGGAGCTTATACTGGCAATTCAATAAGTTATGAAGTGGTAGAGAAATAGAAAGAGGCTAACATTTTAAGGTTGATTTTTTTTTCTCATAAAGTCCATGGATTATGGAAGAAAAGTAAAAGACATGAGGAGAAAAATATAGCATTAATTAAAGGACATAGCTTTGAACAACCTTGGAAAAAAATTATGGTTTTTTTGTTGCGTGTATTTTTTTGTTTTGCTTTTATAAGACTTCTATGCTGTGAGCTTTGAGGTGCAAGGACTGTTATTCCTATATTCCCAACTCCTAGCACATATAGTACCAAGAATATAGTAGGCACTAAGAGGTACCTGGCTGGCTTAGTTGGTGGAGCAGGTGACTCTTGATCTCGGGGTTGTGAGTTCAAGCCCCACACTGGGTGCAGAGATTACTTAAAAATAAAAAATCTTAAAAAAAAATAGAATATAGTAGGTGCTCAATAAATACTCGCTATGGACATGATAAAATCAACTAATTACTGAGCTATTTAAAAATGCAATAATGATTACCATTATCTACAAATCAGATTTTAATTAAGGCTGGTTATGAAGAAGTATTCCAGGCCAGAGCTTCTCAATCTTTAATGTTCATAAAAATTACCTGGATATCTTGCTAAAATGTAGGTTCTGACTCAGTAGTCTAGGATGGGGCTGAAGAGTCTGCATTTCTAACATGTCCCTAGGTGACGCTGATGCTGCTGGTCCATGGATCACATTTTGAGAACCACCATCCTGGGCAATCTAATGCTTCATGTCAATAAAGAGGCTCCAGACTGGGGCATCAGTGAGAAGTGTTGGGGCAGATGACTAGCAAGGGAAGAGGAAGTCTTGGGCTAAACAGGCAAGGCCATAGTGGGAGGGTAGATGACCACCCAAGGAGGACTCCACTGTCCCATTCCCTTTTTCCTTTGTAAAATGAAAGCTTTTATCTCCTGTCTAAAAACAAAAACAAAAACAAAGTTTCAAGAATCAGCAAGCAAGGGGCGCCTGGGTGGCTCAGTTGGTTAAGTGACTGCCTTCGGCTCAGGTCATGATCCCGGAGTCCTGGGATCGAGTCCCACATCGGGCTCCTGGCTCAGCGGGGACCCTGCTTCTCCCTCTGACCCTCTCCCCTCTCATGCTGTCTCTCTCTCTCTCTCTCAAATAAATAAATAAATAAATAATCTTAAAAAAAAAAAAAAAAGAATCAGCAAGCAAGTGAAAGAAAGGAACAGAAACTGTCCCCGACCCTTGAAATCATATTATGTCCATCCATATGGCTTTATGAGGTGAGGTAAGAAGGCTTGTGAAGTCTCCTCCCCTTAAGGCTCCTTCTCAAGGGCCTTCATATCCTGGAGGTGAGACCGTTGGCTACAACCACAGGAGGCCTATTCCCCAAGAATTCTGAAGCATAAAGGAGAGCATTCAGGCATCACTGGCCCCTCCAGCAGATTTCACCAATTAGCTTCCCTTTTCCTCTCTCCCTCTTTCTACCCGCTCTAAACCCTCCCCTTCTGTTCCAAGACTCACAGACTCTGAAGATACCAAGATGATTCACACTATGCCCACCCTCTCCCCTGTGCCTGGTCAACCATCCTTCTCCGTCATGGCTGTCATAATAATGGCGGCCACAGAACGCTCAAGGAGATCGTCCCTTCTCTGAAAATGTCATTTAAAGGTCTGAGCAACTGAATCTATTCACCTAGGTTACTGGTTCAGAAGCTATGTAAATCTCTCATTTTAAGCTCCTAAAGTTATCTTTGAGCTCAAGTTTTATACAAGCATTTCTGTGCTCAAAGAGAACAGAACTCGAAGTATGGAGGGAAAAAAAAAAAAAACCTATGGTTATTTCCTATTTCTCACCCTTCACCAGACATGTGATGTGTAATAGTTTCCTGCCTCCCCTATTATGACAGTGGTGCTGGTGCCACAAGGTTCACAGCGCCAATCGAGAGGCAGGTGGGAAGATGGGGAGGAGGAAGCTGGATGCTGCTGGGACCTGACTCTCAGGGCAGCTGCTTCACACACTTCCAGAAGCATAGTTAACACAGAAGACAATGTGAAAAGCACCTCTTGGAGTTGCTGCATCCTGCAGCACTGGAAGGGACTCTTGAGAGAAGATGACCTACAGAACAGGACTGTGGAAAGGGAAGTGCATGAGGGCCAAGGAAGGGAAAGGAATTCCAGCACTCAGGAAGATTTTGTCCAGAAAGTTTCTCTTTAACTCTGTATGGATATATATATACTGTAATAAAGATGATTAAAATGTATACATTGTCTCGGGAAGTGCCATTCATTATTTGCTAGAGAACTAATGAGGTTATCTCCCTGGCTTTGTAAAAGAAACACAAATTATTCTCTCTTGTGTAAACTACTGAGCATTTATGCTAATTATCATCCTTTATAAGAAGGAATATACATAATAGTGAACGGTTAGTTTATATTGTTGGGAGTCTTATTTTATTATAACAATAACCTATAGATTTTATAGATGGCATGTTCCCAAACCTGAAATGCACAAGTGCAAAGGAATAATATTAGCAAAATTATCAGCAAGAAATGCATGACAAGGTGGATGGGCCACCTGTAACATAAAGAGAAAAACTAAATGAATAGTTTAATTTCAGCAGAAACAAAAGACCGGTTGTGACTGATACATGAAATCTTACCAAAAATACGCAGTGTTAAATGCATACTTTGTGTCATTTTGCTTCATCTAATTTCATCCTAGCAAAAATCCTATTAAATTGGTACAATTATAGTCCCCATCTTATCTTAAGCCAAGTAAAGCACGAAGAAGATCAGTAACTCACCCAAGGCCATAAAACAAGTAAGGGGCAGAAGTGGAGTTCAAGTCCAGGCGGGCTGGCTGCAGAGCCCAAGTTTTTGCCACTAAGATGTGTATACATACTTCCTGTTACAAGCAACTAACATTTGCTCCTCTCTACCCATTGCAAACATTATATGAAGTATTAACATAATCCGTGGTCATGTTTGGTTCTACTTAGGCCAGTCTGAAAAAAAGATAGAACACCTAGAAGCCTAGAAAATGTGAGTCCAAAGAGAAAGAATTTCTTAAAGTTTATCCAGGATAATCCAGGGGAGGCAACACTGTGGTCAAATGGTGTGAGCAGTCAAAATAACTTAGCCGTAAGGAGGGGTGTTTCAGATCAAGGTCATCCAACCAACTGCTCTTGTTCTCATACCATAATTACCATCCTTCTGGTTATAATTTCATTTTTAATGTCTTTTCTCCCCTATGGCTGTGTACTCTGAAGCTCTAGCTATCTTTTCCAGTTTTATTGAGATATAATTGACTGTATTAGTTTAAGGTATACAACATAATGATTTGAGATATGTATATATTGCAAAATGATTACCACAATAAGTTTAGTTAATATGCATCACCTCACACAGTTGCAATAATTTCACCTTTTAGGTTTTTCTTCCCTCTCTAAGGAGAGAATGGAGAAACCCTTGGCATCACTTCACAGCTTTCTCAGAGTAAATTTATAAATTAGCATTCTGATTTATACGTCAGTGTTTTGTGAGTTGGGATAAATCAAGTCTGTCTGTTTGCTTTTGTGTCATTTACATGGTGACCACGCCAAAGTACTGAGATTTTGTTGGTAAAGCAGCTGACCTCCTGACCTTTCAAGATGAAATACCTATTTTGTATCTAACAAAATGTATGTGTGTTTATTTTTTTCATTCATGTTTCTTCAGGCCCATGCAATTTTTTAAAACCAGGGGGATCTTTCTTATTCCTGGACTACGGATTTGTTGCCATAAATTCTAAAGTATACAATTAAAAAAAAGGAAGAAATAAAAGAGAAGGAGAAATAACCATTGATTAATAACCAGTGGTATGGAATCTAAAAAAAAGAAAAAAGAATAATGAGCTCATAGATACAGAGAATAGATTGGCATTTCCCAGAGGCGGGGGTGAGGAACGGATTAAATGGAAGTAGTCGAAATGTACAGAACTTTCAATTATAAAATAAATAAATAAATCATGGGATGTAACATACAGAATAGTTAATAATACTATACTGTATATTTGAAAGTCATGAAGAGAGTAGATTTTAAAAGTTCTCACCACAAATAAAAAAGAATTTGTAATATGTGTAGTGATGGATGTTAGACTTATCCTGGTGATCATTTCACAATATAGACAAATAGCAAATCATGTTGTACACCAGAAACTAATATAGTGTTACATGTCAATTATACCTCAATTAAAAAAATATGTGAGTATGAGGATGGGGGAGTGAGGGAAGAATCAGAGATTTACCTTCCTGGAAGAGTCATTTTTGTTAATGATTTCTCACTTTACTAAACAAGGCTTCTGTACAAGAGATTTATCTACTTCCATTCAACCAACTACACTTCAGTTAAGAATAAAAGAAAAAGTTGGTTTTCCTAATATACCACGCTTCAATAAGTTGAGTGGTGTGACTGAGTGAGGAGATGAAATAATTAAATAAATAAATAAAAACAACCGTAGTACTATTTGAGAAGGAAGACTTTGAACAAAATTAATCATGTTCCCAATTGAAGAAGTTGAAGAGAAAGATAATCCAAAGTCACACAAAATCAAGGCTAAATAAAAGCCTTAGAGAAAGTCAGAGTTCTTTGCTCTCTTCCTAATTTCCAGAAAACGCTTTTACAAATGGTCAGGCAACTGAGCATCTGAGATCTAATTGTGTCACGTCTAACAAACTGGTTTGATGTTCTCCTTTTAGAAGAGCAGATGGAGTCGTCTAAAGACTAAGAGAAACCCCTGAAGAAAGATGTGACAGCCTGAGGGACAGACTTAATGTTTAAAAAATAAATGCTTTGATGAATTAGCAAGGATGCTGCAACCCAGATCTAAATGAGATTTTCACCATTCTTTAAGCAGGCCAAAGTAATTTTCTGATCTTAAAGAAGAAAAGAAGACACAAATTTAAGAAGTTAAATAAAAAGCAATTGATGAGAAAGAGTTCGGCCATGAATGCAACATCAAGGAAAGTCACTTTAGATGGTTTCTCTTCATTAAAAATTTCTTTAAAACACAGGGCACTGCAAATAAAAATATAATAAAAACCATGAATCCACTACCGAGTTTTAATAAATGCTATATTTTGTCATACTTGCCTCAAATCATTTTTGAGAAAGAGAAAACCTTACGTATATGGTTGAATGTTCCTATATTTCCCTTCCCAGCCCAATTCCCCTCCCTTTCTCCCCAGAAGCAAACATTGTAATGAGGTCTGATGGTTACTGCAACAACTATGTATGTGTGTAGTATAAAAACAGCACCATATATATGTAGTATACATATGCAGCATTAAATATGAATTGGAAAAACAACGAACTTCCGTATCTCGCATAACTCGCTTATCTCATATACCTTTTAAAATATATTCTTAAAACTTCTTTTAATCTGAGACATTTTAGAGAATAAATTTCAGAGTTATGTGACATGGCTAAAAACCAGTGGTCATTTCTTCTTGGAAAAAAATAAGAATAGAAACAAGATTTAGAGCAAGGGTTTTGTGATAGTGAATTTTGAAAGCTATTTTATAAGTTCTGAGAAGTTACTGAGAATGCAAAAGGATTTCAAGGTGGTAATATGATCAAAATGCTACCAAGAAGCTCACATTTTATAAATTTGAAGTTAGAAATGAGACCAGTCCAAAATAGATTTCAAAAGGCGAACCCAGGTACTCAAAAAAGATTATTGTTATTCACTGAACTCGCTGCCATGCATGCTAAACTACCATCCAGGACTAACATACACAGCTTTGAATATTACATTAACTCTTCAAACCTCCAGGGTACAGGTTAGTAACTTATTATCTGATGTACTAAATTTTCTTAGCACCTAAATTATTCTCACAACATCAGCTATTCCCTCGGATTAAGTTATGGCCTCCAAAAACCATACAGCTTTCTGATTACTTAAGAGTTCATGAGACTCCCAAAAGTGCTCAACGTATTCACAGAGGTAATTTAGGCCACCTAGAAAATCCAACTAAGTGAGTGAAATTCACTCCGATGCCACTGTGTCCATATGCTTAAAGATAACAGAGTAGAAAAGGTCAATCTGATATATGCAAACCTATTATAGAATCTATTGACTGTATAGCCAATCCAAATGGCCATTATGATTGGCAAGCAAAGCCAATTAAATAAAGAAGGCTTCACTTATTGGTTTTATGTAGTCAGAGCTTTAGTAAGTTATAAATGCTCCCTAAGTCTGGCTCTCAGTCAGACTTCCTGGGATCATTAACAGTCCTTGGTAATTTTATCCAAGAGACATGTATTGATCCCAGTATTCCAGCCAAATTCTAATTTACCAAATTATAGTCTACCCTCCCCAAATTCCCTCAGATTAAATGATATGTTCTGAGAGGACAGCCACTCCCCACTTCTAAGATGCTTCTCCCAACCTCAACCCTCTCACGGGAAGACAAAAAAAAAAACTCTCTCTAGCCCAACTTAATAGCACAGATACCTTTGATGGGTTCACAGAAGCCTCTTCTCCCACCACCCACTGCACAAAAAGTGTACATATTCTAATCCTTTTGTAGCAAGAGATGTGTTTTCCGTCATTCCACAGGCAGATCAACAGAGCAGGACATGGACAGATATTGATTTGCTACTATAATTTTTCTAGAGACCATCCCAGGAGTGATAAAGAAAAGGTGGAAGTGTGAGGAGCAAAGTTGTGAGCTTCAACTCTTGCTGGAAGAAGAGAAAATAATCAGCTTTATTGCTATTCCTCTTGGATATAAACGTTAACCTTACTGGTTCAGAAATAGAGGTTGGAAAACACCAAACAATTCCTTTATTGTGAGCCAACTCAGAAATATGATCATTACGTTTTCCATAAAAATACCTAAAGGAGATCATCTATAAGGGCATGTGAACAAACATGGAGGAAAGTGGTGGGGCTGGCAAGGTAAGTGGGCATGGTGACCCACCAGTCTGCAGGGTAACTTGGGATGAGAAACCAAAAACGAGATTTTTTTAAATCATCACCAATCTTACAATTCTGTCAACAGAAAACTAAATGGTGGGGTATTTTTTGTTTGGTTTCATTTGAAAAATCAGTTAATTCAGTGAGGAAAAAAATGAATTACTATGGCTTGACATCACATAGGCATTAATAGGCATCATGCACAGGTTGACAGGGTTTTAGTTGTCATATGCATGCTTTGTATCATGTTTACATAGCTAGAGCTGCCTACAAGTAAGACATTTCTTTGGTAATAAAGGTTAGAGGCATTGTTATCACGGAAAATAATAAAAATGACCAGAACTCAGAAAGCATTAATGCTTTCTCTATGCATTTAAGCTACAGCATAGTTGGCTGTGAAACATAAATACATCTAGTTAACACATAAGCACATATTGAGCATCTAAAAAATCATCTTTTCTCTTTTTAAGTGATACTGACACTCATTAGCACCTTTGAATATAATTTCATGCAATTTAATTTTTTTATTTATAAAACTGTTTCCAGGTGTGATTATTATTCACCCATCACAAGATATATTTTTAAAAATAAAAACTGACAGCATTCACTTCCAAAATTTATGAATGCTGGCAGAATACTGTAATCATACAAAAAGGTAATTTTGTTAATGTAATTTCTGGGTATCAGTTTACACTCCCTAAAGATGTTTACAAAGTTAAAAAAAATTTTTTTTAACTCCAAAGTGCAGGTATTTTCCATTAACATTATTCACTATTTCCTTATGGATTATAGCTATGTAACCCAGGGTAACGTCTGGTAATTCTTTCTCAAATTCCTTTTCTTAATCTGTATAACCAGAAATCCCCAGGATAGGAAGAAATAGCATCTTTGATATAATTGCGGTCTTATTTTTACCAGAGCAAACTGTGACAGCAGAGTATGAAAGAATTACTTCGGAAGGAGGGTCCTAAAAGTGAGAAAACGGAGGAAAATTCTAGACAGAATTCATCTATTTGTGATCCCAGACAACAAAAGTCCGACAAATTACCCCAGTACTAAAGAACTCCAGAAAGGTGTTCCACTTTAGTTGAAAGAGAGTTGCAATTATTCATCCATTCAGTATTTATTGAGTACCTACTAGATGATAGGAAATGTGCTAGGTGATGAGCATCCAGGAATAAAAAAGATGGGTCTCTGCTCCGCTGTGGTGGGGGGAGACAGATGCAACAAGGGATTTGCCCGTAGTGATTAAGTTTGAGTGTTTGGAAGATGAGCCTCTCCTGGGAATGATGGTTATTCAGGAGAAATTATCAGTCAGGTCTCCTCTGCAGGCAGATCATCTTGTTAAAAGAACAACAAAGAACAAAAGGTAGTGGCCTCAGGGCGCCTCTGAGCATCAGAGTCTGCCCGCAGAGACCCTGTGGTCTCCAGCTTAAAAGGTCCCCCTTACATTCTGAGTGCCCACAGACAGCGTGTCCTATGGGGCTTTCCCCGACGGCAGGACCTGTTGGGACCTTCTGCTTACAGCATTGTTTATTTTTCTTTCTCCTAATTAAACCTTCTTCTAATCCTACAAGGTAATAATATTTGCAAATGAAGAACACCTGGTTATCTAACATGATGAGTCTTCCAGGCTTCTGGGGAAAAAGTTGTTCAAGCCAAATCTAATATGCCCCCAGAAAGTAACCCAAACCCTTCACGATAGGAATACATGGGTGCAGGAGTTAAATGTATATTCAGCACAGAGAAACCATGAAAATTGTGCCTCTGTGTGTGCGTGTGTAACCATAGAATTCTAAGCTTGTAGGGTGTGCTTTATATCTATATCATATGTTATCCAGATACCAGTTGTATATTATAAGCTGCATATGCAATACCATATGGACACCATAAAATATCACATGTGTTGTCAGGATAATTTTACATTTAGTGCACGATTAAAATGTCTTATATACCTATCTTTTCTGTGTGTACATGGATTTATCTGACAAACTGCTTTCATTATCAAATTCGGATACAAATCGAAATTAAAGCCTCTTAAATCTAATAAAAAGCAATATGGAACCGTGAATACAGTTTGTTTTTCTTCACTAGATTTTCCTGCCACGCAGCATTTAACACTGCTGCAGCTGTCAATACCCATTCATCTGCTTTCGGGCAGCTTTTCCCTTTCACTCACTGTGACATTTTTAAAGTGGCAAAAAAAAAAGCTTAAAACAGCATATTTGTCACTTTTTTTTTTCTAGTGACCTTTTAAGCACTAGGGAAAATTACTCTATATGTACTAAACCTTTTAATCATTACACACACATTTCACAATAGTGCTTTATACAGGGGTATCATTTAATTAAATTTAAGAAATTTACATGGTACATGCTGCTGTTCATTCAATTATTCAAAAATTTAAACATAAGAAAACCTCATAGCTCTTAGCTATGGCAACCATTTAATGCAACTAAAATTTATATTAGGAATCATTTTTTATAAGTGGAATTTCAGAAATAACTTGTACACACCCTCAGTTTCTAGCTTTTAAGACAAATAGCTATATGAAATACTTCTCTTCAGTAAATAAAAAAGATATCTGGATGGTTAGTCATCACAAGGAAGGTTTTGAAAAAGAAAATGCAAGACTGAGTCTCAACCCTATCTCAGATCAGCTACGTGACCTTGGGGGAGTCACCGTGTACCTCGGACTTGCACCTACTGTGTCATCATGTGCAAAATAAGATACTCATAGTCACTTCTCTCTCTCACAGTGTGATTACAAGAACCAAATTAGCAAATGTTTGTGAAAATGCCCCGAAATCTATACCAAATGGAAAGTAATATGACTTTTAGTTCAAAAACAAAAATTCTGTTTCCTACAAGTAGTGGAGAAATTTAAAATTCTTATAACACATTAGAAAGAAATAAAATGTTTAAAATAGGCTAAAATATCAGCATTAGCAATACATTACTTAACGTTAGTGTCCTTTCTAAAAACAGAAACAGAAATACTACTGTACTTTCTATGGAATGATATTAAAAATTGCAGAGGTGCCTGGGTGGCTCAGTGGGTGAAGCATCTGCCTTCAGCTCAAGTCCTGATCTCAGGATCCTGGGATCAAGCCCCAGGTCGGGCTCCCTGCTCAGTAGGGAGTCTGCTTCTCCCTCTGCATCCGCACCTCATGTTCTCTTTCTCTTGCTTTCTCTCTCAAATAAATAAAATCTTTTTTAAAAATTGTAAAAGTTAATAATTCTGGATTTCCCATTTAGTCTCATTTTTGTTATCACTTTCACTATAATTGACATATCATTAGAAGTGACCAGGTCTTTTTCCTCCTATCCTCTCTACCCTGCAGCCTCGAAAATGGAAAGTGAATGGGCCTTACACCCTAAGACAGAATAGCTACCTTACCACTTATGAGTTGGTCATTAAGAGTACTTAGCTTACCCCCTTTTTTTTTTAAGATTTATTTATTTTTATTTTAGAGAGAGAGAGTGCAAGCCAGGAGAGGGGCAGAGGGAGAGGGAGGGAATCCTCAAGCAAACTCCCCAATGAGCATGGAGCCCAACACGGGGCTCAATCCCAAGTCCCTGAGATCATGACCTGAACCAAAATCAAGAGTTGGATGCCTAACCAACTGAGCCACCCAAGAGCCCCAAGAGTACTTAGCTTTTCAAAGCATCAGATTCCTCATCTCTACAAAAGAGAACATTTTTAAAAAGAGAGAACATAATACCTATCACATAAAGTTCTTTTGTGGGTCATAAATGGTGTATATTCAGGACCTGATACATAATAGTCTCTCAGTCAATGGTATCCATTGCTGTTGTTTGGGCAAGAAAATCTCCTACTATACCATGTTCGAACAGCAACAGGGAAGACTTACTGATTCTGCAGTTGAGCAAGAATCCTGCCAGGAATCAAGACACAGGCCTTCCCATCCTTCAGGTAGTCCTCTTGGAGCTCTCTTCATTGGGTCTTGGCATCATGGTGAAGTGGCATCTGGGAAGGACAACCTCCCCTCAAGGCTAAGAGTCATTGTTGGTTTGCAACTTCAGGAGTTTGGTTTGTAACCTGGGTGAAATTTGAAATTAGCCCCCATGCAGAGAGGACAAGTAGAGATGAAAGAAAGAGGCAGGCCACTCCAGATTGGTAGATGGCCGTTTTAATAAGCAAGGGAATTTGCATATAAGCTTATCTTGAGCAATCGCAAATTAAGAAAATCTCCATGCTTGCTCTTGAGACTCTTAGAAGTTTACATAGAGGCCTTAACTGGGTTCAGTCACACATGCCATCCAGATGGTCTTAATAACACCTCACTCTCTCTAGGCTATGTCCAGGAAATAGCTCCTTGTGTGGGAATAGTGGGTCACACACAAATTCCAAGGGCAGAAGAAGGGGTGAGGAGCCTCCAGTTGTCTGTGTCTAGCTAACCGATCAACCAGTAGTCACATCCTCTCAGTGAGCTCCTCCAGCAATCCTGGTGTCCTTCTCCCCTCCCCACCACTCTTCATAGAGACAGATAAGTGATGGAATGGACTTGAGTCATGCCTGGTAGTAATGGAACTGTTCTAATAGAGATCACTAAACATCATAATAAAGACAAGTATTAGGAGCACTTGAAACCATCATGTCAGGGAGCTTTGGAACAAGAACTTGGGCTGGGTCTTAAGGGATGAATGAAATTTGCCAGGCTGGCAGAACCAAGGAGAAAGATTCCCTGACAAAGAGAATAATAGCATGTTCAAATCTCAGAGAAATGAAACAACATTGGTGATTCTGCTCACATCAGTGAAGCATGGTTTGGGAGCAGATGGAGATCAACAGGGATTGCCTCATGGTACCATCCTGGGAAGTCTAGGTTTTATCCTCTCTTCAGTTAGGACCCTATACAGTTTTCAGCAAGGAAGTAACACTCCCAGATTTGTGTTGCAGAAAGATCACTTTACTGTTTGTGTGGAGAATACACTGGAAAAGATTGCATGATGAGAGATTAATTAGTAGACTTTGGAACAGTCTCGACAAGAAATAGTGTGAGCCTGAACTAAGGCAGTACTGGTGTAAGTAGGAGAAGGGGACAACTAAGAAGTGGAGTCAACAGAAATGAATGAATGAAAATAAGGACTGAGAAGCGGACAGGAGTTGAGGATTATTCCTAGTTTCCTGGCTAGTGTGACTAAGTGGATAGTGGACAGATTAAACATAATATCATGATCTATATTTCATAAAAAAGTGAAATTGTGCTAAAACACAATTACAGCAGCAGACATAATGAAGCAATCACATATTTGCACTTATTTATAATAAATGTTTAGATTTAAGAGACACTTTTTTTTTAATATCTAACACTTTGTAATAAAGGCTGAATAACTGTATTCCTATATACTTAAAATCACCTTGAATGTTTAACAGCTACAAATGCTAGGCCATCTTATGGACAATGGTATGTTTTTCAAAACTGGGAGATAACTCCTAGTAATGTTCTGTCATGCTTGATAATGTTCTCAACAGAATATGGTATAATTTCCCTCACCTTCACATTGTAGTTGCATTCTTTAAATGGCACAAACTTACTTTATGTTCATAGGTAAAATGGAATTACATTCTGTGCTTAGAAAATTGTAAACAGCTTTTTTCACCTACATGAATGGCTACTGGAAACATCTGGAGTTGTTCAGAATACAGGATAATTCTTTATGTGGACTGTTCCATATAATACAAAATCTTGAGCATCTCTGCCTCCCCCTATGCCATAGTAACCTCTAAGTCATTGGGGCACCTAAATCATTGGGACAATCAAAAAATCTTCCTAACAAATTTCCAAAACATTCTCCAGGGTATGACATCACTCTGAACCCATTAAGAATTACTGTGCTTACAACCTAACCCTACACCTAAAGGAGCTGGAGAAAGAACAGCAAATAAAGTCTGAACCCAGCAGGAGAAGAGAAATAATAATAATAAAGATCAGAGCAGAAATCAATGAAATAGAAACCAAAAGAACAGTTGAACAGATCAACGAGACTAGGAGCTGGTTCTTTAAAAGAATTAACAAGATTGATAAAACCCTGGCCAGACTTATCAAAAAGAAACGAGAAATGACCCAAATAAACAAAATCATGAATGAAAGAGGAGATCACAACCAACACCAAAGAAATACAAACAATTATAAGAACATATTATGAGCAACTATATGCCAGCAAATTAGATAACCTGGAAGAAATGGATGCATTCCTAGAGATTTATCAACTACCAAAACTGAACCAGGAAGAAATAGAAAACCAGAACAGACCTATAACCACTAAGGAAATTGAAGCAGTCATCAAAAATCTCCCAACAAACAAAAGCCCAGGGCCAGATGGCTTCCCAGAGGAATTCTACCAAGCATTTAAAGAAAAATTAAGGGCACCTGGGTGGCTCAGTTGGTAAAGCGACTGCCTTCGGTTCAGGTCTTGATCCTGGAGTTCCTGGATCAAGTCCTGCATCGGGCTCCCTGCTCGGCAGGTAGTCCGCTTCACCCTCTGACGCTCCCCTCTCTCATGTGCTCTCTCTCTCTCATTCTCTCTCTCTCAAATAAATAAATAAATAAATAATTTTTTAAAAAATAAATAAAGAAAGAAGAATTAATACCTAATCTTCTGAAACTGTTCCAAAAAATAGAAATGGAAGGAAAACTTCCAAACTCGTTTTATCAGACCACCATTACCTTGATCCCCAAACCAGACAAAGACCCCATCAAAAAGGAGAATTACAGACCAATATCCTTGATGAACATGGATGCAAAAATTCTCACCAAAATACTAGCCAATAGGATCCAACAGTACATTAAAAGGATTATTCACCACGACCAAGTGGGATTTATCCCTGGGCTGCAAAGTTCGTTCAACATCTGCAAATCAATCAACGTGATACAATATATTAATAAAAGAAAGAACAAGAACCATATGATCCTCTCAATAGATGAAGAAAAAGCATTTGACAAAGTACAGCATCCTTTCTTGATCAAAACTCTTCAGAGTATAGGGATAGAGTGTACATACCTCAATATCATAAAAGCCATCTATGAAAAACCCAGAGCGAATATTATTCTCAATGGGGAAAACCTGAGAGCTTTCCCCCTAAGGTCAGGAACGCGGCAGGGATGTCCACTCTCACCACTGCTATTCAACATAGTATTAGAAGTCCTAGCCACAGCAATCAGACAACAAAAAGAAATCAAAGGCATCCAAATCGGCAAAGAGGAAGTCAAACTCTCATTCTTTGCAGGTGATATGATACTTTATGTGGAAAACCCAAAAGACTCCAACCCAAAACTGCTAGAACTCATACAGGAATTCAGTAAAGTGGCAGGATATAAAATCTATGCACAGAAATCAATGGCATTCCTATACACCAATAACAAGACAGAAGAAAGAGAAATTAGGGGGTCGATCCCATTTACAATTGCACCCAAAACCATAAGATACCTAGGAATAAATCTAACCAAAGGGGCAAAGAATCTGTACTCAGAAAACTATAAAATACTCATGAAAGAAATTGAGGAAGACGCAAAGAAATGGAAAAACATTCCATGCTCATGGATTGGAAGAACAAATATTGTGAAGATGTCAATGCTACCTAGAGCAATCTACACATTTAATGCAATCCGCATCAAAATACCATCCACTTTTTTCAAAGAAATGGAACAAATAAGCCTAAAATTTGTACGGAACCAGAAAAGACCCCGAATAGCCAGAGGAATGTTGAAAAAGAAAAGCAAAGCTGGCGGCATCACAATTCCGGAGTTAAAGCTCTATTACAAAGCTGTCATCATCAAGACAGTATGGTACTGGCACAAAAACAGACACATAGATCAATGGAACAGAATAGAGAGCCCAGAAATGGACCCTCAACTCTATGGTCAATTCGTCTTCGACAAAGCAGGAAAGAATGTCCAATGGAAAAAAGACAGTCTCTTCAACAAATGATGTTGGGAAAATTGGATACCCACATGCAGAAGAATGAAACTGGACCATTTCCTTACACCACACACAAAAATAGACTCCAAATGGTTGAAAGACCTCAATGTGAGACAGGAATCCATCAAAATCCTAAAGGAGAACACAGGCAGCAACCTCTTCGACCTCAGCCACAGCAACTTCTTCCTAGAAACATCACCCAAGGCAAGGGAAGCAAGGGCAAAAAATGAACTATTGGGACTTCATCAAGATAAAAAGCTTTTGCACAGCAAAGGAAACAGTCAATAAAATCAAAAGACAACTGAAAGAATGGGAGAAGATATTTGCAAATGACATATCAGATAAAGGGCTAGTATCCAAAATCTATAAAGAATTTCTCAAACTCAAGACCCAAAGAACAAATGATCCAATCAAGAAATGGGCAGAAGACATGAACAGACATTTTTCCAAAGAAGACATCCAAGTGGCCAACAGACACATGAAAAAGTGCTCAACATCGCTCGGCATCAGGGAAATCCAAATCAAAACCTCAATGAGATACCACCTCACACCAGTCAGAATGGCTAAAATTAACAAGTCAGGAAACGACAGATGTTGGCGAGGATGCGGAGAAAGGGGAACCCTCCTCCACTGTTGGTGGGAATGCAAGCTGGTGCAGCCACTCTGGAAAACAGTATGGAGGTTCCTCAAACAGTTGAAAATAGAGCTACCCTATGACCCAGCAATTGCACTACTGGGTATTTACCCCAAAGACACAAAGGTAGCAATCCGAAGGGGCACATGCACCCCGATGTTTATAGCAGCAATGTCCACAATAGACAAACTATGGAAAGAGCCCAGATGTCCATCAACAGATGAATGGATAAAGAAGATGTGGTACACACACACACACACACACACACACACACACACACACACACACACAGGAATATTATGCAGCCATCAAAAGGAATGAAATCTTGCCATTTGCAATGACATGGATGGAACTGGAGGATCTTATGCTGAGCGAAATAAGTCAATCAGAGAAAGACATGTATCATATGACCTCACTGAT
>NW_027397089.1:11582797-11702207 GCF_003265705.2 Callorhinus ursinus
CTCTGAGAAACAAACTGAGGATTCTAGAGGGGAGGGGGGTGGGGGGATGTGTTAGCCTGGTCATGGGTATTAAAGAGGGTACGTATTAAATTGAGCACTGGGTGTTATATGCAAACAATGAATCATGGAACACTACATCAAAAACTAATGATGTAATGTATGGTGATTAACATAACATAATAAAAAATAAATAAATAAAAACAAGCAATTTAAATAAAAAAACTAATGATGTAATGTATGGTGATTAACATAACATAATAAAATAAAATAAAAATAAAGCAAATTATACATAAAAAAAAAAAAAGAACTAGTGTGCTTGGGAAATGTTCCAGACAAACATCACAGCATCCTCTTTCTCAGCATCTGTGAGGACCATTTCAGCCCAGAAATGAAAAATCAGCTTCTTTAAAAGGACTTTTGATCCTGCTAATTGAGAAATCTTCTTAGTTTTGATGCAAACCGTAATGGCCAACTGGAAGGTATGAGAAGGAAAAAGACAGTATCATATCTATTCCTTAGTTTTTAGGAGTCTCCTTTCCGTCTCCGAGTGTTTGTGTGATCTTGGGCAATTCAGAAACTGTAACAGGCCCCACTAGTCTGGAGGGAGATTGAGCGCAGACATGGAGAATGACCATATCTTTCCTTTAGGGTTGCCCTGCCCACTAGGTTGTTGAATCCAGAAGCATGCTGGAGGAAGTTCTCACTGGCTTTTGAGAGCCACCCTAAAGTTTCTAGAATTCTCTCAGCCGGTTGACAATTTATTGGAAACTTGAAATTGGCCATGATTGTAGCACTTAAAACACAGACATTGGCAAATACTACAAATCAGGCCTCTCCCTAATACCCAGAGCCTGTTGTTAAACACTAGCAATACCCCTCTGGATGAAGTTTTCCTTTGTCCTATAGGAAAGGGAAACGTTGTCACTGAGGAGGTATTTTACAAAAGCCCATCATCCTCTAAGTCTGGTCTGGCCTCAACAGCTGTTCATTATAACCTTAATGCTTAGTGATTAATGTTATTGTTACTTATGGACACCTCAGTGCTATTTCTCTGAAGCAGGCATTCAAGTGTTTCAAGGACTGGCAGCCTCTGTGCCAGCCACAGATATAGGCAACTAAAATGGCTCGCCCTATAGAGACGCTTCTGGGAAATCCTAGCACTTCTACCTGTCAAGCAATGCGTTCCAGTCCTCCCCTAATTCTCTTACAGCAGCTAGGTTTTACTCAAACCTTCCCTTTGGGTATAGAAACAGACTCACTCAGTTGTCACTCAGTCTGAGGCCCCTGCAACACTGTGCTCGGGGATCAGGGAAAAGCCACAATAGCCTGGAAAGCAACTTGAAACTGACAAATCCCTGAGCTTCAGTTTCTGGGCAGAAAAGAGTTAAGAGTTTTGTCAGCTCCGAGTCACTAGAGGCTTCAGAAGTCAGTCAAATCTGCCGACTCAACACATTTTGCTTTAAATAGGAAAGATGCCAATTGAAGTTGAATGGCAAAAGAGATTTCCAGGCAGTGGCAAAACTAAGGAGAACACAGGAGAAGGAGATATGTAGTAATAGCAATGATTCCTACTTCAAACAATCTGACAGCACTTTTGCTATTCTGTCTCCTTTCTCACTATTGTCCTCTGAGTTAAGTATTATTTTGGCCATTTCACAAGTGGCAAATTAGAATGGTCAGATAAATAAGCCAATTCCAGAACATCTGGAACTAAAATCCCGGTCTTCTGATATCTTTCTCTCAATCATCTGACCCTAGGTACATGTTTCCCACTTAGTAACAATAAGATAATGTAACTAAATAGTCCTTGAACCACATTTATGCTTAGACTTTTATGCACATGAAACTTTTTTAAATAGCTGAAAATAGCCAAACATCCATTTAGTTCAATTGAATTCTAGCAAGTTTTTAAAAAATCAATATAAATTTAACAAATAACTCCATATGCTATCTGCTCCTTATATCTTTTTTCTTCCTTTTTTTAAAACAGTTTTATTGAGCTATAATAAGCATACGATAAACACAGTAAGTGTACAATGTGATAAGCTTCGAGATATATATATACATATCCATGAAACCATTACCACATTCAAGATAATGAATATTCATCACCCCCAAAATTTCCTTGTGCTTTTTGTAATCTCTCTCACCTACCCATCCCATCTACCCCCCACACAAACCAGGCGACACCTGACCTGCTGTCAATATAGATAAGTTCTCATTTTCAAAGTTTTATAAAAATGGACTCATACAATATATAGTCTATATGTGTCCTCTTTCACTCAGCATAATCATTTTGACATATATTCATGTTGTTGCATATATCAGGAGTTCCTTCCATTTTATTACTGAGTGCATTCCATTGTATGGATATGCTACAATTTGTTTATCCATTCACCTACTGAAGGGACATTCAGCTGTTTTCCAGTTTGGAGCTATTACAAATGAAGCTGCTATGAGCATTCATACAAAAATCTTTGTATAGGGACGCCTGGGTGGCTTAGTTAAGCATCTGCCTTTGACTCAGGTCATGATCCCTGGGTCCTGGGATCAAGTCCTGCATTGGGCTCCTTGCTCAGTGGGAAGCCTACTTCTCCTTCTGCCTGCAGTTCCCCCTGCTTATGCTCTCTCTTTCTCTCTGGCAAATAAATAAATAAAACCTTTTTTTAAAAAAGTCTTTGCATAGACATATGACTTCTTTTACACTGGGTTAATACCTTAGGTTAATACCTTACACTGGAATGACTGGATCATCATCTATAAGGGTATGTTTAACTTTTTTAAGAAACTGCCAGACTTTTCCAAAAGTGGCTGTACTTAGGCACCTGGGTGGTTCAGTTGGTTAAGCGACTGCCTTCGGCTCAGGTCATGATCCTGGAGTCTCTGGATCAAGTCCCGCATTGGGCTCCCTGCTCGGCAGGGAGTCTGCTTCTCCCTCTGACCCTAACCCCTCTCATGTGCTCTGTCTCATTCTCTCTCTCTCAAATAAATAAATAAATAAAATCTTTAAAAAAAAAAAAGTGGCTGTACCATTTTATATTCCCAACAGCATCATCTGAGAATTCCAGTTCCCCTATATCTTGGTCAGCACTTGGTAGGTCAATCTTTTTGATTTTGGCCATTCTAATAGGTATGTTATCTCATTGTGTGGTATCTCATTGTGGTTTTAATTTGCATTTCCTTAATGAATAATTATATTAAGCATGTATTCATGTCTCTATTTGCCATCCATATAGCTTCTTTGGTAAAGACTTTTTAAATCTATTGCCCGTTTTCAATTGGGTTGTTTTCATATTATTGAGTTTTGAGAGTTCTTTATATATTGTGGATGCAGTCTCTTAGCAGATATTTGCTTTGCAAATATTTTCTCCCACTCTGTGGCTTGTTTTTTCAATATCTTAACAGCACCTTTTGGAGAGAAGTTTCTATTTTTTATGAGCTCTAATTTACCAATAGTTTATTTTATAGACTTGTGGTGTCATATCTAAGAAATCTTTGCCTAACCTAAGATCATGAAGATTTTTTGCTTTTTTCTAGACATTTTATAGTTTTAGGTTTCACATTTAGGTCTATGATCCATTTTGAGATTTTGAGATAATTTTTGCAAAATAAACATGAAGTTTATTTTGTTTTGTATATAGACATCTAGTTATTCCAGCACCATTTGTTGAAAAGACTATCCTTTTTCCATTGGATTATGTCTGCACATTTCTCAAAAAATCAGTTGGCCATGTATGTGTGGGTCTGTTTCTATACTCCATTCTATTTCATTGATCTATTTGTCTATCCTTACACCATTACCATATCTTATTGCTTACTGTAGCCTTAAAATAAGTCTTTATATCAGGTGGTATTAGCCTTCTAGTTTTGTTCTTAACTTTCAAAATCATTTAGGTACTCTAGATTCTTTGCATTTCCATATGAATTTTAGAATCAGCTTGTCAATATCTCTCTCACACACATGAACTCACACACACACACACGCGCACACACACACACACACACACACAAAGCCTGCTAGGATTTTATCAGATTTGTACTGAATCTATAAATCATTTTGGAGAGAACTGACAATTGTATTTCTCTGTATGTGCAACACTTGAAAATTAAAGATGATGCCACTTACAATAGCATCAAAAACATGAAATACTTAAAAATAGGTCTGATAAAGATGTGAAAGACCTGTTCAGTGAACACTACAAACAATGCTGAGGTAACTACAGAAGACCTAAGTAACTGAACTGATATGCCTTGTTCATCAATCAAATACTCGATATTGGAAGGATTTCTTCTTCCTTTTAATAATAGAAAGTCATCACCTCTTAGTTTCTCTTGGAGGTAGGTGTGGCCATTTGACTATGTTCTGCCTAAAAGAATCTAAGCAGAAGAAATATGTGTAAACTCTGGGTCATATCTTTTTCACTTTCTGTTTTTCCCTTCCCGTGGGCCTGTGAGGATGAAGTCAGCACTTTAGGGCAATGCCTATTCACTGTGGTCCCCTGACCAGCAGCAACAGCATCACCAAGGGACTTGTTAGAAATGCAAATTCTTGGTCCCTACCCCAGAGCTATTGAATCAGAAACTGGAGTTGGGGCCTAATACTCTGTTTTTAAAAGCCCTTCAGCTGGTCCCAGTGTGTGCTAACATTTGAGAAGAGCCACCCTCCGGACTGCAGAGCATTAACTAGAACCTGGTTGGTTGAATATCCCTACAGAGCAGAGTTGCCCACTATCCCAGGATTACCAGCTCACCTCCAACCTCTCAGATGACAGAGAAATAAACTTCTCTTGCTTGAGGCTTTTATAATATTTGTCTCTCTGTTACCCCAGCTTACCCCTATCCCTAACCATATCTCCATCTTACCTCTGTGTGATAGCATCCTGCCCTTGGGTCAGGGGCGATTCTCTTCTCAGATAAACTGTTTATCTCAGTGATAGTATCAGGGAATCACTTCATGCCAAGGACTGGGCTAACAAGGACTGTTCGCTGGTGGGTATATCATAGTAGTAGCTAGTACCATTCCTATATCAATTTTGACATTTTGAAAAGTTGGATAAATAATAAAGTTACATTAATATGCTATATTCAAATAGATACAACTTATAAATTGTCATATATAAGTCAGTCATAAAAATTAGAGTATGAAATGTATTTTCTGCCACTTTCCCTTTTTGTGTAATTCCTTTTCTTTTTCTCTAACTCTGAAGAGAGACTATGAGGTTTCTTTTTTTCCTTCCAAAGTGTTTACTTTTTCCAATTCACTCCCATCATGTAGGTACTTTAGTTGTCAATAGCAGCAAGAACTACCCAGAAGACTCTTTAAAGGAATTAAAAAGGTATGAATAGCCCTAGTCACTAAAAGGAATAGAAGTAATGCTTTAAATAATATTCACACTTGATCATTTTAAATCAAATCTTCAAGTGGAAAAAAAGAGAAAGAATTATAACCTGGAAAAAATGTATTGTTTTAATTAGATAGTTGGATATCTATATCTATATCTATAAATATATTTAGATAGATAGATAGATGATAGATAGATAGACAGATATGCATAAAGGTGCTTCAAATATAGTGAAAGTACAGTCCAATAACTCTCAGTGGAAATTCCTCAGTGGTTCATCATGAAGCACTTATGATGCTTGAATGAGTCTGTCAAACATCTTGAATACTTCCTGGTGACAGGAGATTCAAGCGTTCACAACTCATTCAATATTCTACTTATTTGTTAAGCACCTACTCTGTATCAGGCAGCCTCTTCAATTTTTGAACAACTATAATTGTTTAAAAGTTGTAACTCACACTGGAATGAAAACCTCCTTGTAAACACCTTCAACACAGCTCCATTGCAGAAACACAGTGTGCTAAGAGCTGGGGTTATGGATACAACTACCTTCAGGAAGTTTACAGTGTCATGAGGGTAGGGATAAGTGATTCCAAGATGACCTCCTCATTCATGTACCTGGTACCTCTGTGCTCCTTGGACTCTGTCCTCAGGCCACCACTTTTTCCTCCTCCGCCTCCTCCTGACAATGGAATTAATCTGACGATGAAATTAATAAATGCCCGTGCACAGATGTACAAAGTGCTTCGAGAACATGGAGGAAGAAGCCACTAACTGCTAAAGGAGTGGTCAGAGAAGGCTTCAGAGAGAACATGGTATTAGAGAGAGTTCTAATAATTATTGTGAGTAGGAATCAAAAGAAAAAGAACATTCCAGGTCTAAGGAAGAGTATGTACAGGCAAGAAGGCATAAGACAGGGTGATAGATTTAGGAAAATTCAAATAGCTCGGTACGTCCAAAATAAAAGGCTGTGGGATAAAAGGTATGACTGGCACAAATCTACAAGACCGGACAAATTAAGAAGGGACTTGTACATCGTAAGGAGTTTGGTACTTCATTCTCTAGACACTGGGGCATCGGGAAAGGATGTTCGGTTCTGATTAGAACAATTACTCTGACTGAAGTATAGAGAATGACTCAGAGAAAGGGGAAAACATAGAAAGAATAGAGAAGAGAGCTGTAAAGTGTTTATAAGTTTCTTCCTGTTTCTTTCTCCTACGCTCTCTCTGCTTCTTCCTCTGCAAATAGGAAATATGTCTGAACCAAGGTAGTAGAAGTAAGGATATGGATGAACCAAAAGATTTGAGAGATGAAGTGAGATCATTATCAGGACTTAGGGACCAATTCAATATGGGGATTGAGGGAGAGGGCTCTCATTCTGCCCAGTGGAGCATCACAAAATTCTTCCCTATGATGACCTCTTCAGTCATTTGAGAATAATTATCATATTCTTTTCCTCACCACGCAAACAAACTAATCCTCATCTCTTCAACCTAAGAACAATAAAATGCCATTCCCCAGTCCTACTATCTTCCAGTGCTCACTTAGGTAAAGAGGATGGCTTATGTAAAATTTCTCCAACTCACTAATATACTCAAAACTCAGTAAGTTGATAGATTCACTCCTCTTCAGCCTATAGGTATTTACACCAGCCAAAACATCTCCCTCACTGTTCAGTTGTCAGGAAAATATATTAATGCTTCTAAATCAAGAACAAAAATAAAATCACTCAGAAATAAAGCTTAACATTTCATACTTTTGGCACTTAAAATATTCCTCTATTTGTGCTATCCTAACATGAGCATATGACTTGCAAAGTAAAGTAGCCATAAATCAGGCTACTATAACACCCCTCCTCGCAGACATTTGTCAGGAAAAATAATTAATATACTGGCTAAAAGAACACTAATAAAGCAGTGCATTTCTTTTCATTTGGTCCTTATTCAACAATGGCAAAGAGTTCCAAAGCAAAAGACAAAGAAAATTAGAATTATCATTACCCCATACCCAACCCTACTGATGAAGCACATTTCATGCTGCTGGCAACACTCCTGGACCCAATCTTTATTTTTAACCTATTGATCCTTTTCCATCAGTGGCGGACTTGTTCTGCCACAAGAGTTAGGTTTCCAAATTGGCCTTAGGGAGGCATGTGGGTTAGAAACAATATTGTCATTGGCCTCGTTTTGGCAGGATTGGTGGAAAATCAGACAACTGTTATGTTTTGGAGTTGTGGGCTACGAGTGCCCTCTGTTTTCCATTTTTGCTCCTGTCAACAGAATTACCAGATGGCCAAGAAGCCACTAGAATAGAAGTAATGTTCCGATAGAGTGGGGAAAGACCAACCCCTAAAGACTCTAACATCTATCCAGTGGCTTAAGACAGCAATCTAAATGTTGAGAGGTGAAGAGGAAAAAAAAAGAAAGAAAACATAGTAGAAACTCTAAAAAACCCACCCTTTCACCAGCATATCTTGTCTTTTTAGAGCAATAAATTCATCGCATACCCCAGCACTCTCAAAATATCTCACCCATCCTTCCAAATGTCAGCCCTTTTGCTCGGTGAACCACAATCACCTGAAAGGTTTGTAAGACTCTTCCTAAACCCCCACAGTGGGTCCACAGTGAAGCACAGTAATCTGAAATTTTAAAAATCCTTCCAGGTGATTCTAATAGTCACACTGGAGACCATTCAGGAGAGTTCTACCTACAGGAAGAATTTTCAAGTGAGGGTGCTGAACAGGGATGTCATCAGTTGGGGAACCTTTCAGTTTATATACTTCCTCTGCTCCCACCCCCAGATTTCTTCTGTGCCAGTAAAGAGAAGGTATAGCACCCAGGGTGATCGTGATCCCCAAGTTGAAAACCAATACTCTTTGGAATGACGAGTCAAGGAACTGCCTGGAGAAAAAAAAATCATCTCTGACAGTGTGGACATGTAGAACTAGTAGAATTCAATCAGAAAACCTCATTACTTCTTCACTGTCGTCCTCAATTTTGGTTCATTCTATGGAGCTGATTCTTCCTTTCCTCCTGTAAGAAATTCTGAGAAGACGGAACTGGTTTTTCCAGGCATTCTCAGATAACAAAGTCATTTTGTCTGAAAAAGTCTCATTTTATGATTAAAAATCAAGTCAAAACTACAGGGTTTAAAGTTAAAATTTCCCTCGTTCCCCATTTCAACCTGCACCTCCCAGTTTGGACCTGCACGTTCAACTTTTTCTCAGTTTCCTCTCTTGCTTCTCCCCCCTCCTCTACCCAACTCTTGTCAGCTTCCCCTCGCCCATGAAAGCCTGAAAGTGGGACTGGGGTCAGAAGACAGAAGGGAGAAGTAAGGATACAGAGAGAGATGCCTTGCCTGACCAAAATTGATGCAATCTGACACTGGCTCCCTCTGGCTGGCTTGACTTACACAGCTGACCCTCGCTCGGGAAGTGCCATGGTCTCCTTGGAGACCCCTGCCCTCACTGAGACTGCTTACCTGCAGAAGTAGAATTCATTTGCTCAGGTTCATGACTCACAAGTCCTCCATCCAGTTCCTGATTTCCCCCACACACCTGCAGCCTTTCTCAGATGAGCTCCCCTTGTCCTCTCTACCCCAAGATACCTGGGCAGCATTCTAAGGCAGTTCGAAGCCAGCTTTCTTTCTCACATGTGGCCCACCTTTAACTCACGGAAGAGACTCGTGTGTCATTCCCTGTCCCACCATCAAGGCAGGAAGCTCTAGCCGGAGCATCTTACTTTTAGGTGCTCCAAGCCTGTCTCGGACACCAGTCAACTGCATCCCCCGGACTGCAGAGAACAACATCAGGATCTCCAATGTATCCCTTTGAAGCCCATTTTGCTTGACTTGAGGTATAGAAGAGGTCTTTCCTTTAGTCCATCTGAATAAGGGAAGAGGATAAGCGGCGTACTAAAAACGATCTCTAAAAACTCTCCTATCTGGGGCGCCTGGGGGACTCAGTCGTTAAGCGTCTGCCTTCGGCTCAGGTCATGGTCCCGGGGTGGTGGGATCGAGCCCTGCGTCAGGGTCCCTGCTCGGCGGGAGGCCTGCTTCTCCCTCTCCCACTCCCCCTGCTTGTGTTCCCTCTCTCGCTGTGTCTCTCTCTGTCAAATAAATAAATAAAATCTTTAAAAAAAAAAAACCTCTCATATCTGCAGCCACCTCCTCTTGATCTCTCCAACTTCCTTCATAGATTAGAAGTGGATCCTCTGTAAAATCAGTTCGTATCAGCCATCTTCTCAAAATGTGTTTAAGAGAGCTTGCCCCCCGCAACCCCGCACCCTTGGCACACAGTGCTTCTATTGTCTTTAGGTCTTAGATGAAACAGGGCTTTAAAGAGTCCCGTTTTGCAACTGGGTGGCTAAAATCCTAGTCCTTTGGACTGCCAGACTGAGAAGGGTAATGGATTTCCATTAGAGGATCTGAACATGCCTGTATTCAGTTGGCTCTTTGACATTTGAAGTCTGGGCAGACTGGCGGGTCCCATTTGCCAAGGAGCAATTACTTCTGTAGTAATTAGGTCTGAAATCATGTTGCCTCTTTGAATCAAAAGCAGTTATCTGCACAAGATAACATTCAACCAGTGCAGACAGAGAAGAGTAAATAAACAACCAATGTTTCTTCAACCAAGCAGCACTGAATTTCATAGCAGATAAAGATTTTGAGAGTATTAAACATCATAAGACTATAATCATAAGGATCCAAAGAGATTTATTAATTAAAGCCAAAATCTGGAAACATTCCCTGAAGTTATTATTTATATTGTAATAGAAAGGGAACAGAGTGACAAAAGGGGGAAAAGAAGAAATCTTAAGTAGTAAACTGAAAAGCAAAATCATAAAAAATTTAGATATACCAAGGATTCTAAAGATCAACAAGTTTAATTCTTGTTTCACACAAAATAATAACAATAGTAATAGGCAACCCTAGCGAGCATTTACTATGTCTTAAGCACCTTATATATGTTATTTCATTTAATCATAAGAAAGGCTGTAGTAGATTTGATTATTGTTCTTGGGTCTTCACTCCCTCCCTCTTTCTGCTCTGGACCTTACAATGCACTATAGTGGGGAAAGTACATTTCTCCCCCTCTTCCCCCATTGATATTGGACTTGGCCATATGATTTGCTTTGACTAATGTGTTGTTAGCACATGTAACACAAGTAGAGGAATTATGTGTGTTTGATTTGACTTGTCATCTTGCATTCTTGATATCATTGCTGATCCAAGGAGAATTAAAAAAACATATGGAACAAACCTAAACTCAACCTGAAGCCTAGAGCCAAAGCCGACTAATGAGCATCCTGAAACAGATATGCCCCAACAAACCTGCAGACCCATGAGCTAGGAAAATTAATGCTGTGGTAAGCCACTGAGTTCAGGGCAGATTGGTATGTGGCATTATTTTGGCAACAGCTGACTAATTTGGAGGCCTAGACAAAGAGAAAGAATTTGTGCTCATCACCAGGACTGAAATACAGTTCAAAAGAGTCATATTTCCAGTTTTCCCCATTCTACCTATTTGTCTCAACTTAGATACCTTGATTCTAACCTGTGCTTATTGCTGGAAGTTAAATATTTTATTTGGGAAAAAGTTCTACAAGGAACTCACAGAAATTCTGATTACTAAAAGAACTAAAAGATGTGTCCCCCCCCCCCTTTTTGGGGGGGGGGGGTGGGGACGGTGGCTCTGGGTAAGATGTAAAGACAGACATCTACAGTTTGACTCAAGCAACACATCAGCTTTAGGATGAACGAGAATAAAGTGGATCAGTAAAGGTTTTTCATGCAAGGGCGCCTGGGTGGCTCAGATGGTTAAGCGTCTGCCTTCGGCTCAGGTCATGGTCCCGGGGTCCTGGGATCGAGTCCCGCATCAGGCTCCCTGCTCCTTGGGAGTCTGCCTCTCCCTCTGCTTCTCTCTCTCTCTCTCTCTCTCTCTCCCTCCCCCTCTGTCTCTCATGAATGAATGAATAAAATCTTAAAAAAAAAAAAAAGTTTTTCATGCAAAATGGACCATCAACTCCGAGGACCAGAAACATATAAATTTTTGGTATTAATTTAAGGGTGTTTGTTGAGTGCTTATGCAATAGTAAGCTAAGGGCAAAGGTGGCTGTCGGGAATGGGTACTCAGGGAGCAGCTAAAAATAAAAGTATGAGAAAGAGAGATCTTCCTTTGAGAAATTTTATCATCATTAAAAAGAAATTCTCAGAGGTTCAAATTCATTGTTTCAAATCCCAAAACATTCAGAACTGCATGGAAAGTCATAATTTGCTTAAAAAATAAATTTCTAATTTGCTAACAAACTAAAACATCTGCCCCCACACACACTAGATGAAACCTACAGCAAACATCAACATAATGGTGAGAATTTTAAAGCATTAAGTTTAAAATTAGAAATAGGACAAAGAAGGCTGATACCATCACTTTTTTTTCTTTAAATTTTTTGTTATGTTAATCACCATATATTACATCATTAGTTTTTGATGTAGTGTTCCACGATTCATTGTTTGTGCATAACACCCAGTGCTCCATGCAGAACGTGCCCTCTTTAATACCCATCACCAGGCTAACCCATCCCCCCACCCCCTCCCCTCTAGAACCCTCAGTTTGTTTTTCAGAGTCCATCATCTCTCATGGTTCGTCTCCCACTCCGATTTACTCCCCTTCATTCTTCCCCTCCTGCTATCTTCTTCTTCTTTTTTTGTTTTCTTAACATAAATTGCATTATTTGTTTCAGAGGTACAGATCTGTGATTCAACAGTCTTGCACAATTCACAGCGCTCACCATAGCACATACCCTCCCCAGTGTCTATCACCCAGCCACCCCATCCCTCCCACCCCCTCACCACTCCAGCAACCCTCAGTTTGTTTCCTGAGATTAAGAATTCCTCATATCAGTGAGGTCATATGATACACGTCTTTCTCTGATTGACTTATTTCACTCAGCATAACACCCTCCAGTTCCATCCACATCATTGCAAATGGCAAGATCTCCTTCCTTTTGATGGCTGCATAATATTCTATTGTGTATATATACCACATCTTCTTTATCCATTCATCTGTCGATGGACATCTTGGCTCTTTCCACAGTTTGGCTATTGTGGACATTGCTGCTATAAACATTGGGGTGCACGTACCCCTTCGCATCCCTACATCTGTATCTTTGGGGTAAATACCCAGTAGTGCAATTGCTGGATCGTATGGTAGCTCTATTTTCAACTTTTTGAGGAACCTCCATACTGTTTTCCAGAGGGGTTGCACCAGCTTGCATTCCCACCAACAGTGGAGGAGGGTTCCCATTTCTCCGCGTCCTCGCCAACATCTGTCGTTTCCTGACTTGTTAATTTTAGCCATTCTGACTGGTGTGAGGTGGTATCTCATTGAGGTCTTGATTTGGATTTCCCTGATGCCGAGCGATGTGGAGCACTTTTTCATGGGTCTGTTGGCCGTTTCTGATACCATCACTTCTGTACCTATTATACAGGTTCTCTGAACCAGTAAAATAAGAAAGAAAAAAGAAGTCGAAAGCATGAGAACTGGAAAGGAAAAATCAACAACCATCTTTATTCACAGAATGTATGATTATGTATATATAGAAAACTCAAAAGATTATATAGATAAACTATTAGAACTATCCAAAGATTTTAACAAGGTAGCTGATTAATATTAATCAATATTAAAAAGTCAATTATACTTTTATATACCAGGAACAGATATTTAGAAGATATAGCTTTTAAAAATATCACTTAAGGGCGCCTGGGTGGCTCAGATGGTTAAGCGTCTGCCTTCGGCTCAGGTCATGATCCCAGGGTCCTGGGATCGAGTCCCGCATTGGGCTCCCTGCTCCTTGGGAGCCTACTTCTCCCTCTGCTTCCTTCTCTCTCTCTCTCCCTCTCTCTCTCTCCTCCTCTGTCTCTCAGGAATAAATAAATTTAAAAATCTTAAAAAAATATATCACTTAAAAGCCAACAATTTTAAAAAAGTGTGTGAATAGATTTAATAAATCTTTGTAAGATCACCAAGAATAAAAATATAATACTTTACTGAAAGGCATAAAATATAAATAAATGAGAGATATACTACTTTCATGGGTTATATAAACACATATGTATTGCAACCATGTCAATTATCACTAACATGTTCTATATATTCAATTTAGTTCCATTAATAGTCCAGTAATGTTTTATGAGTCATTAAAAGCTATTTTAAAATTCACATGTAGATTAATGGATGAATAGAGAGATTGATAGTTATGTGACAAATCAATATAGTAAAATGTTCACTGTAGCATCTAAGTAGTGAGTTCAGAGGTGTTAGCTTACTACACAATTCTTTCAACTTCTTTTCATTTTTGAAACTTTTCATAATGAAATGTTGAGGAGAAATCATATGAAAAGGTCAAGGACTAGAATAGGCCAGACACTCCTGAAAAGAAAAAACCAGGTACTTTACCTTATAGGAAAAGTTTGAATAAAAGTTAGAGAGGGTGGCATTGGTTTGAGAATAGAAAAATGAAAAAATGGAATATAATAAAGTGTAGGCATTTATGAAAACTTGATTTATGGCAGATCTGACATTATAGATCTTGGGGAAAGGACGGACCACTCAATAAATGGTGCTAGGAAAATTAGCTATGCCTATTAAAAATAATAAAAATATTAAAGACAAAACGTTAAAACTTAAGAAAAAAAGTAAATACATCTTCTAACTATCTTTGTAAAGGGGAAAGGGTATTTTTTTTTAGTGACAAACAAGCATAACCCATAAAGAAGAAGATAAATGTATTGTAAGATAAATTTTATTACATTAAAATTAAAAACTACTGTTCAACAAAAGATGGCATTAAGAAAGCAAAAGACTGAGGTGCCTGGCTGGCTCAGTTGGAAAAGCATGCAAGTCTTGATCTCGGGGTCACGAGTTCTAGCCTCACATAGGGTATAGAGATTACTTAAATAAATAGAATTTTTTTTAAAAAAGAGCATAAAAGATTATTCTACAATCTGGAAACAGATTACTTTTCAACTCATATAACTCAGTAAAGAATAATATCCATATTTTATAAAGAAATTCTATAAATCTTTGAGGAAAAGGACAAATAACCTTATAGAAAAAATGGACAAAAGACACACAGGCATCTCACAGAAGATAAAGTACAAATAGACCATACATATATTAAAACATGTTCAAATCATTAGTCATAGAGGAAATACAAATTAATACCAAATGAAATGTTTTAATTGGGCAATAGGTGTGTGAATGATTTATTTTATTGATGTTTTTAAACTGTACACATATATGCTATTTTCTATATGATATGATTTACCATACATGGCTCTTAAACATATATGTCTTAAACAAAAATTTTAAGTGCAAAAGGATATTGAAAAGCCTAATAAGGAAGCAAAAATCTAAAAATCTCAATAGGGTGGAAAGAGATAGGCAAACTCCCTTAGAAATCTTAACATTTCAGTGTCCTTTGACTTTCACAGAAATAAGCCAAAACAAAGGTGGCACGGACTTACAATGTACTTTAGTAAATTTCCTAAACTTTCCATAAAGGATAATCTAGTAGCTTAAAAACCACATAGGAGTTGATGAAGCCTTATTTATTACTCTCCTTGAAATTTATGAATGGTGCTTAAGTATGTCTTTCTGTCTTAGGAAAGAGAGCAAAAGATGGAAACTGACCAAATATCCTTTTTTCCTCCCTTTCCTCATTCCTTCTTCCTTCTCGATGTCCCTTCCTCCTTCCCTCTCTTCTTTCCTTTCCCATCTCTCCCTCCTTCCATCCTTCTTGTCTCCTTCTGCATTTATTTTCTATTACTGCAGAACAAATTACCAAAAAAAATTAGCAGCTTAAAACGAAACAAAACAGGGACTCCTGGGTGGCTCAGTCGTTAAGCATCTGCCTTTGGCTCAGGTCGTGATCCCAGGGTCCTGGGATCGAGCCCCGCATCGGGCTCCCTGCTCAGCGGGGAGCCTGCTTCTCCCTCTCCCTCTGCCCTTCCCCCCACTCATACTTGCTCGCTCTCTCTCTCTCTCTCTAATAAATAAAATCTTTTAAAAAATTAATTATTTCACAGTTTCTGTGGGTCAGGAGTTTGGTCACAGATTAACTACATACTCTGCTCAGGGTCTCACCAGGCTGAAAACAGGGTGTGGCCAGGACTATGATCTCATCTGTGACTTAGGATCCTCCTCCAAGTTCATTCAGGATGTTGGCGAAATTCAGTTCCTTGTGGTTGTAGGACTGAGGTCCCAGTATTCTTGCTGAGTATTGGTTGGGGGTCACTCTCAGTTCCTAGAGGCTGCCCTCAGGTTCTAACTACAAGGTCCTCCTACAACATGCAGCTTACTTCTTCAAAGTCAGCAGATGAATCTCTCTCATGGTTCAGATCTCTCTTCTTTTATGGGTTCACCTGATTAGGTCAGGCCCTCCTAGGGTAATCTCTGTTTTGATTCACAGAAATTCAACTGACTACAGACTTTAATTACAGCTGGAAACCACAAATTATTTAAGATGTGTGAAACACAGAGTGACAGGTGGCAAGTGGGAGAAAGCTAAAGATATAGAGGCTAAGTCACACAGGACTTTGTATGCCATATACAGAATGTGGCCGTTGTCTTAGCAACAGTTAGAAACCACTGAAGGAGTGAAGGTTTTTAAGAACAAAAATGTTAGAATGGAAGGGTCAGATCTGCATTCTAGAAGGATGGCTCTAGGGAAGAGTAAGATAAAGAGGGCAATTTAAGGGGCCTCTGGGTGGCGCAGTCAGTTGGGTGTCTGACTCTTGGTTTTGGCTCAGGTCAAGATCTGTGGGTCTTGACACCAAGTCCCACCTCAGGCTCCCAGCTCAGTGAGGAGTCTGCTAAAGTTTCTCTCTCCCAGCTCCCTGCACTTGCTTGCACTCTCTCTCTCCCTAAAATAAATTAATTAAAAAAAGAAGAGGGCAATTTACTTGAGCAAGTATTTGTGGGACAAAGGGGGAATATGTAGCAAAAAATAACTCTAAAAGCTATTCCAAAATACTATGGCATGTTCTCAGAAATTCTTTAATTTGAAAAAAATTATGTAGCATTCTATGCTATGCCCAGGAGCAAAGCTTATAACCAGAAAAACAAAAACAAAAACAAAAACCCATGACCCTCCTCCTCTAGCCCTACCACAGATATACACACATGGCTCTTGATTAAATAGTTGAGAGAGAGTAAAAGTCAAAAGGCAAAAGAGAATAAAATTTAGGGGAGAAAATTAACACACTTCAATTCATACTACATCTTCATCTATTATTGCCAGGTAGGGTAAAATTTCATTCTGTCCCTGAACTCAAAGGGATACAGGAAACGCGGTCAGTTACAAACGTCATTGTATCCACAGGATAAATTGTTCAGGAGAAGAACAAACATGCCTGATGGCGAGATTGAGCAAAATTTTTCCCAAGGAACCTCTGTTATTTTAAGTAATACACCAAGCGTTGAAAGAGGTAAAAATAGAGAAATGACCAGTGCACAGCTGGGTTTGCCAAAAAAGGTCTCCTGTTGAAGGAAAGACAGACTAGGTCTCTACAGAGAGAAGGGGCAAATCCTAGTAATAAATTTATCTCCATATGCGGCATTCGATTACTTCTCATTCAATTTGTCAAAGTGCTTATTTTGTGATTGGAGCATCCCATGTGTATACTAAACTGCTAACTTCATCTCTTGACTGATTTGTAAATCTTGGTCCTTTTCAGGGATTAACTACTTGCTAAATTCATTTATCAAAATTAAAACTAGGTTTTCAGAATGCTGCCCTCCAAATCCCAAGAAACTGTGAAAGATTAACCTTTTGCAGATCCTTCCAGACTGAATACCAGTGGGTAACATCAATGCAAGTGATTAATACGAGCTATGTAAGGGCTGGGGGAGATGCTGACAGACATTTCCCCCAGGTGACAGCATGAGTCATCTCCTGATCAACCTAAGAAAACACACACCCTGATACTCTCCATACTAATGGAACATTTCCAATTCATATTAGAATATCCATAGGAATTCTGTTTTGCCCTAGCACCAGAGGCTTTTACAAATGTACCAGGTCTCCTTGATGCTGTAAAGCAGAATTCATTAACTCAACCTTTTTTAATCATTCTAGAAGAATCAGTAGCAGCAGCAGAAGGAAACATCAAATCCAGAATCAATTAGTCATAGCTCTTCTGGGATGCCATTCTGAAGGAAGGACGCTCGACATTTTTTTATCCCGCTGACCCCTGACCCATCTGAGTTGTACACAATCTATGTATTCTTCACAAGGAAGCACACTCCTCCTCTGGCTTCTTTCTCCTTGTCTATTTACAGCCTGTGGTGCTATCTTGGGGCCTTAGAGGCATTTCAACCAAACATCCACATTCACACAAAATGTTCCCACACCTTCCCAGTACAATCCTTGACATTTTCTCTTCCCTCCCTGAGAGGCGCGTGCGGCAAACCTGCTTCTTCTTGCATGTGAAATGGTAGCTGCGCTCGTTAATGGTTCCCTCAGATCCTTGCCCTCCTTTATTTCTCAAAACAAACTCTTTGCCTCAGTTCGTAACAGGTCTGATGATGCCCTAAGTAAAGTGCCATCATGGCTTTGTTTCCCACTGAAGGGTACAGGTTAGACCCAGATGGAGATACAAAACGGCATGTACACTATCAAAGACTTTAGAGATTGATTGGATTTAATAGACGAGAGTGTTAGGTGACCCAAATATCTAGCTTGGAAAACTGAATGGATGGTGACGGAGACCCAGAACTCATAAGACAGAACTGTTTCAGAGTGCCTGCAGAGTTCCAGATTGATATATGTTGCAAGCCAATTAAAGTTGAGGGACTGGAGCACAAGAGAAAATTTGAGACTAGCTTTAGAGAATCTGGAGGCATCGGCACAGAGTTAGAAATGGTGCTGAAGCTATGGAAATGGATAAAACCAGGCAGAGCCTATTAGGGGTGAGAAGAGGGGAGCAGGGAAACCATGAGCAGCCGGGAAATTTAAGAGATAGAAGCCAGCCAAAGAAACAAAGAAGCAACAGTGAAAAAAATCAAGAGGAGAACTGGAAGAGGTGTTCCTGGAAACACCAGAAGACAGAATCCAGAAGAGCAGAGCCTGGCACATTTGGGGATGATCAGTTGTGCCCGTAGCTATAAAAAGAGCATGGAAGATGGGCCACTTGTTTTTGACCATCAGAACCTCTAGAGAGAAGAGTTTGAGGCACACAGGTGAGGACTGAAAGCAAATTGTTGCACCAGGACACATGGACCAGCAGGCATAGCACCCCCTCCCACTTGCCCCACACCATGAATTATTTTAGGATAGTGAGACCAGAACACAAGGACCAATGGAAAAGTCAATCTAAAATAAAGGAGAAAAGATCACCAGTGCAGTCCAGGCCGGCTGCAGAAAGAATATGCCTTAGAGTTTAGGAAGCACAGTAGAGGTTTGAAACAGGACAATAAAACATATTAAGGACAAGAAAAATGATGATCTGATCTGTATTGATACCGGTATAATTTTTTTTTCCATCAGTGTTCAGAAGCTCAGCAAAAGAAACAAAGAAAGCAAGTGGTTAGCTTCACCTTCAAATGTTTTAGAAAATTACAAAATGCTTCGCTACTCATTTTAAAAATTGACATCAATCACAAAAATCTAGACTCTAGGAAACTACAGGAAAAATAACTTAGTTCCCTCAACAAATAAGTTGCAAGTTGAAAAAGAGAGAGAAAGCTGGGAATATATATAGTAAAAAATATGAGGGAAAAAAAATCAACCGGTTACAGTGTATGTACTTTATCTGAATACAGATTCCAAAAGACAAATTTAAAGTAATATTTAAAAATGTACATAGGGGAGGCATTGGAAATTTGAACATTAACTGGATTTTGTAATATTAAGGAACTGTTAACATTTTTGGAGTAATATTGGCTGTTCTGTTTAAGAGTCCTCGTGTATGAGAGATACATACAGACATATTTACAGATGAACTTGTTACAGAACTGGAGCTTGCTTCAAAATAATTTGAAAAGCAGGGAAATGGGTGGAGATATAGGTAAAATAAGATTGGCCATGAACTGATAACTTCACAGCTGGAAAATAGGTACATAGGGATTCACTGTACTATTCTGTGCCCTTTCATACAGGTTTCCATTTTTCTACAACATGTTTTGTTTAATTCCATGACAAAGCTCTATTCACTGAATAATGGAAAAATTGCATTACTTCAAATGACGGCCAGTTAAGGAGGACACAGAAAAGGGAAGACATGTAAGGCAGAAATGGGCAGAGAAATTAAAAGGACTGAAACACAGAGAAAGGCATAAATATAAACAGAAAAAGAGGAAGCAACCAGAGTGAAGGACAGACTTGTGTACTGACATTACCACCTTGTGGTCTTTTAGGATATTGCCCCCAAATATGCAAACCATGATGTTTTTTCACACCTGTAGGCATTTGTGGGGTTATCGAGTCTACCCCTGCACCAGGTACAACTGAGTTAAAGCCCATCCCTAAGCTTCAGTCTGGAGGTTTCTCATTTGTAACTTAAACTTTCTTGACTCTTCTAATATTTTTAGATCTTACCTCCACTCATTGTCACAATGTCCCTACATTTACTAAGCTTTATTGTCCAAAATTTTTTATATATTCATGGTTAGCTCCTAATTTGGTATTTCAGGACTTTATGAACAGATAGAACCTCGTTCACTTTATCCAAACCCCTAATGGTTTGTTTAATTAAAAAAAAAAACAGTTTTACAGAGGTATAACTGATATGCAAAAACTGGACATATTTAATATATACCATTCGATGAGCTTGGAGACATGCACACACCCATAAGACCATCACCACAATCAAGGTAATAAACATTCATCACCTACATTTATATCCTCTTTTCATCATTTTATCTCCAGCTTGACTAATCTTAATTTCTTTTTTTTAATGATTCTATTTATTTATTTCACAGAGAGAGAGAGCACAAGCAGGGGGAGCAGCAGAGGGAGAGGGAGAAGCTGGCTCCCCGATGAGCAGGGAGCCCGATGCAGGGCTCGATCCCAGGACCCTGGGATCATGACCTGAGCCGAAGCCAGACGCTTAACAACTGAGCTACCGGGGCGCCCCTTAATCTTAATTTCTAACTCCTCTTTGAGCTTCCTTCTCACCTTTCTCTAACCTTTCCCCACTCCACAGAAGTCATTTTTCTTGCAGTGTATGACAAAGCAGCTTGGTGTATTCCTAGAGTATGGGGGAGGGGGGACCATAAGACAAAGGAAATGGTTAGGAATGCAGAACCGAAGGAATTCTAAAGCTAAAAAGGCCCCACTACTCAACCAATGACCCACACCAGAACACTCCACCTCCCTCACACTCAACAGCCCTAACAGCCCAAATGCTCTATCATCTGTGTTACCTTTTTTTAAAATTGAGGGATAGTATAAGTTTATTGAGTGATAGTACAAAACTCCCAAAGAGGGAGGAGACCCAAGAGGGTTGCCCCACCTGTGTTAACTTTTAAATCAATCCTCTCCGTCCACATTCTTCCTGTGTGAGCATTTGCTGTCTGGCTGCAAACAGACTGCATTAGACTCTAGCTGGCCTCCCTGCTTCCAGTCAGCAGCCTCTCCAGCTGACCCTCCACGCTGCATCCACTTACTTCTCCAAAACGGAGCTCTAACCATGTGACTCTGTTTAATACCTTCCGGCACTCCTCGACACCCACAAGGAAAGAATCGTAAATACTGACACCCAACCTCTGCCAACCTGCATAACCCAGTTTCTGCTGCTTTCTAGTCTCATAACCCAATTTCTACTGCCGTTCTCCCAACTTACACACTCTGCTGCAGCCACACCAGGCTACTTGCTGTCCCCAACAAACCACTCTGTGCTTCCCACTTCCTTGCCTTGGCACATATTGTTATCACTTTCCAAAAACCCATTTTTATGCCTGGCTAACGCCTAATCTTGGCTTGTCTTAACTCTGACACTGAGTTAACACTCAGACCTAACACTCAGAGCTGACCTCACTTCCCAGTTGAGGGTTCCCAAATAGCTCATTCACACTATGACTCTTTTTTAAGATTTTTTTAATTTATTTGACAGAGAGAGAGAGAGAGAGGGTGCACAAGCAGGGGGAGCAGCAGAGGGAGAGAGAGAAGCAGGCTCCCCGCTGTGCAGGGCTCCATCCCAGGACCCTGGGATCATGACCTGAGGCGAAGGCAGATGCTTAACCGACTGAGCCACTCAGGCGCCCCGCCCCCGCCTCCCCCCCCCCCAGCTATTACTCTTAACTCACAGTATCATAAGAATGTGTTTCCTAGTCTCTCTAAACCCCTGTCTTCAGTCCCCTTAAACTCAAATGTAAGGTAACCCGAACAGTGCTATGTTCTCTCTCCTTACCCACGCGGGATACGTTCCAAGACCCCCGTGGATGCCAGAAACTACAGACAGTACTGAACCCTATACATACTATTTTTTCCCTATGCATACATACCTGTGATAAAGTTTAACTTATAAATTAGGTGCAGTAAGAAGTTAACAATAGCTAATAACAAAAGAGCAATTATAACAAGATATTGTAATGAAAGTTATGTGAACGTGGTCTCTCTCTCAAAATATGTTATTGTACTGTACTCACCAGTCTTCCTGTGGTGAAGTGAGACCATAAAATGCCTACGTGACGAGATGGAGTGAAGCAGCTATTATGACGTAGTGCTACATACTATTGACCTTCTGCCGATTTGTCAGAAGGAGGATCATCTGTTTCTGGACTGCGGTTGACCAGGGGTAACTGAAACCACGGAAGGCGAAACTGCCGATAAGTGGGGGGGATTACTGGATTTACTTAAGCATTCCCAGAACTTAGCCCAGTGGCCGGAAAGGCATGCGTATGGATTGGCTGCCTTCTACCCTAAAGCTATTTGTGGGAATCTAATCTCCAAAATATAGGGGGTGAGAAATAAAGTGGGTGGCCAAAGCTTTAATGAAGGAAAGAAGATACCATTCGGGACTTACTGGATTGCTGTTTTTTTAATAATTAGCCAGTGTTGCAAGGATCTTCAAATTTCAGGTAGGAGTAAAACTGTGTTCAAGTCTTCTGGAAGTAAATACAAAAAAAAATTATCAAAAATATGCACATCGGGGAGCCTAGGTGGCTCAGTTGGTTAAGTGTCCCACTCGGTTTGGCTCAGATCATGATCTCAGGGTCATAAGACGGAGCCCCACTTCAGGCTCGGCACTGAGCGTAGTTACTTGAGATTCTTTTCCCCCACCCCTCCCTCCTGCTCTGCTCCTCCCCCTGTTCACGTTCATGCTCTCTTTCTCTTTCTCTCTCAAATAGATAAAATATTTTTAAAAAATTATGCACATCATTAGACCCAGAATTCTACTTGTAAGAATTGAAATTAATAATGCACACAAAGGTTTAGACATAAGGGTGTTTGTCACAGCAGTATTAAGTTCTTTTTTAAATCTAGGAACCCAAAATATCCAGAACAGGAGCTTAGCAAAGCAAATTGTGGAATGGAATTCTAGGCAGCCATTAAAAATGATATAGTATGAAATGGAAAATTATTCTCCTAAAAAACAAAAAACAGACACTGGTTATAAAACAACCATGGTCAATTGTGTGTGTGTCTGTCTGTCTTTCTGTCTGTGTGTTCATTCCTATGGTGGACTAATGCAATAGATTTATGTACATACATACACCTATAAACACAAGATAACCATGCATAACGGAAATTTGGAAAATATATATACCAAAATGAAAATAGGTTTTTAAATAATTTGTTGGCTTCTCGGGGCACCTGGGTGGCTCAGTTGGTTGAGCGACTGCCTTCAGCTCAGGTCATGATCCTGAAGTCCCGGATCGAGTCCCGCATCGGGCTCCCTGCTCAGTGGGGAGTCTGCTTCTCCCTCTGACCCTCCCCCCTCTCAGGTGCTCTCTCTCTCTCATTCTCTCTCTCTCAAATAAATAAATAAAATCTTTAAAATAAATAATTTGTTGGCTTCTCTATTTTCTAATTTTTCTCCAGCGAACAGGTATTATCTTTATAATAAGGGGGAAAAATAAAGTGGTGGGTTTTTTTAAAAGAAGAGGAAGAAGAAAGGAAAGGAGGCTGAGTCCCCGAGGCCATCAGGAAAGCAGAACATAGGAAGCTGGCCTGAATTTAAAAGGGCATCTGAATCTCAATAACAGGAAGATCTATGGAATTTTACAGAAGGTTAAACCAAGTGGTCATATGTGCTGTAGTGTCAAATACTGAGATCAATATGTACTTGAGGTCAGTGTCGGTGAATGGAAATGATCTGGAGACAAGGGAGTTAGGAGGAAAAGGTGATGTGTGTCAATATTAGGAGTCAGACTTTTCACATAACCTTTCTTTCCTTGGTTTCACCCGCCCTACCCCCAACCCCCCACTCTGGCTCCATCCTTACTATAGGGACTTGAAGAATACTAGGAACTTACCTTTGTCCATGGAGAATAGGAAGGGTATCCATGGAGTTAGTGCAAGAAGAATATCCAGGCCATGTACCTGCCCAGTGTATCCTGATCTGCTTCACTAGACTTGGGCTTCCCTCTCCTAACCAGAGGTAAGTGGATAGATTGATTCTTGCCAAGTGCTTGGAAATTTAAGTTTAGGTTTCACCAAAAATTTTACACTGGTTGATTTACAAAGAAAACCAATAAAGAAACTATCTGCTCTCATTAGAATGGATATCACATATTCATTTTTAAAACCCCTTTGTTCTGAAAAAAAATTTTTAAAAAACTAAAACCATAATAGATGAAAGAGGAAGTTGAATGTTACAATGGTTCGTTTTTTGTGTTAACTTTTGACTGGGCCAAGAGATGCCCAGATAGCTGGGTAAACATTATTTCTGGGTGCGCCTGTGAGGGTGTTTCTAGAAGAGATTAGCATCTGAATTGGTAGACTGAGTAAAGCAGATGGCCCTCCCCAGTATGGGTGGGCATCATTCAATCTGTTGAGGGCCTGAAAAGAACAAAAAAGGCAGAAGAAGGAAAGATATGCAAGAGTAAACTAATCTTTCAAGAACCTTGGCTATGAAATTAAATACAGAAATGTGCAGGTAAAGGGAGGTAGCTACTTATTGTTATTTTGTTTCTCTGTTTTAAGGTAAGAAACTTCAGTATTCTCATGTCCTGTGAGGAAAGCTATTAAAGGGGAAATACTGAACATAAAGGAGAGGACACAGAGGGAGGCACTGGTATTGAACGAGATAAAGGGCATTAAAGCATCTCTACTTCTAAAGCTGCAGAAAAGCAGATGATGAGGATACATAATACTTGTAGTTTTGAAGATGTGATGTGGTGGGACTTTTTGATTCTTTGTTATACTGGAGGCAAGATCAACGCTAGAGAAAGAGGGAGGTACAGGGGTGAAATAGTGGTTTTTAGGAGCATGATATATTTTTGGAAGAATCACCACAAATAATGCCTTCTTGGAAAATACATATCCCAGGAGGTGTTCTCTGGGAAGCAGAAACAGAGACAAGTTGGGAGTACAAAGGATCACTGGAAAGTAACACCTATAAAAGAGGACTTAGGCCATCCCAGAAGCTTAGGGTTGTTCTCTTTTGTTGGTTGGACATTCAAAGGCAGCAGATCCAACTTGGTAGATAGGAATTCATGCTATTAAGTCCACACGTAGCCTCCATCACTGCTAATATGGCCACTTCATGTGTCTATCATACTAGCCCTGGGGTGGCCACTGGTAAAGGCTGGCTAATGTCAATGGCCAAGCCATTTTGTCTACCTGGTTGACTAGTGCCTCTACGATGGTGGATTCTACCTGGGGCATGTTAATGTATGACAGAAAGATCTTTACACTTTTGTCCACTCCCATATATTCATCTATATGTCTCTATCTCAGATCTTATCACTGATGTCTCAATCTCTATTCATCTCTGACCAGCTTGTCACTGCTTACTAATCCTTATATAGTATAACTTCCTTCCACCCAAAGTGGATAGCCTATTGTACCATATAGTACTCTGTCCACTGGAAATGTTTTCTTTCATCAATATTTTTTAAGACCACCCTCAGGGGTCACCCTGAGTGGAGCACTAATTCAGCTGCTGTCCATATCCAGCTTACATCTACATACCAAGCCAACCAGTCTATAAACCAAATTGAGGCTCATTCTCCTTCCTTCAGCTGGTCAGACAGGACCTCCCATATGACCATAGGTGTGAGTTAGAAGAGGGACAATGGTGCAAATATGATGACATAGGGGATAGGTTATCTGCTCAATCAATCTGCTTATATCTTTTGGTGCTGCTCATATTTTGTCCCAGATGTTACTACTGTTGTCAAAAACCAACCTCCATGCTTTGGAGGCAAAATATAACACAAAGACAGAGCTTAGGATAAAGAGGAACAATAGCTTTATTACTTTGCCAGGCAAAGAAGGCTTCAGCAGGCTATGGCCTTCAAAAACTGCAAGCCCTACAGAAAGCCATCCACTTTCTGCAAGAGCCGAACTGGCAAATTAGAGATATGACAGGGTCTACCATTTCTGCATCCTTTAGATCTTTAAGAATAGGACTAATCTCCACCATCTTCCTCAGGATGCAATAATATTTTTGATTATTCTATTGGCTTGAGTGGGGACAGTGCCAAAGTCTTCCACATGGCCTTCCCCACAAAGACTGACAAAACTTCATAGGCCAAGGATCCAATACAGAAGGTACTCCAACTTCTAAATATCTCAATTCCAAGTTTTCAATGGGTACTGGGAAAATTACCACCAAGAAATTTTATGAACCCAATGGATCCAATACAGCCAGACTTTGACAGGGACTCCACTTAGAGCCTGATTTCTACACCTCCCCACTCTAATGGGGGAACCATCATGATACTTCTGTTTCCAGTTATTACTCTGTGTTCAACAGACCTCAGATTTTCCAGGCAATTCCTCTTTCTCCAGTGTACATTCTCAATGTAGGTCCCTTCAAATAAGGACTGGCAAGTCATTGCAGTTTTTTTAACTATGGTGTTGCACTTACCATCCTCCTGACGATCAGGCCAACTCTTCTGTAAATGGATTTCAAATTTGAAAATTATTCTTAACAATTGGGCAGGAGATTTTTATTAGCAAAACTACCTCAGGCTTCTGCTCATCCAGTTTTGCTCTTATTTACATATAGTATGCTCATCTCTTTTGCCCCTCTTTAGCATCTCTGATGCTATTTTCTATTGACCATCTTCACCAGAGCCAATCCTTAGATGTATAGGGCTCTGAGCAAAGGTTTTGTGGAGCCTGGTCTGTATTTAAATTAGATTTAAATTGCAAAATTCATGGCCCCATGTGTAGTGACTTATCAATGAAGATTTAGCATAACAGTTAGAGAAGAGGTAATTACATATTGTTTTTCTGCCCTATCAGTGAACATAAGTATTCTTTGTAGTGTCCAGAAACCATCTCTTTGTGTTTAGGTTTAGGAACAATCTCCTAATTCTTTATTCTCAAATGCACCATTACTGGCTAATTTCACATCCTCTACTGTTAAAAAAAAAAAAAAAGTAGCAACACTGTTATTAACCACAGTGTGATGGCTCTTCAGGGTATTTTGAAACAATAAGGATCTTCTTGTCTCTGCCTGCAGTTCCTTTATACCATTTATTTAATGCTGGTTACATCGTTACTTATGATCCTTTATCATCCTTTGTAGTTTCCATGAATACTGGCTTCCACTGACTTTCTCAAAGTTATTCCTGTGCTTTATTGATGATAACTACAAATGTGAGTCTTACCCAGAGTATGAAAAAAAATGTGAACAATAATGTGTTAAAGTTAAATTTACCATTTGGAGTTTTACAGTGAAAAGGTAGAATAGTGTATCTTCCAACCATGTCTTCTCTTGAACTCTTTAGGCCATAACATTGCATTCCAAGAATATAGTCCCTTTTTATTTGACATCACTGTCTTCCATATACTATCACCAGCAGGAAGAATGGATGAGGAATCCATGGGAGTGAGGTTAATGGTCTTATTTGCAAAAAGAAGGCAAAAGAAGACATCAGTCAGAGCAATAGTCTTGAAAACCCTCTGCTTCACAGAGCAATAGTCTTGAAAACCCTCAAAAGAGTTAGGTGCAATCACCCCCAAGAGAACTTCCTGAGCCAAAGGAGGGAGTGGAGTGACTACTCTGGGTACCAGCAGGAGGATGGGTAGCAGAGTAAAGGATGCCTAAAACCATGCCACCTGCCCTTGGGTGCTGTAGAACAGAGCTGGTACCATGGTCAAAACATCTATCAGTGAGATCAATGCATGGGCCTACATGTGGTTCAATCCCAAAAATCAGCAGTGGACCATTGGTAGGCCAGAATCCTAGCTTCATTCTGAAGTCCTATAGGAGTCAGTCACTCCAAAAGCAGCATGTCGGAACTAGTTCAGTAGTAGTCTTAAATGATCTATTGATATGCTAGAGGTGACTGGTACTAGCTCATGACAGCCAACTGTTAACATCTCTTCCCAGCTCTGCATTCAGTGACTTCATGGCAGTAGCCTGAAATTGGTCATCATGAGAATATTTATGCCTTGAGAATCAGCAAACTTCAGGGTTTTTTTGGGAGAGAGCTAGTTGTTAAACTTTTATCAGCCTATTGCTGTCATGATCCCATGAGATAAATAATGTGATGAGCAAGAGTGATCCATTCATCCAACTGTCCTCTCTAACTGAGGCCTGGCCACGGGCCTCCAGGACCACCACAGAAGCATGAGTCCCTGGGCTTGTTGGGGTACCTGGTTGACCCCAGATGTAGGGCAGAGGGCCAAAGAACCCGGAAAGGGGAAAAATGGGAACTGGAGCCAGTGGGACCTGGTCTAGTCTTGCAGTATCCTGCCTGGATGGCAGTCCTGGCCCCAGCTGGGACTAGGCACCAGAGGAAGACTTAAGTACTCCAAAGCACAGGGCCCATGGCAGGGGCTCTGCTTGCTCACATCTAATGATGGTAATAATCTCCATTAACTCTCAACTGGTCAGGCTCCCTTGGCTGCTACCTCAGGCTTGTTGTTTGCTTTGCTAATCATGAACACCTAGTTAGCCATCACCATCTATCCTATACGCTTAGGAGCACTATCATCCTTGCTATCGCTGAGATAAGTTCTGTGATAGCTTCTCCAACCATCAACCCTGGCTACCAGGGGAAGGCCATTAAATGAACTTCTTGGTGATGCTGGCAACCTTTCACCTGCCCATTCCTGATGGCCTTGGTGAATGGTGTGTCCTCCAAGCCTCCCTGTGAAACATAGTCCTCTGTTGAGTCTTCTTCTGGACTCATATATCCAATTTCAGCATATACAACTTCCCAACCCTTTAAGCTATCAAAGAGATGAGCTCTATTACTTGGTTTGCAATCCTCTGTTAATTGACCTCCGTTTTTCATTATCCAACTGCTGGGTGTCAATGCAATTTACTGACAACAATCCAATTCTATTATCTTCAGATTTATCATTCTTCCTGTTATTTCAAACTCCTAAATGATCACACTGACCAATACATTTCCATCCACCAACACACCATCCTATTTCATCATCAGTGAAATCATGATCAATTGGTTTGCCACTTAGTACCAGCGTCTGTCTGTGTACCATCTACTAGTGAGTGAACCAGCTCCAAACTCCTATCTTATTGCTGCTTTCTTCGACAACTCATCACCAACTATTGCAAGTTGGGCTTTCTGGAAAACAAATGCCAAGACAAGAGTTTGAAATGTAAAAGGCTTATTATTGGGGAATAGCACCTGTCAAAGAAAAGTGGAAGAAGCAGGATTTGTCAGGGGAAAATTCCAGACCATGAAGCAGGCCTGACAGTCTCCGCTAGATCAGTGGGGAGCTCCAGGGCAAAGACTCCCCACTGGAAGAGTCCCACATAGGGCAGAAATCCTTAGGTATTTGCACCATTGGCTGGGGGCTGCCCTGAAAGGAATGTGATGTCAGTTTGAATGAGGCAGAGCCTAAAGGAGCTAACAGCTGGAGACTATCAGTTAATCACACTCCATACAAAGTTTTTTCTTGAAGGGAGATCTGAGCAGCACATTTCCAAATCTGCCATAAATATACAAATATTGGCAAGTTTAAATACTTACCTTGTTAGGATAAATATATATGAACATGTTTGTAATTAAGGTTAACCATCTTTTTTTTTTTTAATTTTATTTATTTGACAGAGAGAGACACAGCGAGAGAGGGAACACATGCAGGGGGAGTGGGAGAGGGAGAAGCAGGCCCCCCGTGGAGCAGGGAGCCCGACACGGGGCTCGATCCCAGGACCCTGGGACCATGACCTGAGCCGAAGGCAGACGCTCAACGACTGAGCCACCCAGGTGCCCCAAGGTTAACCATCTTAAGAGTAAAAATGGAGGGACGCCTGGGTGGCTCAGTCAGTTAAGCGTCTGAGCATTAGAACAGTCCAGAGAGCTATCTGGCTCTTCTTGATTAAAATAAATATATGCATACTATATGACCCAGCAATTCTTCTCCTTGGATTATATCCCAGTGAAATTATTACTTGTATCCACTAGTTGATATATAGTGAGGAAGTTCACTATCATATCACTGTTGGTGGTGGCAGAGTTGGAAGCCACCTGGGTATCCATCACTGGGAAAAAGGATAAGTGAAATGTGTTGGATGAGCACCATGAAGTACTGTGCCGCTGAAAGACACAGTACCTTAGAGGTATTCACATAGCTACACAAATTAATCTTTAAAATATAGTACTTGGTGGTGTGCCTCTGTAGCTCAGTTGAGCATCTGACTCTTGATTTTGGTTCAGGTCATGACCCTGGGGTCATGGGATCGAGCCCTGCATCGTGCTCCCTGCTCAGTGTGGAGTCTGCTTGGGATTCTCTCTCTCTCCACCCCCTCCCTGCTTGTGTTCTCCTCCTAAATTAAATAAGTAAATAAATAAATATAATACAGTACTTGGTGAAAAAGAACAAGAATGAAATCAATAACATTAGTTATATGAATTAAAACTAAAGGGTCACAAAACTATACACACATATTGTAAAACTACATTCAAATAAAGAGATATACAATAAAAATGGTTGTTTATGAGTAGGGGAATAGTAGAGGATATGGATAAAAAGGGAATGAATTAAAAAATTAAAGAGCGAACTAACTAGAAGGGCTTTGTTAGGACCAACAGTGATAACACAGATTTAACGGATGAATACAATTAACTCAGCCCTCTGCTCTGGAAGCCAAGTGCTCTTAATGGCCCAGGCTACATTAGAGATTTTGGAACTGTAGAGGCATCAACTAGCAGAATTGTGTCACCATGCAGGGCCAGCCCCAGGGCTAGGAGTGGATGAGGCACATGGTTGGACATAGCCAAGCCTAAAGATTGCTTGGACAGTGGTGGGAGAAAAGTGGAGGGAGTCAGTAGTTAATGATGCCTGGCACAAGGGTCTGAGGTGACACACCAGTGTCTAGTCTAGGCAACAGTGATAGGCCAAAAGAGGGTCCAAGTTCCAGAGGTTTTAATGAGCTAAAAGAAAAGGTAAGGTGGAACAAAAAGAAGGGAGAAAGGAAAAAAAAGATCTAGATGAACAGGAAAATGTAACCAAAGATTGGTATAATTTATTTTTTTAATTTTTTCCCTTTAAATTTTTTATTGTTATGTTAATCACCATACATTACATCATTAGTTTTTGATGTAGTGTTCCATGATTCATTGTTTGCATATAACACCCAGTGCTCCACGCAGAACGTGCCCTCTTTAATACCCATCACCGGGCTAACCCATCCCCCCAGCCCCCTCCCCTCTAGAACCCTCAGTTTGTTTTTCAGAGTCCATCGTCTCTCATGGTTCATCTCCCACTCCGATTTCCCCTTCATTCTTCCCCTCCTGCTATCTTCTTCTTCTTTTTTTTTTTCTTAACATATATTGCAGTATTTGTTTCAGAGGTACAGATCTGTGATTCAACAGTCTTGTACAATTCACAGTGCTCACCATAGCACATACCCTCCCCAATGTCTACCACCCAGCCACCCCATCCCTCCCACCCCCCACCACTCCAGCAACCCTCAGTTTGTTTCCTGAGATTAAGAATTCCTCATACCAGTGAGGTCATATGATACATGTCTTTCTCTGATTGACTTATTTCACTCAGCATAACACCCTCCTGTTCCATCCACATCATTGCAAATGGCAAGATCTCCTTCCTTTTGATGGCTGCATAATATTCCATTGTGTATATATATATATATATATATATATATATATATATATCACATCTTCTTTATCCATTCATCTGTCGATGGACCAAAGATTGGTATAATTAAGTTTTACATTTTTGTGGCACACTTTCAGATGATGAATTAGGCACAGACTATGACCACGCAGATAGGCTATTGATATGAAATGAAAATGAAGAACACTAAAATTTGAAGAAGCCAAAGAACTTTCAGCTTGAGTTACTGGAAGGGATATTCACAGTACAGCTAAGTTTTCTGTGGGGATGGCAGCAGTGAGAAAAAGAGAGGACTGTGGCTCGGATACTGAAGCCCCTCATGAGTAAGGACGTATAACCCAAAGAATAAGAAATAATCATATGAAGGGCAAGTTGAGTATGATATAACCATGTTTCATGAACCTCACATAGGGCAAGCGTTTGTTGGAGAGAAATAGCAGTGAGAGGCTAGGAAAATATCCACAGTGCTCTGAGCCCTAGCCACATGGCTTAACGAAAGAATGCACTTTGCTTTGGGAACTGTGACTTAAGTGGTATCCTCAGGAGAAAGGCTATCCTCAGTTAAGGCGAGAAAGAAAGTACCCTGTAAAACAGCTAATATTTACATACTCCCATCCCTTAAACCCCACCTCCAACACACACACACACATGCACACACACACACACACACACACACCCCTTCCCTTATATACTTACAATAGAAAAGTTCTAAGACAATCCATGTTCCTAACATCTGTATTAGTTGGCTCAGGCTGCCATAACAAAATACCATAGACTGGGTGGCTTAAATGATAGACACTTATTTTCTCAGGCTAGAGGCTGGAAGTCCATAATAAAGGTGCCGTTTGATTTGGTTTCCAAGAACTCTCTTCCTGGATTGTAAAGGCTATGTGCTCACATGGCCTTTCTTCACGTGTGCACTTGGAAAGGGAGGGAGTAAGCTCTCTAGTGTCTCTTCTTATAAGGACACTAATCCTATCAAATCAGGGTTCCACCTTCTGAGCTCATTTAACCTTAATTATTTCCTAAGAAGCTCCATCTCCAAATATAGCCACACTACGGGTTAGAACTACAACACATCAATTCGGGGGCAATACATTCAGTGTGTAATAATCCAAAAACTAGGTAAAAATGGCCCCTGTTCAAAAAAGAACCTACATAATATTTCACAGATCAAAGACTTGACTTGAGAGCTCCAGAGGTACATCCCTGTGGTAGCCAGTGTTCTGATAAAGTGGGATTGTCAGCTCGCGTACTGTCTGAATAGGAATTTTAAGTAGAGAATGCAACAAAGGAAAAAAAAAAGTGATATGGCAAAGTGACAAAATTATATGAAAGAGTCCCAATTTTTATGACATCCTTTCAAAGGTGTTTTGGTTATTGTAATGAGAAAACGAAGCCCATAAAACCCATGGTCATTATTGGGAGTTTCTGTCACCTGAAAAGGGTCTTTCCACTACCCAACACTTACTTCTAGTTTCTGGATGTCTCCAATGAGATACTCTGAGTTAACAAGGAAAAAGAAAAGCAGAAACTAAATTCCACTCAACCCATTACAAAGTCTGGTGCTATTAGCAACCCCCCTTAGATTCCATTTTTTATTGCAAAAGATAATTTGGGCTGATGTTGTCAACACAGTATCAGCTAACATAAGAGAAAAAAAAAATTGCTCCTCTAACCAAGGAAGTAAACTCACTGGCAAATGTGGTCAAGCAGTTACATTTTCTTTCTTGTTTACTTTTCTCTTTAGAATATTTCAAAGCTGGAACTCAGAAATCTTTTTTAACAGAATTGCTTTGGGTTCTTGTTAGGGATGTCACTTAAGACAGCCTTTTACAAGGCACCTACACAGCCTTCTGCTTCCATGTGAAAAAAAACTGCTAGAAACACAATAAAATTTTTTCTTTCCAAGTGTTACAAAACTGGGAAAAAAGAGAACAGTTTGAGTTAGATTCTTAAAATGTGGTGAGATTAAAATGGCAATCCTTTATCAACTAATTATTAATACATGTTTTTATAAGAGACCAAATAAATTTTCAACTATTAAGATTCACAATATAAATAGTTGAGAAAACCAACTAGAGAAATTGCATTAGAAACAAGGATGTTTGTTTCATGATCTTGTGTTTAATTAAAATAATACAGTAAAAAAAAAAAAAAAAGAAAAAAGAAAAAACCCTGATATGCCAAAGAGTTGTTTTAGGCTGATTCCTCTTTTGTGATATCCTGGGTAAGGAACATAGGACATAATCCAACTCAACTGCCAAATCTTTAAAGAAAAGTAAGTTGCTCCCTGCATAATGAATTATTAATGATGGCTACTTTAAATAATAAAGTCAGTGATGCTTGCCTTGGTTTATTGTGAATAAAAGTATTTACATAGTATTATGAGAATAACAACTACAGGTTTTGACTGAACTCATGTAAAGGAAAAAAATCTTTTACTGCTTGTCTCAATTATAAACATATATTTTAAAAAATATATACTCTGGTGGGTATTGAAAAGTTGCTAGCGTGGTAGGTTCTAAGAACACTATATTCTGGGCACCTCTAGGAAATCAGTGACAGTTAACAAAATATCTACATACTTCTGTAAATTTTGGCTCAACTAAATAAAACCAAATCGTGCAGAAGTATATGGTAAAAAGAAAAAAAAAAAAGGATCTCTAACTTCCAAAACAGTTAAGTACAGCCTCCCCAGTGAAGTAGCTTTTCAGGTGTCATGTCAGTTCAGGAAAAGTTATTCCAGCCAGTCATTTCCAGGGCTTCTCTCTCTCCAAGATCAAATACGGTTTTATTTTCTGCTTGATTGGAAATACTTCCTAATACTTTGATTCATTTATTTAACAAAGTCAGGTCCCATTATGTACCTAGCACCCCGTTATAAAGAAAGCTCACATCAAGAAACATTACATCTACTCAGGGAGGGGGCCCCTGGGTGGCTCAATCTGTTGGGCATCTGACTCTGGCTCAGGTCATGATCTCCAGGTCCTGGTACCCACCCACCCCCCTGCACCCGCTCTGGGCCCCGCCAGGAGTCTGCTTTTCCCTCTGCCCCTCCCCCCACTCATGCAAAAAGCACAAAAATGTGAAATACGTGGCACTAAATATGTGGTGAAAAGGATATTTATGTTTACAGTATGAGAGGTGAAACAAGAAGGCAGAGTGTCAGCTTGTTCAACCTCAGCTGGGAATGTGCATGTCAGACACTCAAATTTTTCATCATTCTGCACATGTGCATGTCTGCAAATGACCACAAAAGAGCCCCAAGAACTGACTTTGGGGTTACAAATAAATTTCAGCAAATAAGCTAATTCATAAATATGGAATCCATCAATAGTGAGGATAGACTGTGTGTGTATAACACCACATCCTGACAAGAGAGAATATATCTTCTTCTCAAAAATACATGGAACATTCCCAAAATTGGACCATATATTAAGTCAAAACATCAATAATTTCCATCAGGTAGAAATATTACAAACACTTGAAATAAATCAAGATATTAAGAACAAAACCAAAAATTAAAAAGGTCCTTCCACCTAGAAATTAAACAACTTTCTATTAAACTCTTGGGTAAGAAGGAACAAGTTATGCAATTCCTAGAAAATAGTAATTAAAACACTGCAAGTTAGAATATATAGTATTTGGTTGAAAAAAGTATTTAGAAAAAAATCTCAGAACATTTAACACTCATACCAATTTAAGGTCTCAATTATATTCCCAACTAAAAAAGCTAAGATAAAAAGGTTCTACATTGAATGACGGAGGAATAACTCCTACTGGACCAGGGTTCCCACAGATAATCATAAACTGAGATATAATATATAAAACTATCTAAAAGCTCTAGAGAGCAATAGCAAAAAGAAACTAAAGCTAGGGCAGAATTTACACTTAGATAAAAGAGAATGAGATGGAGTTTCCCATTTTACTAACATTATGCCTGAGGGCAAGCCACAAGTCAGAGGTTTGTGGTGTCACTAAAACTCAGAAAACCTGCAGTCTTACCTGAAGAACAAGAGGACAGAGTTCCAAACAACCTCACCAGCTGGAAAGTATGAAAAGATATTTCAAAAAGACCCAGAGAGAGATGACACTAAAATCTGCATACATCTACTCTGCCCAAATCTCTGACTGACCTCTGAAATATGCATGAGTGGGGCATACTCCAAGCAGCCGAGCTAAAGCTAAAAAAAAAACCTGAAAATTTTAGCTGCCTCTTACCAAAGTTATACCGCCTGCTAAAACAAAGAAAATCAATACTTCTTAGAGAATCATAATAGAATCAAGAGTCTCTACACCATGTCAATCACAATGTCCAGGATACAAATCAAAACTACTAGACATACAAAGAAAGAAGAAAATATGAGCCACACTCAAAAGAAACCTAAACAACAGATAGTCCCCGAGATGACTCAGTTGTTGAAATTAGTGGACGAGGATTTTAAAGCTGCTATTACAGCTATACTCAAAGACGTAAAGATGACTCTGCGCATGATCAATAGGGAATCTCAGGAAAGAGAAACTTTAAAAATAATCAAATGGAGAGTCCAGAACTGAAAATAATAATACCAAAATGAAAAAAGTCACTGGATAGGCGTAACAGCAGTTTGGAAATGAGATGGGAGAAAATATCAGTGAAATAAGAAAACAGACCAATAGAAATATTCCAAACCTGAAAAAAAGAAAATAGATATTGGGGAAAAAATGAATAGGACATTAGTGACCTGTCAAACAATATCAAACAGTCTCTGGAGACTCACAGAGAAAAGAGAATGGGTCAGAATATATACTTAAGAAAATGGCAGAAATTTCCCCAAAATTTGATAAAAGATAAATTTACAGATTGAAAGAGGTCAAAACCTAAGCAGGATAATACAAAGGATGCACCTTTAAATACATCATAATCAAATCGCTGAAAACCAACTAAAGAGAAAAAAATCTTGAAAAGAGCCAGAAAAGGGGCACCTGGATGGCTCAGTCAGTTAACTGTCTGCGTTTGGCTTAGGTCGTGATCCCAGGGTCCTGGGATCAAGCCCCATGTAAGCTCTCCACTCAACAGGGAACCTTGCTTCTCCCTCTCCCTCTCCCTGCCACTCCTCCTCCTGCTTGTGCTAGGAAGGAGGGAAGGAAGGGAAAGGAAGGGAAAGAAAGAAAGATGAGGGAGGGAGGGAGGGAGGGAGGGAGAAGGAAAAAAAGAGCCAGAAAAAAATAACACATTACACACATAGGAAAAAATGGAGGTGAGAAGACAGTGTTCCTAGGAAATACAAGTATTGAGGAGTAAATGAGATTTATGTGTGCAAACTGCTCTCAAATAATTCACAAAAATAAGGAGAAAAAGAAAAGGAAGTGAAATGTTGAGGGTTTGAATAAGGATATATGGCAGTACACTGAACTATTCTTGTGACTTTTCTGTAAGTCTTAAATGATTTAAAAATGAAGTCATAATAAATATATATTATATATTTAATGTATATAAATACATAATATATATATAAAATTTCCTGATACTGTCACCTGACAGAATATAGAAGCAGTTAACACCCAGTAACAACAAGCACACCTGGCACCCAGATCTTAGTTTCTAAATCTCATTCTCTATAAAGTCAGGGCTCCTTGAAGAAATAATTGAATTGAGGGTTGGGGCAGGGAAGGTACAAGCCTACCCTGGAAAGCCTTATGTTGCCAGAAAAGGAAGTGCTCCAGAAACAATATGAGCATATTGAAAGGATACAGCAGCCAACTCAAAGGAGCTCTCAATCACCAAACTGTAACAGATTGAGCAACAAAATGTAATAGATTACAGCCTACAGAATTAAATATCCTTGTGTTCTGATACAGTTGAATAAATAAGTAAACTGAAGGAATATAGCTTCCCCACAATAAAATTTAGTTAAAATTGAAAGAAAGTAGAAGGAAAGAGAGAAATAGAGTATCAGCAACAGGCAAACATCACAATTAACTGCTGCAAGCAAAAACTGCTAATGGATGCTAGAATAGCACAAAAATCACATTTCAGAGTATCTCCTCCCACAAGATGCTTATTAATTAAAAGTAGAAAATGGGGGGGCGCCTGGGTGGCTCAGTTGCTTAAGTGACTGCCTTCGGCTCAGGTCATGATCCTGGAGTCCCGGGAACGAGTCCCGCATCGGGCTCCCTGCTCAGCGGGGAGTCTGCTTCTCCCTCTGACCCTCCCCCTTCTCATGCGCTCCCCCCTCATATGCTCTCTCTCTCTCTCTCAAATAAATAAATGAATAAAATCTTTAAAAAAAAAAAAAAAGTAGAAAATGGGAGGGGCGCCTGGGTGGCTCAGTCAGTTAAGCGTCTGCCTTCAGCTTCAGGTCATGATCCCAGGGGCCTGAGATAAGCCCCCATCCAGCAACCTGCTCAGCGGGAAGTCTGCTTCTCCTCCCTCTGCTCCCTCCCCACTCCCCGCGCTAGCGTGCTAGAGCTCTCAGGCCCGCTAATAAAAAAATCTTTAAAAAAAAAAAAAAGGTGGGGAGAAACTTGGCAGACACCACTTTAATCAAACGACTAAGGTTAAAATCACTAGTAAAACATATTAACATTTCATACCTCATGTAATACAATGAATGAAAAGGGCACATTAATTCTATAGTATTCTTAACAAAATATAATCAGAGTAAAGGGAGAAAATAAATACGAAATGGGAGAGGCAAACTGAAGTGTCAGTATGTACTCAAAATTCACTCACAATTTCTAAAATATATTACATATAAATGTGTGCTTCCTTGCTCTGCCAGCTAAAAGGGCCTAGGATGTGATATCCCAGAACTAATGAGCATACCTAGTTCTCAGATTTAAGTTTCTAAATACCATTTTCAAAAAAAAAAAAAGTTCCTTGGAAAAATGGCTGATTCCAAGGCTCTGGAAGGTTCCAAAATTAGTCTGGAACATCTTATTTTACTATAAAGTAATAAAGTGCTCAAAACATGTTCTGGTACATCAGAAGGAGCCAGATCTGATGGGGCTCCCCCAAGCCAAATCTCAGACATTTTAACATCAATGTAAATAAGTATAGTAACAGATTATAATCTACTAAATAAAATAGAAGCCTAAGAGTCTATACTTAAAATACTGTTACATGAATGGTAGATGATATAGATACACACACACAGACGGAGGATTCCTTACAATAAAATGCTGATATATGTGTATCATGTAACAGAACTGAAAAATGAGATTTGGCAGCCATCATAAAGATTGGTTTAGACGACTATCAAGTGTTGCTAAGTCAGGGGAGGGAAATGGGATGTTTGACAAGCAACATAGTTACTCTTAAAAGTTTCTCTCTCTCCAGAGATTGCTTATTTCCCCCATAAGGGGAAAAATAAACACTACAAGGTGAAGACACAGAACAATACTTTGACCAAGTGATCAAAATCAACATCAACAATGAGTTCCTCAGATGTGATACCCTCATAAAGACACATCACTTTTGTAGTATTTTGGCTGGCAATACATAACCTCATTCTAATAGAAATATATCTAGAGAACACTAGATAAACCCAAATTGGAAAACATTTTGTCTCTCACACACACACACACACACACACACACACACACACACACACACACACAGAGCTGACTACTTTTGTTATGGAGTATTAATCTTCACGATTATCTGATGGTAGAGATTGTATCTTTGTATCTCCACCATCTATCACATTACCTGATAATTAAAGCTTAATAAATGCTGATTGAATGGATACTCCCTGCCTAGACTAAGATGCTAAGTCCCAGAGAGTTTATTTATCTGTTTTTGGCCCTAATCACAGTGAAGATACAAAGTATAGTGGTTAGAAGAATGAATTTTTAAACTAAATAAATAGAATTTGTTTACTGAGTTACATAATATTCCACTCTCATCTCAATTAAGTTTCTGAAAGCAAACTTTTTTCAAAACTTTTTAACACTATATAAAACCAGAGAATTATAAATTTAAATAATCACTTCACAGGAAAGAATGACCAATGGAAAAAAGTCTCTTCAACAAATGGTGTTGGGAAAATTGGACAGCCACGTGCCGAAGAATGAAACTGGACCATTTCCTTACAACACACACAAAAATAAACTCAAAATGGTTAAAGACCTAAATGTGAGACAGGAGTCCATCAAAATCCTAAAGAACACAGGCAGCAACCTCTTCGACCTCAGTCACAGCAACTTCTTCCTAGAAACATCGCCAAAGGCAAGGGAAGCAAGGGCAAAAATGAACTATTGGGACTTCATCAAGATAAAAAGCTTTTGCACAGCAAAAGAAACAGTCCACAAAACCAAAAGACAATCAACAGAATGGGGAAAGATATTTGCAAATGACATATCAGATAAAGGGCTAGTATCCAAAATCTATAAAGAACTTCTCAAACTCAAGACCCAAAGAACATATAATCCAATCAAGAAATGGGCAGAAGACATGAACAGACATTTCTGCAAAGAAGACATCTAAATGGCCAACAGATACATGAAAAAGTGCTCAACATCACTCGGCATCAGGGAAATCCAAATCAAAACCTCAATGAGATACCACCTCACACCCGTCAGAATGGCTAAAATCAACAAGTCAGGAAACGACAGATGTTGGCGAGGATGCAGGGAAAGGGGAACCCTCCTACACTGTTGGTGGGAATGGAGTGGATGGAACTAGAAGGTATTATGCTAAGCGAAATAAGTCAATCAGAGAAAGACAAGTATCATATGATCTCATTGATAGGAGGAATTTGAGAAACAAGACAGAGGATCATAGGGGAAGGGAGGGAAAAATGAAACAAGACAAAACCAGACAGGGAGACAAACCATAAGAGACTCTTAATCTCAGGAAACAAACAGGGTTGCTGGAGTGGAGGTGGGTGGGAGGGAGGGGGTGGCTGGGTGATGGACACTGGGGAGGTTATGTGCTATGGTGAGCACTGTGAATTGTGTAAGACTGATGAATCACAGACCTGTACCCCTGAAACAAATAATATATGTTAATAAAAAAATTTAAAAAAATAATCACTTCAAATACATAGTTACACATTTTGAAAAGTCTTGTTTTCTGCCCCCTCAAAAAAGAAAAACCACCAAAATAAGTTGAAATAACAAGATTTATGGTACACTGCAGTTAGAACCCAACTTTATTGTTACAACCAATTTTTATTTACAGAATATAAATCTCTTCAAAAAGATACATTCCTTCATTTAATCAATGGTGAAAGGCCTTATTAAACAGAAATAAAGCCTAAACATCACTTATATTCAAACAGAAATACAAACAACTTCATTAAAAGTTTATGAACATACAGCAAAAATGTATTTTTACTTAAGCAGTTACATGAATGAGGCTGTTTTTAATTTTCTTCACTGGCAACCTCATTTTTATCCACAGAACAAATTTTACACTTAAATTAACAGTAGTAAAAATGTAAAAATTAGATTTTAAACATGAAAATATGCAATGAAAAACAGGAAGTATCTCCATTAACAGATTAACAAGTTCTCAGACACTCAGATACTTTCTGAGGCATATCAAAACACCTACATCAAAATTTGCATTCATTTGAGAGGTATCAATACATTTTCAGTGCTGAGACTATTTGTAGCACTTACAGTATATACAAAGCAGCATTATACTACTATGGTTCACATTTGATAAACACAAATTTAAGCTTTATGCCACAATTTTCCAATTCAACATACAGCTAACGCAGTTACAATTATTCATTTTGTTTTTTTCTTCTGAAACTCAATAAGGAAATTATTACTTGAGAACATGGAATAATGCCATGTCTTATTTCTTATGATAACAGTATATTTTAAAATTCAAATACTTCGTATCATGGAAACTTCACCCAGCTGTAAAAAGGTTCCTCAATACAGTACAGTTAAAAAGTTTCCGCTTAGCAGATTTCACCAATTTATAGTTAGTTTAGTACACATAAACAACAGGGAATTTCTTCAGATTACTGGACAATAAAATTTTAGTATGTCACTACCTAAATTGAAGTAGCAGCACACCACAACCATGGCAAGTAAATCTTCTCGTCTCCTCTACTGTTTTTTGGGCGTTTTCTCCAGGCCATAAAAGCTAGTTTACATGGATACTACTGGGTCTCAACCTATCTCTGAAAATTCCTTTATTAAAGAGTTTTGAAATTTAACTAATGAAACAATTCAAAGCCAGCTTCTTCTTACCCTTCACTAACTAGCTGAAATACAACATGTTTTCAATTTTTATAAACATCTTGTGTTTTGTTAAAATGATTAATGGTATTTATACCATTAATGGGTAAGATGTAAACAAAAATGCCTATATTTAGGGATTGAGTATTTTACAGAGCAATTTTTCATAACTAGAAAAGCTGAAAGATTCATAATGAACAGAGATTTTACTTTAACCTGCTGTTTGATAACATCTATAGCGTAGTAAGTGCATTAACTACAGGAGAAAAGAGAAAGCAGGTTTTAGGACAGAAACCTACAAAAAAAGTTGAATTTGGGATGCCTGAAACACAAAAGGGTATTTTTCTATAAGCCTGTCATTTTTTCCCAAAGAGTTGAAACCTTCTATTTCAAATTATGATCCAGAAATGAAAGTTGTTTGTGTAAAAACCGTGTTCAGAAAAATCTAATTCAAAAAAAAAAGAAAAATCTAATTCATTATGTAAGATACCTTACTAATTTCAGTTTTCAAGTATTCAAGTAATGCAAACCCAAGCATTTTCTTTTATATCAACACATTTACAGACTAAGCTTCAAAGATGGGGGGGGGAAATATCATTTAAAATAACTGATATGCTTTTCTGTCCAAAAACATCAAACCCAAGACATAACACTGTAATCACACAAGTGATATGTAACTGGGGAAAAAAAGGTGGTTCAATATAACTACATCTTTAAAAAAAAAGAAAGAAAGAAAGAAAAGAAAAGCAAAACAGATTGCTTTAATATGTAGCTAAGTTTCCAGTCAAAGGACATTCTAAATCTAATGAACTAAGGAAGAAAAATCAGAGCACATCAATTTTGAAATAAAGAGAATGCTGCTTTACCACATACTTATAATTCATTTCCTTTGTGCATAATAATTACTTGTGTTTGCCTTTTGAGGAAAGTAGTGTAAGTTGCTGCCCATAACAAAATTCTCCTCCTAGCATAAAGCATTGGTAACTTTGTCTATCAACTGAATGACTGATTAATATTAGAAGCTTAAGTCTCTATCACTTTGGAATGCATCTAAAATGCTTATTAAAAGCAATTTAAAGCAGAAAATCAAACTGATAGTATTCTCATTCTTATTATGAAGGAATTAAAAATGATACAGAAATCTTTGTGTAATATAAAAAAGGATAACCTATATAAAGTGAAGGTTTTTAATTTTTAATTGTGAGTGCTTAGGGGAATTTTTTTCCTTTAATTCTGGAAGCTTAGTAACTTATTTATAAGCTGAAATAAATATTTGTAGTTCAGCAAAGATGAAAATAGCAGTCATTAAAAGATTACTCATGACTTACATCTTTTGTCTTTTACAATCCCCTAATGAACAACTTCATATTTAGAGAAGCCAAATGAGATATGCTTAAGTTGAACCAAGAGCTATTATCATATCTCATATATATGGGATTTAGATTCATACAGAGACATGTAAAATTTCAAGGTTTTTTCTTCTTTGTAGAAAAAAAGTTAACAACCTTGAAAATAGGAAAGGATAATACTTCAGTCTGCAATCATCACATTATATTTTTAATTTGCTTTAGCTTAGAATCATGACTCAAAGAAAGGAGCTCTAGCAGTGTATTAATTTACTGCTTATAGGAACCTAATCTCACAAAAACTAATGGCCAACTAAAGAATGAAGAAAAGTCATATTAGGCACTGAGAGGCTAAATAAATAAGTACTGACATTAACAAAAACTGATAAACCCTATTTTTCCAGTTCCTCTTGTTATCCCACTGTGCAGCCAGAACTTTTGGCTATTTCCAGTCTAAAACCGAAGAGCTGAATCATTTGCTTACCAAAAAAAAAAAAAAAAAAAAATCTACAAAAGAAAATGCAAAACAATACTCAATCTCATATGCAACATACAATTCACACTACTTTACAAATTTTTATTTACACCGTTTTATATACATTCCAGGCAGACCTAGTTGAGTTTTGTGCTCATGTTGATCTCAAATGACCATGTGAACAGTATGATTACTACCACATCTCTCTGATTTCCAGAAAATCAGGTGGTAGCATAGGGTCAGGAGGGAAAAAAAAAAAAAAAGAAAATATATATATATATATATATATATTACTGGTCAGGTAAGATCATACAAGTATATAAGGAACAAAAGGAAAAAATGTGGAATTTTGCTTGTTAAAGCATCCAGGCCACTATGGTCTATTGACTAACAACGAGTATACATGAATGCCACTTCTCTAACAACCCTTTTCGTTATTTACAAAATGAACTTACTACCAGCTGAGTTATTAGGTAAGGCATTCAAGTTCCTTAGCTTAACATAAAAAAGCAACAGACTATCTCAGCAAGCCAAAGGACAAATTTTAGAAGGATGTTTTTCCTTTAGAATCCTTTAAATGGTCAATAAAAAGGGAAGCAATTTTGAATCCTCTTATTAGTCTGCAGCATGATCCCAAAAACCTGTACAGGATGTGGGAGCATCATTACACCCAAAATCTAGCCACAGAGTGGGGAAAATATCTTAAATGTCTCATTTTGTTTCCAGCTTCCACTGCGTACTCCTAGGGCTAAAGTGAGAGGCTCTCTTCACCTTTACATTCAGTTCTGTATGAACCTCTCTGAGTATCACAGCTAGCAGCTATGCACAATCTACCAGCAAAGGCTCAGTGAATCTCTACTCAAAGTAGTTGGAAGAATATGGAGTAAAGTAGAAAACTGGTCTTCTCTCCTCCCATAGTTCTCCAAGATATATACTGTTGCACTTTAAGTAAAGTTAGAAAACAAAAAAAATAAAAAATAAATAAAAAATAAATCAAGGGTATTACATATTATTCATTGTCCTAAGAAAATGTTCCAACCACAGATGAAAATTCCACCAAAAACAATTCTTCAAGCTCACTCTAACATTATGTAAAAAGCTATTAATTGTTTAATTGGTTCCATTCAGTCAATTAGGTAAAATTCTATTGATCCTATAGTAATATGGTTTATAAAAACAGAAGTGAACATTTGTAACATTGGGGAGGTAGAAAACAAATCTTAGTCTAACACTGTTATAGACACAAGCAGATTTTAAGATTCTATTTATGTAACTAGAATTTACCATTTAAAATGGCCTTTAAGTGTTTCTACTTACTTTATTAGCTTTAAACATCTTGAGATAATCCAAGTATTTTAAAGCACTTATCTGAGAATATAAGTCATTTGGAATAATACATCAAACTCCCCAGAAGATTTCTCAGAGGATATATTTGTAGTTGCATATTCTGAATATGCAGATTCATTAAGTCAACTTTGTACATGGGCACTTATGTGACCAAAGTGCAAAGCTTGTCAGACTAATTTTCTAAGTAAAGTTAACGACTGCTCAACTCCACACAGCAGCAAGCAGTCTTCAAAACTTGAAGCCTACTTATTGCAAAGATCTAACTTCCTTCCATATAATTGCCACCCTTTCATTCCCAAACGAAATAAAAAATACACAAACAAAATCAAGAGAAACTAGAACAGAAGCCCTCCTACCATGAATATTTCTGTTTAATTCACATTTTGTTAGATTTTAAGTGTATCAGATCAATGTCCTAAATGTTCCTTATTTCTTTTAACTGCTTTTAATTTTATTTCTCTGAAGCTACATATATCACGCAATCATTTGCTATCACTCTAAAGACGGAGCCAAACTAAAACATGAAACAAAGTCTTAAGGAATGAATCTTGAAAGGTAAAAAAGAATCTATCTAAATGCTATTTTCTTGTTCCCAAGTATGATAATCATTCTATCTTTGTTTCAAAAATGAGCATTTGTTCTACTAGCTAAACAGACAAAAACACAGAATATTTCAATAAGTAAAACAAAATTTTTGGTTTAAAAAAAGTGATATCAAATTTTAAGAACTAGCAACTTAAATGACCATATTTAGTATATGAAAACATTATTTAATGCAGATTTTGGTAACATAAAATCATATATCTATTCCAGGATTATAGGTAAATATTAATATTTATACTGCCAGACTATGTATGGAAAGGAGAATTTAATTTTAAGATATATTCCCCCCCCAGAAAAACTTTCCAATATTCAATTCAAAAAGATGTACCACTAAACGTAGACAGTAAATATAGTTTACCCTCATACACAGATACTTTTCTATGAACACCCTAAGCTATCTATACCAGTATCTGGCATTTCAAGAGTGAATGATTCATATTTCTTATAGTGTATCAAGATAAAAAGGTTACACTGAACACCTAGATTTTTTTATTAAAGTAAAACTTTAAAAAAGTTTTCTCTGGAACATTTCCATTGCTTACACTCAACCAACAGATGAAACAGATGAAAGCAGTCACAGAATTATGTTAAATTTATAATAAATAATTCACATATAACATAGATTAAATTATCAAAGAAAGGATTAAACTGACATATTTATACCTTTTTGCAGATTTAACAAACTTCTAATCCACCACATACTGATAGCAGTAGGTATACTTCTTGACATCATTCAGTCTATTTAAAAAATAGATTGGTTGTTTAGAGGCATAATTTGTAAAGCAAGATAACCAAATTAAACAACAGAATTTTAACAAATATTGGCTTTTCAAAATTTCTTAAGAAAAGATACACAAGCATTGTTCAGCTACTTGAGAATAATCAAATCTCTTCTTTACTCAGGCACTTTTAATGCAGTAACTTCAGGCTTCATTTTAAAGTATTGGTTAAAACGAACAATTGCATACCTAGTGAGAAATGAATAACAACAGAATTAATAAAAAATGAAAAACTTAATCCTTCTTCATTTTCCACTCACCCTTCTAAACCGATTTTTTTTTTAAAGTTTTAGGATTTTTCAAAGGACATATTTTTAGTTTATTGCACCACCTACTGGACACTTTCCTAATACAGTATTTAAGAGATGATACCAGGATTTCCTTACAGACCAATTATTTAAATGTATGCAACCCTTATAACATTTGACTAAAAATAATAACTACAGTGTACCCTATGGGTTCTACGTGTACATCAAAAGAGAAAAAAAAAAGCAGGGACAAATGTAATGCATATAGCACAATTAAACTTACCCAAGGAAATCAAAATCAATAGTGGAGTATTTGGCTTGAATCAAAGCCCATAATCCCCAAAAGAAATGAGAAGCCTAAAAAGGAGAGAAGGATAATCAAGAATTATGATAATATATTTCTCTATAAAACAATTATCAAATAATTAATGTTTCCCCTTTTCATCAACTCCATGCAGAATACTGTCTTGATGCTTTTTTTTATATAAAATATTTAAAACACAGGTAATACTAAAGTGTGCGGTTACCTGGATGGCTACAGATCACTTCTGTCCACACCAAAAGAGGTTAGAATATATTATAACTGCTTAAAACATAAGCGCCCAATTCCTGTAACTGCTTTGTGGAGACAGAGTTCGGCATAAGCACTAATAGATGTTGGTTATAATTGCTAACAGGCTTTCCTATAAAATACATAATTACCAAAAGACTTTGTTTTTTGACATAAAAAATATAAACAAAAAAGCCCAAATCTCAAAAACAAAAGATATATTTAAATATGAAAAATGTTCTAGACATAACATCTGAAAACAATTTTTACTGGCCCAACAATTCTGCATAACCAACCATGACATAAAGTAACATGATTTTACTTATGTCAGAGAAAAATGGGTCTTAAGACTTCAAGAGAAAAACAGATGAATGTGTAGGGACTGTAAAATAACTACTTGTGTGCTTTATAATCTATTTCCAGTTAAACACGAAAATATTTTAAGATTCTGATAATCATAAAACTCCACTTCCCACGAAGTAGTCTATTCCAACTAGAAATATTACAACTAGAAAAAAAAAGTCTTAAAGACTTTATAAGGGTCTTATTTCAGCTAAATTCCCTATAGTAACAACAAAAGGTATCTAAAAAGAAATTACTCCACAGCCGTGATCTTGGTATGAAAACAACCAAACAACCCAATTTGGTAACGTAAAACAACATGGTGTATGAGAAAGGATTCTTAATTTGAATTGAGAACTGTGAGGGTTCAAGTTCAGGTCCTGTCACTAACTCCTTTTGCAACCTTCAATAAGTCACAAATTTTTAATGTCCAAATCATCACTTAAAATATGAGAAACTAGGGGCACCAGCATGGCTCAGTCTATTAAGCATCTGCCTTCAGCTCAAGTCGTGATCTCAGGGTCCTGGGATCGAGCCCTGCATCGGACTCCCTGCTCTGCGGGAAGCCTGCTTCTCCCTTTCCCACTCCCCCCCTTTGTGTTCCCTCTCTCATCGTCTCTCTCTCTGTCAAATAAATAAATAAGATCTTTAAAAAAAAAAAGATGAGACTCTATTAGCCATTCTGTATTCCACACAGGATTAATAGAAATTATACACATTAAAAAAAATTTTACCCTCTAAAGATCTCTTTACAGTATGTTGCTGTAAAAATATCTATTTTAAAATTATTGCATTTGTTTTTAACTTCCTCAAAAAAATCACTATCAGAATATATAACTTCCCATCAAATATAGAAAGAATAAACAATGTTGTAAAGAGTAAACACCTAAAGTACATGTACATGAAGCCTAATGGTTAACTTAGGGAAAAAAAAAAGCTGAGCTCTGGAGTCAAACTGCAAAAATTACTAGCTGTATGGCTTTGAGCAATTTAATTAACCCATCTGTACCTTTGTTTCCCCATCTGTAAAATGAAGATGTGATATTCATCTCTTCCCAAAACACGTGTGAAACAGAACTTTCTTTATATACTTTAACCAAACCAATATATTGCAACAGATGAAATGCAAAAGTAGATATAAGAATCTGGCTTTTATTAAGCCAGATACTGCAGAGATTTGCAAAAGTTTAAATAATGCCATTCTTCTAATTGTTTTTTGTTTTAGAAAACAGTTATTTTTCATTTAAATGCTGTTTATGTTAACAAGTTTTTTTTTTTAAAGATTCATTGGAGCCTAGTCTCTATATCCAGTATGTAACAAACATTCAATAAAATGCTAATAAATCATTATATAAATAAGAATGATAAAAATAATAAAAATTTTCAAAAATGGTCTTCTTTCTACCCAAGGATGTCTCAGGTATTGAGAAGTGAATTATGAGATGAGATGCACCTTCCTTCTTTTTAAAGTATAAAACAGTGGTTCTCAACCATGGGAGATTCCTGAGGCCCAAAACTATTTTTTATAATATTATTAATGTGTTACTTGCCTTTTTGACTATCTTAGTATCTGCACCGATGGTTTAAAAAAGCAATGGTGGGTGAAGCTACTGGTACCTTACAATATGTCAAGACAGCAGTACCAAACATCCACACACACACACATCATCACTACACACAGTAAAAGGCCAGTCTCACTAAAGAATGTCCTTTATGAAGCCACTGAAACTATTCATTTTATTGTATTTCTACCCAAAGGAGGAAGATTCTTTTAAGAAAAAACATTTATGACTGAGTTGTGAACTGAACTTGTACATCTTTAATGGAAAATCATTTTTACTTGAAAGAATAACTGATATTCGAACTAGTTATTAGACTTGGACATTTGGCAGATATTTCTCAGATTAAAAAAAGAGAACTTGTCATTTCAATGAAACTAATTGACAGTAGTTGTTGCCAATGATAGTCTTCAAGTATTCAACCTAAAATTAGAACTTTGGAAAATCTGTATTTGACCCTGTGAGCTTAACAGCTTCTCAATACAGTACTTAAAACTTTTTCTGATGATACTGATTGTGGTATCAATGGATGTGATATTTTTATATAAGATGTATCAGTATTTGTAAGATCTATACAAACTCAAATCAGTATTTTCCAAATAATACTTACTAATGTTAAAACTACAAAATCACACACTACTAAAAGAGCCATTCAAAGTGCAAGGTAAACCAATGGATTATAATGTACTGGAGCAAAAAGTTAACTGATGTTTTCAGACTGCACATTACAACTAACCTTTAAGAAATGATCTTGCTGAGTTTTGGTGAAGTAGCAAAGAGAATATCCACAATTATCTGAAAAGGCAAAATATTCACCTCTTCCAACAACACGTGTGTGAAACAGAACTTTCTTTATATACTTTAACCAAACCAATATATTGCAACAGATGAAATGCAAAAGTAGTTATAAGAATCCAGCTTTTATTAAGCCAGATATTACAGAGATTTGCAAAAGTTTAAATAATGCCATTCTTCTAATTGTTTTTGTTTCAGAAAATAGTTACCTCATTTATTTTGGCAGGGGGAACAATCAAGAGGGGTAAAGGGAAAGGGCAGAGAGACTCTCAAGTAGATTCCATGCTGAGCACAGAGCCCAATGCAGGGCTCAATCCCACAACCCTGATATCACAACCTGAGCCAAAACCAAGAGTCAAATGCTTAACGGACTATGCCACCCAGGCACCCCTAGAAGTTTATTATTTTAAAAAATATTTACTTAATAATTTGAATTTAATTTTCAATACGATAAATCTTCACAATTAACCTAAACAAACAAAAGCTCATAGAGGTCTTAAAAAAAAATCTTGAAGTGTAAAGGGGGAATCCTGAGACCAGAAAGTTTGAGATCCACTAGTCTAAATCACTTAGGTATATTTTAAGTGATACAAAAAGCATCTGTAGATGCTACTGTAATGTCTTCCTATTAGGCTAATTCTGTAAGTAGGAAAGACTGAAAGTGGGAAATTCTACACCTAAAAATAACATCAAACCAGCTCTTCCCTCCACCTCAGGCAGCATTCATTCATATAAATAAATGATTCTACACTAGACAAGAATTATACATAAAACTTTACAAAAATCTCATTTTGGCAGGTTAATACCTTTTACAGGGTGAAAAATGAAAAATTTATATGTAAAATTAGAGTCTTAAATGGATGAAAAGGAAATGCAGGAAAGAGTCCATTCATCATTTGTATTCCCCAAAATGGCAAAGAGAATATTTAAGTCCAAATAAAATAATGTAATGTTCTGTGTGATTTACCTATTTTTTTCAGATTTGGAATTTATAGATAGGTAAGTCTATCAAAGGGCATTTTAACTTCTAGGCTACTCATCTCTGTTGCAAAGAAAAATTCAAGGCTTTATATGATGAACAAATAACTAAAATGTATCCTTTCTGAAAAACCCCTAAAAACTCTTAAGATTTCATTTAGAAATAATCCAAAGTCTGAAAATAATGTGTCTAAAGACTCTGAACAGCTTTAAAAACCCATTATGTATACTCTAGTTGATTTTACAGTACAAATACCTACTTTTGTTTACCATCTTAATATTAGTTACAGTAAACAATCAATGACACGTGAAGTCTTTTAATATTTACAAGTCTGCTCATGCCCTCAGCAATAAACAAACATTTAACCAGCCATTTTCCAGGGCACCTGGGTGGCTCAGTCGGTTGAGCATCCCACGTGGCTCAGGTCATGATCTCAGGGTCATGGGATGGAGGCCTGCGTTGGTCGGGTTCCATGCTCAGGTTCCATGCCCACTAGGAGTGGAGTCTACCTGGGATTCTCTCCCTCTCCCTCTCCCTCTCCCCTTCTGCCCCTTTCCCTGCCTGTGTGTGTGTGTTCATGTGTGAGAATGCACACGCACTCTCTAAAAATAAAATCCTAAAAAACCCTCTTTTCCCCACTTATCATCTCAGTTTTCAGTTTTATAATGTATATGAGGTCTTTGTGACAAGTGATCAAAGAAGGAAGAGTCCCAAAGGAGGAAACGGTATTTAAGACATGTCCAAATGGAACAAGAGGAACTTGTCAGAGGATGCAGGGAAAAGGGCAGTCTAGGTAGGAAGAAATAATTATAAAAAAGCATATAGGCTTCAAACATCATGGATCGTACAGAAAACAAGATGATTCTGCTAGAGCAGAAATGGGAGGCAGAAAATGGGAAATAAGAATTTGAAGAATGTTATCATTTGGATTTCACTCTATAGGTCACAGGAAACCATAAAGTATGAACGTGATAAAATTAGATTCATGAATTAGATCTAGTTATTAAAAAGGTAACTTTTTAGGGCGCCTGGGTGGCTCAGTTGGTTAAGCGACTGCCTTCGGCTCAGGTCATGATCCTGGAGTCCCAGGATCGAGTCCCGCATCGGGCTCCCTGCTCAGCGGGGAGTCTGCTTCTCCCTCTGACCCTCTTCCCTCTCATTCTCTCTATCTCTCATTCTCCCTCTCGCAAATAAATAAATAAAATCTTTAAAAAAAAAAAAAAAGGTAACTTTTTAAATGACAGGATGAAATACAGATAGAAAAAACCTGGAGGCAAAGAGATCGGCAAAGGCTAACACAGGTGAGAGATTAAGAGCTTAGTCAAAGATCATACAATTAAGGAGAAAGGGTTAGAATTGAGAGAATCTTAGGAACTGGGAGTAACAGAATTTGGAAATAGAAAAAATGTGAGAATGAAGAGTAACTCAAAACGTAAAAGAAAATTCCTCCTTTCCTGGTTTCAGAAAACAGAATTCAGATGATATTTTAATTAAACCAAGACAGAATAAAGAATAAATAATGGGACAGAAGACAGGGTGCATGAAATAAAATTCAAGTTTGGACATACTGTGCTCAATTACAAAAGGAACACCAGATAGAGGCAGATACTAATCGGGAGATTGGCAGAGGAAAGCAATTCAACTTGGGATCATTAACAGAAAGGACACTAAAAGTCATGGAATTAGGTAGGGGGACCTGGGTGGCTCAGTCAGTTAAGCATCTGCCTTCGACTCAGGTCATGATCCCAGGGTGCTGGGATCGAGCCCCAAGTTAGGGTCCCTGCTCAATGGGGAGTCTGCTTCTCCCTCTCCCAATGACCCTCCCCCCCCGCTCCTGCCCTCGCTCGCTCTCTCTCAAATGAATAAAAAAAAAAAAAATCTTAAAAAAAAAAGTCATGGAATTAGATCACCCAATGAAAGTATATAAAGTGAAAGGAGAGGGGAGAGCCCATATTCAGGACACTAGGGAATACCAGTATTATGAAAGGATTGGGAAAAGAGGAAGAAAAAATAGTCAAGGAAGGAAACTGAGGAGGAAAACACAAATGAGGAGAACCAAGGAAGAATGGTTATCACAAAAGGCAATGAAAGAGAAAATTCTAAATCAATGGCAAATACTGTTAAATGATATGGGAAGAGCAAGTAAGATAAAGACAAAGTTTACAAAAAGATAAAGTCTAGGGCGCCTGGGTGGCTCAGATGGTTAAGCGTCTGCCTTTGGCTCAGGTCATGATCCCAGGGTCCTGGGATCGAGTCCCGCTTCGGGTTCCCTACTCCTTGGGAGCCTGCTTCTCCCTCTGCCTCTCTCTCTCTTTCTCTGTCTTTCATGAATAAATAAATAAAATCTTTAAAAAAAAAAGATAAAGTCTAAACTGGACTTAGTAATTATGTCATTATTGGTAACCCTGACATGAACTTTTTTTTTTAATAGTGAGAGGAGAAGACAAGACTGCAGTGGTCTGAAGAGCGCATGAAAGATGATAAAGAAAAAAGATTGAGGGTTTGCTTTTATTTCCCCCTACCTTCCCAATTATTTACTCATTCAAACACTTGAGACTGTGACAGACATTTACTAAACGACTGTGGGATGAAATTAAGAGTTGGTAAGAGAATTACATAAACTGGCTAGTGTAAAAAAAAAAAAACAACCTACAAAAACAATCTTGAAAAAGAATGGCAGATTCATCAAATCTCAGGAAAATTAGTAATCTCAGTAAGAGGGGCTGAAGCCAAATGTGAGCATTCATCTAAATTTTGCTATATTCTTTCTATTCTGAAGATAGCAAAAGAGGCCCTGATGCAAGAAAGTAACCCACCTCAAAAGAGAGAGGATTCCAGAACAATTTAAATAAGAGGAGGAATTCAAAGAAACTTGGCTTCATAACTGGTTCTCAATGGTTTCTTAATGGGGAAAAACTGGAAACTGGTATGAGAATCTCAGAGCATAAACTTACTGTGTAATGATTACATGAAAACTAAAGATTATGTAAATTGAAGACACGCTAAATGAGCAGCATTATTAAAAAGGTACTGAAGTTTTTTGTCTCAACCATCCTCTAATTCTTTTTCTATAAGACCTTCTACTGAACATGTGACATTTCATGAATATGTTTGCTGTATATTTCATATATTCTTTTTTAAAAAACCAGGTTAAATACTGTTTTTTTAATCAGGTTAAGTAAGTTTCCCTCCAATTCTAATTTGCTAAGTATTTTAAATAGGGATGGGCGTTAAATGTTACCCAAAAAGAACTTTTTTGTACATTATTTGCCCTTCCTAATTATAAGTACTTTGAAGAAATGCACTGTTTTATTCTTCTTTTAAGCCTCCAATCTACATGACCCAAAGTAATAATAATTACTAGATATCTGATTAACAGATATTTATAAACAATTTGATAATCAATCCAGAATTATTTTTCAATACCATGTATATATAATACAACCACAGTATCCAAAGTTGTTGAATTTTTACCATCAAAAGTTTACAAGGAACCCAAGTTAGCTCTCTAATAGTAAACAGTGGTTCTTTGACTAAGAATTTATAAGGTATGTGGACTTTTTGTGGAAATTAATAAATTCAATGCATTAGGAATAATTTATGTTAATGGGTGCATAAAAAATATAAATTATAGCAACAATAATATTCCTCATGTTAATATAGAAACTGGCTAAACAGAAGTATTAGGGTGATTCTAAAGCTCATTAAGTGACCTTGTGAGAAAAAAACCCTACATTCCCTACTTTAAGATCATGCTTAAATAGAATATAAAGAAACAGCAGGCATCCTAGGGCCAGCTGGAGAGCATGCCATTAGTTTAGTCAACAGTTCTACTGAAAATAGATACCAGAATAGAAGATGAGTCAAGTTTCTGCACATCCTCTTACTTGAGATGTATTCTGAATGGCTCTGGGAAAATGCTGCTCTTAAGACAATGGAAACAGTACACCTATGAACCATCAACAGGGTCTATTTGTAAAGACAACACAGCAAATATTCCCCATGTCAACTGTACCAAATTATATTAAAACTAAAAATAAGTAGCTAAAATAACTTCAAACTAGTATTCAATTTGTGTAACACCTTAGCTGAAAGCTCATTCTAATTCATCACATTCTCAAAAGGTAATTTAAATGAACTATTTTTTAAAAAACAAATGTGCTTAAGAGTACAGAGAAGTGGGTCTTGAAATAACTGCTTATCAAAGAAGATAAAGACAAAATACTGGTTATGAAAACAATTCTACTGGTTCTTCCAATCTACTTTTAATATCTTAAGATGTGATGATTAACTGTACTGTGGAAAACCTCATTTCCCATAAATCTGTTCTTGATTATATGTTTTTTGTAACATAAAGAGAATAGATATAATGTAAAGAAGTGCTTCACAATTAACCCTAACTCTAACTAGAATCCATTCATTAAATTATTCCTGGGCATTTACCGTGTGGGTAGGCACTGTCTTTCTAGAGGTTAGGGATATGTAAGTGAATGAAACAAAATCTCTGTCCTCAAAAGCATTACAACAGAGGAACTGTAAACAACAGTGTTTTGTCCTTATTTTGAACAAAAATGCACAAAATTCAAAATGGGAAACTGTTTTATAAGATGATGAAAATTTAAAAGCTTTTTAAAATTATATTAAGAATCTTACCAAAAAAAAAAAACAACTTTCATTGTTTATATTTAAACTCACCAAAGCAAACTGATTGACCTGAATGAAGAGTATTTCCACCTCCTTTTCAGTAACTTCAGTCCCAAAGCCCTTAAATTCTTTGTAGGCTTCGAGGTAAGAACGCAGCCACTGGCCCTGTAGTTGCCTGTCTGGATAGAGACTATAGTCTACATCACTCACACCTGAAATGGAAAAAAAGTACTCTAAAGATTTTAAAAACACATTATCTTTATGTATTTAATAATCCCTAGAGGACGGGGCGCCTGGGTGGCTCAGTTGTTAAGCGTCTGCCTTTGGCTCGGGTCATGATCCCAGGGTGCTGGGATCGAGCCCCGCACATCAGGCTCCCTGCTCCGCGGGAAGCCTGCTTCTCCCTCTCCTGCTCCCCCTGCTTGTGTTCCCTCTCTAGCTCCGTCTCTCTGTCAGATAAATAAAATCTTTATAAAAAAAAAAAAAAAATCCCTATAGGAATCCTAACTAGATGTTAATAGCATTTATTAAAATAAACCAAAAAATCATAATGCATTCCAACTTAAATTCTAAAGCACAATACATTTCATCATCACCAACATCAAAAGTGCTTTTAATAAGCACTTCAGGAAATTCTTATGCACACTAATATTTAGAGCATTTCCTAGAACTACAGCTCTAAAAACATTTTTGACCATTATGCCCGGGGTAAGAAATACATTTTATATTGAAACTTGATATACTCTCCTAGTATTAAGTTCCACAAAACAATATGTACTCTAACTATACCTTCCAACTCTGATATTTTCTACTTCTTTTCTTTTCCATTCCTTGCTTTAAAATAATTACCCTGCAAATTTGGTTTTAAGATGTGCAGTTTGAAAAATGCTAACCTAGAAAATAAAGTTCATACTATTTTGCCTAGCACTCAACATTCTGCATAAGTTGATCCAAACCTTACTTCCCTGGTCTTATAACCCAAGCCCTAAATTCTCCATCAGTTTTATATCCTACAAGCAGGTACACTCACCTTGACATTTTCTTCCTCCTTCCTTCAAATTCTACCTAACTTACAAGCTTTAGCTCAATTTTTTCCTACAGAAAATCATCCTAGGATCACTGGAGTTTCCTCTTTCATAGCAGTGACTACCCATTATACTAACAAGGATATGGTGATATCTCATTATATGCACAGCTGTTTTCCCTCCCAAAGATATGTGAAAATATGTACAGCACATGTGTGGGGATATAGTATGTATATGAAAAGTCTGGTGTAGGAAAATAACTGAAAACATGTAAATTAAAATCCTCCCCAACTTTTTCCCAGTCTGATAACCTGAAGTATATGAAAATATAGAAATGCATAAATTTATACAAATATAAATTCAGCAATGAAAAGTTCCTACTAAGTATATACCATCCAGGGGGAATTTCCAGGGGGAATCTTTAGTTTTAGAACATGTCGTGTTTCTAAATATAGTCATAAAATGCATTTTAAATTAATTCCTTTTAACATAAACCTAAAACTTTTATACTTAACAGTGATAAAAGATGAATTTTCAGGGATAAATGGAATGCTTTTCAATTATTCATAGCCAAAGACAAAAAAACACAAATTATTGAGCTTCTTAGTCCTAAAGCTCAAGTATACAATGGAAATAACAAAGGCTTTTAATTGATTAAAAAAAAATTTTTTAAATCTTAGTTCTCTGTATTTTACTGTGATCTTGGTAAGTTACTTTCCCCATTTGTAAACTGGGAATAACCTAAGTGACAGGATTCTTGTGGAGGAAGAAAATGAGAGGAGATTTATAAAGCACCTTATACTACATCAGGTCTTACTCTAAGCCACAAGTATTATTTCTTTTCTTATTTTCCTTAAGGAATTAAAGAAAGGGTCATCTCTTCTCCTTCCTCCAGAAATAAAGAAAAACAAACAACAAGGTCAGAAAAGCATTAAAAAATGTTGTTCCTACTCCCAGGTGAACTTCTCTGAAGAAAAACTACAAACCAAAAAAAAAAAAAAAATTCTAAAAGTATCATTTCAAAGTTATATATGTTGTTCTATTAGTTAAGATTTTACCTGCAAATTCATTGAAATGATTTCCGATATCATATGCCAGGTAGTTGTATCCAGAATATTCATAATCAATGAACTGTACATCACCTATGTGAGACACAAAAACAAAGACATAAGAAATCATATATAAGATCAGAAAATCCCTATGCTATTTGTAATTAAATAGCTTCCAAAATTTTGTCTCATTGTATGTGCTTGGTTACATGCACTTCTGAGACAATACAGGGTAAGGCTGTGAATTTTATGGCAATGAGCTTTACAAAATTCAAATTACATATTGTCAACAGCTTCTTTGTGAACATTAATGTCCACTATATTAAAGTCAAAATAATCATTCTCCGAATTCAAACAAAAGCAAAATATCCCTTTCACCACAAGGGGGCATCAGTTACTTAAAAATTCAAGTTTAATTAGAAATGAATAGTTATCTTTGGAAATTAATAATCTGTGCAATTTTAACAAAGTATGATAGTCCAAAAGTAAACTGACAAGCTATTTTACATATACAAATCAAATATAAACTTTAAAAGATGAATTCTGTGAACTCTGCAGTTATGCTATGATACTTGATCAACTTAATATCCCTAATTTAAGAAATTGGTTGCTATAAACTCATATTTTCCTGCAATGTTAGGTAAATAAGATTTCCAATTGCATACCTGAGCAGCATTAAGGTGGTTATCTTTTAAAAAGAACAAAAGTATAGTGGCTTATTGTAAACTTTTTTTAATTTGAGAAATTTTTACATAAGCTAGATTCCTATTCTAAATTAATGCTAAATATATATGCATATTTCATTCCTTTTTTTCCAAAGACAATCCTGTTCCACCTGCCCAAGGAACATACTCCTGCTCAGGAACATTCATTTTTGAGTACTAAGTATTATAGAGAGTTTGTCTCAACAAAGATAATAGGTCTTTTAAAAGAGAGATAAGAGAAAAAGTTTAAGAGAGAGAGAGAAAGTTAGAGACATCAAAAAAATAAAAATAAAAATGGGTCACTGTCAACACCAGGCATCACAAACTCAAAGGCTTACAGGGCCACACAGTTAAAATGGATACACAAACAGAGATGGCTGTAAGAACAGTTCCTAAGCAGCTTATACCAAGAAAATGCATAGCAAATGCCTCATTACACATTTAAACGTCAAACTGAAGTAACAAAACAAACTCCTGGTCTACACACACTGGCATTTCCTAAATAAAAGAGCTTTTGATCTTGATACAGATATACATGTTTAATTTAGGAATATACGTTGATCATATCCAAACTCAGAAAAAGAGAATTACATGACACAAAAATATCATGGCAAATGGAATATTTTACATAAAAGCAAAAAAAATTTTAATGTAATTGCATTTAATATGTAATTCTAAACTTGTATAAATAAGTCTAGAGTAAATTAAGTAAGCATCTCCAGAGTATCAAAACCCAGTTATCAAAATCTACATGCATACTGACAAAATATATTTAAGGTTTTAAAATGTTGGTGAATACAATAAATCACTGCAATTGAACCACAAGTATCATAGTCTTGAATTCAAAAAACTATCCCACAGTCTTAAAGTTAACCAAATCACTTTACTAAACTGCAGAATGGGAAGTGAGAACATGTTTTAGAGTTTGTTCTGGGAATAAAAGGGTGAAAATCACCATCATGATAAAATACTCTGCAGCCATGAAAAAAATGTTCATTTTCAAAAATTATTTGATGACCAGGAGAATTACAAATGTTATATGAAAAAAAGATATAAAATAGTAAACACAGTGATCCAAATTATTAAAAAAGTATGCCTGGAGAGAGAGGAAATAACATATAATGCATAGGGGGAAAAAGATGAATGGAAATTAACCAAAACAATACATTTCAACTGGTTTCATTACAGGTGATAGACAAGTGCCCTTTTTTCCCTTGTATTTTAAATTATTTACAATAAACATTACTTTTAGGAGGAAAAAAACAACAGTTTAAAAAGATTAAGATGAATTCTCTAAACAAAACTGTCAATAGATAAGAGACTAATAAACACAATAATTTGGGATATACCTATCCAACCGGTCTTATGAAATCAGGATTCAAGAAGATTCAACAGGTTGCACAACTGAGCCAACCAAAACCGTTTTAATACACAGTTTTTTAAATCGTAGCTGTTGATCACTTTAACTCTTTAAACACAAATTCTTGTAGAGCTCATATTAACTGTTACATGCCAATAAAAATACACAGCCCAGTCCTGAAGCTTACTTTTGCCACATAAACAAAAGCTTCAATTTCAACTTTCAAAATTATATTTAGAATTTGGCAAATACAGTTAAAATGGCAGGTAAAAATGCCTGCTTTAAATACAATTTAAATAAAGCATAGATCATTTTAACAAAAGTTAAAATCTGTTTCAGTATGAAAATTTTAGCAATGACTTTTTGTAGCAGCATTAATTCATTAAAACTAGCCTTTATTTTTAAATGCAATGTTGAGTTTATAAATAATGAAATTTAAAAAATAAGAAAATGAAGCTAACAAGATACAGATGAGGCTGTTACCAGGCTCCGTGCATGTGAACAAGTGATGCGATAAACCTCCAGTCAGTGCGTTTAAGAAGCACGGGGTGCGCCGCCACATGGCAGCAACAATGGCATACCTAATCTGTAGCAGATGAAGAAAATTTGGCAAACTCACATTTTACAAGACACAAAGCTTAAAAGGAAAATTTAAAAAAAAAATCTGCATTAACTATTCTTTTTTCAAACTATTGCAAACAAAGTGGAACTCAACCTTAAATTTAATCTTCTGCAACAAAATAAAATTAAAGAGTCCTACTTCACTTATTTTGGGTGCCAGAAAAATCAAATTACTGGAAAATGCTTTCCTACTAACAGAAAATACACTGAACTTTTTTCTTATACAAATTTAAATTCTGATTTCTAAAATTTCCAATTGTTTATAGAGGAACATCCACATCACTATTAAGAATTAATAGCTCAGATGGCACGACTATCTTGTTAATTCTTTAAGACATGAATTTTTAATTGAGGTTTCAAGGGTGGAAAAAAAATGATACTCCTTAAAATTTTTTACAAAATTTTATGTGTATGTTAATTTTCTGAGGACATTCTCAATTTTCCAGATTCTCAAGGGATCCCTGACCTCTGAAAGAGTAAAGAAGCACTGCTTTAAGGGCAAAGCCTATGTTTTATCTTTATATAATTAGCACACTGACTACACCTAATGGGTGAATCATAAGATTAATGAATAAAATTATAAACCAGATTTTTCAAAAGCTACATTTTTCCTTTCATTACTTTATTTCCTGCATATCTTCACAGAAATGAAATCCACACATTACTGAGTTTAATTGTTCAAATCTCAGTGTAGTTGAAAACAGCCAATTTTTAAAGTACTTTAAAACCCCAAAAATTAGTTTATTTAACTAAGGCTATAAAATTCACATGCTACATTTGTTTGGATTCCCTTATTTTGTTGTTAAGGAGAAAAGGATAAAAATAAAAAGCAAAATAACCAATATGAGAACTTGAAAACCTTTTCAAGTCACTCTACTTGCTCTGCAGCTGTTAGGTAAGGCAGAAAGAGAACAAAGAGAAAAAATAACCATAATTACACTACTGTTAGCAAATTGCTTTTTCTCTTATACAGAGAAAAGGAATATTCTGCTCTGAGAAACTTTCCCTTCATCCCTCACTCCGGCATCCAGTAGTACCTGTGTATACCTTCACCACAGCACTCATCATTCTGAATGTAATTATGTTTCATGATCTGACTTCTCCATTACATGGACTATGGCTTCCTGGAAGGACAATAGGTCCCTTTCATCTTTAATCATGCAATCCACAGAGTAATTTCTAGCACACAGTAAGTATTAAAATGCTTATCAATGGAGGTTTTTGCATAGAATGCTGAGACAATGATAACACACATTATTTAAATGGGTGGTAGGGAAGAAGGAATAAGCATTAAACACTAAAAACAAAGTATGGCAGTTCTGACATTCTTATCCACGTATATGCTTGAACATATAGTGGGAATGAACGTATGAGTAAATAAAGAAAAAACACTAAACTAGTAACTATTTTAGGCAGCTCTTCCTTAAGAGTTTAGTTAATAGTTTAGGCTTTTACAGTCCATTTAAGCTTTTAATAACCTGATTTAAGGATAATTTATTTGATGCTAAATAGTAATCTAGAATACAAGTTAAAACAAGGTTAAGACTATCCTTCATAAAAACTCCACCTTGGAAAATACAGGTCACCAAATACAAAAATACATTTGTATTTACTTAAATTTTAAAACAAAACCAACAACAACAACAACAAAAAACTATGTCATTAAAATATCAATGAAACAACCAAACCACAATATCTTTGAATAATAACTAGAGTGGGTAAGATTTAGAGCCAACTGAGTGATTGAGAATGGTGCCTCACACACTTTCTCTTTACAGTGTGTAAACTCTAAAGAAAACCCTGGTTTACATTGTAATTCCCATAAAAAGCTTCCTTTTTCTTCCACTCATGTGTATTTCTTTAAATAGCTGTAAATCAGCATCTTGTATTTCACTGACAGGGAAAATAATCAATGACTGCCATTACTGAAATTTAAAGTTCTATATTAGATCTTTATATAACTTTTAATGAAGAAATGGGGAGAGGGAGAGAAATGAAACAGCTACCAATAAACATTCAGAGAGAGCACCAAGACATGAGAAAACATACTCAAAAGCTTTAGCAATTACTTCTAACATGGCAGCAGTTAAAGGGTTAGTGGAAATTATATTAGAATTGAAGTCAGTTAGTCTATAAGCAATATTACAATTTGTTCTACTTAATATAAATTCTTTTTTAAATTAATGATTAATTTAAAAGATGACTCACAGATCTGGAAGCAAGAACCCTGCTTCCAGTTCTCTTATTATATAATATATTCTATCATCATATCATTAAGTATTCTTCCCTTACCTTTTTAAGATGTCATTTCACCGAAGGCAAGAAATGGGGCCGCTGTTTACCAATCACCTAATTCCTGGCACTACCTTTTCAAAAATATTGACAGCTACCACATTACCTTCAGAAAGGAAGCTCACTGTTCTCCCATATTCCTGTGTCCTGTCAACTGACATGGTGAGAAGAGGTAGAGGCAGTATTTCTTCCTGTGATGCCTACCATCTCCTGTAACATTCCCAGGTGCAGAAGCCTATAAACTGCAGGTGCTCACAGTCTTTGTGTATGTGTGTGTGTATAAATATGTACTTATATATTCATACACACATACATATATACATTTTTAAACTTTACTCACTCAAGTTATAGCTAAGATAAAATCTGTAAGCTGTACTTAAAAGACAAACTGAATTGTCATCTCATACCTATGAGCCATAATTCCCCTAGCTATAAGACATAGTCAACCACTGGCTTATGGTAACTATTTTCACTTTTTCAGAATCAAGCACATTGTAAAATTCATCCTGCAAACATAATAAAGGGGTTGGCAAACTATGTATGCCCAGGCCAAATCCAGCCCACTGTGTGGTTTTGTAAATAGCATGGAACACATTTATTAATGTATTTCTGTGGCTGTGTTTGTGCTACAACAGAGTGGAACAGTTGCAACAGATCCTGTAATATGGTACACAAAGCCTAAAATATGTACTATCTACACCTTACAGAAAAAAGTTTGCCAACCCCTATTATAATAGCAGCAGCTGTGAGCTGCTAAGTACCTATTCCAATCTGTGTACTTTATATACATTATCTAAAATTTTGTCAGCAACCATCTGAAATAGATATTACCTCTAAGTTAGAAATAAAGCAAATTAAAAGTTCTAGATTATCAAAAAGTATAAGCAGTGCATAGAAACATGTTAAACATGCAGATTCCTAAGCCCATTTATAGAAATTCTTGTTCAGTTAGCCTTAGATGGGACCCCCAAATCTACATTTTTTTCCAAGTACCCTGGGTGATTCTGGTGCAGAAAGTCAAGGATCAAATATAAACACTTAATAAAGAGATAAAATGCAGGGCGCCTGGGTGGCTCAGATGGTTAAGCATCTGCCTTCGGCTCAGGTCATGATCCCAGGGTCCTGGGATCGAGTCCCGCATCGGGCTCCCTGCTCCTTGGGAGCCTGCTTCTCCCTCTGCCTCTCTCTCTCATGAATAAATAAATAAAATCTTTAAAAAAAAAAGAGAGAGAGATAAAATGCAGATGCCTGGCTGGCTCAATCAGTGGGGCATGTGACTCTAGATCTCGCAGTTATAAATTCAAGCCCCATTTTGGGTGTAAGAGATTACTTAACGATAAAATCTTAAAAAAAAAAAAGATAAAATAATTTGTCTAGTATCACCTACTTCTATATGTGATTGAGCAGGGATGTGAACCTGTGTGCCTGGTTCCAACATGTACATTCTTTCTAACTTCTCTTAGTTGTAATTAAGCTCTAATACATCTGCTTTTAAGAGTTACTTAGGAAAAAAAAAAAGAGTTACTTAGAAATGTTTAACCTGATGACAATAAACAAAATCTCAGTTATTATGGTTGAAAATTACATATGGAGACTACAAGTTGATCCAGTATAAATTCATGAAGTTTAACTAAAATCTGCACTTCTGAGAAATGAAGGGTCTGAAACATACTACAGAGAGATACTAACCTTGATGATGTTAAAGCCAATCCCTTAGCTTTCATCTTATTATGTTTACATATTTTTAACTCAAGTAGGTACAAAATAGTGAAGTCCTGAACTCAGATCACACGAATGACTTAACAAGTGATAACAAATTAAACACATCTGTGAATATAATATGCAGCTTAATCACTTATTCTATGTAGAAATTGTTTTAAACTCCAAAGACTTCACCCTTGGCTTTTAGATACTGTAACAAGTTAACCAGTTAAGGTAAAGAACTTTTGCAGTCCCTATTTCTAATTTTAATTATCCTCCTTGAGATTGCAGCTATAAGTACTAATGCTACAATCTTTTTGTTCATTAAATTTACTAAATTTATAGAGTTTACAATTTTTTAAGCACAAGGCATGGTATCTTCTCCTTATAACTAAAGGCAAATATGTCATAGTTATATTACTTCAAAACCATTAGCTCCTAATTTGAAAGTTAGATAATACACAGAACAAAGCTCTTGCCACACTCTCATGAGTTTTAGATTCTTACTTGAACATTCCAACCGTATTTTCTTAATGCTATGTATCAACTAAACACATAGCAATTGATTCCTTTTTTTTAATGGATGCCATAAAGTCCAAACTTGCCTTCCTAAAAGACACTATAAAACCACTGGTAAGGAAAAAGAACATATCCATAACATACAAATATAACAACAAAGACAAGAAGAAACAAATGGTACACAATACACTCCTAGAAGAAAGGAAAACTCTAAAAAAATATATCAAAATAGTTACATTTGTTGAACTGTGAAATTCATTCTTCTGTGTAGGGAAGAAAAATTAGACACAAAAATATGACTTAGGTAACTCTTGGTAAAATAAGCAAATGACAATCTTGAAATCTTAAGAGTCAAACTGAAACAGAAAGATTTTGTTTGAAAATATGAGAACTTTTCATATCACTGATAAACAATTTAGATTGGCAACTGATTAAAAGTAAAAATGCGTTTTTTTAATACCTAAGACAAAGTAATCTGATTTTTTTGGTCCCTTATATTTTAGTTTTATAAGTTTGCTCTGTGAAATGAATATGCAAAAGAAACTTATAAAATAAAAATATGAAAAGTTAAAATATATTCCAAAGGAAATAACAGATTCTCTGATTAACTTGCAGTTAAAAATAAAGCTGAGTGTCCACTTCAAACGTAAGATGAAGTCCCTCACTTGAAATTCCATTATATAGAATGTGTTATTTGGTCTTGCTCTGAACTTAAAAAAGCTAATACATCGCTTTAATGTATAACTAATACTTCTGTCTCACAAATGGCATTGAGATTTGGTTACTAGTATATAAAGTAATATATACATGGCAATTAGAAAAAATAAATGGACAATAAATAATAAAGGACACTGTCAAGTACTCCATGGTTTAGGACACACCTTAAGTTTTTTTAAAAAAATGCTTCCACACAAAGACTTCACAATATTCAAAATAAAGATGTCAGCTCAATGTATTCTTAAGAAATAGAATCTCTAATCCATACTAAAATATAAGATATAAAAGATACTCAAACATGTTTTTAAGAATATGTGCTTCAGTCTACCATCCTTGACAGTGCTCTTTGGTTGATTTTCTTCAAGTTAAAGTCATTTACAATATTAACAACCTTTGCATTAGAACAGTCTCAACTTAAAATCTATTAAGAATGGTCATGATAGTAATTTCATAGAATTATGACCATTAAATCAGAATTGTTTGGCTTTAGTATCTTCACAAAAACACATTCTTGACTGAAAATAATCTCCCAACTATAATGACTATACTCAAAACTGGTTTCCTTTAAAATGTAAGTTTCATAGTTTCAAACTTTTTGAATTAATAATCCTTCAACCAAAATTATATTTTCAAATTTCAATTTAGCATTGAAGGGGCATCTATGTTTTAGCAACCAAACCTCAAACCACTTTATCCAATAATAATATACAACCAGTGTCTCTTAAATATGGAAACAGAGATTTTGAATACAGCAAGATATGATCACAGAAAACATTTCACCAAAATGTATCACTATCTATACCTAAAAAAATGTTAAAACTATTTACCAAAGCTTCTTGATTACTACTTTAATAGATATAAATTTCAACCAGTACATGTAACATTTCCTCCACCTGTGGCTCTCTCCCTAGCATCAAAATATCGAACAAATCAGAATAAACAGGTAATAGAACACCTGATAATACTGCTGTCCTTCCCAATACTGAGAAAATCCTATAACTTATTAAGAGCAGTCCAATGTCAGTTGGTTTTTCAATAACCCCCATTATAAGCAGGTACATTTTCAAACCATGAATTACCAAATAGGTTTCACAGTTAAATTTAAAAACAGTCATTTTATTATTGTTCATTTAAAATTCTTAACAAGAACCAAACTTTCTAAGAAACATATTTTATACAAATAGAGAATATATATTCCTAATTTAGCAGTTACCATGACTTTATAACATAAAGAAAATCTTTAAAGACTTCATGAATGTTTTTAATCCTTAGATCTGAATTAAATTTACTGATACAAAGATCAAAGGACCACTAAGAACATCAAAGAAATCAACTTTACTTACTGCTAAGGTCAGATACCTACCTTGTTTCTCATTGTAGATTATATTCTTACACAATAGGTCATTATGGCACAGCACAACAGGTGAGCCCAGGTTGGAAAGAATCTCCTTCATCCAAGTCATTTCTTCCTGAAGAATCTGAGAGCTTGGGATATCACTTAAGAACCTTTTGTTTAAAAAAAAAAAAAAAGTGTTATATATTGTTTATATTAATGACTTTTTTCAAGTTTAAAGATTAAAATCTATTTTTAGTAAATTCTTTCCATTCAATTGCATAGACTCCTGAATTAAAACAAGCCAATTATTATGCAAGTTGGAATAAAGGAAAATCTTTACTTAATGAGCTGAATATGAATAAAATGAAACTAAGCAAGTTAAAATGCAGGGCAGAAAAGCAAAAAATCTATTATTACAAAATTGGGGAAGGAAAGTAATATATATACTTAATAGCTAACATTTACTAAGCACTATTCTAAATGTTTTACATTTATCTCCAAGACACAAAGAGTTTAATAAAAAGAAGCTTAAGTATATTAAAGTTATAAAGACAGTTTATTAAAGAACTAAAACATCTATTTCAAGCTTTGAAGGGTGAATGCAGTACAAGTCAGCTAAATTTATCTATCAAAGTCAACAGACATGATCTACTATTGATAAACCTAATCAATTCTGATAATCATCAGATATTATCTATGACAATCATATCATAGAATACTCCATTATCTATTATAGAAATTGTCTCAGAGTAGTGAGACAGGGAAGTATGGTAGGTAGAGTGGCAAACAGGATTGGAGATCATGGCTTTTTAATTCTACACTCTTCTGTACTATTTATTACACTATATTTATATTCATTTGATAAAAATAAAATGAAACAAAAATAGAGTACTACCACTCATTCCTCAATAGCACCATCTGGCTTACAAAATTGCTGTTAGTTTATGCTTTCTCTTCCCTTAACACTTTAACCTTAGCTTTCTTCATTCTTTCTCTACAGTCTCTCAAATTACAGCCTTATTTTCCATTTTACAATATGATAAAGATTCTCTATCAATGAACTTAACTTTAATGAATTTGCCTAATTCAGGTGGTTGCTGCCTGTATTTTCCCACTACTGCATTCTTCTCTACACACAGCTACCAAAAGTAATCCTTATACACTCTTTTCAAGATGGTAACTGTTATGGTTCAAAAATCTATTTAAAAGATACAGAGCTGAATAGAAATAATAGAACTAAAAGGATTGAACATGGTAATTACAATCATATACAAACAAAAAGGAACAGAGTATGAAACAGATTTTTAATATTTTTTTTAAAGATTTCATTTATTTATTTGACAGAGAGAGAGAGAGACAATGAGAGAAGGGAACACAAGTGGGGGGAGCGGGAGAGGGAGAAGCAGACTTCCCACTGAGCAGGGAGCCTGATGCGGGGCTCGATCCCAGGACCCTGGGACCACAACCCAAGCCGAAGGCAGACGCTTAACAACTGAGCCACCCAGGCGTCCCCAGATTTTTAATATTTTAATTGTTTTTAATGTTTTAGTTGTATATCATGTACTAGGGCAGGGTGCTTTCTGCACGCTGTTCTACATACTTTGTATATAATAACTCAATTAACCCTCATAAAAAACTCTTAAAAGGTAAATATACTACTCTTATTATTTCCATTTTTCTTTTGCCCAAGGTTACACAGCAGAACTGTTAACTGGAGGAATTAAGGCTTCATCCTAGGCAGTCTGGCTCCAGAGTCTTGTACTCTTAACCCACACAATACAATACTGCCTCTGAACTCTGCATTATCTTTAAAAAATCAAGAAAATCAGGGGCGCCTGCATGGCTCAGTTGTTAAGCGTCTGCCTTCGGCTCAGGTCATGATCCCAGGGTCCTGGGATCGAGCCCCCACATCAGGCTCCTTGCTTGGCAGGAAGCCTGCTTCTTTCCTCTCCCACTCCCCCTGCTTGTGTTCCCTCTCTCGCTGTGTCTCTCTCTCTGTCAAATAAATAAATAAAATCTTAAAAAAAAAATAGTCAAGAAAATCATACATTCCTTACTGCCACATATTTCATTATTTTTAAATTTTTCAATAAAATAGTTATTTCAAAAGAGGATTTTGCGGTTTTATGCTGTCATTTCTTGAGTATTTAGCACATTGGACACATTTACAGATGTTTGCCTATCCGAGTTAAAAGGGTATACTATTCCTATCAAATTCAAAGTTTGACAAACTACCTGCAAATAAAAACACATACACTGAGTGAATCAAACTAATCTCTGAAATAATAACTCAACAGAACAATACAGCTATTTTTCTCTAATGAATTATAATAAGTAAAAAGAAACAAGAAAAACTCTATAGGTCCTGCCTGTCTCTACTGTTCTTAAAATGAAAAATTCCTGAATACAAGTTGGGAGTATGTTTTAGATATAAAGGAGAAAAAAGAATTCCTAATTTTTGTACTAGTAGTAATCACTATAAAAACATGTCCATATAATTTAGATTCTAAATGCTAAGAATCTAAATTATTTAGATTTTCATTTATTTTTAATAAAAAATAATGAAATACCTTACTTGGAACCTGGGGAGTCAGTTTTAGAAAAGCTGAGTAAGACTCCAGTAATTGAATTTTCAACCTCATTATCTAGGACTTTAGTATAGTCTCAGTAAACTAAGACAATCCAAACTTTTTCACACTCTAATATTACTACACTGTCCCAATGCAAATCTCTAGGCCTATTTAAAACAGCTTTTAAAAAGGGCTCCATGGCCAACTCATTCTGTGCAAAAAGCACCATTCATAGCAATCATTATATTATGTTTACTTCCAAATAATTGTTCTATATTTGTTTCTTGGCTGGTCACCTCTACCCACTCCCCACCCCTACCCCAGGCTTTTGCAGGCTGTTTTTTGTTGTTGCTGCTGTTCTGTTTTGTTTCTGAATTGGCTGGGAGAGAGAGACAGTTATATTAATGTAGTGCCACCTAAGAGTCAAATAAATCAGTGCTAATTTAATCAAATGCAAAGACAGCAACCAAACCAGATTATATACACAAAAACCTTGTAAGCTATCTCTGAAACTTTATAGCAAAACAAGGTAAAACGATTTCAAATGTAAAAGTAAATTTACCTTTTATTAAGGTCTTCATCTGCAAATCCTGTGGGAATGAGAGAGAAATATTTTCCCATCTTTAGCCATAGATTAGATTTAGGAATCCAGCCATTGTGTGCATGGATAGCATGGATTTTAGCAAGCTGACGTGCTATTAGCCTGTTTGAAAACAAAACAGCATAAAAAGAAAATGTTAAGCATCATAGGGTTCACGTCTACTCATGAGTAAACTAACTTGATGTGCATTCATTTTATAACACGATTTCATTTTTACCTAAGATTCAAAATAATTTGTCAAGTCAACTCTCACAAGGAGAGGCAAACAAATGTTTAAAGCATCAGTAGGAAGAAACACCTACAATCAATTCAGTGAATAAATACTGTGTCCAAAAGAGGATGAGTGTCTGGAAGCAGGTGGTCTATTCTGATTACATAAATAATGGTTAGGACCAATACACATTATAAATGATTTCAAGGCCCACATTAGACATTAATCAGAGACACATTTTGAATTTTGATCCTCTACAGTCACTGAGGTTAAAGGACAAAAGGGGACTAAAGTAAAAAGGTAACTGGGCAGATGAATGGGTTATAGAAGTTAATTTCTGTAACTGTGTTAAAGACAAATTTCCTGAACAAACGTTAAGATTTTATGTCAGAATCAATCTTCTTGATTCAACAATAAAATTTGAAACTGTGTATACTTGTATCCATGCTATCTTTGTTATCTGTAGAACAAAGAACAGCAGATGCTAACATTAAGAATAAGCACACAAAACAGAAATAAGTTACCAGTCTATATAGACTAGTAGGTGAGAAAATGACTTAATAGTAATCTATAAATTAAAGAACTTAAAACTGGCTAATTTGGAAGATGCTCACAAGCTAATGTAATGCTCTTTTAAAATATATATATATATTATTTATTTATTTGAGGGAGAGAGAGATCACGAGCAGGGGCAAAAGGTAGAGGGAGAAGCAGACTCCCCACTGAGCAGGGAGCCTGAAGCAGGGCTAGATCCTAGGACTCTGGGATCATGACGTGAGCTGAAGGCAGACACTTAACTGACTGAGCCACCCAGGCGCCCTAATGTAATGCTCTTTAAGTACAGTTCTAGGACCTATTAACATTGCGCTACCTAGTAATGTCTGAGGTCCCACCTCAGATCTACTGAATCACAATCTTTGGGGGTGGGCCCCAGCACTCTGCATTCTAAACAAGACCTCCAGGTGATCTCAATCCACTGTAAAGTTTGAGAAACACTGATATATATCGCTTCTCGGCCTTTGGCTAAGATCAAGTGGAGAAACACTGATACAATGATCCAATTCTGCAGCTTGGCTCTATACTGAAATCAAACTGGAAACTTAATAAAACAAACAGAGGCATAAGTACTACCCCTAGAAATTTTGATTTAATTGGTCTTGCGTACAGCCAAGGCATCAAGATATTTAAAAGCTTCCTGGGGCACCTGGGTGGCTCAGTCAGTTAAGCATCCAACTCCTGATTTCAGCTCAAGTCATGATCTCAGGATCATGAGATCAAGCCCACAGCAGCTCCACGATGGGCATGGAGTCTGCTTAAGATTCTCTCCTTCTTCCTCTGCCCCTCCCGCTACCCCTTTCTAAAAAAAAAAAATGTTTAAAAGTTTCTCAAAAGATTAAATATGCAAAAATATTTGAGAACTGCTCAATTAAGACAGAGAATCTACCACTGCAGTACTGTGATTACATATTTTTATACTACAGTGAATATTCTCTACCTGGTTTATAGTAACAAAAGAGTTCTGATGTTCCTTTAGAGAAACCTCCATCCCCTTTACTTTTACTTCATGTGGTTCATACAGAGCTGACCTCAATCCTAACTCTCTATCCTATCCACAGCACTAATTTTAGGAGTTAAGATGACACAGACTTCGCCCAGAGCATTCCATCCTTCTATACTTGTTCCACAATGACTGGTTCTGAGCATGCTACCCAAACTAAGCCAAAAGGATTTGATCTCAGGACTGTGACTGATGCTACTTTGGTTGAAGCTATTAGTAGAAGAACGTCCCTACTCCCTACCCTCCTCCCACCATGACTAAACTGATCAGATAAGCCTGCAACTTCTGATAATTATAATTGCCATCCCTTTTTTTTAAGGTTTTATTTTCAAGTAATCTCTAAACCTAATATGGGGCCCAAGCCCACAACCCTGAGAGCAACAGTCTCACATTCTACTGACCAAGCCAGCCAGGTGCCCCAATAATTGCCACTTTTAAGGAAAATTTGCCAGAATATAAAGCTAACACAGACTAAAACAGAAGAGTAATACTCCCCTAATGACAATGTTAGAGTCCCTTGACCCACCCATGTTTAAACTCAGTATTCTCAGTTGTATGTACCAATAAATTCCTTCTTCTTCAAGTCAGTTTGAATTTTCCAATTATCAAGAGGCCTAATATATTATCAAAATATCAAAATCTTCAATCTTTTTAGGAATAAGTGTCTTGGGGGCGCCTGGGTGACCCAGTTGGTTAAGTGACCGCCTTCAGCTCAGGTCATGATCCTGGAGTCCGGGATCGAGTCCCATGTCGGGCTCCCTGCTCAGCGGGGAGTCTGCTTCTCCCTCTGACCCTCTTCCCTCTCATGTTCTCTGTCTCTCATTCTCTCTCTCTCTCTCAAATAAATAAATAAAATCTTTTAAAAAAATTAATTAAAAAAAGGAATAAGTGCCTTGGTTCATCTCTCTCAAACAAATTAGCAAACAGTGCTTTACATAAAATTTAATTATTGTTTTACTGACCTTCCACAAGGTCACATATTCATGTCTACAAGAATACATACACAGGGGTGCCTGGGTGGCTCACTCGTTAAGTGTCTGCCTTCAGCTCAGGTCATGATCCCAGGGTCCTAGGATCAAGCCCTGCATCGGGCTCCCTCCTCAGCGGAAAACCTGCTTCTCCCTCTCCCACTCCCCCTGCTTGTGTTCCCTCTCTCACTGTGTCTCTGTCAAATAAATAAATAAAATCTTAAAAAAAAAGATAAAAGAAAAACATAATTACGGGCCTATTGTATAACCCTGATGTTCTCCTTCAAATCTAACATGGTATGAATACCAGAAAAAACTTATGTAAAAATTTAATCAACTGAAAACTTTACATTTAATAATGACAACATGAACTTCACATTCACATTCACATACAAAGATCCTATAGACTGATTTCCCATTTCACACCAATTTCCTATCAGTTACAATAAACAGTAAATGGACATAAACTATGAAGTTACAAAAGTAAAGTTTTCCAAATGATAGTGATTTTTATCAAAAATTTATCAAATATATGGGGCGCCTGGCTGGCTCAGTTGGTACAACATGTGGCTCTTGATCTCAGGGTTGTGAGTTTGAGTCCCATGGTTGGTACAGAGATTACTTTTAAAATATATAATCTTTAGGGGCACCTGGGGGACTCATTCGGTTCAGCGTCTGACTTGGTTTCAGCTCAGGTCATGAACTCAGGGTCCTGGGATCCAGCCCCACAAACGGCTCCACATTCAGTGGGAAGTCTGCTTGAGACTCCTTCCCTCTGCCCCTCCTCCTGCTCACGTGCACATTCCCTCTCTCTCTCAAATAAATCTTTAAAAAATTTATCAAATATAATTTTCTCCTCTAAACAAATTTCTGAAATTACAGATGAAATAGAACTACTTTTACATGAAATCTTTTAAAAGTCTGCCTAAACTAATATATACCTACTCAAATGTAAAAGAAACTAAAATATTAATGATCATACTATAGCAAAAGTAATATTTACAAAAAAAGCTCTATCAAGGGATGCCTGGGTGGCTCAATCAGTTACGCATCTGCACTGGGCTCAGATCATGATCCCAGGGTCCTGGGATGGAGTCCCCGCATCAGGCTCCTTGCTCAGTGAGGAGGCTACTTCTCCCTCTGCTGCTCCCCCTGATTTTGTGTGCAAGTGCGCTCTAATAAATAAACAAAATCTTTAAAAAAAAAATCTACATCAAAGATTTGGATACAGAGCTTAAGAGCTAATGATTAGTATCTTTTAAAGTAGATTATAAATATATTTGCCCTATCTATAGGTACACTGATAAAATTAGATTATATAAGGAACAAAATCAATATTAAATGATAGTATCATATCTATAATAGGTAAAAGTGTATTCAGTGTTATATAAAATGTTTTGTAGCATTTTCCCATAGAATTCAAAATGGAATAGCAGCAAATAATAATAGCAATAACTGAGACTGTTTTGGGCACCTGGGTGGCTCAGTTTGTTAGGCGACTGCCTTCGGCTCAGGTCACGATCCTGGAGTCCCGGGATCCAGTCCCACATCAGGCTCCCTGCTCAGCGGGAGTCTGCTTCTCCCTCTGACCCTCTTCCCTCTCGTGCTATCTCTCATTCTCTCTCTCTCAAATAAATAAATAAAATCTTTAAAAAAAATAATTGAGACTGTTTTATCAACCCTATTGATAAATACTACCATTAAGTTATCCTATAAGGGACAAAGACTATTCTTTTACCTCTTATAACACTCAGCACTTGGAGAAGGTACTTTAACAGATACTCGATGAATGAGAGTCATTATCTTGGCAACAGACTCCGAGTAGATTTAGAAACTTACTGTAAGACCAAGGGATCCTCCCTCTATTAGATTTTAATCTACCTGACAATAAACCTATCTTGAATTTTTTCTAAATCTCATATAGTAAGAATTATAACAAAATTAATACCTTGCTATATAAAAACAAAGTGACCATCCATTTGAAATACTACTTGTTCTTCGACAAGACACATTTTGTTTTTTTTCTTTTTTTTTTAAGATTTTATTTACTTATCAGAGAGAGAGAGAGAGAGACAGAGGCAGGCAGAGAGAGAAGCAGCTGAGCCACCCAGGCGTCCCTGTATAAGTTTTCTCTTAAAGTCTAGAATTCACGTCAATTTCTATGAATCTTAGAACTAGTGGTCTATCTTTTCTTAGCAAAATTAAGAAGAAAATCTATGTATAATACAAACATCTTCATGGAAATAAAAAGTATAGTTCAACCACAAGCACAGCAGCTACAGAAAACTAGTCCTTGCTAAGAGTTTTAAAAAATTAAGTCCTAATTACAAGTTCCATACTCATCTAAAATTTTTGATAAATTGGGCCTCAACAAAACATGCAATTTGTGAAGAATGTCTTTGTTAAGAAAAATAGTTTTTACTAATAAATGAATTCAACAAAGTTGCAAAATACAAAAGTAAAATGTAAAAATTAGCTGCAGTTCTACATTAACAATAACAATCCAAAAAGGAGATTAAGAGAACAATTTCATTTACAATAGCATCAAAAAGAATAAAATATTTAGGAACAAATTTAACCAGGGAGCGGCACCTGGGTGGCTCAGTCGTTAAGCGTCTGCCTTCGGCTCAGGTCATGATCCCAGAGTCCTGGGATCAAGCCCCATATCGGGCTCCTTGCTCAGCGGGAAGCCTGCTTCTCCCTCTCCCACTCCCTCTGCTTGTGTCCCCTCACTGTCTCTCTCTTTGTCAAATAAATAAATAAAATCTTTAAAAGAAAAAAAAAAACAACCAGGGAAGGTGAAAGACTTGTATATTCCAAACTACAAAACACAGCCAAAAAAAATTAAATACACAAATAAATGGAAAGACATCCCATGTTCACGGATTGGAAAACTTAATATTGTTAAGACGTCAATACTACCCAAAGTAATCTATAGATTCAGTGCAATTCCTACAAAAATCCCAGTGGTGCTTTTTGCATAAATAGAAAAACCCATCTTAAAATTCAAATGTAATTTTAAGAAACCCCCAGATGGCTAGAACAACCTTGAAAAAAAATAAAGCTGGAGGTCTCACACTTCCTGACTTCAAAACTTATTACAAAGCTACAGTTATCAAAACAGTGTGGTTCTGGCACAATGACATACGTATAGACCAATGGAACAAACAGCCCAGAAATAAATCCTCAAGTTTATGGTAATGATTTTCGATAAGGGTACAAAGACCATCCAATGGGCAAAGGACAGTCTTTTCAACAGCTGCTCTTGGGAAAACTGGATATCCAAATGCCTTACATCATAAAGAAAAATTAACTCAATGAATCAAAATCTAAATGTAAGAGCTACAGCTATAAAACTCTTGGGGCACCTGGGTGGCTCAGTCGGTTAGGCATCTGTCTTCGGCTCAGGTCATGATCCCAGGGTCCTGGGATCTAGCCCTGTGTCAGGTTCCCTGCTCAGCAGGGAGTCTGCTTCTCCCTTCCCCTCTGCCCCTTACCCACTCTCATGCTCTCTTTTTCTATCTCCACTCACTCTCTCAAATAAATCTTTTAAAAAATTTTTAAAAAATAAAGCTATAAAACTCTTAGAAAAAAGGAAGAAAGCTTCATGACACTGGATTTGGCAATGATTTCTTGCATATGGTATCAACAGTACAGGCAACAAAAGTAAAATTAAGTAAATTAAACTATATCAAAATTTAAAACTGCATCAAAGGATAAAATCAACAGAGTGAAAAGGCAGCCTATAGAATGAGAAAAAATATTTGCAAATCATGTATGTGATAAGGCTTAATATCCAGAATATATAAAATACAACAGCTTGACAACAAAAAATAAACAATCCAATTAAAAAATGGATACACAGCGGCTCTTAGATGGCTCAGTCAGTAGAGCCTGAAACTCTTGATCTCAGGGTTGTGAGTTTGAGCCCCATGTTGGGTGCAGAGATTACTTAAGAATAAAATCTTTAAAAAAAAGAAGAAAACGAGTAAATTAACATTTCCCCCAAGAAGCCAACAAGCATAAGATGGCCAACAAGCATAAGAAAAAATGCTAAATATGACGAATCACTAGGCAAATGAAAATCAAAACCTCAGTGATGGAACACCTCATAGCCATTAGGAGGACTACTATCAAAAAAGCAAAATAGTAAGTATTGGCAAGGATACGGAGAAACTGCAGCCTTGCACACTGTTGGTGGGAATGTAAAATGGTGCAGTTGATATGGAAAACAGTATGGTGGTTCCTCAAAAAACTACAAACAGAATTACCATATGATTCAACAATTCCACTTCTGGTTATATATTCAAAAACTGAAATCAGGGTCTTGAAAAGATATATGTACACCTATGTTTGTAACAATCTTATTCACAATAGCCAAAAAGGTGGAAGCAACCCAAATGTCCATCCATGGATGAATGGATAAACAAATCACAGTATAGATACATAAAATGAAGTATTAGCCTTAAAAAGGAAGGAAATTCTGACACACGCTACAACATGGATGAACCCTGAAGACACCATGCTCCGTGAAATAAGCCCATCACAAAAAGCCAAAAGTGTGATTCCACTTTTATGAAATGCCTACAACAGTCAAATTCATACAGACAGAAAGTAGAATGATGGCTGCCCAGGCTGGAGGTAGGGGAGAATTGGAAAGTTGCAGTTTAAGGTATATAAAATTTTAGTTTTGGGGGTGCGTGGGTGGCTCAAATGGTTAAGCGTCTGCCTTCGGCTCAAGTCATGGTCTCCAGGTCCTAGGATGGAGCCCCACATTGGGCTTCCGGTTCAGCAGGGAGTCTGTTTCTCGCTCTGCCTCTCCCCCATGCTCATGCTGTCTGTCTCTCTCAAATGAATAAATAAAATCTTTAAAAATTTTAGTTTTGTAAGATGAAAATAATTGTGGAAATAGGTTGCATAATAATGTGAATGTACTTAATAATACTTAATGTTATACTTTAAAAACAATTAAGATGGTAAATTGTTATATGTATTTTACAGGTAAAAAGAAATTTTTAGTTCACTGCCCAGCAGCTCTACCAAAAAAAAAAAATTTTTAATTAAATAAATCAGTTATAAAAATATTGTTCTTAACAAGACTTGATTAATTTTTTTCTCCCAACCCCCTCAGAGAAATTGTTTTCTATCAGTAAATTTATATACAACTAAAAAAAACTATAAAAAAATCTCTTCATTAATATAATTCTGCACTAAATAAACCATGAATTTTTATTTGTATGTATCAGAAGGTAATTAAAAATTACTTAAAGATTTCTGATTTTCACTATCATAGATTGGTCCTTCTTCTACCTAGTCTCAATAAATAAGGCTTCATCCAAAGGCAAGGGAAACACTGGCAAAAATTAACTATAGGGACTTCATCAAGATAAAAAGCTTTTGTACAAAAAAAAAAAAGCTTTTGCACAGCAAAGGAACAGTCAACAAAACAAAAAGACAACAGACAGAATGGGAGAAGGTATCTGCAAATGTCTTATCAGATAAAGGGTGAGTATCTAAAATCTATAAAGAACTTAACAAACTCAACACCCAAAGAACAAATAATCCTATCAAGAAATGGACAGAAGACATGAACAGACATTTCTCCAAAGAAGACCTACAAATGGCCAACAGACACATGAAAAAATGCTCAACAGCAGTTGGCATCAGGGAAATAAAAATCAAAACCACAATGAGATACCACCTCACACCAGTGAGAATGGCTAAAATTAACCACTCAGGAAACGACAGATGTTGGCAAAGATGCGAACAAAGGGGAACCTCATACACTGATGGTGGGAATGCAAACTGGTGCAGCCACTATGGAAAACAGTATGGAGGTTCCTCAAAAAGGTAAAAATAGAGCTATCCTATGACCCATCAATTGCACTATTGGATATTTATTCCAAAGATACAAATGTAGTGATCCAAAGGGGCACCTGCATCCCAATGTTTATAGCAGCAATGTCCACAATAGCCAAACTATGGAAAGAGCCCAGATGTCCATCGACAGATGAATGGATAAAGAAGATGTGGCATATATATACAATGGAATATTACTCAGCCATCAAAAAAAAATCTTGCCATTTGCAACAACGTGAATGGAACTGGAGGGTATTATGCTAAGTGAAATAAGTCAATCAGAGAAAGACAATTATCATATGATCTCACTCACATGTGGAATTTAAAAAGCAAAAGAGAGCATAGGGGAAAAGCAGAAAAAATAAAACAAGATGAAACCAGAGAGGGAGACAAACCATAAGAGACTCTTAATCATTGAAAACAAACTGAGGGTTGCTGGAGGGGAGAAGGTGAAGAGATAGGGCCACTGGGTGATGGGCATTAAGGAGGGCACGTGATGTAATGAGCACTGAGTATTATAGAAGACTGACTGAATCACTGACCTCTACCTCTGAAATCAATAATACATTATATGTTAATTAACTGAATTTAAATTAAAAAAAAAATTTGCCCCCCCAACCCAAAAAATAGTAAGGCTTCAGTGCACTAACATCAAGGCAAATACTACCTTAAAATCCCATTCTCAGTAAAGCAAAACATTTGAAAATTTCAAGGCTTCAGAAAATTTTCTTAAATATCCACTAATACTAATTGTCCCCACTCTTGGAAGCTTTTAAAAAATTAAGAGCAAGGGGTGCCTGGGTGGTTCAGTTGGTTAAGCGACTGCCTTTGGCTCAGGTCACAAACCCAGGATCCTGGGATCAAGCCCCATGCCGGACTCCCTGCTCTCTCCCTGTCACGTGTGCTGTCTCTCTCAAATAAATAAAATCTTTAAAAAAAAATTTAAGAGCATTATAATAACAGAAATTTTTTAATTGAAAAATAATCCCTAAGCCTACCACTCTAATAGTTTATTTCATTTTTACATACTCCCTTTGGATTTTCACATAAGCCAATTATTGTGTAATTGCAGCCACAGTTCAGCTATTAAGCTGATTTTTTTCCCTCTTAACCCTGCATCAGCCATTCTGCATATTTTAGACAGTATTCAAAATTATCATTTCAATAGTAGCATAATATTTGTGCTGATGTGCCTTGGTTATATCTGAATATAAGAGCTGTCATGACATAAACATATAACTTTCTTTTATGAATTATTATATATTGTCCTATTAATTTCCAAAAGAACATTACCAGTATTACTTGTAACTCACAATGTACCAGTTCCACTACAATACATTCCAGCACTGGAAGTCAGTGTTTTCTACTTATGCTTTTTGATAAATGTACAATGATTAATTTTAAACTGCATTTCCTCCTATTATGTCTGTTGCTGGGTGGTTTTTAATTAAACTGCAGGCAGGATTCCTAGCAAAAGGCAAGTTTCAAAGAAACACCTGATGAGAAAATTCCTAAACACCTGTGAATTTTTTTTTAAAGATTTTATTTATTTGACAGAGACACAGCGAGAGAGGGAACACAAGCTGGGGGAGTGGGAGAGGGAGAAGCAGGCTGTCCCCTGAGTAGAGAGCCCGATGCGGGGCTCGATCCCAGGACCCTGGGATCATGACCTGAGCCGAAGGCAGACTCAGTTTAATGACTGAGCCGCCCAGGCACCCCCACCTGTAAATTTTTTAAAATTATCTGAATATCTCGGGGTGCCTGGGTGGCTCAGTCAGCTAGACGTCTGCCTTTGGCTCGGGTCGTGATCCCAGGGTCCTGGGATCGAGCCCCACATCGGGCTCCCTGCTCAGCAGGGAGTCTGCTTCTCCCTCTGCCTGCCACTCTGCCTACTTATGCTATCTCTGTGTCAAATAAATAAATAAAATCTTTGAAAAAAAATTTTTTTCTCAATATCTCTGTAATACTTGATTGCCACAGAAAAGTTCAAATAAAACATATCATGATAAATTTCCATAAGCTGAATTACTAGTTAAGTGTTAACCTGGTGCAACTCATCTTTACGTATCATACCATTCCTTCACAGCCTCTTCCATATGCTCTGCCTCTTCCTTTAAAGTCCAGTTCTGGGGCGCCTGAGTGGCTCAGTTGGTTGGGCATCTGCCTTTGGCTCAGTTCATGATCCCAGGGTCCTGGGATCAAGCCCCACATTGGGCTCCCTGCTCAGCGGGGAGTCTGCTTCTCCCTCTGCCCCTTCCCCCAGCTCATGCTCTCTCTCTCTCAAATAAATAAATAAAATCTTCAAAAATTATTTAAATAAAGTCCAGTTCAAATGTGATCTCAGTGAAACACTGCCTAATTTCCCAAGTATATGACAGTAAACGATCTGTATTTTTTTGAAAAACTTTTCTATTCTTCTGTGTATACTATTTAGCATACTTTTTTCCAAGATTATTGTCTGTCACACACTGCAAATTACTTGGAAGGAGCGCAGGGACTGTCTGAATTCTTTTTCTTTCCCTAGACTAAACATAAATATATATCAGATTTTTAATATTCAAAACAGATACTCTATAACAATCATAATACAGGCAAGTAGCTATGTCTGAATGAACCATAGCAAGAAAGCTCTGTGGACTTTGATCTAAGGCTCAATCAACACTTACTGTTGGCTGCTTATCAGTTTATCTAATAACAATGGCTCAAAATGTGATAACTAATCCAAAATTAGCAATAAGCCCTATTAACTGATAAAGACCTTTTTTATCAAAAATATACAAAATTCATTTTTTAAAGGAGAAAAGCTAAATATATAAAGCACATTATCCTATATTTATTTCCCTAACCTCTTCTTGGGGCTCTAGAATTATCATTCATTCAATTGCTGACTTGATATTTTTTTAGAAAGTACTACCCTGTACTTACTTGAAAACAATAAAACATTCCTTTTTAAAATCATTTATACTTCAGCTATTTTATCAATATCCCCTTCCCTCAATTAGCTCTTTCTGTATTTTCTGTTTTACAGTAATTAACAAAACCTTCTGAACACTTAAATATCCCATGAGAGAATTACAACATTACCTGAAGTAAATTTAATTGTGAAATAAACTAAATAGCCAGTATTACTACTCACACTGTCAACTAACCATATCCTTACTGTCATCTTTTCCTTCCTTTCTCAACCTCCATTCTGCTTCTTTTTTTCAAAACTGTGAGTCAACTCAATGTTATTCATTGCAAGCCAACTGTAATAGAACTTAATTGAAAGTATTGCTATTTGGTCTCTAACACTATTTTTTTTTAATGAAATGTGCATATGCCTGCATTAGTATCATATATTCTAAAAAAGGAGATCTAACTGAAAGTATAAGAAAAGGCTTCTTCCAGTAGACCTTTTTTTAGAGCAATTTTAGGTTCACAGCAAAATTGAGGGGAAAGTTCAGAGATTTCCCAAATGTCCCCTACCCAACACAAGCATCACCTCCTCCATTATCAACATTCTCCACCAGAGTAATGCAGTTATTGCAACTGAAAAACCCATACTGACACCCAAAGTCCATGGTTTACATCAGGGTACACACTTGGTGATATACATTCTATGGGTTTGAACAAATTTATGACAGGTATCCACCATTAAAGTATCATACAGACATTTTCACTGCCCTAAAAATCCTGTTTCACCTATTCATCCCTCCTTCCCCACTAACCCTTAGCAATTACTGATCTTTTTAGTGTCTCCACAGTTTTATCTTTTTCAGAATGTCATAATTTAATGTAAACACGTTTATGACATGTATCAAATACCAAAGTGAGCTTTGGCAAACCTTTTTTTTTTTAAGATTTTTTTAAAGATTTTATTTATTTATTTGACAGAGAGAGAGACAGTGAGAGAAGGAACACAAGCAGGGGAAGTGGGAGAGGGAGAAGCAGGCTCCCTGCCGAGCAGGGAGCCCGATGCAGGGCTCGATCCCAGGACCCTGGGATCATGACCTGAGCCGAAGGCAGACGCTTAACAACTGAGCCACTCAGGCACCCCGAGCTTTTGCAAACTTCAGTGTTCTTGATCAAAAACTGTAATTGAATAATTAATTGAATAGGCACCTGGGTGGCTCATTCAGTTAAGCATCTGACTCTTGACTTCAGCTCAGGTTATGATTTCAAGGCTGTGAAATCAAGCCTGTGTGGGGCTCCACAGCCAACGGCAAGTCTGCTTGAGATTCTATCTTTCCCTCTCCCTCTCCACTGTCCCTTCCCCATTTCACACTCTCTCACTTGCTCTCTAAAATAAATAGATCTAAAAAAAAAAAGTCAAAAAAGACTATAATCTGTAATTATTCTCTTTCTACTTAAGATTACTTAAAATCAATTATGCAGGGGCGCCTGGGTGGCTCAGTCGTTAAGCGACTGCCTTCCGCTCAGGTCATGATCCCAGGGTCCTGGGATCGAGCCCCTCATCAGGCTCACTGCTCCTTGGGAAGCCTGCTTCTCCCTCTCCCACTCCCCCTGCTGTGTTCCTTCTCTCACTATGTCTCTCTCTGTCAAAAAAATAAATAAAATCTTTAAAAAAAAATCAATTATGCAAAGCTTTCCTTTTAAAACAGAAATTCTATAGAAAGCTTAATGACAATTATTTAATTATATAAAATGATCCCAGATCAATAAATGGGGGAAGTCTGCATTTATTTTCTTCGAGTCTTTTCACTTCAACTCTACAAATTTTCTTAAGTTTTTTTTTATGTGCTATAACAAAGGCCTTACTATTTTCCTTTATATTTTATGATCTTTTCTCAATAAGTAAAAAGATTAAGTTACTCATTAGTATCTTTTGGGATATACTTTTACTAGCCATGTGAATGACCTTACACAAATTACTTAAAATCTTTGCACTTTACTTTCTTCATGTATTAAAATGGGATCTTAATATTAACTATTCCCTGGGATTATTGTGAATTGATTTTATTAATACACATAAGGTGTTTTGGGAGGCCTGGCTGGCTCAGTCGGTGGAGTATGCAACTCTTGATATCGGGGTCATGAGTTCAAGCCCCATACTGGGCATAGCTTACTTAATAAAAAAAAATATTTGGGGTGCCTGGGTGGCTCAGTTGTTAAGCGTCTGCCTTCGACTCAGGTCATGATCCAACGGTCCTCGGATCGAGCCCCGAATCGGGCTCCCCGGTCCGTGAGAAGCCTGCTTCTCCCTCTCCCACTCCCCCTGCTTGTGTTCCCTCTCTCACCGTGTCTCTGTCAAATAAATAAAATCTTTAAAAAAATAAATAAATAATTTAAAAACATATAGGGATGCCTGGGTGGCTCAGTCCTGGTTGAGTGTCTGACTCTTGGTTTTGGCTCAGGTCACATTTCAGGTTGTGAGATGGAACCCCGCTTCAGGCCCATGCTCAGTGGAGAGTCTACTTGGGATTCTCTCTCTCCCTCTCTCTCTGCCCCTCCCCCTCCAATCTCTCTCTCTAAAATAAATCTTTTTAAAAAAAATGTATTTATTTATTTGACAGAGAGACAGAGAGAAAAGGAACACAAGCAGGGGGAGTGGGAGAGGGAGAAGCAGGCCTCCCACTGAGCAGGGATTCCCCGACACAGGGCTCAATCCCAGGACCCTGAGATCATGACCCAAGCCGAAGGCAGACACTTAACGACTGAGCCACCCAAGCACCCCTAAAATAAATAAATCTTTAAAACACACACACACACAAAGGTCTTTAGAAGAGTGTCCAGCTCATATTAAATGCTGTATCAGTATTAGCCACCATCATTACTTTAATATATCATTTCTCTAATTAATAGTAACATACCCATTACTACCTTTTTTAGTATCAACTAAAAATAAGTCTTGACTTTTTTAATTTTTTTTTAAAAAGTATGCAACTTTTTTTTTCAAGATTTTATTTATTTGAGAGAGAGAGAGAGCGAGAGAAAGCACAAGCCAGGCAGAGAGGAAGAAGTAGACTTCCCAATGAGCAGGGAGCCTGATGCCAGGCTTGATCCCAGGACCCTGGGATCATGACCTGAGCTGGAGGCAGCCACTTAACTGAGCCACCCAGGCACCCCAACTTTTTTTTAAGATTTATTTATTTGAGAGAGAACAAGCATGCGAGCTAGGGGGAGGGGCAGAGGGAGAAAGTCTTCAAGCAGACTCCCCACTGATGTGGAGCCCAATGCAGGGCTCGATCCCACAACCCATGAGATCATGACCTGAGCTGAAACCAAGAGCTGGATGCTTAACCAACTGAGCCACCCAGGCGCCTCTAAAATCTTGACTTTTTAATATAAAATGGTCTTTTAGAGGAAGTTAAAATAAAAACCAAAACAAGGGACTACTCATGGGTAGTAATTACCTAAAATCACTTAGTTGAGAAAGACTCTGAAATCTCATCTATGTTCAGAAGTAAAGAGTTCCAAGACTGATTAGTTTTGTCTGTCACAAACAAGAAGGGGGGTTTAGTGGTGGCAATAATTACTTGTTATGCCACATCTACATGCTGCTTGCGTACACTTTAAAGAATACTACATAATATGTTATAATAAATAGTACATAAGAGCAAAAAAGTCTGAATTTTAAAATTCAGAAAATGTGTTTCTAAAAGCACAATAACAGATGCCTGGGTGGCTCAATGGGGTAAGCGTCTGCCTTCAGCTCAGGTCATGATCCCGGGGTCCTGGGATGGAGCCCCACAACAAACACCCTGCTCAGTAGGGAGTTTGCTTCTCCCTCTCCCCATGCTCATGCTCGCACACACTCTCACTCTCTCTTGCTGGCTCAAAAAAATAAAATCTTTAAATAAATAATAAAATAAAGACATAATAAAGTCAACTGATTAGCAATAACCATAATTTGCCTAAATATTTTAATACTTTAATTAATGTCCAAGTTATCTGCCTAAATCAGATAAAATATGAAAAGTCTTGAGGAAAAAAAATTATAATAATTATAAAACCTAACATTTACATAGTGTTTAACATATGCCAGGCACTGTTCTAAACTTTTTACATATACTAACAACTCTAATCCTTACAACAACCCTAGAAGTAGGTACTATTATTCTCATTTTTTAGATAAGGAAACTGAAGCACAAAATGTTTAAGTACCATGGCCAAATTCACACAGCCCATAAATCTGAAACAGTCTGGTTTCCACTGTGTATCCTGAGTGACAGAGATATAATACCATATATAGAATTTCACATGGCTTTAGATTCCATAACTTTCCACAATCACTCAAAGAGAAAAAAAACTGCCCTGCCCTAGGCATCCAGTTTCCATCATGAGACTATAGAATAAATAAAAAGGAGAAATCTGAATATGAACCTCTGACCAGCAAACAGTAACCACTGCCAATAGTTCAACTAAAAGTTTAAATTCGGTGTGTTAAAGACAGTTTAGGAATATCAACGTCAAATGCATAAAAGTATGTGTTTTACAAAGGCAGTTAAGACTTTTACACCAGTAAAAGTATTACCCTTAAGCAACTTTCTTCTTAAATCTTTTGGACACTGACTCTTTATAAAACTAACATTTTTCTCCCTGCTTTAGTTATGCTAGGAAGCTCATATGGCCCTTCTCTAAGAACCTTATAGAATATACTTTTTGTATCTGAATCTAACTCCAGCTTTTCCTTTGGCCTAATTTATGCATCTAATCACTTTTAATCCTGTTATATAGATGTATCTCAAACATGGTGAACAAGACAGGATTTATAGGGACACCTGGGTGGCTCAGTCAGTTAAGTATCTGCCTTCCACTAAGGTCATGATCCCAAGGTCCTGGGATCAAGCCCCATGTGGGGCTCCCTGCTCAGCAGGGGAGTCGGCTGTTCCCTCTCCCTCTGCCCCTGCTCATGTGCTCTCTCTCTCACGCTCTCTCAAATAAATAAAATTATTTTTAAAAAAAAGATTGAGGATTTATAAATAAATCTGATATACACACACACACACAAACCTAAAGACCACAAAAAATGTGACACAAAAGAAAAAACATATTATCTGTTAATCAGGATCCTTCAATACATTCTAAACGGTACACTCACATAAGGGAAAAGACTATCTCGTTAAAAACTGGGGTTTGAGGGGCGCCTGGGTGGCCCAGATGGTTAAGCGTCTGCCTTCAGCTCAGGTCATGATCCCAGGGTCCTGGGATCAAGTCCCACATCAGGCTCCTGGCTCAGCAAGGAGCCTGCTTCTCCCTCTCCCTCTGCCTCTCCCCCTCCTCATGCTCTCTTTCTCTCTCGCTCTGTATCTCAAATGAATAAATAAAATCTTTAAAAAAAAAAAAAAAACTGGGGTTTGAGTAGATAGATTTCTATGCCAAAATATTTTTAAATATTATTTGAAACCAGTTTAAAATAGGTAAATAGTAGGCCATTCCATTCTCACCAGCGTTAATGAAGCAACTCTTAAAATATGGTCCAGGCTCTCTCTCCATAAATAAATAAAATTAAAAAAAAATAAAAAAGAAGGGGGACCTGGGACCTGGGTCCTGGGTGGCTCAGTCTGTTAAAGCAACTGTCTTCGGCTCAGGTCATGATCCCGAGGGTCCTGGGATGGACCCCTGCATCAGGCTCCCTGCTCAGTGGGGAGTCTGCTTCTCTCTTCCTAACCCTCCTGCCCCTCCCCCTGCTCATGCTCGCACTCACGCTCACGTGCTCTTTCTCTCTCTCAAGTAAATAAATACAATTTAAAAAAATATATATGATCCAGGATCCCTAGAGACTCAAACCCTTTCAGGTTTATGAAGTTAAAAACTACTTTCATAAGATTTTATTCCCCTTTTTCACTCTCATTCTCTCATGAGTACATGGTGTAGTTTTCAAGAAGCTACATGAAGTGATGTGATAACGTTATCACCCTGACAGCTAACAATGTATGCCTGGTATTCTTGTATTCAAAAAAAGTTTTAATTTCTGACATGGTAAATACTGATAGCTATAACTCACAAAAACTCTTCAGGTCCTCAATAACCTTTAAGAGTTCTAAAGGGGTCCTGAGAACAAAATGTTTGAGAACTTCTGGTTTAAACTATGAATGAATTTGCAGTTTTCAAATCAAGCTCATTCGCTAGTTTTTAAGAGCAAAAAAAGAACTGTAAAAGACAGTAATTTTGGAAAAATGATCTAGCACATGCAAGAAATTATTCTTACAGAAAACATACTGAATTAAATAAAGTTTAGGGCGCCTGGGTGGCTCAGTCGGTTAAGCGACTGCCTTCGGCTCAGGTCATGATCCTGGAGTCCCGGGATCGAGTCCCACATCGGGCTCCCTGCTCAGCAGGGAGTCTGCTTCTCCCTCTGACCCTCTTCCCTCTCGTGCTCTCTATCTCTCATTCTCTCTCAAATAAATAAATAAAATCTTTAAAAAAAATAAAATAAAAAAATAAAGTTTAAAAAGTAACATAATATACTGAATTAAATAAAAAGTTTAAAAATTAACAGTGTTAACAGAATTAAAAAAGAGGGGCGCCTGGGTGGCTCAGTTGTTAAGCATCTGCCTTTGGCTCAGGTCATGATCCCAGATCCTGGGATCAAGCCCCGCATCAGGCTCCCTGCTCAGCCAGGAGTCTGCTTCTTCCTCTTCCTCTGCCTACTGTGCCCCTGCTTGTGAGCTCTCTCTCTCTATGTCAAATAAATAAATAAAATCTTTAAAAAAAAAAGAATCTTAGTAATCAAAAACTCTGAAAATATGAGCAACTGAATTACAAAAGTTAGTGATAAGAAATGTATAATGCTTTGGGGCGCCTGGGTGGCTCAGTCGGTTGAGCCTCTGCCTTCAGCTCAGGTCACAATCCCAGGGTCCTGGGATAGAGCCCCGCATCGGGCTCCCTGCTCGGCGGGAAGCCTGCTTCTCCCTCTCCCACTCTTCCTGCTTGTGTTCCTACTCTTGCTATCTCTCTCTCTGTCAAATAAATAAATAAAATCTTTAAAAAAAAATGTAAAATGCTTTAATCCAAGCACTACTTTAAAAAAATTAAGGGGACCACTTCACACCAGTCAGAATGGCTAAAATTAACAAGTCAGCAAACAACAAATGTTGGCGTGGATGCGGAGAAAGGGGAACTCTCTTACACTGCTGATGGGAATCAAATTGGTGCAGCCACTCTGGAAAACAGTATGGAGGTCTCTCAAAAAGGTAAAAATAGAGCTACCCTACATCCTAGCAATTGCACTACTGGGTATTTATCCCAAAGATACAACTGTAGAGATCCGAAGGGGTACCTGAACCCCAATGCTTATAGCAGCAATGTCCACTATTGTGGCCAAACTATGGAAAGAGCCAAGATGTCCATCGACAGATGAATGGATAAATAAGCGTGGTATATATACACACACACAATAGAGTATTACTCAGCCATCAAAAAAAAAAAAGAGGCGCCTGGGCGACTCAGTGGGTTGAGCAACTGCCTTCAGCTCAGGTCACGATCTCAGGGTCCTGGGATCAAGCCCCGTGTCAGGATCCTTGCTCAGCGGGGAGCCTGCTTCTCCCTCTGCCTCTCCCCCTGCTTGTGTTCTCTCTCTCTCTGTCAAATAAATAAATTAAAAATCTTAAAAAAAAAAATGAAATCTTGCCATTTCCTACAACGTGGATGGAACTAAAGGGTATTATGCTAAGCAAAATAAGTCAATCAGAGAAAGACAATTATCATATGATCTCATTCATACGTGGAATTTAAGAAACAAAACAGAGGAGCATAGGGGAAGGGAGGGAAAAATAAAACAAAATGAAATCAGAGAGGGAGACAAACCATAAGAGACAACTTAATTACAGGAAACAAACTGAGGGTTGCTGGAGGAGAGGTGGGTAGGGGATGGGGTCACTGGGTGATAGGCATTAGGAGGGCATATGATATAATGAGTACTGGGTGTTATATACAACTGATACATCACTGACCTCTACCTCTGAAACTAATAATACACTATATGTTAACTGAATTTAAATTTTAAAAAATAAAGTAAAATAAATAAATAATTAATTAATTAAGGTGAAGTCTTGATACTCTGCAGCAGACTAATCCAAAACGACATCTCACAGTCCTTTTTTTTGCAGAGTCAACAATGAGACGGCAGACAGAAAGGATTTTTTTTTCTTCAGCAAAAACAAAACAGAACCCTAACTAAAGTAAGTTTCTAAGGTAACCAAATAGTTGCTCAAAGAAAAAGGCAGTTTTAAAAAATAATTTCCTTAGTGCACTTAATACTCTTATTTTTCAAAAAGAAAAATTATTAGAAAAAGAAATGTACCTGAAAATGGCAGGGTTGCAGACATGCTTTGGATCCAATGCTTCTCCCTGTATAAATTCATAGCACAGTCCGTTATTGAAGGTACAGTAGAGTTGCGGTGCACAGCCATGAGCCTGCAACACTCGGAAACTCTTCACTTCCTCATCTCGATCAACTAACAACTCAGTCTTATTGCCATAAATTCGCACCAGGACTACATCCTCCATTGTATTACTCACATAACAGCCAATAAGTTTATTTGTGATTCCATCTGTGAAAAGCTGCCAAAAAAAAAAAGAGAAAAAATGAGGGAAAAAAGCGATTACACACATTTAACGAATGAAATAGCAGATAGCTTAAAATAATTAAATACTAATTAAAAGAAAATATCTAGTTTTTAACATTAAAAAAACTTTTAAATACAATTTTGCCTAACGTGTGTATAATTTTAATTCCACTTAAAACAAAAAGGAATGCTATAATTCCTATAACATTATGACTTTCTTGATCCAAAAGTGTTAATTATTCAATCTCCAGTAATTCCACACAGTGTTTTGATACCTATTATATCTCACATTATGCTTGTCCTGCAATCATTGCAAATGTGTGTGCATACACACACAATCTCTCCTATGTCTAATAAACTGGAAAGTCTCTGAAGACAGAAACACTGCCCTCCTCCAGCATGACATATAACATATAAAAGGTCTTTAATAACGTTCCCAAGTGTAATATACAAATACAAAGCTACCATAAGTTACACATTATGGTAAATATCCAACTTATAAAAATTAATTTTAAATGTTAATTTTAAAGGTTTCTTAACACAACATGCATTAGAAATTGTTTAAAGCATTCAGGTTATAATTCAAACTTGAATGCTATGGCTAAAAAAAAAGCACAACCTTAATCAGAGGAAGTGAGAGCTTAAGTAGAGATTTCTACAATATTTTCTTTTTTTTTTAAGATTTTATTTTATTTATTTGTGACAGTAAGAATGAGAGAGAGAGAGAGAGCACATGAGAGGGGTAAGGGTCAGAGGGAGAAGCAGACTCCCCGCCGAGCATGGAGCCCGATGCAGGACTCGATCCCGGGACTCCAGGATCGTGACCTGAGCTGAAGGCAGTTGCTCAACCAACTGAGCCACCCAGGCGCCCTTACAATATTTTCTAAAAGGGACTTGGGGACTTTTCAAGAGCTTAAGTCAAGAATTTCAAGTTCTTTTTTTATATCTGAGCACAAATGGTACATTTAAAAAGCAAACAGATGATTAGCAGTATTAGTTCAAATCCACTCAAAATTTGCAACTTTTGGGGTGCCTGAGTGGCTCAGTCATTAAGTGTCTGCCTTCAGCTCAGGTCATGGTCCCAGGGTCCTGGATCAAGCCCCACATCGGGCTCTCTGCTCAGCGGGAAGCCTGCTTCTCCCTCCCCCACTCCTTCTCCTTGCGTTACCTCTCTCGCTGTGTCTCTGTTAAATAAATAAACAAAATCTTAAAAAAAAAAAGCACATGATAAAATTTAATACTCATGTATGATGAAAACATTTGCAAACTAAGAATAAAATGAAGACTTCCTTGGAGCCCCTAGCTGGCTCAGTCCATATAGCGTGCGACTCTTGATCTCAGGGTTGTGAGTTCGAGCCCCACATTGGGTATAAAGATCACTTGAAAATACATACATACATAAGTTTAAAAGAGGAACCTTCCTTAATCTGACAGAGTATCCAAAGAAAACCTATGGGGCACCTGGGTGGCTCAGTCGGTTAAGCGTCTGCCTTCGGCCCAGGTCATGATCCCAGCGTCCTGGGATCGAGCCCCACATCAGGCTCCCTACTTGGTGGGAAGCCTGCTTCTCCCTCTCTGACTGCCTGCCGCTCCCCCTGCTTGTGCTCTCTCTGTCAAATAATTAAAAAAATAAAAAAAAACAAAGAAAACCTACACATAACATCATACCTCATAATAAACTATTGAAAGTATTCTCCCTGAGACAGGGAACAAAATAAGGGTGCCCACTCTCACCTATTTCAACATTGTGCTGGACGTCCTGGCCAGTGCAGTAAGGCAAAAATAATAAAAATTAAAATTAAAAAAAATAATAATAATAAATAAAAGAATAGGAAAGGAAAAACAAAACTATCATTATTTGCAGACAGAGAAAAAGCAAAAAGCATACACATTAAACATAAGAATTAATGTTTGAAAAATTCAATACAGATCAATTGAATTTCTGTATACCAACAATCCTTTTTTATTAAGTTATACCTTTTATAATAATATCAAAAAAAATCAAATTCCTAGGGGAAAAAAAAATCAAATGAAACATGCAAGATCACAACACTGAAAATTTTAAAAAGTCTGAGAGAAGGGGTACCTGGCTGGCTCAGTCTGTAGGGCATACAACTCTTTTTTTCTTCTTTTTTTAAAGATTTTATTTATTTGTCAGAGAGAGAGAGAGCACAAGCAGGGGGGCAGCATAGAGAGGGAGAAGCAGACTCCCCGCCAAGCAGGGAGCCCAATGCAGGACTTGATCCCAGGCCCCTGGGATCATAACCTGAGCCAAAGGCAGACACTTAACCAACTGAGCCACCCAGGCATCCCAGGGCATGGAACTCTTGATCTTGGGGCCATGAGTTCAAGCCCCCCACTGGGGAAAGAGTTTACCTTAAAAAAAAAGTTTGAGAGAAATAAAAGGACTAAATAAATGGGATATACATTGTTTATGGATTTTAAGACAGTATTATTAATGATTTTACTTCTCAAATATCTATAGATTCCACAAAGTATCAAACTCTCACCCAGTTTCTTCTGTAAAAATTGAAAAGCTAAGTCTGCAACTTATATGACATTTTAAAAAGTCAAGAAAAGTCAAGGCAATTTTCAAGAACAAAGTCAGAATCCTATACCAAGGACTACAGTAAGTATATCACATACCAACACCCATAGCAATTCATCAGGTTCTATGCCTGATGATGTGTGCTTTTTATTATCACTTATCCCAACAAGAAATAGATTTTTATTAAAAAGAGTTACTGTAATATTCAGATCAGGAATAATGTACTTTCAAAGAATCTTCTCATTACCTTCAATTCATAGTAATCTTAGAGAAAATTCCCCAAAGCTTTATGGTTTTCAAACTGAAAAGAGGGGCACCTGGGTGACTCAGTCATTAAGTGTCTGCCTTCAGCTCAGGTCATGATCCCAGGACCCTGGGATCGAGCCCCACATCGGGCTCCCTGCTCCATGGGAAGCCTGCTTCTTCCTCTCCCACTCCCCCTGCTTGCGTTCCTTCTCTCGCTATGTCTCTCTCTGTCAAATAAATAAAATCTTTAAAAAAAAGAAAAAGAAAGAAAGAAATATACAGGTCCTTCGGCACTTTCTCTAATTTCTACCTTAGTATTTTTTTAATTTTTTTAAAAGATTTTATTTATTTCTGAGAGAGAGAGCGTGCACGTACATGCACATGAGTGGGGGGAGGGACAGAGGGAGAAGCAGACGCCCCACCAAGCAGGGAGCCTGATTCGGGACTCAATCCCAGAACCCTGGGATCATGAACCTGAGTCAAAGGCAGACACTTAACCGACTGAGCCACCCAGGCAGGCGCCTTCTACCTTAGTATTTTGAGGAGATACAGATATAAATAAAGATATACAGATGGTCCCCAACTTACGATGATCTTACAATTTTCCAACTTTACAATGGTGTAAAAACGATACACATTCAGTAGAAACCACAACTTCTGAGTATGAATTTAGGGCTGGCAATATGCAGTATGATCCTCTCTCTTGATGATAGGCAGCAATAGCTGCAGCTCCCAAGCAACCACACCATCATGAGAGTAAACAACCGATACACTTAGAACCACTCTGTACCCATACAACCATTCTGTTTTTCACTTACAGTACAGTATTCAATAAATTATATAAAATATTCAAGACTTTGTTATAAAATATGCTTTGTGTTAGATGATTTTGCCCAACTGTAACGAAGTATCAGTGGTCTTGGCATACTTAAGACAGGCTAGGCTAAGCTAATGATGTGCAGTAGGTTACATGTGTAAAATGCATTTTCGATTTAGGATATTTTGACTTACAATGGGTATTAGGATGTAACTACATCATAAGTCAAAAGATACACATATACATATGAAATTAAATTAAATTTCTTAGCCTAGGGGCGCCTGGGTGGCTCAGCTGGTTAAGCAACTGCCTTCGGCTCAGGTCATGATCCTGGAGTCCCGGGATCGAGTCCCGCATCAGGCTCCCTGCTCAGCAGGGAGTCTGCTTCTCCGTCGGACCCTCCCCCCCTCATACTCTCTAATTCTCTCTCTCAAATAAATAAATAAAATCTTTTAAAAAAAATAAAAATTAAAAATTAAAAAAAAATTTCTTAGCCTATTACATGCATACAGATATCACCACCAAAGGAGCAAAAAAAAAATCTTAGGTATTACAATAGTTTGTAGACCATCAAAACTCAACCCTACAAAATCCTATTCTTTGGTACATAATTTCTGTTCGGTAGAAATCAATAAAATTTTTAATTAATTTAAGCTTTCTGTTTAGAGAGTAATTATTAAAAGGGTTGAGAAACAACAGCCTAGAACATAGACATATTCAATAAATGTTTGTTTGTGCACAGACTGATTGTAAAATACCCTGGAAATGACCAATTTGTAGAATGAGAACACTATGGCCTAGATAAGTTCCCTTCCTTATCCAAAGTTACACAATGGCAGAACAGTTTATAAAAAGCTGGTATCATGACGCTTAATCTGTTTCAAGGATATCAAGACCCACCCTCAAGTTCACTAACATGATCCTAGATTCACTGTAATATTGCTAAAGCATTATTTGGGGAAAAAAATAAAGAAGGGGTTAGAGATGATAAATCCCTGATGCTAGGTATTTGCCAAATTACCCGGAGTATTAAACAGCAGGCATGTTGCCATCTGTTACAGGAGGTAAAAGTAAATGAAACCTAGCAATGACAGATCTAAACCCAGGAGTTTAGTCACTGAATCCACAATAAAATGCAAAATGAGAAACCGGCTAAATGCACAATTCCCTGGCTATTGTTAGCATAGTACCTAGAACAGAAAGCTAAAGACACTTAGGGCAGACTGTGACGTTACACAGACCCAGATTCCAACTCGTCCAATGCAACATCAAGCTGCTAACCTCAAAACCAACACAAAAAGAGAAAAATCACACTGAACAAGTAGATTTACAGCTGCTTACCAAAATGACTCAGGTGGCAAGGAGAAAAAAAAAATCAGGAAACTACTAAAACCAGGGGATATAGCGTAAAAGTTGTCTCATTTAGTGGCTCAAGCTAGCTCCCTAAAAAACCTGTATTAGTATGGCCCATAAGAATGGTTAAGAAGCAGTCTATGGTTTGAAGACCATGACATGTTTGCATTAATGCAGGACCCACAGCTCACTACTGACAGTCCTTAATGGCAGTGACTAACCCAAACAAGAGTGCTATAGTCTGGTACAATGAATGAAAGTGGCTAGAAAGTTTGTTTATCCTGAAGAGGGGAACTGTCCTGTTTTTTGCATGCAAAGTGAAGTAGCTGATATGCTATCATGCAGGCCACACTAGACCTGCTTTATAGTGACCAAGATTTTCAACCATTTAATATGTCCCAGCCCCAGGTCATGGTGAATACTGTGTGATAAAGATTACTCCTACTGGGACGCCTGGGTAGCTCAGTCAGTTAAGTGTCTGCCTTCGGCTCAGGTCATGATACCAGGGTCCTGGGATCGAGTCCTGCATGGGGCTCCCTGCTCTGCAGGGAGCCTGCTTCTCCCTCTGCCTCTGCCTCTCTCTCTCTGTCTCTCATGAATAAATAAATAAAATCTTAAAAAAAAAAAAGATGACTCCTACTACATGAGTCCCCCTGTAACTTTACTATTACCAACACAAGAAACTATTCAGAATATTGGATCAGATTTGCTGTCTCAAGCTCACCATCATGAGTCTCAGGAATAATACCAAGAAAATTAGAATGGTTCACTAGCAAGTGGAAAAGATAAGGAGATGGCAAATCTACTTCCCAGTTGAATGGAAGTTTTTAGTGGTTATTGAAAAAGCAGATAAATAAAACAGATACTGATGGGGCACGTGGGTGGCTCAGTTGGTTAAGCAACTGCCTTCGGCTCAGGTCATGATCCTGGAGTCCCGGGATCGAGTCCCGCATCGGGCTCCCTGCTCAGCGGGGAGTCTGCTCCTCCCTCTGACCCTCCCCCCTCTCATGCTCTCTCTCTATCTCATTCTCTCTCTCAAATAAATAAAATCTTAAAAAAAATAAAAATAAAAAAAAACAGATCCTGATGAGGTTGAAGCAAAAGTTTCTAACATTATTATCAGAGATTTATCAGAGACTGACAGACAGGAGCTGCTACCAGTCTCCCAGCATTGAAGGGCCCCTAACAAATCCACTCTATTTACTCTAGTTTGGGAGACCTTAAAAAACCAGAACATGAAGAAAATACAAAGATGATATTAAGAATGTGCCACCGGGGCGCCTGGGTGGCTCAGTTGGTTAAGCAACTGCCTTCGGTTCAGGTCATGATCCTGGAGTCCCAGGATCAAGTCCTGTATCAGGCTCCCTGTTCAGCAGGGATTCTGCTTCTCCCTCTGACCCTCCACCCTCTTGTGCTCTCTCTCATTCTCTCTCTCAAATAAATAAAATCTTTAAAAAAAAAATGTGCCACCAATGTGGGAATTAATCAAGATGAAAAATGACTGATGGTAGGATCTACCTCAGTAGCCAGGGATCCAAGACCAATGGAAATATGTGGGTAAAATGGCCTAGAGTTAGAGAGAAGAAACTTTTTTGAGATTCCTTGATATGGAAGCCCAACGCACTGAATCTAACACCTATGTGAGGGACTCTAAAAGGAGCAACAGTTAGAACTGGAGATATGGGGAGGCTACTATTGATGGGAAAGTTTGGATGCAAATTAGAGTCTTGGAACAGATATTATATGAGGTGGTTTTGTCTCCTCTGCCAGAATGCATTACTGAACAGATTATGTTTTATAGGAATGCTTCCCTTATTTACTATTGTAAAACAGAAGACACATAAATTTACCCTTCAGTCTGGACTTATGACCATATCAATTGGGAACTTACAGAATTGCCCAAACCTGCCACAGATGCTATTTACAGCAATACAGAATACCTGGTGGGCAAAAAGAGTTTATAGCTTTAATGACACAGAAGTTAAACTGGTATCAATAAACTTGAAGGTCATCTTAAGACCCCCAAAACACTAATCCAATACCTTCTTTCAGTATGTGGCACTGTCCTGCAACTACAAACCCTGAGATGATAAAAATATTAAACTTTATTTAGCCACTGTGAAATTTCTTTAGTCCTAAGGATGACTTAAGATACCAAGCAGGGAACTTGTTTTGACATGTATTTATGGTCTAGGATGATAATTACTGAATTTAAATGAATAAACTCTCTCTGGCCAATAAAATAGTAAAGACAAGCTTCAATTAAGATGATTACTAAACAAAGTAAAAAGTCTAGAAAGGTGGAAATTAATACTTATCAGTTAACTGTTTTGTAGAAGAAACCATTGGATTCCATCATCTTCCAAAATAACAAAATTAAAAGGAATATAATAAACAATACCATTTTCATGTATCCCACTGGCAGAAATGTTTAAATTTGGTATCAGGGATTGGACAAGGTATAAGGAAAACGTACTCTCCAACACTGTGTTGAGGAGTATATATATTAACACAACTCTCATGACAGTTTAGCAATATTAAAGTGAGAAACAGCCTGATAGTTTTATGTGTAAACTTGGATTGGCTATAATACCCAGTTACTCAAACACTAATTTAGATGCAGCTGTGAAGTATTTTGTAGAAGCACTTAACATCTACAATCAGTTACATGGGTGGGCCTCATCCAATCTTTAAGGAATGTAAAAATAAAACAAGTTTTAAGTGTCCCTGAAGAAATTCTGCCTTAAGACTACAGCATTGGGCATCTGGGTGATTCAGTCGATTAAGCATCTGACTCTTGGTTTTAGCTCAGGTCACAGTCTCATGGGTGGTGGGGTTGAGCCTTGCACTAGGACTCCACGCTCAGCAGAGAGTCTGCTTGAAGATTCTCTCCCTCTACCCCTCCCCTAACTTGTACACACACATGGGCTCTCTCGCTCTCAAATAAATAAATCTTCAAACAACAACAAAAAAAAAAAGACTACAGCATTGGGGCGCCTGAGTGGCTCAGTTGGTTAAGCGGCTGCCTTAGGCTCAGGTCATGATCCCAGGGTCCTGGGATCGAGTCCCATGAGCAGGGAGCCTGCTTCTCCTTCTCCCTCTGTCTCCCGGCTTGTGCTCTCACTCTCTCTCTGTCAAATAAATAAATAAAATATTAAAAAAAAAAAAGACTACAGCATCAACTCCTGCCTAAGTTTCTAGCCTATTATCCTGCCCTACAATTCAGACTTAGCCTCGACAACTGGTATGAGCCAATTCTTTGAAATAAAGCCCAGACAGCATATATATATGAAGTTCTGTTTCTCTGAATGACCCTAACTGGCACAGTTTTTAACCTTATAATTCCACTAATAAAGTTTAGGGGTGCCTGGAAGTTTCAGTCAGAGGAGCATGTGACTCTTGATCTCAGGACTGTGAGTTCAAGCCCCACATCGGGTGTAGAGATTACTTAAATAAATTAAAAAAAAATTTACTCTGAGGACATATTTAGAAAAGTTATCCAAAATATACACATAAAAGCAGTTCACGCAATACTGTTTTTAATATGCAAAAAATAAAAATAAAATAAATAAAAATAAAAACAATGTTGTTTAAAAAATATGGGCAGGGGCACCTGGCTCAGGCAGTTGAGCCTCCAACTCTTGGTTTCCACTCAGGTCATGATCTCAGGGTGAGGTCGAGCCCCACATCAGGCTCCATGTCCAGCAGGGAGTCTGCTTGAGATTCTCCCTCTCCCTCTGCCCCTCCCCCCACCTGTGCAAGCATGCATATGCTTCACACTCATGCTCGCTCTCTCTCTCAAATAAATAAATGCTTAAAAAAATATGTGGGTAGGGGCGCCTGGGTGGCTCAGTCGGTTAAGCGTCTGCCTTCAGTTCAGGTCATGCTCTCAGGGTCCTGGGATGGAGCCCCACGTGGGGCTTCCTGCTAAGCGGGGAGTCTGCTTCGCCCTCTCCCTCTGCCCCTCCTCCCCACTCATGCTCTCTCTCTCTCTCTCCAAATAAATAAAATCCTAAAAAAAAAAATATGGGGCAAAAATATGGGGCAGACTACCTATACTTATGACATAGAAGGATGTCTAAGATATATTATTTTAAAATGCAACATACAGAATGCATTGTTGTGTATACAAAAGGAATATATTTATATTTACTGATATTTATTTTTTTAAGATTTTATTTATTTATTTGACAGAGAGAGAGAGAGAGCACAGCAGGGGGAGTGGCAGGCAGAGGAAGAGAGAAGGAGGCTCCCCACAGAGCAGGAGGAACCCAATGTGGGACTCGATCCCAGGACCCCAGGATCATAACCTGAGCCGAAGGCAGTCGCTTAACCAACTGAGCCACCCAGGCACCCTATTTACTGATATTTATTAACAAAGGTAGGTATGTGCCCTAACAAATCCACAATCTGCTAATTTTTTAGAAGTTCAAAAACTGCTCACCTAATTACTGTGGGGAGAATGAATGACTTGGAAGTTGAGGGAGTTAAACTTTTTATTTTTCATCTTATAGCCTTGTATCTGTTTTAAGTATTTTATTAAGAACATATGTTATGTTTTTTAAACAAAGTCAACAGGCTTAGATAGGATATGAACCTTTCTAATTTTCTACTTTATACTCTTCAGAATTTTTAAACTTCATTTTAATAATTAACTCACATGATGTTTAACATGACCAAATACTATATTTATAGCTATCAAACATTAAAGTCAATAACATACCAACATCATGCGAAAGTGAAAGGCAGCATGAAAAAAAGGAATACAAAATTGTACATATGGTATGATATGTATGAAAAGTAGAAGATAACAAAAAAACAGTTGATTTTTTAAATAAAATATGGATAGTAAATGGTTTTTCTTCCTAGTCAAAGTTTCAATATTGTAATATATCTTTTTAGTAAAACTAAATTATTTCATGTTCATGTCCCTCGTAAAAGGAAATTCATACACTTAATATATTATTTTCTCATAATACTGACTTGCAAAGAAATGACTATTTCAAAATACTGTTTAAAAAAAAAAAAAAAAACTGCTATTGTGACTACCACTAGAGGGAAGGAGAGATTAGGACCAGGAAGGAAAAACGGTGATATTCTGGGTTGCTGATAATATTTTCTTTCCCAGGGTTTGGGTTACACAGTATTTGTTCTACAAAAAAACGTATGTTTCATGCATTTTCCTGTATCTTTGTTGTATCTCACGATTTTTAAAAGGGTGATAAAAATGTATTTATGGCCAATCTGTTCTATCAAAGAGCAACTCCTGAGAAGACAAAATCATGAGAAATAACCTGATTCCTTAAATTTAGGTCTACCATTACTTCCCCATCTTTGTCACCCACAGAAGAAAAAAACTCTTAAACTTCCCTTTTCCCTCACCTGCAAGCCATTAACTCCTGCATATTTATTTTCTGAAATGTCAAATCCGTGCTTTATTTTCATCTCCCAGGCCACTGTCCTAATTTGGGTGACAGCACCTCTTGTGTACTAATGTTAACAGGCTCTCCTAGGTTAAGTCTTTCTCAAACATTTTTTATGTGATACTCAGACAAAAATATACCTTTATCTAATTTAGTACATACTTTCATATGAAACTAAAACAAGCTTCACCAAGCAGTCCTTACCTTATTATTTGCAAGACTCTATGATCTATCCTATCACTTTTAACTCATCTTTTTAAACTGTAGTGGTGAGCGCCTGGGTGGCTCAGTTGGTTAATCGACTGCCTTCGGCTCAGGTCATGATCCTGGAGTCCCAGGATCGAGTCCCGCATCGGGCTCCCTGCTCAGTGGGGAGTCTGCTTCTCCCTCTGACCCTCCCCCCTCTCATGTGGTGTGTGTGTGTATATATATATATATATATATATATATACATACAGTTTATAAATAAATAAACTGTAGTGGTTTCAACCCAGTATACTGATTTGACATCCAATTAGTGTGGGGTAACCACCAGTTTCAAAACCAATGTCCTAAGCGATCACTTATTCCCCAATTCAAAACATCTCATTCAACTATTGCTGCCTTCAATACAGCCTGCCACTGCTCTAAATAATACACAATATAACTCACCTGCCTAAAAATATTAACTGGCTTCCCAATATATCCTAGATAATAAAGTACCACCTCCTGCACAAAAACTTCACATCTAACAACTCCCTTTCTCAAAACTCAGTCCCACTTCTTTTCTTGTTCACACTCCATTCTGCCCAAAATACTCATGGTCTAGCTGTGTTTCTTTTCCCTCAGAGTATAGCTTTGTGAAAGTAGCTTTCATGCCCAGAAATGCTTCCCCATTCCATGTGACCATATCTTTCCTTCAAAGCTCAGTTCAGGTATCTCCTCCTCAATGAAGCCTCCCCTCCTATATTTTCCCATGCCTACCTTCTGTCATAGTTAATTGTACAAAAGAATGCTGCTTAAAATTAGCATCATGCCTGCTATAAAAAATATATACCAGGGGGCACCGGGGTGGCTCAGTCAGTTAAGTATCAGGCCCTTGATTTTGGCGCAGGTCATGGTCTCAGAGCATGACGTTGAGCCCGGCACTGGGCTCTTTGCTCATTGAGAGTTGGCTTCTCTCTCTCTCTCTCCCTCTCCTCTGCCCCCTCCTCACCTGCCCACACTCTTGCTCTCCCTCTCTAAAATAAATAAATAAATCTTTTAATATATATATATATACACATACACACACACACATACATATGTCAGAATTACTGAATTTTAGGAGATTACAATTGTTTCAGATCAATTATTCCACTTACAAATGGGGGGGGTTGCTGAGGGAGATGGAAGGGAAAGAGTTGGAGGCATGTAGTATTAAAAATACTATGCATAACTTTATGTATTTCATTTCTCAGGATATTCTACTATTAGTAGTAAAGTAGTAAAAACTGGTGCTGTAGTAAAATTACCATTAGTAGTAAAGCAATATTAGAGTAATATTATAGTAAAATTCTATTATTTTCTGCTAGTCTACTATTTTCCAAAGTAGATAATAATCCCATTTCACAGAGATTTAAAACTTGCCAAAGGTTACAAATAGGTGGTATCAGGATTCAAAAACCATCCTCTTTCCACCACATTATGCTGAGGCCCCAAAGAGAGGTCAAGTTGTTTGTTTAGTCCAAGTCACACAGCCATTAATACCTGAAAATGAACTAGCATGTGAGGCTTCTTTTTAGTCACATTTTTTTTCAACATTTTATTTATCTGACAGAGAGAGAGATAGCAAGAGCAAGAACACAAGCAGGGGGAGTAGGAGAGGGAGAAGCAGGCTTCCCACGGAGCAGGGAGCCCAATGTGGGGCTCGATCTGAGGACCCTGAGATCATGACCTGAGCTGAAGGCAGATGCTTAACAACTGAGCCACCCAGGCGCCCCTTTTAGTCACATCTTAATAAAAGACATGGGAGCTTATTACATCCTTGGGGAGCCTCGCTGTTGGTAGTGTCAACTCTTGCTGTCAAGGTCATGAGTTCAAGCCCCCCGCTGGGTATAGAGACTATTTAAAAATATACATTTATATATATGTATATATATATATACATCTTTGATAGGAGCCTATCAAACATCATACATCTCTCTTAGCTATATTCAACAAAGTCTTAGGGCCTACCACCCACCAAATACTTTATTATTATAAAACACTGAAAATGGAAAACTGGACCTAAATGCTGATATTAAAAGTTATGTTGAATAAAAAACTATGACCTCTTAGATTTATCTACTGGATTCAAGATTCTTATAAATATCATGTCCTTCTGGCACACTTAATACGTTACTTAAATCTACCTAAGACTTTTCAGAGATTTCTATCACTTAAAGAACAAACTCTGTTTTTTTTTTTTTAATTTTTTTTTTTTTTTTGGGAACTATTGGGCACAAGGGGGGGGGGGGGGTGCCTGCAGAGGGAGAGGGAGAGAGAGTATCTCAAGCAGACTCCACACGAAGTGTAGCCTGGAGCCGGAAATCATGACCCAAGCTGAAATCAAGAGTCAGACGCTCAACCTACTGAGCCACCCAGGCACCCCCAAACTCATCTTTTTAAAAACAGGAAAAAAAAAAAAACCCACCTGGGGGCACCTGGGTGGCTCAGTCATTAAGCGTCTGCCTTCGGCTCAGGTCATGATCCCAGAGTCCTGGGATCGAGCCCCGCATTGGGCTCCCTGCTCTGCGGGAAGCCTGCTTCTCCCTCTCCCATGCCCCCTGTGTTCCCTCTCTCGTGTCTCTGTCAAATAAATAAATAAAAAAAATCTTAAAAAAAAAAAAAAAAAAAGGGCGCCTGGGTGGCTCAGTTGGTTAAGCTACTGCCTTCGGCTCAGGTCATGATCCTGGAGTCCCAGGATCGAGTCCCGCACCAGGCTCCCTGCTCAGCGGGGAGCTGAGAGGTCAGAGAAGCAGACCTTCTCCCTCTGACCCTCCCCCCTCTCATATGCTCTCTCTCTCTCTCTCTCAAGTAAATAAATAAAATCTTAAAAAAAAATAAAAATAAAAATAAAAAAACCCACCTGAAACTAAGGTAACATTGTGTGTCAACTATCCTTTTAAAAAAGGGGGGGATTATTAAGTTAGAACACTAAAGGAGACATAGTTTAAAAGAACTATATATATTTTGGTTTTGATTCTTCATTTAAAATATTATTAAAGGGGGGACGCCTGGGTGGCTCAGTAGGTTAAGCATCTGCCTTCGCCTCAGGTCATGATCCCGGGGTCCTGTGATCGAGTTCCACATCGGGCTCCCTGCTCGGCGGGTAGCCTGCTTCTCCTTCTACCGCCCTCTACTGCTCCCTCTGCTTGTGCGCTCTCTGACAAATAAAATCTTAAAAAATAAAAATAAAAATAATAAAATAGGGGTGCCTGGGTGGCTCAGTCATTAAGCAACTGCCTTCGACTCAGGTCATGATCCCAGGGTCCTGGGATCGAGCCCCACATCAGGCTCCCTGCTCTGCGGGGAGCCTGCTTCTCCCTCTCCCACTCCCCCTGCCTGTGTTCCCTCTCTTGCTGTGTCTCTCTCTGTCAAATAAATAAAATCTTTAAAAAATTTAAAAATATTATTAAAGGGGCGCCTGGGTGGCTCAGTTGGTTGAACCTCTCCCTTTAGCTCTAGTCATGATCTCCGGGTCCTGGGATCAAGCCCCGCATCGGGCTCCGGGCTCCTCAAGGAGCCTGCTTCTCCCTCTCCCCGCTTGTGTGTGTGCGCACTCGCTGTCAAATAAATAAATGAAATCTTTTTTTAAAAAATAAATATTATACGAAATATCAAATATCAATATTAAAATAAGAGGGATTATAGGTTTTCTAATAGGGTATTTTAGCGACTATCTCCAACATAGCTAAGTAAAGAAAAGGGGATAGGAAATCTGCTATGCAGCTACACAACCAAACACAAATACTGGTTTCCAAGACAGTATATGTATGCTTAAAAAATAATTAAAACTATGCATGCAAAAACATGAAAAACTTGTAGTACAGCAGAAAAAAAACCAGTATGCTTCTTAAATGTTCTTCTGTAGTCTTTGCACATGAATATGAATTTTCATTCCAAAAACACTATGTTGTGATTGTTTTATCTTCCCTATTAGACTGGGAATTTCAATAAAATATTATGAAATAAAAAGCACTGTGACTGGTACAGTTGCTTCTGATTTACTCTGCCTACTCTAAGTAGGGTACACTCCAAAAAGCTTACCACCCCTTTTATACTTTATTTTTTCAATCTTGTGTGAATAGGAAAACCAAAAAATTAACTTGTCGAAATCCCACGTAAAAAGAGATATAGCAGTCCATGTGTCTATAAGTTTTGGGCCCTGTATCATTTTGACTGCATCAAAGTCTTTTTTGCTTGCTTCTGGATTTACCAGTATGTTCCGAATAGTTCAGCTCAGACGTAGTAGCCAGGTAAAATAAGTATTACTAGACTAAGCTTCTAAGGTATATTAGAAGCATATTTTAATTACATAAAAATTTTAGAAAAAATTTTCTTTGAAAAAAATGGGCTATATACCAGTATTAATCTGTTGAATACATGATACATACTTCCCCTTCTGAAGTGTTAAGTATGACTGTTTTCTTTATACTTCAAAGGAAATAAAAGCAAATCTCAAAAGAAATATTCCCATTGAGATTTACTAAAGAAATCGTGAAGCATCATAAAAAAGAGTTTGGGGGTGCCTGGGTGGCTCAGATGGTTAAGCGTCTGCCCTCGGCTCAGGTCATGATCCCAGGGTCCTGGGATCGAGTCCCGCATCAGGCTCCCTGCTCAGTGGGGAGCCTGCTTCTCCCTCTGCCTCTCTCTCTCTCTCTCTGTCTCTTATGAATAATTAAAATCTTTAAAAAAAAAAAAAAAGAAGAGTTTGGAATGACAGAATATGGGAGTCAGATTTTCTCAAGGTGAGAAACCACCAATGAATGACCACCAATTCAGAATAACAGCTGTCTCAGCTTCTGGATCAAAAGCATTGTTTGCACAGGGAAGGATTATATTTCTAACTCATAATCATCCTTACAGCAAAATAAGTGGTAGTATTTACCTTCACTGACAAATAAGTAGTTAGTTTGGATTAGGAGGCCAAAGGCCTTAAAGTCAAAAGTTGATGCATAGGAGGGGAAGAATGAAGGGGGGCAAATCGGAGGGGGAGACGAACCATGAGAGATTATGGACTCTGAGAAACAAACCGAGGGTTCTGAGGGTGGTGGGGGGATGGGTTAGCCTGGTGATGGGTATTAAAGAGGGAACGTATTGAATGGAGCACTGGGTGTTATACGCAAACAATGAATCAAGGACCACTACATCAAAAACTAATGATGTAATGTATGGTGATTAACATAATAAAAAAAAGTTGCTGCATAGATAAAAGGTAGACTCAATCCCAAGTACTTTCTGATAATCAAAAAGTTTGATGTAACCACATTTGTCCCTTTTTTACCTATACCCTGGCTTTATTTCACTGAGTTTCACCTTAATAAAGAAAAAAAGTATCTACCTAATACACTTATTTGTAGAATGAAATGATAAAATCTATACATGACCTAACTCACAACCTGGCATATTGGTACCTGAGCGTAGCTATTATTACTGTTCTACAGACAAATACATCATCAGTGGAAACACCAGTTTTCAAAGCTTCAAATTTTAAAGTCTCTACTTAAAAAGTAGCATAGTCTGCCAGCACCAAAGTTTCCCAAGAAGCAGCACTGCCTTTAATTAATACCTATTTAGTTTATAATTGACTGCCAGAATATAAATCATTTTAATAAATATAAAACTCTTCTGTAGTAAGAGGTAATGAATAATAAACTAAAGAAGTTCAGAGTTTCAATTTGGAAGTTTCGATTCTGGAAGTTTCAATTAATTTAACTTTCTTAGCATACTAATTTTTTTAAATTACACATGAAAATCATTCTGAATTGACTATGTCCTGTTTAGTTAGCTAACACTCCCTTAAAATTTCAAAATTTTTGTCTAACAATTTTCTATCCCAAAACATATGGGTCCTTTCAATATGCTCAAAACTCTTCTAGGCAACAAGAACTGAAACTAACACTTCTGAAAGCCCAAGTGTCAGGAACTGTTCTGAGCCCTAGAGCACCATTCATGTTTTATTCATCTTTGTATAGGTGACTACTTTAGAATCTGAGATACTGTTAAGTCAATAACACTGCTGAATAGTCAACACAATAAAGCAGATAATTGAGCTACTTCTTACATTATTGCTCAGATTTGAAACAAACACCAAATATCTCAGCCTTCAAAATTATTAACTATTTTGTGTATGCAAGGAAAATGGAGGTTCACTGCCGTATATCCTGAACCTCTAAAAGTTAAAATACTCAAATGTCATACATACTAAATCATAACTTAGAAATAAGTTTTTAGAAAACACCTAGATCCCTAAGGATTTTTTTCTCCCAATTTTTGTTCTATGAATACAATGGCACACTGATCGATCTAAGATCAAATATGGTTAATTTTACTAACACGACTAAAAAAATTCAGAAATATCGATTCAAATAAAATATGTGTAGTGCTACCTAAGAAATCAATCGAGTAATGCATGACCATGGTTATTACTTTGAAATCGAGTACTCGCCAATCCGAGAATTTGAGAAGATAAAACGCAGGGTGAGACATCAATGGGAGTAAACCGCCGGGGAGGGGGAGGGGCGGGAAGGGAAAGGAAAAGATCAGAAGGATTAATTACTGCATTATCTGTGGAAGGAAAGAAGGTACCTAGGGACGACTGAAGAGGACCCCTGGCAAGGGGAATGGAAAAGGCTCCTTTTGCAGTTAGTAGGGACAGGGGAGTGGGAGGAGGGGCAACTATCAACAGGAATTTTCCCGGTGTGAATGGGTGCGTCACTTACGTAGCTGCTTCCAGAAAGAAAATTTGCCCTAAGGACAACCTCAATAAGCATTTGTGAAGGAAGGGGGAGTGACCTTCGTAGGTTTGATGGAGGAAACGCACGGTCACTTCCCAAAGGACTGAGGAAGAAGACGTTCCCGTTGGTTCTCCCCGATCATCAGGGAACTGAAGAGATTGTGAGAACCACCCCCAACTCAGGGCCCAGTCTGAGCTGTGAGAGACCCCGTGCTGAGATGTGGGCGTTACCTGCAGGGTCACCTCCTGAGGGTCCCAGTGCGGCCGCAGGTGTTGCAGGAGGCTGAGGGCCCCCTCCCGGCAGCGCTGCTCCTCCTGATCCTGAACCGTGACGTCCAACTTGGGCACCTCCGGGGAGCCGTGCGGAACGTGGATGTAATTGGCCATGGCCCAGGCGACGGCAGAGACTACCACCACGACGACGGCGACGGCGACCACGAGAACGGCGGGCGCCGACAGGCTGGTGGATCCTTCCGTCCCGGGGCGCCCTCGCAGGAGGGCTAGGGGCACTCAAACTGACGGGCGAGCGGTAGGAGAATGGCTGGACGCGGCACTTTAGCCGACCCGGGTCTGGACAGCAGCTGAACTGAGCAGAGGATGTTCACGGGAAAAATTCCGCTCCTCTGCGCTCCACCGCCAGCGACCGCGGAGCATGCCGGGACTGGCCTGACGCTGGCGTCATGCGCAGGGCGGGGCCTCGGTCTGCGTCAGAGGCTGAAGACGACATTCTAACCTCAAGCACAATGGGCCTGCTGCTGTGAGCTCGGTTTTTTAGTCATAAAACACTCAGCCAGGTTTGCTACTAGTCCGAAAAGGCAGGCTCCTCCTCGGGCATGAGCCTGATTTCTGACAAGACCCGAAAGGCTGTGAAGCTTTAGCTCAGCTGATCAGGAGCGTTTGGGGGGCTGGGTTTGAGTTCCGGCTGAGTTTTTCAGGGAAGCGAGGGGCATGCCCTGAAATAACCCCCGGAAAAGTCTCTGAATTTGGCCTGAGTATGGGCAAGGGGGATTAAGTGGATCGCCCTGGTCGCAGAGCTGCTCTCTACTGTTGACCGCACAGTTGGTTGGGCAACTAAATTCCCATCAATTGTATACTGAGATCATGGTATTTGGGGCAAATTTGAGATATTTGTGTAAAACAACGACAGGACTTCAAGATTTATTTTTAAGGCCAAATGTTTGACCATACTGAGAATTTTTTTTTTTTTTGAGATTATTTATTTCGGGCGCCTGGGTGGCTCAGTTGGTTAAGCGACTGCCTTCGGCTCAGGTTATGATCTCAGGGTCCTAGGATCCAGCCCCGAGTTGGAGTCCCCACTCAGGAAGGAGTCAGCTTTTCCCTCTCCCTCGGCCCCTCTCTCTGCTCATGCTCTCTCTCGCTCTGTCTCTCAAATAAATACAACCTTTAAAAACATAAAAAAATAAATAAAATTTTTTTAAAAAGCAGAGAAACAAAATATAGTGTTAAAATACAGCAAGGGAGGGCGCCTGGGTGGCTCAGATGGTTAAGCGTCTGCCTTCGGCTCAGGTCATGATCCCAGGGTCCTGGGATCGAGTCCTGCATCGGGCTCCCTGCTCCTTGGGAGCCTGCTTCTCCCTCTGCCTCTCTCTCTCTCTCTCATGAATAAATAAATAAAATCTTTAAAAAAAAAAAATACAGCAAGGGACTTGAATCAACATTTTCTAGACTTTGGTTTTTTTTTTTTAAATCACGTACTATAAAAAACATTACACAATCCTTCCAATTTGGAGAGAAATAATATACTAATACTTTCACATTTCAGATAGTATCTCTTGTATTTTTGTACAATTTATATGTATCTTATACTAAAAGAGTTGACATTTCAGGAATTTTAGAAATATATTTTGAATTATAAAATAATAGCAAATTATTAAAAAATTATTTTGAGGGGCACCTGGCTGAGTCAATAGAGCATGCGACTCTTGATCTCGGGGTTGTGAGTTTGATCCCCTTGTAGGGTGTAGTGATTACTTAACAATTAAATCTTAAATTATTTTGAGAACTGCACAAGTTTGTAATTTTAAGGAAGCATCTGTTAACAGGAAAAAAAAAAACAACTATTAGGTACCTAAGAATAAAACTAACAAAAGATGTGCAAGGCCTTAATGGATAAAATTATATTAATGGACAAATCTTTTCATAAACAAGAAAAGATACATACAAAGATCTCAGTTTTCACTGAACTAATCAATAACTATAATGTATTAATAATTAAAATCTCAACAGGGTTTTTCACAGAATGTGTTAAAATGACATTAAAACTCATACCAAAACTTAAGGTCCAAGAAAAGCTGCTATAATTTGTGGTGGAAGGAGGGTTGCAGAATAAGTTGGGAGAACCCCTTCTGCTAGGATTTATTATGTAACAGTTTAGGAATGGGCAAATAGACCAGTAGTACCCAATAAAATTTCCAGAAAAAGACCTACACATATATGAGGTGGCATTAAAAGTTAGGAAAAGATGGGCTAGTCAATAACTATTACTGGAATAATTGCCATTCAATTGCCATTCAGATGAGGGAAAACTTATCCCTCCAGATTATGTATAAAAATTAATTCTGGGGGCGCCTGTTGGCTCAGTCGTTAAGCATCTGCCTTCAGCTCAGGTCATGATCCCAGGGTCCTGGGATCGAGCCCCACATCAGGCTCCCTGCTCTGCGGGAAGCCTGCTTCTCCCTCTCCCACTCCCCCTGCTTGTGTTCCCCCTCTCTCTGTCTCTCTCTGTAAATAAATAAATTAAATCTTTTAAAAAAATTAATTCTGGAAGATTAAAAACCTTAATGTTATAAACAAAACTTTATATAAGAGTGGTGCCTGGGTGGCTCAGCCGGTTGAATGTCCCACCCTTGATTTAGGTTCAGGTCATGATTTTGGGGGTGTGGGATTGAGCCCTATGTCAGGCTCTACACTCAGTGGGGGGTCTGCTCCTCTCCTCCCTCTTCCTCTGCCGCAGCTCATGCAAACATAAGAGCACCCATTCTCTCTCTCTAAAATAAATACATAAATCTTTAAAGTATATATATAAGAAATGTCCATTCTTATCAACTTGATCTATATATTCGATGCAGTTCCAATGCAAATCCCAACAAGTTATTTTTGTGCATATTGACAAACTGATTGTAAAGTTTATATGGAAAGGAAAAGGACCCAGATTAGTCAATGAAATACTGAAGAAGAACAAAGTCATAAGACAGACGCTACCCAACTTCAAGACTTACTATAAAGCTACAGTGATCAAGACAGTGAAGTATTAGCAAAGAATAGACAAATTAATGGAACATGATAGTGCAGAAATATATTCACATAAATATAGTTAACTGATCTTTGAAAAAGGAGCATAAGGCAATTCTTGGAGAAAGGATAATTTTTTCAATAAATGGTGCTGGAAGGATTTGGTGTCCATACACAAGAAAAGAGGAATCTAGACATAGACTTGATATCTTTCTGAGAGTTAACTCAAAATGGATTATAGACCTAAATGTAAAACAAAACTATAAAATTCTTAAGACAAAACATAGGAGAAAATCTAAGTGACCTTGGGTTTAGATACAACATCAAAAGCATAATCCATGAAAGAAAAATTAGTGAGTTGGACTTCATTAAAATTAAGAACTTTTGCTCTGTGAAAAACAGTTAAGAAAATGAAAAGTCAAACCACATGACTGGGAGAAAATATTTGCGAAACACTTATCTGATAAGAGACTTGTGTCCAAAGTATATAAAGAACTCTTAACAATAGGGGAAAAAATTTTTCAAAATGGGCAAAGGAGGGGGCACCTGGGTGGCTCATTCGGTTAAGCGTCAGACTCTAAATTTCAGCTCAGATCATGATCTCAGGGTCATGAGATTGAGACCCATGTTGAACCTGCTTAAGATTCTTTCTCCCCCTCTCCTTCTGCCCTGCTCCCTAAGTGCTCTCTCTTCCTCCCTCTTTCTCTCTCTCAAATAAATAAATCTTAAAAAAAAAAAAGACCTGAGCTGAAATCAAGAATAAGAAACTTAACTGACTGAGCCACCCAGGCACCACAGGACTGATAAGTTTTTTATAATATAATTGCCTATGTAATATGATCAAAAAAGAACTATTAATTCAGAACACCACTAATAAGAAAACCAAACCACTCAATAGAAAAATGGGCAAAGAATATCAATTCTCGGAAGATGAAATCCAAATAGCCAATAAGCTTAGGAAAATAATCAAAGTAATGCAAATTAAAACAATAATGAGATACCATTTTATATCCATTAGATTAGAAAAAATTGAATTCCTATAATGCCAATTTACATTATTATTTTCTTTCCAATTGTACATTATTGATGGGAAAGTAAATTTATTGGAAAAAAACTTTGGAGAGCAATATTGCAATATTAAAGTTGAAGATAGGTAGGTATTCTTTACCACTCACAAATTTCCGATTCCAGATACATACAAAAGTCCCACACATATACATGAGAAAGTGTGCAAGAATGTATACTGCAGTATTGTTCAAAATAGCTAAAACTCTCAACAACCTAGCTATCCTTCATTAGGGAAATGATTGAAGATAGATGATAGATAGATAGATAGATAGATAGATAGATAGATAGATAGATAAGGAATATCCCACAGTGGGGCGCCTGGGTGGCTCAGTCATTCAGTGTCTGCCTTTGGCTCAGGTCATGATCCTAGGGTCCGGGGATAGAGCCCCACATCGGGCTCCCTGCTCATCAGGAAGACTGCTTCTCCCTCTTCCACTCCCCCTGCTTGTGTTCCCTCTCTTGCTGTGTCTCTGTCAAATAAATAAATAAAATCTTTAAAAAAAAAAAAAGAATATCCTACAACAAAATAAAGATGGCAGGTGGAATATATGCATGTATTTATGCATAACAGTGGTGCTAGAAGTCAGAAATCAAGCAGTGGCTCTTGGAATCCAACAGCACCTCTGGTTAGTTTGCAAACAATTGGCTTCTCTGTCTCTTCTCTTTTCACCTGTTTTTATCTCTATTTTGCTTCTTTTTTTTTAAGATTTTATTTATTTATTTCACAGACAGAGACACAGCAAGAGAGGGAACACAAGCAGGGGGAGTGGGAGAGGGAGAAGCAGGCTTCCTGCCGAGCAGGGACACCTATGTAGGGCTTGTTGCAGGGCTCGATGCAGGGCTCGATGCAGGGCTCGATCCCAGGACCCTGGGATCATGACCTGAGCCGAAGGCAGACACTTAACGACTGAGCCACCCAAGCACCCCTCTATTTTGCTTCTAATCTGTTTTTGCTTCCTTGTGATTTCTGCCTACTGGTTTTTCTCCATGTATGTCCCTAACATTCAGATCTTACCCAAAAATTGTTCCCAGGAGGTCTTCCCATTGCTTCCTTTATCACAACAAGTTCTTTTTTTTTTTCTTAAGATTTTATTTATTTGAGAAAGTGTATGTGTCGTGAATGAGTGGGGGGGAGGGGCAGAGGGAGAGGGAGAAGCAGACTCCCTGCTGAGCAGGGCTGGATCCCAGGACCCTGAGATCGTGACCTGAGCTGAAGTCAGACACTTAAACAACTGAGCCACCCAGGCACACCCCAAGCTGTTTTATTTTTTAGGTGTCACTTAACACCATGTAAGTTATCTTGAAATCAACAAATTTACTTTTTTAGAATTTATCTTTTGTACTACAATGTTACCCCCAGGACAGCAAAGCCACAGTCTATCTCGTCTATTGCCACACTGCCTGAAATAGTGCCTAGAACATAAAAGGTACTCAATAAATAAATGCTTAGGCTGGGATGCCTGGGTGGCTCAGTCATTGTTGGACGTCTGACTTTGGCTCAGGTCATGGTTCCAGGGTCCTGGGACTGAGCCCCACATCGGGCTCCCTGCTCAACGGGAAGCCTGCTTCTCCCTCTCCCACTCCTCTTGCTTGTGTTCCCTTCTCTCTGTCTCTCTCTCTGTCAAAGAAATAAATAAAATATTTAAAAATAAAACAATAAAAATAAATAAATGCTTAAGCCCACCTAGTTAGCTCCTGAAATTCTGCCAATCTTACATAAGAATAGCCCTCAGTCAAGGGTTATATTTTCTCATCCCCATAGAGTACTCTGATTATGTTGAGCTGTTCTACCTGATTACTTCCTAGACCACAGGCCAGCCCATTCATTATCTCTGGCTTTGGAACAAATTCTTTGCTGCAGGGTATCATTAAATCTGCCCAGCACTTTGCAACAGGTCTAGAGTATTGAAGATAGTTATGAAAATATAACATCCATATAAAATGTCTGACATGTTTTAATCCCCTTCCTGTATTTAGCATGACATTGGGGTCTCCAGTACCTACTTATCTCCCACTCATTCTTCAGAGCTTACCTGTCCAGCAATCATGTTCATGAAGCTGAAGGGGAGCAGAATTTACCATCTCAAAATATGTCACTTTGGCATGAGAATTATTTTGAGCTAAAGGCAATCAAAACCCAGCAGATTCAGGAAAAGCTCTTTACCTCCCCCTCAACTGCCTAAATTTACATTGGAAAGGGGGCCTGTACTGGATAAAAAGCTATTCCAGAGGTACCTTTTTCCCTAAGAAACTTACCTGCATAGCAGGGCAAGCTTTGTTTTCCAAACATTTCTTCTGACTTCCTATGAATGGCCTTCCTCCCCTTTGTATTCCCAAACCACTATCCCTTTTCTTAGCTCAGGATGTTACATGAGCCTCGATTACCAGACTGTCCTTTGAGTCTCCCTATCTTTATAGGGCTCCCATATACATAATTTTGTTTGTTTTTCTTCTGTTAATCTGATTTATATCAATTTAATTTAGACCAGCCAAAGAACCACAGAATGGATGAAGGGAAAAATTTTCTATCCTTATAAAGCCTATCTGGATTTTCCTAGTCCAAATTTACTTCTCTCTTTTATACATCTTTTAGAACACCTAACAAAAATTCTGCCATATGCCACCCACATTGTAGATGTAAGTCATAAAGATTGTGCTACACATAAAAGACTAGTAAAATGTTTATAACTTGTTAAATAATGAGCATTTTGTATGAGGGAATGAAAGGATCATTGAATATAATTCCAGAGGCTCTGGTCATAATTTTTTTAATTACGGTGGAGTTAACTTTAGTTACCAGAGTAATATCATAAAGAATTTGCAGGGGCGCCTGGGTGGCTCAGTCGGGTAAGCGTCTGCCTTCAGCTCAGGTCATGATCTCAGGGTCCTGGGATCGAGCCCCGCATCAGGCTCCCTGCTCAGCGGGAGTCTTCTTCTCCCTCTGCATGCCGCTCCCCCTGCTTGTACTCTCTCTCTCTCTGTGTCAAATAAATAAAATCTTTTTAAAAAATTTAAATAAATGAACTTTTTAAAAAATGTAAAAGACATGAATACTCTGTTCTATTCCATCACCAGAATGAAAAAGGAAGAGCTTCTAAATGCTTAGGTTTTCAGAGATGCTATATAAAAATGAGGCTGTACCTGTTCTGCACTTCACAACTTTAAGACAGCCTAAGGGGTCTGGCCATGTATAAAACTACAACAGCCACATTAAACATCTGAGAAAGGCTGTGCTACTTATGTGTGTGCTCAGTTATAAGAGCTAATTAATATTTAACTCTATAAAATATGTCTATTGGTGCTTGTTCTAGCTTGCCTGTCTTTCATATTCCTAGAATTAGATTATTACTCCATTATTTCACATAATAGATGAAGTCCTTGAGAGCAAGAATTGTATCCTTTTCGTCTTTACATCATCTTCCATGGTCTCAAGGCAGTGTCTTGCATATTGTAAATTACAATTATGGATTTAATTGAACAGAGAAATTTTCATTTTAATTTTAACCATCTAGGGACGCCTGGGTGGCTCAGTCGGTTGGGCATCTGACTTCGGCTTGGGTCATGATCCCAGGGTCCTGGGATCCAGCCCCGCATTGGGCTCCTTGCTCAGCAGGGATCCTGCTTCTCCCTCTGTCTAGTGTTCCCTTGCTTGTGCTCTCTCTCTCTGACAAATAAGTAAAACCTTTAAAAAAAATTTTTTTAACCATTTAAAATATATAAGAGGAAAAACTTTTAAAAATCCGTATGGTGGTGAGGCACTTAGCTGGCTCAGCTGTTAGAGCCTGTGACTCTTGATCTTGGGGTTGTGAGTTTGAGCCCCATGTTGGGCAGAGAGATTACTTTAAAAAAATAAAATAGGGGCACCTGGGTGGCTCAGTTGAGCATCTGCCTTTGGCTCTGGTTATGATCTCAGGGTCCTGGGATCGAGCCCCCCATCAGGCTCCCTGCTCAGCAGGGAGTTTGCTTCTCCCTCTCCCTCTGACCCTTCCCCTCCTTCGTGCTCTCTCTCTCTCTCTCTCAAAATAAATAAAATCTTTGAAAAATGAAATAAAAGACGATTTGTTTAAAAAAATCTTTATAGGAGTAATGAAAGGGGATGCACCTTACCAAATGTTCAATCATTTCATAAAGCCATAAATTGTGAGGCTGAGGGTGCCTGGGTGGCTCAGTTGGTTGGGGCGACTGCCTTCGGCTCGGGTCATGATCCCGGAATCCCGGGATCGAGTCCCGCATCGGGCTCCCTGCTCGGCGGGGAGTCTGCTTCTCCCTCTGACCCTCTTCCCTTTCGTGCTCTCTATCTCTCATTCTCTCTCTCTCAAATAAATAAATAAAATCTTTAAAAAAAATTGTGAGGCTGACACAGGAATGAATAGATCAAAAGAAAAAAGAAGAGAAAGAGAAAAAAACAAGTATACATAGGTAGTTAGTATGCAATCAAGGTAATATTTTAAATCAATGGGGAAAGCAGACTAATTTAAAAATAATATTGAGATTATATTTTTCATAGAATTTGATGAAGTGGGTTTAGCAGTCCTTATTATTGTTCTTCAAATGTTATTAATTAAAAGTTCACAAGTATTGATCAATACTTTAATTCTATAAATCAGTGGCAAAAACATCACCTTACACATAAAAGAACAGATATTTAGCCTACTTAAATCCTGTGTTTTCTTTTTAAATCCATTTTTTCCTAGGATTTAGCTGATGATTGGCATTTAATAGGCACTTAATAATAATTTGTCAGTTGATAAAATAGGTAATAGAATAAATATGTTCTGCATTACAGTTTAAAACAATTTTTTCAGGGACGCCTGGGTGGCTCAGTCGGTTAAGTGTCTGCCTTCGACTCAGGTCATTATCCCAGGGTCCTGGGATTGAGTCCCACATCAGGTTCCTTGTTCAGAGGGGAGCCTGCTTCTCCCTCTGCCTGCCGTTCCCCCTGCTTGTGCGTTTTCTCTCTCTCTCTCTCTCTCTCTCTGACAAATAAATAAATAAGATCTTCAAAAAAAAAAACAAAACAACTTTTTCAGACTCCTAAGGTATACTGATTTGAATAATCACTCTATATTGTTTTACTACCATTCCACTTTCCCAGATGTACCTAATTAGTTTAACATCAATTCCTAAGTTAAACATTTAATATCTCTCCTCTTATGCCTACTCCATATCCCATAAAGAGTGTTTAAAACAATATTTTGATAGTTGTAGGTAAGGATTTCAGAGCAACTCTGTGTACACACAAATTACAAAAGGCTAATATCTACTACCTGTATAATCACCACATATGAAAAACACACAAGTAAGAACCACTAACTGCAGCTTCAGATTTTACTCTATCTTGTCCAAAGGACATAGTTTTGCTTTCTAGCTCTTTAAAGCATATTACACAGAGATTAGAGAGGTAACTAAGGAGTTTAAAAGGATTTGAGATTTGTAGTTAGACATCCTGCTATAGAATTTGAGAAACTTATTTAATCTTCTTGATCCTCAGTTTCCTTATCTGCAAAACAGTAATAATAACAGTGATATCAAGAAGATTTAAGGGGCGCCTGGGTGGCTCAGTTGGTTAAGCGACTGCCTTCGGCTCAGGTCATGGTCCCGGGGTCCTGGGATCGAGCCCCACATCGGGCTCCCTGCTCGGCGGGAAGCCTGCTTCTCCCTCTCCCACTCCCCCTGCTTGTGTTCCCTCTCTCGCTGTGTCTCTCTCTGTCAAATAAATAAATAAAAATCTTTAAAAAAAAAAAAAAGAAGAAGATTTAAATAGATTTAAATACATGGTTGTCAAATATTCAAAATAATGGCTGGCCCTAATAAGGGCTCAAATCTCAAATATGTTGTGAGTCCTTATTACTAAATGTTTATCAGAACTAAATGAAATGGTACATAATAATTATTACTAAATGAGATGGTTCTGGGCACCTGGGTGGCTCAGTCAGTTAAGCATCTGCCTTTAGCTCAGGTCATAATCCCAGAGTCCTGGGATCGAGTCCCTCATGGGGCTCCCTGTTCAGCGGGGAATCGGCTTCTCCCTCTCCCTTTACCCCTCCCCCCCGCTCGTGTGCTCTCTTTCTCTCTCTCTCTCTCTCAAATAAATAAACGAAATCTTTAAAAAAATAAAAAAATAAATAAATGAGATAATTCTATTATTACTCAATAGTAGAAGGTAAAAGACTTTCTTAACTTAACCCAGGGGAATTGTTCCAATGTTTTGACATTAGTTCAGTAAATGAATTTCAAAACCCAGAACTGAGTTATGGCTTTGGGGTCTGCCTATCCCAAGGATGTTTCTTTCTTCTTTCAGAGCTTAAAGGAGAATATTCTGTAAGGAGAGTATCAAGAACCTACTTTCACTGGCCCTTTGTAATCCACTAGGTCTGCTCATGTTACTCTCCTTTTCTTCCCATTGTATATTTTAAAGCTGCCCTGAGTAACATGACCTGGAAAGAGAGCACAATAGCAAAGAATGAGGAGTGACATAGTGACTGGTGGCTCGGTGATAATGTCGGCAAGTCACCTAAATCCAAAGCAGATGCAGAGGTTGGCTATTGTTTTAGAGGATTTATGGATATGAAAATTCTGAAGATTGCTGCTGAAGAGTTAAATAAAATACCAGGTGTTTTTGTTTTTGTTTTTTTACTTTGTTTTGTTTTTTAAATGAAGATGGGCAGAATGATCCTTATTAATCGTAAACTGGCAAGATAAACCAGGATGCCCACTAGATAAGAGCTTATCAGGCAATCCAGTAATATAACAATCCAGAAGACCTTCAAGTATAGCAAAGCTAAATCCTGATGGTTTAAAAAGGACAAAGCCTACTGAACTAATTAATTAACTTTTATGATGGTGTCAGGCCATTAGTGACAGTGAGGAAACACTGGATTTCATGTATTTGGACTTTGGTAAAATGTGATTCTTTCTTCTTGTCAACATGTTAGGACCATAAGGCCTAGAATCTGGTATTAGGTAGTAAAGAGAATTGCACAGTAGAGAGAAAATTGACTGAATATCTTATCCAAATAGTTCACAGTACCACAGCTGCCAAAATATGCCAAATGGGGTTACTTAAGGATCAGTCCCAGGGATTTTCAATCTATGTGACAAGTATGAGACATTTTACAAAAACCAGGAGTAGTGGGGCGCCTGGGTGGCTCAGTCGTTAAGCGTCTGCCTTCGGCTCAGGTCATGATCCCAGGGTGCTGGGATCAAGCCCTGCATCGGGCTCCCTGCTCGGCGGGAAGCCTGCTTCTCCCTCTCCCACTCCCCCTGCTTGTGTTCCCTCTCTCGCTGTGTCTCTCTCTGTCAAATAAAAAAAAAAACAAAAAACAAACCAGGAGTAGTTTCTACCCACTCCTACAACTTTGAGTCAGTGTCCAGAAATAATAATAGCTAAACCAAATTACACCTTCTTGACCCAAAGCCATATGTCTGAAACAAATATATGAGAGGTGACCAATACACAGACCTTCAGATGGAAAAAAAATCAAAAGTTGGGTTGGGGGGAGGGAAGGAGAAGAGGCAGAATGGTAGAAAAATCCAATTAATATAAAGTTTCCTAGTTACCCATAAAAGAAATATAAAACTTATGTATTATATAGACACGAATTGATTTTTTTAAAAGATTTTACTTATTTATTTGTCAGAGAGAAAGAAAGAGCATAAGCAGGAGCAGTGGCAGGCAGAGGGAGAAGCAGGCTCCCTGTTGAGCAGGGAGCC
>NW_027397089.1:11702307-11971704 GCF_003265705.2 Callorhinus ursinus
CTGAGCTGAAGGCAGACGCTTAATGACTGAGCCACCCAGGCACCCCAAATTGATTCTTTTAATGTTAATTGTACTTTGTGTTGATCATAAAATAATAAACATTAAAACAGAACACATGCCAAGTCATACAAAATCAAAATTATTTACCTGTGGTTGAAAAGAAAGGTCAAAAATTAAGAAACAAAGAGGGGCGCCTGGGTGGCTCAGTCGTTAAGCGTCTGCCTTCAGCTCAGGTCAGGATCCCAGGGTCCTGGGATCGAGCCCCGCATCGGGCTCCCTGCTCGGCGGGAAGCCTGCTTCTCCCTCTCCCGCTCCCCCTGCTTGTGTTCCTGCTCTCTCTGTCTCTCTCTCTCTGTCAAATAAATAAAATCTTTAAAAAAAAAAAAAAAGAAACAAAGAAACATCCTTCTAAATAAAAACTGAGTCAAAAAGGAAATTTAAAATACATTAATGATATTTGGGAAATAATTGATATGAAAACAATATACACAAGATGGGCTGCTGCTAAATTAGAACTTATACTTGTGGGTTAATTTATGACTATTTTGTCATCAAAATAGGAAAAAAGATAATAAGCACTGTGTTTATCATTTTAAAACCCCCTGGGTGGGCATCTGGGTGGCTTAGTCGGTTAAGCAAGGACTCTTTTTTTTTTTAAGATTTTATTTATTTATTTGAGAGAGAGAGAGAATGAGAGATAGAAAGCATGAGAGGGAAGAGGGAAGAGGGTCAGAGGGAGAAGCAGACTCCCCGCCAAGCAGGAAGCCCGATGTGGAACTCGATTCCGGGACTCCAGGATCATGACCTGAGCTGAAGGCAGTTGCTTAACCAACTGAGCCACCCAGGCTTAGCCCTAAGCAAGGACTCTTGATTTCATCTCAGGTCTTGATCTCAGGGTCATGAGTTTGAGCCCTGCATTGGGCTCCACACTGGGCATGGAGCCTACTTAAATAAACAAACAAACAAACAAATAAATAAATAACATTAAAACACCCTAGGAAAGGAAAAGTGGGGGCACAATGAGACCCATAAAATCAATCTCTCTCTGAGCTCAGCCAAGGCTATCTTAGTTAGAATATAAAAGTGTAGGGCGGGGCGCCTGGGTGGCTCAGTCGTTAAGCGTCTGCCTTCAGCTCAGGTCATGATCCCAGAGTCCTGGGATCGAGCCCCACGTCGGGCTCCCTGCTCAGCGGGAAGCCTGCTTCTCCCTCTCCCGCTCTCCCTGCTTGTGTTCCCTCTCTCACTGTGCCTCTCTCTGTCAAATAAATAAAATCTAAAAAAAAAAAAAGAAAGTGAGCTGAATCAAAGCTTTATATTAAAAAAAAAAAAAAAGTGTAGGGCGCCTGGGTGGCTCAGTTGGTTGGGCGACTGCCTTCTGCTCAGGTCATGATCCTGGAGGCCTGGGATCGAGTCCAGCATCGGGCTCCCTGCTCAGCGGGGAGTCTGCCTCTCCCTCTGACCTTCCCCCCTCTCATGCTCTCTCTCATTCTCTCTCTCAAATAAATAAATAAAATCTTTAAAAAAAAAAAAGTGTATGGGGTGCTGGGTGGTTCAGTCAGCTAAGAGTCCAACTCTTTTTTTTTTAATTTTTTTATTAGAGATTTCATTTATTCACTTGAGAGAGAGAGAAAAAACATGAGTGAGGGGGGAGGGGCAGAAGGAAAGGGAGAAGCAGACTCCCTGCTGAGCAGGGAGCCCTGAGCCAAAGGCACACACTTAACCAACTGAGCCACCAAGGTGCCCCTAGCGTCTGCCTCTTGATTTTGGATCAGATCATGATCTCAGGGTCGTGAGATTGTGCCCTGCATCAGACTCAGGGCTGGGTGTAAAGCCTGCTTAAGATTCTCTCTCTCCCTCTCCCTCTGTTCCTCCCTGCTCCCCCGCTGCCCCCCCCACAGCTCACACATTCTCTCTCTCTCACGCTCTTTCTCAAAAAAAAAAAAAAAAACGTAAAGGGGATCTATACCCCTCCAATAACTAGTATGGAAGAAAAAATATTTTTTAAAAGATTATATTGGCAATTGCAACAAAAAGAATAAATTACCCAGAAGTAAAGATGTGCAAGAATTCTTTTTCCTATAGTACATACTAATTTTTAAAAACTACAAAATACTAATATGTAAAAAGAAAAAAATCCTGTATTTTTTTCTACTCAGCAATAATTATCAATAACATTAGCTTCAGATGATTTGGTTAAAATAATTTAATCAAAATGGCAATTAGCCAAAACATATTCCCAGTAACTTTAACTTTCAAATGTGATGCCCCATTTAACAATTTGTCAGTATTTATTTATATTATTTTTATTTATTGTTTAAACCATGGAGATTTGGGGGCACCTGGGTGGCTCAGATGGTTAAGCGTCTGCCTTCGGCTCAGGTCATGATCCCGGGGTCCTGGGATTGAGTCCCGCATCGGGCTCCCCGCTCAGCGGGAAGCCTGCTTCTCCCTCTGCCTCTCTCTCTCTCTCTCTCTCTCGCTCTCTCTGTCTCTGCCTCTCATGAATAAATAAATAAATAAATCTTAAAAAAAAAAAAACCATGGAGATTTGGAAAACTGTATGTTATCCTCAATAAAACCTAGTCTATTCTGAATGATAGTTGTGACTTAAAAAGTTTTCAGATTATTGCACCAAAATGATTAAGGTTTGGGAAACATTTAAATGGCTTTTGAGACTTCATGGCATAAGATAAAATCTAAATGAATCAAATTATTTGTATTGGGAAGCTAGTCAAAATTTTACAATGATTTAAAATGTCTTTTGGAACCTCTGAAATGGAAACACGATTAAGAGACCTTTTGTGAAGCAGATAAAATGAAATTGGTCGTCAAATAATATCACTGTGTTGAATTCTGCCAAGTAACTGGTAGAATTTACATGGGAAATGTTCCTTTGAATCCCATTTGAAATTCTAGAGCCTGAAGTAAAAATGATTCTGACCATTAAGGGTTAAGCTATATAATTTAGTTGTTAATTATAGGCTTTTACTAAAATTCTCAAATCCTAAAAGCTCTAAAAACCAAAAGTTCTTTTTGACATTTGCCACAGACTAATTAACAATTCAGAGCTAAACTGAAATCAAATTTCTTATAGTCCTCATTCATTCCACTTTGTGTGAATTCGTAAGTTTAAATCAGGTATATTCATTTCTTTGCTTATAAGGAGGTTCCCAGACTCTGCTGGAAATGTTATACAAATTTGCTATATGCTCTTATTTACCTTTCTAAAATCAAAATTCTGAATTCCAAAACACATCAAACCTCATGGATTTTTGATAAGGGGTATGGGCTTGTAATATTTAACATTTTTTATAATGTATATTCTGTACCAGACTACTCTAAATGCTTTATTTATTTTAACTGAATTCATCTCACAATTCTTATAAGAAAGGTACAGTGGTTATTTCTATTTTACAGATGGGGAAACTGACACAGAATGGTGAAATAATTCACAAAGCTAGTAAGGGGTGAAACCTAGATTCATATCACTGCTCCAGTCAGACAGCTGGACTAGCTCAGCTGGCTTTTGAAGCAGAGGTCAAGACTTACTTAGCAGGTAGGTAAAACAAAGCTAGTTTAATGACTATTCATACTTAGTTTTCTCATTGAAAATGAGAATGATATTACTAACTAGCTTATCAGATTATTACTTCGATTAAATAAGACATGTAAATCGCTAAACGCAATGGCACATAGTATCTACTCAATATGTTTGCTATTGTTAACAGAGTTGGTCAGATTATGTCAACCTGAACTACCAGTCACAATGGGGACTTCGAAACGCTTAAAGGCAATTTAAATTTTGCATCGTAAAAAGAAAATATCTGGGATGCCTGGGTAGTTCAGTCAGTTGTGTCTGCCTTCCGCTCAGGTCACGATCTCGGGGGTCCTGGGATCAAGCCCTGAGTCAGCCTCCCTGCTGGGAGTCCGCTTCTCCCACTTCCTCTGCCCTTCCCCCTACTCATGTGCGCACAGATGCGCGCGTGTGCACTCTCTCTCTCTCTCAAATAAATAAATAACATCTTTAAAGAAAAAAAAAGAAAATATTTGGAGTACCTAGGTCTGTGTTCATAACTTTATTTTTTTAAGATTTTATTTATTTATTCATAAGAGACAGAGCGAGAGAGAGAGAGAGAGGCAGAGGGAGAAGCAGGCTTCCCGCGGAGCCGGGAGCCCAATGTGGGACTCGATCCCAGGACCCTGGGATCATGACCTGAGCCGAAGGCAGACGCTTAACCATCTGAGCCACTCAGGTACCCTGTGTTCATAACTTTAAAAAAATAATTTTTTTTCTTGTGCTGTGGTTTATATAACACAGTGACACAGAGTAGATAATAAATATTTCTTTAATGAACAGTGTTGAAAGTTATAAAGAGGTAACCACGTTTCAAATTGTGAAATGTTGTTTCTGAGTCCATACAAGATACATATCACTGAAAGACTTGGTTGATAATGTTAGATAATAAAATGTTAATGAGTTCATTGACTTCCTATAAACAAATAGTAGAGTCCACAGTACATATTTCATTAGGGTTGTGCTGAAGAACATCTTACCATACTTACCTGGCAAGATGTGCAATAAAGAGAAAAAAGAACAGAGCTTTCCTTCCCATTCTAAGTCCCTCAGGCCACAAACTGGCTGACATAGGGGAAGGGAGACACTCTGGTGAGAAGAACCCAGACCTAGTGGGTCAAACTAAGTTGAATTTTAAATAACTGAATATGACTGGAAAGCTCTGGGATCTGACTGAGATGTCAGTAAGAGACTAATCAGGGGATTTTGATTGAAGAGTTGAAGTCATTTAGAAAAATGTAAGTTTTATGTTCACACTATACTGAGGGGAGACTGCTTATTAAACTAGTTTTTTTTTAAAGATTTTATTTATTTATTTATTTGACAGAGAGAGAGACAGCGAGAGAGGGAAACGCAAGCAGGGGGAGTGGGAGAGGGAAAAGCAGGCTTCCCGCGGAGCAGGGAGCCCGATCCGGGGCTCGATCCCAGGACTCTGGGATCATGACCTGAGCTGAAGGCTGACGCCTAACGACTGAGCCACCCAGGCGCCCCATTAAACTAGTTTTTGTTTTTTAAAGATTTTATTTATTTATTTGACAGAGAGAGACACAGCGAGAGAGGGAACACAAGCAGGGGGAGCGGGAAAGGGAGAAGCAGGCTTCCCGCTGAGCAGGGAGCCCGATGTGGGACTTGATTCCAGGACCCTGGGATCTGAGCTGAAGGCAGATGCTTAACAACTGAGCCACCCAGGGGTCCCATTAAACTAGTTATTGTATATTTTTCTGGTAAAAGGGCTTTGAAAAACTTTTAGAGCCCTTAAAGATTTGAAGAGCCCATAAGATACTTCAGAATAATTTATAATATATATGAATCACCTGACATTAACATTCGTAAAAAATAACTTGTATACCAAAACTGTTACATTATTTATTTCACTTAGCTATATCATGCTAGAATACCACTTGTGAACTGTGTTTAATAATTTGTCATAAAAACAGTGGAACACCTAAAATATGTCCTTCCTTTGGTTTGTACCCCCCCAAAAAACTCCTACTCATATTTCAAGATCAGTACAGACCAATAAAATGAAAAGGCAAAGGTGTCTGGTTGTCTCAGTCACTAGAGCACGTGACTCTTGATCTTCGGTTGTGAGTTGAACTCTATATTGGGGGTAGATGTTACTGAAAAATAACATCTTTTAAAAAATTAAAATAAAATGAAAAGGCAACCTTTGGAAGGGTAGAAAATATTTGCAAACTATGTATCTGATAAAGGATTAATATCCAAAGAGCAGATTGGTCAATGCTTGGGAGGAGGGGGGATGGGGAAAGAATAAGTGAATATGGTCAAAGAGCACAACTTCTAGTTATAAGATGAACAAGTTCTGGGGATCTAAAGTACAGCATGGTGACTGTAGTTAACAATACTGTATTATATACTTGAAAATTGCTAAGAGTAAATCTTGAAGGTTCTTATTACACAAAAAAGTAACTTTATGAGGTGATGCCTGTGTTAACTAACCTTATGTGTGTTAACCAACCTCATTTCACGGTATATACATATACCAAATCATCATATTATACACCTTAAACTTACACAATATTATATGTCAATTTATATATCAATAAAGCTAGGAAAAAAAGAAAAGGAATTGTTTGGAACTAGACAGAGATGGTCATTGCATAACATTGTGAATGTGCTAAGTGCCGCTGAATTGTTCAGTTTTAAATGGTTAATTTTGTTATGTCAATTTCATTTTAATGAAAACAAAAAGTAAAAGACCAGTACAAATGTTGCCTTTAGTAAAGTCACAAGTAATATGCTTCCATTTCATCCTGTATTATAATTATCTATTCATGTTTCTTTCCCCCTAACTGGATGTATGCTCTGTAAAGATAGAAACTACATTTATTTGTTTTTGTATCCCCTGCCTAGAACAATGTCTGCCACATAGTAGGCACTTAGAAAATGATTGAGTTAAAAAATAAGTTGTGATAGAAATAATCTATGAGAGGCATTTTAAACAAAATTTTAATATCAGTGGCAAAATAGTACCCAATTATATGTCCTGTACTGTTTGTGTTTTAGACCTGTGACAAATGAAAATGTCTTTTCTAGGTGAGAAAATAAATTGTGTTCTATGGTTAACAAGATTGAAACTCATCTCGACTTTGAGGAATAAACAAATCAATTTGGTTTTAATTGTAAAAAAAAAGAAAATGATTGAGTTAATTAAAGAATTAAATAAGTTATATGTATTTCTCATCATGAAAGTTGAAGTTAAGTTTTGGATGACTACCACATTTTGGAAAAGTCATTGATGTTCCTGAGCATGAAGTGCTGAATGTGCCAGGTTATTTAGACCTTTTTCATAAGATTACAGGAGATTTACCTAACAGAGCTGGTAATTGACTTCATTTCTCACCAAATTACTGACACTAATATACCTGTTAAAATTATGAAGAACATCTAAGTTGTGTTGGCTTTTTAAAGATAACTTTGTTTACTTCAGGCTGTGACGAATTTATTACTGTGAAGTCAGTGAAACAGTTCTAAGAGATCTTAATTTCCCGGTAACGTGATAGCAAGCTAGATGGTGGAATATGACCTAAGACTTGCAATTCTACACGATTGTTTAACTTCTTCAAGTAACTCATTAACTATTTGTACTGTGAATATAAAATGCATGATGATTTTGAAGTAACTAAATAGACGGATAAATGTTTATGGAAATAGGAAATTCTTCATAATTTTATGCTCTTAGAGGGCTCTACTGCTTGTGAGTTGTCTTTCATTCACTGGGATGTCCCCTCAAATATTTCCTTTGTACGTAACTATTCCAGCCTCAGATGTGGTGTGGTTAGGGTTGTAAAGCCTTCATTTGAACTTTGTTTTGTGATTCATTTCTCATAACAATGGAATTTTCAATTTGGCACATACTCAAATATGTGCTAGGAAATATTCTTCAAAGAAATAAACATAGTGATGCAGTGATGAATTAAAAAAAATTTTAGTAAGAAGCAAAGTTAATATTGTTTAGTTTAGATTCTGATACATGATGGTATACCTTTAGGATTTTAACTAAAGTAACATTGGTATTAATATAGTTATTTTCTCAGCTTTACAACTCTGTTACAGGTCTCCTCCTATCTGTTGACTTAGATAAATTGTCTAATGTAGACATAAAATTTCCTCAAATAAAGGTGAATATTTTCAGAAAAAGTCTTGTTCATCTTTTGTCTCCTGACAAAAAAAGGAACCTGGACTAATTATTTTACAATTTAAGAGTATTTGAACTGAACTGCTATTAAAGAATCTTCTTTGTTGGGGCACCTGGGTGGCTCAGTAGTTTAAGCGTCTGCGTTAGGCTCAAGTGAGGTTAAGCGTCTGCTTTCGGCTCAGGTTATGATCCTGGGGTCCTAGGATCGAGTTCCACATCACATCCGGCTCCCTGCTCAGGGGGGGTTTGCTTCTCCTTCTGCCTTTCACCCCAATGGTGCATGCTCTCTCTCTATCTCAAATAAATAAATAAAATCTTTAAAAAAAAAAAAAAGAATCTTCTTTGTTTTTTTTGTTTTGTTTTTGTTTTTTTTAAAGATTTTATTTATTTATTCGAGAGAGAGAGAATGAGAAATGGCATGAGAGGGAAGAGGGTCAGAGGGAGAGGCAGACTCCCTGCTGAGCAGGGAGCCCGACATGGGACTCGATCCCGGGACTCCAGGATCATGACCTGAGCCGAAGGCAGTCGCTTAACCAACTGAGCCACTCAGGCACCCTCTTCTTTGTTTTTGATACATAAGTATGTTTTCCACACATGGATGAGTATCTCAACAAAAGAAATAGTTCCACTGAACTGAGTTCAAATCAGCCCCTTATAGGATTGTTATTAATTTATAATGTCATTAAAATAAAGACAAAAGAATAAATACTCTTTTAATGAGGGTGTGGATAAATATAACCTGAAAACCTAGGCTGATTATATGTGTGCCTCCTGGGAGTTAAATAGGTCAGTTACTAGCATACAACTAACGTTTATTGAACATTACTCTATGCTAGCCAGTGATCTGCACACTTTATGAACATCACTAATCTTCACAAGCACTCTGTGAGAGAGAACCATGAGGTACATAGCTCTCTTCAAGGAGAGAAAAAGTTTTAACTAAAACTTAGCAATATTAGGCTATTGAATCTATTCTTAAAAGATATTGCCAGGGGCGCCTGGGTGGCTCAGTTGTTGAGCGTCTGCCTTCAGCTCAGGTCATGATCCCAGGGTCCCCGGATCGAACCCGCATTGGGCTCCTTGCTCAGTGGGAAGCCTGTTTCTCCCTCTCCCACTCCCCCTGCTTGTGTTCCCTCTCTCGCTGTGTCTCTCTGTGTCAGATAAATAAATAAAATCTTAAAAAAAAGATATTTCCAATTATTTTCTCTTTTTTTAAGATTTTATTTATTTATTTGTCAGGGAGACAGAGAGAGAGAGAGCACAAGCAGGGGTAGCAGCAGGCAGAGGGAGAAGCAGGCTCCTCGCTGAGCAAGGAGCCGGACGTGGTGGGGCTTGATCCCAGGACACTGGATCATGACCTGAGCCACCCAGGCGTCCCTCCAATTATTTTCTTTTTTTTTCTTTAAAGATTTTATTTATTTATTTGAGAGAGAAAGATCACAAACAGGGGGGAGGTGTAGAGGGAAAAGCAGACTCCCTGCTGAGCATGGAGACCGATGTGGAACTTGATCCCAGGGCTCTGGAATCATGACCTGAGCCAAAGGCAGACGCTTAACCAACTGAGCCACCGAGGCACCCCCTCCAATTATTTTCAGTTGTAGTTTTTGGAGAGGCTGCTTTTAGGCAACAGGCTTGAGCAATGGAAGCTTGAGCGGGGCCTAAGGGCCCACAGGGACCACCAAGCTGAAGGCAAACAAGCTCATTAAGCGACCTACCTCAAAATAGCCATAGTCTGTAACTAACCAATGGGCTACTTACAACCAGGCACCGTTACCAAAAAAGGGAAAATTCCATATCTCCCCATACTTCCTCACTCTGCCCTATAACCGGGGCCCCTCACCATGTGGCTGATAGTCTCTCCTTTGCTGTCCCGCCTGCCACTCCATTGTGGTGTATTCGATAAACTTCTATGTTCTTCATTCTACCTTGGGTGAAGACTTTCACTGACGGCTCCACGAGCCCCCATCTGATCGGAGCGTCCCACAGTTTTACAAATGACGTGTGATGTTGCATCTGAAATCCTGCTGTCAGTTCTGGAAGAGAACGAAGAAGAGCATGGTTGAGAAGAAGAGAAGGTTGAACAGGTTAGTGAAACATTTCCAAATGTTGTTGCTTATGGAGAAGTTAACATCATGTGGCTCTGTGGCCTAGAGAAGACTTCTATAGCTATCTTTAGATATTTGAAGGGCATTTTTTACAAAACAGATTAGATCTATTTTTGTGTTGCTTCAAGGCACAAACAAGATAAATGAGAAGGGAAAGGGAGGGTGTGTGAGTGAATGGGGTCCCTTTGTATGCCTGAAAGCACTCGAGATTACCATTACCAGGAGAGAGAGTTTGTTTTTGTTCTTTTCTCTTTTTTAAAGATTTTATTTATTTGAGAGAAAGAGAGCTCGAGAGAGAACATGAGCTGTGGGAGAAGCAGAGAGAGAGGGTGAGGCAGCCTCCCTGCTAAACAGGGAGCCCGATGTGGGGCTCGATCCCAGGACCCACGATCTGAGCTGAATGCAGACTCTTAACCAGCTGGGCCACCCAGGCACCCCTGTTTTTGTTCCTTTAACATGTATTTCAAAATATAAAACAGCTTTATCAAAAAATGGGAGGAGGGGAAGGGAAGAAAGGGAGGAAGGAAGGAGGGATAAACATAAGGATAATCTATCAAAGATCACTTTAAGAAGTAAATGCAAAGTAATGTAAAATGTCGCCAGGATGCAGGGGTGCAAAAACACCTGGATCCAGGAGTCCCAGAAAGCCTAGGTTCGGCCACTCGCTGCTCACAAAATCCAGAGGCATAGAGACAAGTGATGGTGAGACAGGAAAGGAATTTATTTCAGTGAGGCCAACACCAGGAAGACAATGGACTAATGTCTCAAAGACTGTCTCTGAAGTGCTGAAATACTTCGAGTTTTGTATGCGGAAAATGTGGGACAAAGTTGGTGGGTACAAGCAGCTGGGCAGTAAAGATCAGATCATCATTGTCATGGATGGGGTCTTGCTGCCTCAGGACAGGCCTTAAGGGGATACTTGCCCACAGGGTCTTTTGCCAAAATTAAGAGATAAGCTGGAAAGAACTTAATCAATTAGAAAGTTTGAGGGGGGCATGGAGGGAAGTAGTTGAAGACCTCTTTCAGAGATGATAGTCATTATTTTCTGATGACAATAGGAAAGATTCCAATCTTATGATTTGACAAGCATAATAAAAATCAGAAAAACAATCACATAAAAAAAGCACTAAGAGGGGCGCCTGGGTGGCTCAGGTCCCATGATGTCAGGGTCATGAGATTGAGCCCCATGTTGGGCTCCACGCTGGGCATGGAGCCTGCCTAAGATTCTCTCCCTCCCTAAAAAAAAAAAAAAAAAAAAAAGAAAGTAATCAATGACTGAATAAGTCTTTTCATAATCTGAGAGAATCTCCAAAGAAGATAAGCTGGGTGAAGTGATAGATAACCGTAGCATGAGAGAGAAAGAAGAGCTGCAAGCAGTGGGAAAAACAGAAGTAGAAGTTCTAAAGCAAAAAGAGTTTGGTCCATGGGAGGCTCAGTTGGTTAAACGTCTGCCTTTGGCTCAGGTCATGATCCCAGGGTCCTGGGATCGAGCAAGGTTGGGCTCCCTGCTCATCAGGGAGTCTGCTTCCCCTCTCCTTCCCACTCTTCTCCCTCTCCTCCCCACTCATGCTATCCCTGTCTCTCTCTCTCTCTCAAATAGACAAATAAAATCTTTAAAAAAAAAACAACAATAAAAACCCCCAAAAACCCAAAAGGCAGTGTTTATGGCTGGAAGGTAGTGAAGAAAAAGTAGTGCAAGAGGTGTTTGGAGATGTAGGCAAAGGCCAAAGTATATAGGCAAGAAGTGGATTTTATTTTAAGTGGAATGGGAAGAAACTGAACTTTTTTTTAAGATTTTATTTATTTATTTGAAAGAGAAAATGAGAGAGAGAGAGAGCACATGGGGGGGAGGGTCAGAGGAAGAAGCAGACCCCCCGCTGAGCAGGGAGCCCGATGTGGGACTTGATCCCGGGACTCCAGGATCATGACCTGAGCCGAAGGCAGTTGCCCAACCAACTGAGCCACCCAGGCGCCCGAAACTGAGCTCTTTTAAACAAAGGAGTGGTGTGATCTAGTGCATGTGTGAGGAAGATTCATCCACAGAAGCACTGGGGGCAGGGCAGAAGCAGAAAGACCAATCAGAAACCTGTAGCAGGAATCCTCCCTCAGTGTGAGTGATCTGATTGCTGTTGGGGTGGCACAGTGGAAAGAGGTGGATGATGACATTTGCCTGGAGCCAAACAGCAGAGCAGCTTCAGACTATTTGAGTGTCAGCTGTGCCCCTGGCCCTGTGTTAGATAATGGGGACTCAACAGTGAACAAAAGTGACACAAACCCATGTTAGTGCAGAGAGTAGAACCATGAACACACACACAAGTCCCTATATGGTGTGCTGGAGGGTAAGAAAATGGAGAAACAAAGCAGAGAAAGGGGAATAGTGAGTAGCTGATGGGTTGCCATTTTAAATGCTACAGTTACTTTTGTGCAATTTGTGACCTTTGACTTTGGAGATTTACATTTTTGGAAAAAAGAACAAAGTGTATCTAAAAGCAGAGTTAACAGGGCCAAAGAGGCATAAGGGTCACTAAGGGTCCTATAGTCCTCCATGGAGTCAGTAGTGAGATTCCCGCCGCTCCCAAAATCAATAGGCTCAGCTTCCTGCCAATATTAGTGGTCACATACTTTGTTTTGTTTAATTTTAATTCCAGTATAGTTAACATACAGTGTTATATTAGTTTCAAGCGTACAATGTAGTGAATCAGCAATTCTATACATTACTCAGTCCTCATCATGGTAAGTGTACACTTAATCCCCTTCCTTCACCTATTTCCTCACCCACCTCCATGCTGGGCATGGAGCCTGCTTAAGATTCTCTCTCCCTTTCCCTCTGCCCCTCCCTGCTTGTGCTCAGTCTCTTAAAACAAAACAAAACAAAACAAAACAAAACAAAACACTAAGCCACTAAGCAATAAAACACCTGGGAACCACCATCTTTGGGTAATTTGAGAAATAACCAACACAAAGGGAAAGAGGAGCCCTCCCCCAACCCCCCGCCCCGCCGCCCCGCTATATTCTCTAGGCGTTTTTAGAAAACATGGAGTGGTTCCATTGTCCACATACATGCAAATCTACAAGAAAGGTGATATTGTGAACATCAACGGAATGGACACTGTTCAAAAAGGAACACCCACACACGTTACCATGGCAAAACTGGAAGAGTCTGCAACGATCAGAAAAGAAGGAAGCAGAAAAGTTCTTGGGTTCAACTGAAGCTCCAGCCTGTTTCGCCCAGAGAAACACACTTTGTGAGAACCAATGGAAAGGAGCCTGAGCTGCTGGAACCTGTTCCCTATGAATTCACAGTATGATAAGCATAAAAAAAATAAAAGACCTCAAGACTGTAAAAAAAAAAAGAAAAAGAAAAAAGAAAAAAATTGACAGTATAAAACATTTATAACTTTCATCCTATAATTTCTATGCATCTATCCTGGTGAAATATTTTAAACAAGAAAGAAACCATGATTACAAACACATTTATCACAATGGATTTTAAGTAGTAGAAGAATGGAAATAATATAAGTCCAATAATAGAACAATGCTACTTTAACTACAATATATGCGCTTTATAGAAACTTATGGTATCAATGAAGGATAGTTAGAAGAAAGGCAAGCAGGGACAAGGGCCCTCCCCCAACGCCCCCCCCCCCCCCCCCCCCCCCCCCCCCCCAAGAGGAAAACTACCCTTAAAAGGAAAAAGAACCCATCTGTTATTCTAGGCTTTTTACTCAGTGCCCCAGCTTTGAGTCTTCCTATTGGGGGGACTTACAACTTGAATGTGACAGAAAGGAAGGGAATGGCCTTGGGCATCCTAACCCAGGCCCAAGGGTCAGTTCAATAGCTGTGGCATATTTATTTATTTATTTATTTATTATTATTTTTTAAAGATTTTATTTATTTGACAGAGACAGACACAGCAAGAGAGGGAACACAAGCAAGGGGAGTGGGAGAGGGAGAGGGAGAAGCAGGCTTCCCGCGGAGCAGGGAGCCCGATCCCAGGACCTGGGGATCATGACCTGAGCGGAAGGCAGACGCTTAACGACTGAGCCACCCAGGCACCCCGCTAGTGGGATATTTAAACAAAGAGCTTCAACTGGTGGCCTGTGGCTGGTCAGCATGCCTTAGGGCAGCGAAGGCCACTGCCCACTTGATCCCTGAGGCTACAGAATACCACTCTGGAAGGAGCCCTCCATCCTGACTGGGTGTGACAGGTGCATGGAGGGTTAATCAGATTAAAACAGCCCACACTAAAGAGCCCATAAAAAAAACCCTAGATTTAAACACCAAATTGCCAACCCTCTCAGGTCCCCTTCCTCTACAGGAGCTTTGTACTATTGCTCAATAAACTTTGCTTTGCTGCCCACCACTCTTCGTCTGGTCTACCTCTTCATTCTTCGGTGTGACCAAGAACTGGGGATGCTAAAGGAAAAGAAATTCTACAACACTATCATCAAAAAGGTGTTTTCTTTTTTTTTTTTTTTAACATTTTAAATCCTTTAATGGTTTAAAGAAAGGAAGACATATGACACTGAATGCTAAACAGGTCTTTTGAACTTCTCTTGGGAATTTAGATAGATATTTAATAGTAGATATATATTTATATATTTTACATTTTGCATGTAGGCCGGAGCTGTCTAAAATATCTCTTCATAGTAGGCTATAGGAATCTATCAGGAGATAGAATAAAATAAGGTCTGAGAAGATGCTCAGTTTATTAGAGTATTTCTTTCTGCTTTGACAATCAGCAGGGATCATAAATTTGAAGCAAATCGTGGCTTTTCTGCCTCTGGGTCTGTAGTAAGACTGAGGAAGACTCTCGGAAGAGCAGCTGCTGGTGGAGGGGGTGCGGGAGGGGCTCCGCGGTTAGGGGGAATGGCTCCCGAGGACATCTGTCGGAACAGGGTGACTCGCTGGGGGACGGTGCCCCTGCCCCCCGCCTGGAGGCCTGGGCCGTGAACGGCGGTCATGGGCTGAGGGATGGAGGCCAGGGACTCGCCCACAGTGGGATGAGGTCTGGAAATGAGAGTGGAAACCTCATGAGGCAGCGAGGGCTGCGAGGCCGACAGGGGCCGGACTTCTCGGGTCAGGCTGGTGTTGTGGAGCGCCTGTGTGCTCCTGTGCACGTCGTTTTTCGGCGTGGAGCCGCCGGGCGTCTGTGGCTGCGGGGGCGGCTGTGGGGGCTGCGGGGACTGCTGGAGCTGCTGCTGTGTGAGTGACAGCTGGGAGGCAGTAGGGGAGGCGTAGTGGAAAGTTCGAGTGGCCAGCGGGCTCTGTACGGGAGGGCTGCAGACTGCAGTGGTGTAGGAGCAGGACGACAGGATGGCGGACGGCTGGGGGGTCTGTGTGCTGGGGCTGGGGGAATGCAGGTTGCCGTGGGACAGACTGGTGGCTGTGTACACCCGCAGAGACTGTGTCCTCATGCGGGAGGTCGGAGTCGTGGTGGAGGAGGTGGAATTCAGGGCTGTCATTTGGGGATAACTGATTGGAGCGATTGCCTGCACCATCTCGCAGTCATGCTTCACGATCTGCTTCAGGATCTCATTCTCCTGATCCTTGAAGACGCCAGTGTTCAGATCCTTCTGGAACTTTGGCAGAAGAATGGAATTTTTCTTTCCTGTCCGATCTAGTCGGTCAACGGCAACGGTCTCGAAGGCTCGCCTCATCATTGGATATTCCTCCAGGACCTCATTGAAATTGTCCACAGAAAGTGAATAAAGTCGACAATATGTATCAGCTCGAACACTGGCAGTGCGGTGGCCCTTGGTCAGCAAGCAAATCTCTCCAAAGTAAGAGCCTTCTGTCAGCTTCATTTCTTTACTGGATTTTGTGATGACACCAGCAATGCCATGTTGAATGAAATGCATTTTTTTACCCACAGCTCCTTCTTGTATGATGTAATCTCCAGGTTGAAACACCTCAAATCTCAACTTGCTCCGCATGGCAGTCACAAAATTGGGATCAGCATTAGCAAACAGAGGCATGGTAGCCACTAGCTTCCGACAGTTGAAGTTGACGATCTCCTCTCTCAGAGGATCATTGAGTTCATTGAGAATGTTTTCCTCATCAAAGATTTTGCCTTGGTATCTGTGTTCATAGTAGTTGTGTATTTTCCGACGCATATCAGCTGGTAACTTATGGAATGACATGTATTGCTCCATTTGCTTATACTTCTCTTGATACTGCCACCTGGAGGAATCCAAAGACTGGATTAAAGCTGTGGCATGGCCGACAAACATGGCATAGCAGGTGGCCCCAACGATCATGCTTAGCATGGTAATCCAGAGGTCCGACATGCTGACTGGGGCCTGGGCTCCATACCCGATGCACAGCATATGACTCATAGCTTTGAAGAGTGCATATGAATACTGCTTTCCCCACGAGTCATTCTCATCTACTTTAATTCCTTTCCAGTCTGTTCTTTGGAACAGCCAGCAAGTCCAATCCAGCCACCTCCATGCTTAGTTTCCTCATAGTCCAAAAAGGTGTTTTCAAATATGTACCAGCATAGAAAAATATTTGTTGATTTATGGAAACATTCTCAAAGATGTGTAGTTCAAATAGCCAAAATATTTTTAAAGGAATTCTAATAATTTACTTGGCTGTCCTCTAAAATTGTCAGTAAACTTCGATTCATATACCCCACCAGCACTCCCCACATTTTTTTCTCTCCTTTTGATTTTCTGTAACCCCACATTATTCTGGAGCCACTTGTTGGCAAACCACACTCAATAATATTCTCTTCCCTTTTTCTCAGCTGCTTTCCCTTTCTCTCCAACACCTCTGTTTTATTTTTATCTTTTTTTAAAGATTTTATTTATTTATTTGAGGGGGTGGGAAGAGAGCAAGCACAAGCAGGAGGAGTGGCAGGCAGAGGGAGAATTAGGCTCCCAGCTGAGCAGGGAGCCCAATGTGGGCCTTGATCCCAGGACCCCGGGATCAAGACCTGAGCTGAAGGCAGGCACCAACCAACTGAGCCACCCAGGCACCCCTCCATGACCTGTTTTAAATGACCCTCATCAATTAGCTTTTTCTTTTCTTCCCACCCTTCCCAATCTTGAATTTTGCACCTCAAAGCTCCTTCAATCCAGTCTGGCAGAGTGACCTTTTCTCTGGAGGAAAAGCGTGGGAAGCTGGCATGGGAGGGGAAAAAAAGCAGTCAGCATTTACATTCTATCTTTTGACAGAGGGAGGGTCCTTTCCACACTAAGAATTTTTTATCCTGTTCAATTATGAACAGGCTAACAGAACTTTAGATACCAAATATTGAAACTTGGTATTCAAGTATTATTATCAAACTAGGTTTTGGTTTCAATGTATCATCTTAAGCATATTCCCAGCAGAAATTCATCATCTATTATCTTCATCAACATTGGGTATTTCTTCATCCCTTTCTTCATGTGAAACAAAGAAAAATTGTTTTAAGATACTGATACACACTGGGCACCTGGGTGGCTCATTTGGTTGGGCGACTGCCTTCGGCTCAGGTCATGATTCTGGAGTCCCTGGATAGAGTCCCGCATCGGGCTGCCTACTCGGCAGGGAGTCTGCTTCTCCCTCTGACCCTCCCCCCCTCATGTGCTCTCTCTCTCATTCTCTCTCTCTCAAATAAATAGATAAAATCTTAAAAAAAAAAGATACTGATACACACTTAAATTAATAGTAACCTAAATGGAAATGTTAAAATATAAAGGACTACAAAGTTCTCCCAGACAGAAGGGTCAGGATTTTGCTGCAAAAATAAAAACTTCTATTTGAACTGTGTCCTAGGATCCTGCCAGTCCCTTGATGGTTTACCTAAATATGATTTACGTATATCCTAGTTACACTGAGGGGTCAGAGTGCCAAGAAGTAGCCAGTTGTTAATAGGGAATAGGTCAAGAGGAAGGAAAACAGAAGTAAAGGCTTAAAACTGCTTCCTTGTTTTTGATTTTTAAAAAATTTCCATTTCTAAATATAATGATATTACTAGAGCCCTGCTGCTCCCTTTGATTAAATGAGAAAAGATTAATTGCTACACTTTGCACCTCACTAGATACTTCCTGTAATATTCTGTTTTCTGTTAACTACTTGATAATTCAATTAAAAATAAGTAGAATTATAAGTAGGTGAGGTGAAGTCTCATGAGGTTTTGGATTTACTTTAAAATACTTTAGCAGCAAAAAGAAAGAAAAGGAGGGTAGATGAATCTAATATGGCAAAATATTTATAATTTTTAAATCTGGGTGTAACATATATTAATAGGCATTCAGTGTACCAGCCTCTTCACTTTTGTGAATGTTAGAAATTTTCCTAAGATTAAAATCAATGGTTACATTGAATGCAATCAAGCTCTTAGCTTTAAAGAATAAAGTTTTATTTTCTACCAATGAAGAATTTGTTTGGTTGAATCTTGATTTATCCAGAATAGTATTGAAAATTTCTGATACCTGAAAATTTTCTAACTCTCTAAAGCTGAAAAAAAAAAAACAAACCTATGCAATGATAAATATCAGATTCAAGACGTTTTGACATTCAACATACCTAATAGTAACACCGATTTGTACTAGTCACAAGTGAAAAATCCAAATGTTCCTGATACCCAGATTCTTCCCTAGCTCTTTTCCACCTCCCACCCTACCCTTCTTGTTCTTTACTTTAGTCTTGGATTTAGCCTTAAACACCCTTTTATCTTACTTCATTGCCCTTACTGATTTACTTGAATGAAAAATAAGCTACATAACATCCAAGAGAAAAAGACTCTTGGATCAAAAAGAATTTTAGAAGAACTAGGACAAATAATAAGAGTGGTGGTAAATAAAGAGAGAAGGTTTCAAGTCCTCTACTATGGACCAAGGCAGTATTATGGATATTTTACATACAGCAGAGTAAGACATTTTTTGATATTGTTTGCAAGAAATGCTTATTATTGGGTGCCTGGGTGGCTCAGTCAGTTAAGCGGCTGCCTTCGGCTCAGGTCGTGATCCCAGGGTCCTGGGATCGAGTCACACATCGGGCTCCCTGCTCAACAGGAAGCCTGCTCTCCCTCTCCCACCCCCGCTGCTTGTGCTCCTTCTCTTGCTATCTCTGTCAAATAAATAAAAATCTTAAAAAAAAAAAAAAGAAATGCTTATTATTTATTTCTTGAAGAGTCACTAGAATGGCCCTATTCTTTATACAAATGTCAGGCAGGCAGGTCTTTAATGAGGGTGTAATGCTCTGTAATAAGAGTATAACAAATATCTTTCATTGCTTCATCAAGTCTGTCACTCACTGTGACTCCTGAAATGTAAAGCTGGTTACTTGGGTCAGAAGTAGATGAATTTGCATAAGGAGCTCAGGACCTTCTGGGAGAAAATAAATCCTAAATATTCTCTCTGGGGATATCCTACCTCCCCCTCTCTGAGATACAAAATTAGAGAATGCTGCTGGAATGGAGAAGGCAGGCTTCATTCATCCAAGGGCCAGTGGTAGGGATAGGCAGCATGTCTCCTAAAATACAATTAATGTAAAGAAAGGAGTTTATTTGGACGGGCAGCTCTAACTCATGACACATAAATAATACAGAAGTAAGCAGAGTAAGTGGCACCTGGCTGGCTCAGTCAGTGGAGCACGAGACTCTTGATCTCAGGGTTGTGAGTTTGAGCTCCACGTTGGGTGTGGAACTTACTTTAAAAAAAGAAAGAAGTAGAGTAATAACATATTTATACTGTTTTACACATAAAGCATTAATTGGTACTTAACATCCTTCCCTTAAATAAGACAAAAATTTACCTCTCTTTGATTTTCCCATCCTTCACCATACTGCATTGAAATTATCTGGGAATTCAGCTCTAAACTATTTATTTACATCATACCTCTACTTTCTTGGGAAAATTACCTATGTATAAACTAGTGTTGTTTGTATTTTAAAATTAAAGGAGGAGCGCCTGGGTGGCTCAGATGGTTAAGCAACTGCCTTCGGCTCAGGTCATGATCCCGGAGTCCTGGGATCGAGTCCCACATCGGGCTCCCTGCTCAGCAGGGAGTCTGCTTCTCCCTCTGACCCTCTTCCCTCTCATGCTCTCTATCTCTCATTCTCTCTCTCTCAAATAAATAAATAAAATCTTAAAAAAAATTAAAGGAAAATAATTTGGAGTCCGTCGTAATGGACAAAGCAAGAAGTATTCAAATCTCATATAATCTGTTCTACGGCCCCCAACTTCCTCATCCTAAACCCTGACTTAGTTCCCACCTTGCTTTCTTATCTGAACAGTTCTCACCCTTGATTTCCCATGCAAGGCCTTATTTTCCTCTTGAAATCTCACCAAGCATCTCGCTTCACAGAGATGCTTTTCTGCTTCTGAATTCCTATTACCTTTACCATTCATTTTCATGCTTTTCTCTATTGTTACATTTTAAGTATATATATAATAAACTAAAATGGGGCTTATTTGAGAGCAATGACTGTGTTCTAGATCTCTCTGTACTCTTCAAGGGGCTTACTGTGGTATTTTAGATACAGGCTAAACATTAGACTAAAACTCTAATTTAGAACACACAAGTTCTTCCCCTACCTCTCCTTGGTTCTTTTTAGCTTAGTAACCGTCATGGACGGCTGAATGTGAGTCTTAGGGCTTTTATAGGTCTACCTAGCAACCAGGAGGGTTCCCAAGGATACAAACCCTGAAGATACATGCTTTTGAAATGGTAATGAATGGAACTAAGGAGATAGCCCTAAAACAGAGTACATTTCCATATAAACTAAAATCATATGTCAATATTAGAACTACTGTATAATTAACTGTGGCTTTATGGTGTCAGTAGGAGCTATTATTGCCCTCTATAATCAAACATTTTATTTTAGTCACATCAAGCAAACATCTCTAACTTTTATAAAATGAAATAATGAGGACTGACTAAAGGAGTACTAAGAACAGTATTACAACCAACCGTGTTCACCTAAGGCAGGTTTAACAAATACTAACATTTGGCCAGATTTCCTGAGAAATAAAACATTATAGAGATGAAGCCCTCTCACCTTGTTTTCCTTTCTCTTTCCTCAGAAGAACAGTTATCCCAAAGCTGATATGTATATGTATATATGTATATTCTTCCTTTCCATGCTTGTATATATTTTACCATACATGTATATAACATTAACATTATATAACATTATTCTTCATGTTTACAAATATTACACAAATGTTACATCATACATAGTATTCTGCAAACTATTTTTTCATTAGAAATTATGTGTTTGAGATTTAAGCAGGCAGATATATGCCGTGGATTCACTTAAATTGCTGCATAGGATTCCATACAGTGAATAATATACAATTTGCTTATCTATTTTCTTGTTGAAAAGCATTTAGATTATTTCCAGTTTGGGGGTGGGCACTGGGTTGTCTCAGTAGGTAGAGCATAGGACTCTTGATCTCACAGTTGTGAATTTGAGCCCCATGTTGGGCGTAGAGCTAACTTAAAAAAAAAAAAAAGATTGGGGCACCTGGGTGGTTCGGTTGGTTAAGCATCTGACTCTTGGTTTCAGCTCAGGTCATGATCTCATGGGTCATAGGATTGGACCCCAGGCCGGCTCTGCACTCAGCCGGGAGTTGGCTTGAAGATTGTCTTCCTCTGCCCCTCCCCCTCCCACATGTGCATATGCGCTCTATCTCTTTCTCTCTCAAATAAATAAATAAATCTTTAAGAAAAAGATTGTTTCCAGTGTTTTGGAAATTAAACCAAAAGAGCAGCAGTGAATATCTTTGTACCTGACTGGACAGGTGTGAGAATCCTTTTAGTGTAAATATTTGAATATGAAATAATGTTAATATGTTAAATTGTTACAGATTTTCTAATGTTAGATAGACCATGTTAATGTTCATGAAACAAATTTTATTTGGTCCTGACTTTTTTCAAGTTTTATTTATGACTTTGGCTCTGCATTCATAAGTGTTATTTTCTTGTTAGTGTCCTTGCTTCTGTTACCAAGGTTATAGTCTTCTAAAATAATTTGGGGAGCTTTCCCTCTTTTACTATTTCTAAAACAGTTTGATTACAACAGAATTTATCTCACATTTATTTTTATTTATTTATTTTTTAATAGTTTTTTTTAAGATTTTTATTTATTTATTGAGAGAGAATGGTAGAGAGAGAGCATGAGAGGGAAGAGGGTCAGAGGGAGAAGTAGACTCCCTGCTTCGCAGGGAGCCCCATGCGGGACGCGATCCTGGGACTCCAGGATCATGACCTGAGCCGAAGGCAGTTGCTTAACCAACTGAGCCACCCAGGTGCCCTTTATCTCACATTTAAAAAACACTGAAGTATTTTTTGTTTTGTTGCTATTTTAGATTTTTCAAATACTTTTTCAGAGTTAACTTTTTCAGAACATTATCCATTTTATCATATGTTCATATTAATTGACACAAGTGGGAGTATCTCCCTTATGATTTTAACAATCTAAACTCTGTCTATAGTTATACTCTCTTTTCACCCGTTTATGTTTTCTCTTTATTTTTCGTTTTCACTAAATGCATAACTATTTTATTAATTTCTTCAGTCAGCTTCTCAATTTGTTTATCCGGTTTTTCTCCTTTTTCATTATTTTCTACTTATTACTTCTTTCTACTCTCTTTGGCATACTTTATTATTTTTTTTTGAAATCCCCTTTATTTCTTTTTTTTTTTAAAGATTTTATTTATTTATTCATGAGAGACAGAGAGAGAGAGAGAGGCAGAGGGAGAAGCAGGCTCCCAAGGAGCAGGGAGCCCGATGCGGGACTTGATCCCAGTACCCTGGGATCATGACCTGAGCCGAAAGCAGACGCTTAACCATCTGAGCCACCCAGGCGCCCTGGCATACTTTATTATTCTTTTTGTAAATATTCCATGTGTGCTTAAAACATATACATATTCTCTGATTGTTATGTGTGTGTATATTTAAAAATGTGCTCAATTGTATTACTCAAATATTCTATATTCTTTCAAATCATTAGTCTGATTCTTGAGTTTCTGGTAGAGTTATTAGAGATTTGACAGTTTTTCCTTGAAACTATATTATTAGGAATATGCCAATTCATCATTATTGTAACTCAATGAGTTGATCCTTTCTCATTGTGCAGCATTCATTTTTAACCGTATTGATTTTTTGCCTTACATTTTTATTTGCTGTTAATATTTCTATATTAGCCATCTTTTGTGTAGTATTTTTCTTTACTTGATATTTCCTTGTTTAATTTTTTTCACCATTTTATTTTCAGCCTTATCATGTTGCTTTGCTTTTGAGATGTCTCTTATAAGCAGCATATATTTGTATTTTAGGAATTTCTATTTTGAAATAATTTTAGACTCGCAAATAGTTGCAAAAAATAGTACAAAGTATTCTTTTTTTAAAAGATTTTATTTATTGGGCGCCTGGGTGGCTCAGTTGGTTAAGCGACTGCCTTCAGCTCAGGTCATGATCCTGGAGTCCCGGGATCGAGTCCCGCATCAGGCTCCCTGCTCAGCGGGGAGTCTGCTTCTCCCTCTGACCCTCTTCCCTCTCATGCTCTCTCTCTCTCATTCTCTCTCTCAAATAAAAAAAAGATTTTATTTATTTATTTGACAGAGAGAGAGAGAGAGAGAGAGAGAGAGCACAGCAGGGGGAGCAGCAGAGGGAGAGGGAGAAGCAGTTTCGCCGAGCAGGGAGCCCAATGCTGGATTCGATCCCAGGATCATGACGTGAGCCGAAGGCAGATGCCTAACGACTGAGCCACCCAGGCACCCCAGTACAAAGTATTCTTATATACCTTTCACATAGCTTCCCCCAAGTGTTTACATTTTATTTTATTTTATTTTATTTATTAAAATGTTTTATTTTGTTATCCATAAGAGTCAGAGAGAGAGAGAGAGAGAGAGGCAGAGGGAGAAGCAGCCTCCCAAGGAGCAGGGAGCCCGATGCGGGACTCGATCCCAGGACCCTGGGATCATGACCTGAGCCAAAGGCAGATGTTTAACCATCTGAGCCACCCAGGCGCCCGTGTTTACATTTTAAATGGGCACAATACAATGATAAAAATCAAGAACTTAACATCAATACAATACTATTAATTAATTAATATGATATACTTAAATTTTGCCAGTTGTGGGCACCTGGGGATAGGGGAGGGGAGGGGTAGAGGGAGCAGGAGAAGCAGACTCCCCGCTGACCAGGGAGCCTGATGTGGGGCTCAATTCCAGAACCCTGAGATCATGACCTGAGCTGAAGGCAGTCGCTTAACCAACTGAGCCACCCATGCACCCCGATAATAGCCATTCTAACAAGTATGATCAAATTATGTATTTTTGAGAAGAATATGATATAAGCAATGTTTTGTCCATCTCAGTGCATCCTATCAGGAAAAGCATAATGGTTATATCTCTAGTTGCTAGATTAAGACAATGTCCACTAGGTTTCTCCACCACAAAATGATTTTTCTCTTTGTAATTAATAAGTATCTTATGGGGAGATACTTTAAGACTATGTAAATATCCTGTTTCTCAGCATATATTTGCCTACTAATTTTAACATCCATTGATGACACTTGTCTAAAACAATTATTACTATAGGGTTTGCCAAGTGGTTATTTTCTACTTGCAACATTCTTTATACATTTATTAATTAGACTTTTACTGTAAAGAAGAGCTTTCCTTCTCTACCTATGGAATAAGAAAGATATCTGGTCTTTGTCCCCAGTTCCTGGCACAGAGCTCCTAAAACCTCTGGAAGTTCCTGAGTGGTAAGGGCAATAGGAATGTCTCTTGTCCTGATAAAGGGGAGTCTTGGCAAGTGCTTAGGTAGCTTCAAGATGGGACTTACACACCAGAAAGACCAAACCTTGATTAGAAGCTTGGAACCTTCAGCCCCACCCCTCACCAACTGGAGAGAAGAAAAGAGCTAAAGATTGAGTTAATCACCTTTGACTATAATCATGCATATGTAATGAAACTTCCATAAAACCCTGCAAATGATGAGGTTTGGGGAGTTTCCAAACTGGTGAATACATTCACGTGCTAGGAGGGTGGTGCACCCAAGCTCCACAGGCTCAGGACTCCTCTCGACCTTGCTCTTTTTATTCATTGATATACCTTATAATAAACTGTAATAGCAAGTAAAGCATTTTCTTGGGTTCTGCAACTTGTTGAACCTGAGGGGGGGTAGGCTTGAGGAAACCCCTGAATTTGTAGCCACGTCAGACAGAAGTGTGGATAACCTAGGACCTGATACTTGTGACTGGCATCTGAAGTGAGGTCAGTTTTGTGAGACTGAGCACTTAAATCTGTGGAGATTGACATTAATACTGGGTATGTAGTATCCACATTGAATTGAATTATAGCACACTTAGTTGATGTTGTAGAGTTGGAGAAATTGTATTAGGAAAGACATCATGCATTTGGTGTCGGGAAGAAAAAATCTCTTGCCACCATTGTGGATTTGTATTTTATTTTAGTTACAGTCAGTGCTGTCCTGGAGCCAGGTTACACTGGCTCAGAAGAGTCATTTGTTAACTTTAATGAAATTTGTGGGCTGGCTTTTAAGTACAATAAGACACACCCATACCACCACCACCACCACCACCACCACCACCAATGGAAGCAGGTTCTGGGCTTTATTTTGACCTTGCTTTTTTCTTTTCTTTTCTTTTCTTTTTTTTAGGATTTACTTATTTGAGAGAGACAGAGAGAGAGGGAGGGAGTGGGGTTGGGGGAGGGACAGAGGGAGAGAGATAATCTCAAGCAGACTCCCCAATGAGCAAGAAGCCTGACATGGGTTTCGCTCCCATGACCCTGAGATCGTGACCTGAGCTGAAATCAAGAGTTGGACACTTAACCGACTGAGCCACCCAGGCACCCCTATTTTCTCTTATGTAACAATCCTGAGGTAACTGGGCCAAGTTTTCTGGCTGATTCTGCTCTAGACAGTCATTAAATGGATCTTATACTTTCCATCCAGTGTCTTCACCATTGCCTAGGGCAAGAGGTTTTTTTTTTTTTAATCGAAGAATAATTGGCATACAATATTGTATTAGTTCCTAGTTAGGGCAAGAGTTTTTAACCAATTTTTGTGCCATAAATTCCTTTGGCACTCTCTTCAAGCATATATACTGTCTCCCAAAATGATACATAAAATACATTTTTAACACATAAAATGAAATACATTTGGATTTAAAGGAACCAAATTATACTGGATTACAGTTATAAAATAGTTTTCTAAATAGTTATATAATAATAAATATACTTAATTCATTAAACAACCTAATCTAACAATGGGTCTAGCAACAACCATAACTTTGAAGTACACTTGAGCATAAATGATATTTAGAGAGACCTGAAAAAATTGTAATGTGATATGAAAAATTTTTTTGAGTGGCAAATTCATAGGTATTACTAATACCACAGTGTGACTCATTGTCTATATTCATAATTGAAGAAAATATTAATTTCAGCTAGAGGCTAATGAAGACAAGGATATATTTTCCTACCCAAGTTCATGAACCTAAGATTAAGAACCCCTGCCCCTGGGTGTGTCTTTCACTTGAAGCTGAGTCCTAGGCAGTGTTCTCACTTACAAAAAGGGGAAGAACATGAAAAAGTGTATACTCGGTGTTTTATTGTTTTTTTAAATTTTTTTGCACACTCAATGTTTTAAAGTTCTGCTCTGAAAGTGGTATATGTTACTACTGCTCACTAGGACTTAGTCAGTGGCCACTTATAGCTAAAACATAAGCTGGGAAACATAGTCTTTCACTGGGAGCCACATGTCCAAATATAACCATATTACCTAGTAAGTTAGCAACTGGCAATATCCTCCATGCTCTTGTAAGAAAAAATACTTTTTACATGTTTTAATTTATAAACAGATATATGGGAGGGTGGATTTCCTTGAGCATTTCTTTTTTTTTTTCTTAAGGTTTTATTTATTTATTTGTCAGAGAGAGAGAGAGAGAGAGAGAGCACAAGCGGGGGGGAATGGCAGGCAGAGGGAGAAGCAGGCTCCCCGCCGAGCAAGGAGCCCAATGTGGGGCTCGATCCCAGGACCCTGGGATCATGACTTGAGCCAAAGCCAGACACTTAACCAACTGAGCCACCCAGGTGTCCCTTCCTGAGCATTTCTTAATGTACAAACTTCATAAGCATTTTAATTATTTTTATGTGTTTTAGTTAGATGAAATATATTTTTAAGTTGCAAACCTAAAGCACATAACCTAAGCTAGGGTGGAAACAGGGAATTAGCTCACCACAAGGTTGTGAATTAGGTAAAATTTATTTCTGTCTCTACAACATTTTCATTTCCACTCATTTTTTAAAATATCTTCTCCTCTTCTCTCCCATTTTATGAGCTTGCATCTTTTATCCTCTATTTCCATTTTATTTTGAACATTTTCAAACATACAGAAAAGTTTTTAAAAATAGTATATTATATACCCTCCACCTAGATTCAAAAATTGTTAATTGTTGGGGCACCTGGGTGGCTCAGTTGGTTAAGCGTCTGCCTTCAGCTCAGGTCATGATCTCAGGGTCCTGGGATGGAGCCCTGCATCGAGCTCCCTGCTCAGCAGGGAGCCTGCTCCTCCCTCTCCTTCTGCCTGAAGCTCTCTCTACTTGTGCTTGCTCTCTCTCTCTGTCAAATGAATAAATAAAATCTTTTTAAAAAATTGTAAATTGTTAACATTTGCTTTATCCCTCTTTATTTTATATCTATATATACATTTGTCACAAGCACACTATGAATGCGCAGATATGAGTTGTGTCTTTCCACAATGTTGGTTTTATTAATCATAAAGCAAGGCTAACATAATTACAAAGCAGGTTCAGGATTCCAAACTCAATGACATTTTGTTACACATTTAACTTGGTTTTATACACATTAAACAAAGCAAAGCACAACACAAAGTCATACAACAAAGGGTGAGAAGTTAATAACAAACATGAAGTCAGTCCATGAGCACAGTTGAGATGAGGCCTCAGTCCAGTCCAGGGCAGCTCTCAGTGCGTGCTGTGTATTTTGTTCTAGCAGTGGAGGATCTCTATTATGTTCAGAGATCAATCAGGCAGAGCCTTTGGCACCAGTTGTCTCTTCAATGTGGTGAGATGTGAAAGGATCAGTATCTGCAGTCTGACAGTTTGCTGCGAAAGTCCTCAAAGGAGTTTAATCAGTCTTGGGCCTTTGCAGGCCTCTTCTGGTTCTGCTGGTTATCAGTTCTGGACGTCATTTGGGCATCTGTGCTGGTTTCAGCAATATCTGGTCTTAGCTACTACGCCTTTGGCTGCTGACATGAGTCACTGCTTGACGTGAGTGACTCCATCTTGCTCTCTACAATATTTTTAAACAATTTGAATGTAAGTTACAGATATCATGAAACTTCACCCCTAGATACTTCAGCATGTACATCCAAAGAAATAAGACATTCTCTCACATAATTACGTTATCACTCTTAAGAAAATTAACAATAATTCCCTAATATCTGATAGGCTTTCTATATTTAATTTCCTAATCATTTCTCTTTTTAAAAGATTTTATTTATCCATTCGAAAGAGAGAGTGAGAGAGAGAGAGAGAGAGCACAAGTAGGGGGAGGGGGAGAAGCAGACTCCTTTGCCAAGCAGGGAGCCTGATGTGGGGCTCAACGCGGGGCTCCATCCCAGGACCCTGGGATCATGACCCGAGTGAAGGCAGTCACTTAACCAACTGAGCCACTCAGGCGCCCCAATTTCCTAATCATTTCAAAAATATTTTGCATAGGGGTGCCTGGCTGGCTCAGTAGAGCATGCGACTCTTGATCTCTCCATCTCAAGGTCATGAGTTCAAGTCCCAAACCGCGTGTGGAGCCAACTTAAAAATTTTTTTAAATGTTCTGTACAGCTGATTTTTCTGTAAAATGCATCTTTTAGTTTGGCAACAGACCTTTTCAACTTTGAATGAACCTTCTTAACATCTAAGTAATATCTGTGTTTATCTAGACTTTTTATTTCTCCTTGTGTAATTAAAGGTTTTGCATCCAATTAATTCAAAGACAGGAGGGGAGAAGACTTGCGTTTTTTCCATTCTATTAAGTGGGTCTTTTGCTTGTACCTAATATTAAGTTAGACCTAATGCTGTTGCTAAAAGGATGTAGGTCTTAGTGATTTTAAATAAGAAGGGGTGGATTATAGGGTATTCTGGGACTCTCTGTGCCCATTTTAGGTCACATTTGACCTCTTAGCTTTCTTTTCAGTTTTTCAAGATTTTCAAGATTCTACCTATGTTTACCAACTAGTCAATATGTGCTAGGGACATATAATTAAGATAGACATGGTCTCTGCCCTCAAGGGAGAAAAATCACTTAATAGTTTCAATAAGAAAAAAAAATCATGTTTACTGAAAATGTACTATACAAGAGCTCAGAACTGGTATTCCCTTTAATCCCAGCCTCTATCTTTTGTGTTCCCTGGCCCCGAGGTCTCCATATGTCAGACATCTGGGTGTCATTGTTATATGCCATCTCCCCGCCTCCCCCATGCAGTGCCTTAGCCTGGTGCTCCAACTCTCCAGTCCTGCAGCATTGATGCTATGTATTCACCCCTAAAGCACCAATATATAAGTTCTAGGCACAAAAGTCCTGGAGCCTCAAGCCCTTTGGTTCCACGACTCCTGGATTATGACTGGGGAAAAGAGAGTAACTGCCCAAATGTTTTAGTCAGCTATTGCTGCAATAATTCTGCAGGATACACCACTCCAAATTCAGTGGTTTAAAACTACAAGCATTCAAAAATAAATAAATAGGGGTGCCTGGCTGGCTCAGTCGGAAAAGCATGCGACTCTTGTTCTTGGCCTTTGGAGCCCCACATTGGTATAGAGATTACTTAAAAATAAAATATTTTAAAATAAAAAAAAGCATTCATTTTCTTTTACAGGTCTGTGGGTTGCTTGCTCCTTGGCTATTCCAGGCAAGATACTTTTTTTTTTTTTTTTTTAAGATTCTTATCTCTAGTCTCTGGGTTCCAAGTTCTAGGTCGAAGGTTGGGTTCACATGTGCTCCATGTGTTTGTATAGCAGCTACCCAGGTCAAATTGCCACAGCACAAGAAGACAAGAGGCCTGTGTTCATATAATTTCCTATTCCATCATCATATACTGTTGATTAAAGCAAGTCACATGGCCAACCTCCAAGTCAGTAGGGCAGGGAAATAGAGTCTATGCCAACTCAGAAGGGGAGTAGAGTGAATTTTTGTGGAACACTAATATATTAGACCAAGATTTCCAGGAAAAAAGGCACAGAAGGGGGTAGAAAGGATAGATTCAAGGGTAGGACACAGAAAAGCTAAATTCTGGCCATGATTAGAGCTGGAAAAGCCCTCCCAAAACACTACCAACCAGGAAGTAATATGGAGGACCCACCTTAAGTGTGTGTAATGATAATAGTGATGAAATGCTATATCATAAAAAAATTCATCATAGCCATCAAAAAAAAATGAAATCTTGCCATTTGCAATGACATGGATGGAACTAGAGGGTATCATGCTAAGTGAAATAAGTCAATCAGAAAAAGATAATTATCATATGATCTCACTGATTATGCAGAATTTAAGAAACAAGGCAGAGGATCATAAGGGAAGAGAGGGAAAAATGAAACAAGACAAAACCAGAGAGGGAGACAAACCATAAGAGATTCTTAATCTCAGGAAACAAACTGAGGGTTGCTGGAGTGGTTGGGAGTGGGAGGGATGGGGTGGCTGGGTGATTGACATTGGGGAGGGTATGTGCTATGGTGAGCGCTGTGAATTGTGTATAAGACTGTTGAATCACAGACCTGTACCCCTGAAACAAATAATACATTTTATGTTAATTTTAAAAATAAATTAAATAAATAAATAAATTCATAAACATTGGTACTGCTGAGAGAGATGAAGAATCAACAAATGAGGAAAATATTACAATTTTATTTTTTATTGTATAAGATAAATTATACCTCCTTGCTTGGGCTGCTTACCTTTTTTTTTTTTTTAAGATTTTATTCATTTATTTGACAGAGACACAGCGAGAGAGGGAACACAAGCAGGGTGAGTAGGAGAGGGAGAAGCAGGTTTCCCACAGAGCAGGGAGCCCAATGCAGGGTTCGATCCCAGGACCCTGGGATCATGACCTGAGGTGAAGGCAGACACTTTAATGACTGAGCCACCCAGGTGCCCCGGCTGCTTACCTTTTATGATTCACAATCTAGGTACAATAACTACTACAAATATCATTAGATATGTCAAATTGTGTTATTTTACTTATAGTAGAAAAGTTTATATGCTGTTTATAGATTTTTGCCATGCAATTTGATTTTTTGCTCATAACTAGAGGGATCCATGATCCAAACTAGAGTGGAAGCTAAGATAATAGAAAGAAAAGAATATAATAGCTATTTTGCAGAAATTATTAATAGAAAAAATGGTTAAACAATTGGATTAGATTTAAGAGATAGATAAATCCAAGATATTTTTGTATACAAGCCTATGTGACTTCTTGAATAGTATAATCAACAAAAGCCAGAGAGTCGTGAGGGGTCTGAGAAATAATCTATGATATTGTGATTTACAATAAAAAATATGTATTTGGTCTTTAACTCATTCCTGGCACAGAGCTCCTGAAAGCCTTGTAAATTCCTAAGAGATAAGGGCCCTGGGAGAATCTTTTGTTCTAATGAGGCTACTCTAGGTGGGCTCCCGGATGGCTTTTGGATGCAGGCTGGTAACGGGAAAGACTAAGCCATGATTAGAAATTTGGAATTTTCAGCCTCACACCCCACACCCCAGGGGAGAGGGGCTAGAAATGGAGTTAATAATTGATCACTGGTATATGAGGAAGCCTCCATAAAATCCCAATAATATGGGGTTCAGAGTGCTTCCAGGGTTGGTGAACACATCCACACACCCCAAATCTAAGGAGACAGAAGCTCCTGTGCTCAGGACCCTCCCATACCTCGCCCTATGTATCTCTTCATCTGGCTTTTCATCTGTGTCTTTCATCATACTACTTAATAAACTGATAAACATGTTTCCCTGGGTTTTGTGAGCCACTTTATCAAATTAATTGAACCTGAGAAGTGGGTCATGGGAAATTCAGATTTACTGTTGGTCAGAAGCACAGGTGACAACCTGGATTTGTGGTTGGCCTCTGAATTGGGGTGGGAGTAGTTTTGTGGGACTGAGGACTTAAGCTGTGGGATCTGATGCTATTTCCACGTAGACAGGGTCAGAACTGAATTGAGTTAAATTGTAGGACAGCCAGCTGGGGTCGGAGAATTGCTTGGACTAGAGAGAAAACTCCCATACATTGAAATTGGGTGCAGAATCTTAAGACTGTCAACTGTTCTTCTCAATCCTATGCAACACATGCTGCTTCTCTCATCCAGATTGCCTTGTGACTTGTTTTGACCAATGACCTATGGCAAAAGTTATATTGTGCAGTTATGCTGTGCAGTTAAGGACCTTTCTGTTAAGGGGCCTTCTTGAACATTTCAGCCTCAGCGGAGCTCCCAGCTGAATGTAGCCAGAAGAGTAGTCCTAGTCAATACCATGTTAGCACGGATGCCTGGGTGGCTCAGTTGGTTAAGCATTTACCTTTGGCTTAGGTCATGACCCCAGGGTCCTGGGATCAAGTCCCACATTGGGCTTCTTGCTCAGTGGGGAGCCTGCTTCTCCCTCTGCCACTCCCTCTGCTTGTGCTCTCTCGCTTTCTGTCAAATAAATAAATAAAATCTTTTAAAAAAATAAAATAAAGTTAAGCATACATTTATAGCACAACCCAACAGTTCCACTCTTTGGTATTCATCCAAAGGAAATGAAAACATATACCTATGCAAGGACTTGATCCTGAATATTTATAGCAATTTTATTCTTAAAAGCTCTAAACTGGACCCAATCCAAATGTCCATCAAGAGGTGAATGAAGGGGCGCCTGGGTGACTCAATCAGTTGGGCATCAGACTCTTGATTTTGGCTCAGGTCATGATATCAGGGTTCTGAGATAGAGCCCCAGGCCAAGCTCCACACTGGGCATGGAGCCTGCCTCTCTCTCCCTCGCCCTCTGCACTGCCCCCCACTTCTCTCTCTCTCTCAAAAAAAGAAAAAAAGAGGTGAATGGATAAGCAAATAGGTTTCCTTTTATTGCTAAGTAGCATTTCATGGTATGGATGTACCATTCAGTGTACCACATTGTTTTCTATTCACTCTCTCTCTCTCTCTCTCTCTCTAAAATCAATCAATCAATCAATCAATCAATCAATCTTTAAAATGGCTATACATGGGACGTCTGGTTGGCTCAGTCGTTAAGGGTCTGCCTTTGGCTCAGGTCATGATCCCTGGGTCCTGTGATCAAGTCTCGCATCGGGCTCCTTGCTCAGCCGGGAGCCTGCTTCTCCCACTGCCTGCTGCTCTCCTTGCTTGTGTGCTCTCACTCTCTCTCTCTTGCTCACTCTCTCTCTCAAATAAATAAATAATATCTTAAAAAAATAAAAAATAAAAATAAATAAAAAAATAAAATGGCTATACAGGAGTGCCAGGCTGGCTCACTTGGTAGAGCATGTGATTTTTTTTTTTTTTTTTTTTGAAGAGTTTTATTTTATTTATTTTATTCATTTATTTGGAGCATGAGTGGGGTGAGAGGCAGAGGAAAAAGAGAGAATCTTTTTTTTTTAAAGATTTTATTTATTTGACAAAGAGAGAGAGACAGCGAGAGAGGGAATACAAGCAGGGGGAGTGGGAGAGGGAGAAGCAGGCCTCCTGCCGAGCAGGGAGCCTGATGCGGGGCTTGATCCCAGGACCCTGGGATCATGACCTGAGCTGAAGGCAGACGCTTAATGACTGAGCCACCCAGGCACCCAAAGAAGAGAGAATCTTAAGCAGTCTCTGCACTGTCAAGCCCGACATGGGGCTCGATCTCATCACCCTGAGATCATGACCTGAGCTGAAATCAAGAGTCAGATGCTTAACTGACTGAGCCACCCAGGTGCCCCGAGCATGTGACTGTTGATCTCAGGGTTGTGAGTTCAAGCCCCACATGGGGTGTAGAAATTACTTTAAAATAAATAAACTTCAAAAAAATAAATAAAATGGCTGTACAGTTTGTACTTCCACCAGCAACTCCTAATTTTTATGAACTGAATTGTGTCCTCCCCACCCGAATTTATCTGTTGAAGCCCTAACCCCCAATGTGACTATATTTGGAGATATAGCCTTTAAAGATATAATAAAGGCTAAATGAATTCATGAGGGTAAGGACCTAATCCAATAGGACTAGTGTCCTTACAAGAAGAGAAGAGACACCAGAAGTCCACACACCCAAAGGAAAGGTCTAGTGAGGACACAGTGATATGGCGGTGATATGGTGGCCATCTACAAGTCAGGAAGAGAGGCTTCACCAGAAACCAGCTCTGTCAGCACCTTGATTTTTGACCTCCAGCCCCCAGAACAGTGAAAAAAAATCTTCTGTTGCTTATGCCTCCAAGACATATTCTGTGATAGCAGCCAGAGCAGACTAATCCAGGTATATAGTGGTATTTCATTGTGGTTTTAGTTTTCATTTCCTTAGTGATTAATAATCTTAAACCTCTGTTTGTGTATTTATATGACATCTCTAGCTCTTGTGATGTATCTGTATATAATTATGAATATTAGTGCATCAAAACCAATTTTTGCTCTACAAATTTCTTAATTTGTTAGGATAGTTGTTTTTACCATGATGCTGTGATTCATCAGCATTTGTATTTGCATAAATCTTTGTAAAACTTAGGTTTCTTTTTCTGTTCTAGATATAAGGTTTGGTTTTTTTTTTTAAAGATTTTATTTATTTATTTGACAGAGAGAGACAGCAAGAGAAAGAACACAAGCAGGGGGAGTGGGAGAGGGAGAAGCAGGCTTCCCGCTGAGCAAGGAGCCGGATGTGGGGCTCGATCTCAAGACCCTGGGATCATGACCTGAGCTGAAGGCAGTTGCTTAACGACTGAGCCACCCAGGTGCCCCCCAAATTAGGTTTCAATGCTGAAATTTTTAAATGAAATTTACAATAGCCTTCACAATGTTAGATGTTCACATGTTTCACCTTAGACAGAATGACCTTCCAAAAACTTTATATTGATTACGTGAGTTAGATGAAAAAAAAAAACTATTATTGAAATGAATGGATTTTCTGTTTGAAGCATCTAATAACACTGACATAAAAGCAGGCATCATTTTAACTGTAAAATCTTATACTGCTAATGGAGCCAACACACTAACAGCTATTGCTCCACTTTTCATAAGTGCATAAGAAAGCATTCAATAAAAAATGAGTAAATTAATTGAAACAGTCATTTGATCTAATGCATCACATAGTGGTAGGTAAGTGGGCTTTCTACACCTGCTCATGTTAAATTTTTGTCTTTCAGCATAGTCTTTTTACTTTTTTATTTTTATTTCTTTAAAGATTTTACTTATTTGACAGAGAGACACAGTGAGAGAGGGAACACAAGCAGGGAGAAGCAGGCTGCCCCCTGAGCAGGGAGCCTGATGTGGGGCTCGATCCCAGGACCCTGGGATCGTGACCTGAGCCGAAGGCAGATGCTTAACGACTGAGCCACCCAGGTGCCCCGGGCATAGTCTTTTTAAAAAAAGTGCTCCCTTTTGAAGTAGATGCCAACGCTTTTTCAACTGATTCGTCTTTTGGATTTTTAGTAGTTGGTACAATCACTGTGGCCCCCATAGTGGATGTAAATAGTGGCAAACACATTGCGCAAGTTACACTTCCATCATCGATGGAAATACAGTACTTAATTTTTCATTAAACATGCATGTTATGGTTGAATTATGTTGTGTTCTTCTCCAAAATTCATGTATGTTAAAGTCCTAGACTCCAGTACGACAGAATGTGTTCTTATTTGGGTGTAGGGTTTTGCAGATTTTTTAATTTTTATTTTTTTTAAAGATCTTATTTATTTGACAGAGAGAGAGAGCGAGAGAGGGAACACAAGCAGGGGGGAGTGGGAGAGGGAGAAGCAGGCTTCCCGCTGAGCAGGGAGCCCAACACGGGGCTCAATCCCAGGACCCTGGGGTCATGACCTGAGCCAAAAGCAGATGCTTAACAACTGAGCTACCCAGGCACCCCGGGTTTTGCAGATTTAATTAGTTAAGATGAGGTATACTGGAGTAGGGTGGGCCCCTAATCCAATATGACTGGTGTCCTTATCAAAAGGCTAAATCTGGATACAGGCACATACACAAGGAGAATATCATGTGAAGATAAAGAAAGAGATTGGGGTGATGCCAAAAGATGCTAGCAAATGACCAAAAGCTAGGGGACAGGCATGGAATAGATTCTCCTAAACAGCCCTCAGAAAAAACCTGCCCTCCCAATACTTCTTTTCAGACTTCCAGCCTCCAGAACTGTGAGAAAACAAATTTCTGTTGTTCAAGCCACCCAGTTTGTGGTACTTGTTATATGGAAGCCCTAGAAAACTAGTATCTGGGTCCATGTGTTGTAAGTAACCACATAATAGGAAGTTCTCTTAATTTACTATCCTGTAGAAGAAAATGCCAATTTAAAGAGGAATAAAAATGTGATACTTGAAGCTTACATATGTATTGTTAATAGATCAATAGTCTCGGGGCGCCTGGGTGGCTCAGTCAGTAGGGCATCTGACTCTTGATTTCGGCTTGGGTTGTGATCTCAGGATTGTGAGATCTGGCCCCATGTGAGGCTCATCGCTCAGCGCTGGGTCTACTTGAGATTCTCTCCCTTTCCCTCTGCCCCTCCCTGCTCATGCTTTCTCTCTCTCTCTCAGTCCTTAAGCGTCTCCCTTCGGCTAGGGAGGTAGGCCACTAAATTCTGGGGTTCATTTTTATGCAGCAATAGATAATTAAAGCATCATCATAAGGATTTTGGCTTTTACTCTGAGTGAAATGGTTCTATGAACTGAATTGTGTCTCCTCCCTGCCCCTTCCATTCAGATGTTGAACCCCCCATGTGATTGTATTGAAGATAGAGCCTTTATAGAAGTAAGGTTAAATGAGGTCATAAGGGTAGGGCTCTGATCCAATAGTATTAGCGTCCTAATAAGAAAAACCACCCAGAGAGTTTCTTCACATTTTCTCTGATATGTGAGGACATAACGAGAAGACAGTCTTCAAGCCAGGAGGGGAGCTTTCACCAGAACCCAACCAGGCTGGCACCCTGATCTTGGATTTCTGGTCTCTAGAACTGTGAAAAAACAAAGTTCTGTTGGTTGAGCCACCCCGTTTATGGTATTTTGTTATGGTGGCCCAGGCTGAGTGATACATATAGGAAGATAATAGTTTTTGGGCCAAGAAGTAGCATCATCTGACCTTTCAAAAAAATTATTCTGGCTGCTACATTGAAAAAAACAAAGAGAAAACCTAGAGGTAGCTGAGGGAAGAAACAAGAAGACCAGTTAGAAAGGTGGTGGAATGATCTAGATAAGATATAATAGTGGCTTGGACCACTTAGGTAGTAGCTATGCAGATGATGAGAAATGATAAGAATCTGATTTATGAATCTACAAACAAGGTTGCTGACAAATTGAATGTGAGGTACAAAAGAGACAGTCAAGGATGGCTCAAAGTTTTTTTGCCTGAGCAAGTAGACAGGTGAGATCATTTAATGAGATGGGGAAGAATGCGAACAGCAATTTGGGGAGGACTGACTAGTGAGATCAGGAAATCTGTTTGAGAATATTAGGTTTGAAATACCTGTTATGATTCTGCACCCAATATTGATGTATGGGTTTTTTCCCCACAATTCTCCAACACCAGCTGGGTATCATATAATTTAATTCATTTCTGACACTATCTACCTGATAGTAGTGTCAGATCCCACGGGATAGGGCCTCAGTCCTACACGACTGCCCTCCCCCCACTTCAGATGGCAGGGCAAATCCAGGTAGTCACTAATGTTTCTGACCAAATGACTATGGGTTGGAGACTCCAACATACCCCCCCTCCTTTGGTTTGATTAACTTGCCAGAGTGACTCAGATACCTTAGAGAACATTTTACTTGCTAGATTACCAGTTTATTATGAAAGGTTAATTCAGGAGCAGCCAGATGGAAGAGATGCACAGGGCAAGTATGTAGGAAAGGACATGGAGCTTCTGTGTCCTCTCCAGGAGTGCCACTGTCCCCAAATCTCCATGTGTTCACAAACTTGGTGGCTCTCTGACCCTAGCCTTTTGAGTTTTTATGAAGACTCCAATTCTGTAGGCATGATTGATCAAGTCACTGACAATAAATTCAACTTCCTGCCTCCCTTCCCCAGAGGTCAGGGGGGTAGGACTGAAAATTCCAACTGTCCAATCACCAGGTTGGTTCCCCTTGCAGGCAGCCCCCATTCTTGGTGCTTTCCAAAAGTCTCCTCTTTAACATAATCTTAGAGGTGGTTGAAAGAGGTTGGTTTTGAATATCAAGATACATTTGTCACTCTTTTTTTTAAAGATTGATTGATTTATTTAAGAGAATGAGAGAGAGAGAGAGAGAGTATATGAGAGGGGGTAGGGTCAGAGGGAGAGGCTGACTCCCCGCTGATGCAGGACTCGATCCCGGAACTCCAGGATCATGACCTGAGCCGAAGGCAGTTGCTTAACCAACTGAGCCACCCAGGCGCCCTACATTTATCACTCTTATTACTCGGGAAATTCCAAGGGTTTTAGGTGCTGTATGCCAGAAATGAGATGAAGACCAAATACATATTTCTTATAAATTATAATATTATACCTATACACATCCATTCAACAAGAGAAATATTCAGTCTGGAGACATAAATTTAGGAGTTGTGAGAATACCTAATTTAAAGCCACAAAGATATCTAGGAACTGAGAGTAAACTGAGAAGGGGAAATACAAAGATTAAGTCCTGGGACCCTTGAATGTTCAGAGCAACTACTCAAATTATGGTTTGTGGCTCCACGGGGTTCTTTGAGATCTTTACATGGGGGCCTGGAGGTCAGAACTATTTTTGTAATAATTCACAAACAGTATCTGCCTTTAAAAAAAACTGTATTAACAATTGCTTTGGAAATACAAAAACAATGGTGGGTAAACCTGCTGCCACTTTAGCACAAATCAAGACAGTATCATTGAACTCTATTAGAAACCACTGTACTTTTCATCACTGCTCTTGTAGTTAAAATAAAGGTGTCAGTTTCATTGAAAAATGTTCTTGAGGACAGAGTAAACATTACTCATTAAATCTCAACCCTTCAGTACATATTTATTTAGCATTCTGTCTATCAACATGGAAAGTCCTTTTATAGCCAAAGAACTAGGCTTGTCTTAAAGAAAGACACTTGTGCCACTGTTTGAATTGCAAGTTGAACTAACTGATATTTTTCATGGAACACAATTTTTACTTGAAAAAAAAATGACTAACAGAAAAAAATATGCTTTTTCAGGCTTGGGTTTTTAACAGACATTTTCTTGAAAATGAACCAAGTGACCTTGCTACTTCAAGGAAAACAACTGATGGCATTCATTACCGGTGATAAAATTTGAACTTTCAGGCAAAATTTAGAATTTTGGAAGACTTATAGATGCCCCTGTGAGCTTGACAGATTCCCAATACTTGTTTAATGAGATGGATGGTGATAATAGCAAATCTAATTTTTTTGATATCATATAATGAGATGTGCAGACATTGGGAAGATCTGCATAATTCAGGGAAACAATATTTTCTTTTTTTTTACTCTACACCCAGTGTGGGGCTCAAATTCATGACCCTGAGATCAAGAGTAGCATGCTCTTGGGGCACTTGGGTGGCTCAGTCGGTTAAGCCTCCAACTCTTGGTTTTGGCTCAGGTCATGATCTCAGGGTCCTGAGATGGAGCCCTGTATAGGGGCTTCATGCTCAGTGGGGAGTATGCTTGAGATTCTCTCCCTCAGCCTCTGTCCCTCACCCCCCTCGGGCTCTTTCTCTCTCAGATAAATATTAAAAAAGAAATACTCCTTCCTTTTCCAAATACATATCTGTGTGAGGTCAGATGTTCTTCATATGCTTCAACCAAAACAACCTGTTACAATAGATTAGCTGTTAAACTGGACTAGGTAGTGGGCAAATTTTTTTCCATAAAAGTCCGTATACTAAAAAAGTCCATATTTTAGGATTTGCAGGCTATATGATCTTTGTCACAAATATGCAACTCTTCCATTGTAGTGAAAAAGCTGCCATAAACATACAGAAGTGAATGCGTATGGCTGTGTTCCAGTAAATCCAGTAAAATAGGCAGTGGGCTGAATTTGGCCTGTAGGCTATAGTTTGTGGATCGCTAGACCTCCAAGAGGGACATTAAAGAGATTTTTAAAAATGTAAAATAATGTCAGTCTTATCACAGATTTGTTTTGGAAAAGACAGTTTTCTTTTTCACAAAAATGATATTTATATTAACATGTAATTGATTTATAATTATTATTTTTAAATGAATCAATAGATAGTTATTATAAAAGCCTCAATTTTAATTTCTTTTTTTTAAAGATTTTATTTATTTATTTCAGAGAGAGAGAGAATGAGAGATAGAAAGCACGAGAGGGAAGAGGGTCAGAGGGAGAAGCAGACTCCCCACTGAGCAGGAAGCCCGATGTGGGACTCGATCCCGGGACTCCAGGATCATGACCTAAGCCGAAGGCAGTCGCTTAACCAACTGAGCCACCCAGGCGCCCCTCAATTTTAATTTCCAGTGGAGTAAATATTAATAGATACAAGCCACATAACCAAAAGCTTTTTGATGTTCTCCATAATTTTTAAGATAGTGTAAAGGGGTTCCTGGGACTAAAAAGTTTGAGTAGTAGTAGTAGTTTAAAAGTTGGAGGTTTAGGGGCACCTGGGTGGCTCAGTGGGTTGAGCGTCTAACTTTGGCTCAGGTCATGATCCCGGGGTCCTGGGATCGAGCCCTGCATCGGGCTCCCTGCTCAGCAGGAAGCCTGCTTCTCCCTCTGCCTCTGCCCCTCTGCCCACTTGTGTGTTCTCTCTCTCTCTCTCTCTCTCTCTCTCTCTCAAATAAATAAATAAATCTTAAAAAAAAAATCTTTGTAAAAAAGTTGGAGGTTTAAAGTTTAAAAGTTGGGGACATGAGAAGGAACCAGCGAGACAGCTCACGACAACGTAGGAAAACTGGAAATGTGAATTCCTGGAAGCCAAGTCAAGAAATTCTTTCAAGGAAGATGGTGTGAGGTTAACTATGTCCATTGAGAATAACCTTGTCAAAATGCTAATGAAGAAACCAACAGACAGGGAAGTGTTAAGCTTCAAGGGAGAGAAGGACTAATCATTTTTTGAAGGACACTGGAGAAGAGGAAGGTGATGGTATCAGAGCACTGGTTGAAGACTTTGTTTTAATGAGTGAAAAGTCCCACTTCTATTGAAACAAGAGGTAGTAAATAAAGGATGAGGGCAACTGCAGACACATTTGTAGGTGCGGAAGCAGGAAACTGAGGGAGTGCCAATCTGATGGCTTCTATTTTCGCTTAGGAGTAGGAGGTTGACGCATCTGTTGAGATGAGGGGGTGAAATGTTTGGAGGCGTAGAGGATGAACAAAGTGAAAGGCTGGAGAAAAGAGAGCTAAGGAAATTAGAAGGGAGTCCAGGTAATGTTGAGTTTCCAGGTGGGATTTAGGATCATGAATATATCATTCAATGCACCAATCTGTATAATTGTTGGTTTTTCTCTAGCAAGTATTTAACAGTCCAAGCGTTAGTACAGATTTACAGGCAACAGACCTGCTGGACAGGGGTAGGTAAGTATTTTTCTGTAAAGAGACAGATAGTACATATTTTAGGATTTGTGGGCCAGATGGTCTCTATCACAGCTATTCAACTCAGCCTCTGTAGTGTGAAATCAGCCATAGACAATATGTAAACGAATGAGCATGACTATATATTCAAATAAAACTATTTATGGACACTAGAATTTGAATTTAATACAACTTTCATGTGTCATAAAATATCCTTATTTTGAATTTTTTAACCAGTTAAAAATGTAAAAATAATTATTAGCTTGTGAGCCATACAAAAATAGACAGTGGGTAGATTTGATCTGCAGTGCCCACAGTTTGTGAACCTTTGCATGCACTAGACTGTGGCAGATTATTTTTTTTTTAAGATTTTATTTATTTGTCAGAGAGAGCGAGCTAGCACAAGCAGAGGGAGTGGCAAGCAGAGGGAGAAAGCACAGGCTTTCTGCTGAGCAAGGAGCCCCATACAGGACTTGATCTCAGAACTCTGGGATCATGACTTGAGCCGAAGGCAGTCACTCAACCTACTGAGCTACTCAGGCGTCCCTAGACTGTGGCAGATTAGAAAAAGTTGCACCCGGGCGCCTGGGTGGCTCAGATGGTTAAGCGTCTGCCTTCGGCTCAGGTCATGATCCCAGGGTCCTGGGATCGAGTGCCGCATCGGGCTCCCTGCTCCTTGGGAGCCTGCTTCTCCCTCTGCTTCTCTCTCTCTCTCTCTCCCTTTGTCTCTCATGAATAAAAAATAAAATCTTTAAAAAAAAAGAAAAGAAAAGAAAAGAAAAAGTTGCACCCTCAGGGAAGAACTACCCCAGGACTTTGAATACAGCTTGGGTTGGTTTCCACTTGTTCCCTTTGTAGGGTGCTCTTGTGTAATGTATAACATGCATCTATTTATTTTATTTTTGTTTTTATTTTAAGTAGGTTCCAAACCCCACACTGGGCTTAAACTCATGACCCTGAGATTAAGAGTTGCATGCTCTACTGACTGAGCCAGCCAGGCACCCCAACATGCATCTGTTTATATGATGGTCCTTGCAGAGTTAGTCTATCAGGTGATATGACAAAAGGAAATAGAGCATGGGAATTGAAGATATGGATACAAAATGTCTGAAGTGATGCACCACTGCAATATAAACAGGATAGAAATAAAAGTTAAAGTAGAAAGCAGCTGATAAGACACCCATGTCAGAGGGTCAAGGGCAACTAAGTCTTGATGAGCTCAAGGAACTGATGGTTAACAGAAGTGACTAAGGGAAGAATTGGAAGGAAGATCAAAGTTCTAGAGTGGTATGTTTGCATGTAAGATTTTAGAGTGAAAGAGCTCCAGGTTAATAACAGGATATGGATGGTTCACCCAGGGGTCAAAGTCTTTGATGAGAAAGAGGTAATGACCAAGTTGTCAGTAAGTGACACTACCAACAAAGGTTAGAGATTGATGTCATGAATCATAAAGGAACAGAAAGAGTACAAATGTAATGATCTGAAAATGGTTCAAGGACAAAGCGAAGATCCATCAGTTGCTCTAACACATGCCTGACACTCCTTGGTCATCTCCCTTCTAAAAACTAGCTCCCCATCTTTTGCTCCTGTGCTCCAAGGAGTTAGGTCCTTCGAGATCCTTTTCTTTCCTCCCATAGAACTGGTCTGGCAGGAAGACAATAGTGTAGTGTATGTAGTCATGCCACATTTCTGCTTAAAATTCTTTTTTTTTTTTTTAAAGACTTTATTTATTTATTAGAGAGAGAGAGAGCGAGCACAAGCACGGGGAGCAGCAGGCAGAGGGAGAGGCAGACTCCCCGCTGAGCGGGGAGCCTGATGCGGGGCTTGATCCCGGGACCCTGAGATCATGACCTGAGCTGAAGGTAGATGCTTAACCGACTGAGCCACCCAGGCATCCCTCTGCTTAAAGTTCTTGAGTGAATCCCTCTCAGGTTAATTCAACAAGAACTGCTGGTCCCTGCTTACTATTTTAGCCTCTTTTGTAGATTTCCTCCTCCTTTACTCATCATCACCGTGACTAACATTGTGCAAGAGCATAGAATGAACACACTGGTTTTAGAGCTTTACATGTATTATCTCATCCTATATGATGAAGTGGGGTAAATACTATTATTTTATTTATATACTATATTATAGCCAATTTCCCCATTTTCCACTGTCTGGAAGACTCTTCAGTCCCCTTCTCTAGTTACTTCCTGTGGCAGGCTAAATAATGCCCCCTTGTCCCACAGAGACATCCACATCCTAATCCCGAGAACCTCTTACCTTACATGGTAAAAGAGAATTTGCAGATATGATTAGGTTAAGAATTTAAGAATTTTGAAATGGGGTGATTATCCTGGATTATTTGAGTGGGTCCAATGTAATCACAAAGGCCCTCACAAAGAGGGAGGCAGGAGGATCAGAGTGAGAGAGAAGATGAGATATGGAAGTCGAGCAAAGTGATGCCGTTGCTGAAAGGGGGCCATCAGCCAAGGAATGTATGTGGTCTACAGAAGTAGGAAAGGGTAAGGAACAGATTCTTCTCTAGAGCATCCAGAAGGAACACAGCCCTGGAACACCTTGATTTTGGACTTCCAATGTCCAGTGACCAGAACTGCAGGAAAATAAATTTGTGCTGTTTTTTTAAATTGATATATAATTGGCATATAACATTATATTAGTTTCAGGTATAAAACACAATTATTTGATATTTGTACATATTGTGAAATTACCACCATGATAAGTTTAATTAACATCCATCACCACACGGTTACATTTTTTTTTCTTGTGATGAGAACTTTTAAGACCTACTCTCTTAACAACTTTCATTAAGTATAGTCACCATGCTGTACAAATACATGTTGTTGTAAGCCACTAAGTTTGTGGTAGTTTGTTACAGCAGCAATAGGAAACACTTCTCAGGGAAGCCTTTTCTGATCCCCCCCCACCCCGCCCCAACCAAACTGGATTAGCCACTCCTCCTCAATGTTTGCTCAACTCCCTGTCCTTGCCTCTCCCATAGCATTTGCCTTGCTGCATTGCATTTCCTTGTTAGGAGCCCATCTCTACCTCTAGGCTGTATGTTCCTCCAACAGGGATCATGTTATATTGTTCCTCCCTATCCCCAGAGCCTAACTTAAAGATACACACCTGCGGCTCAATAGATATTTGTTGGATGATTGAATGAATGAATATGACTTCTCAGTCAAAGAGGGCTAAGGTTATGTATTTATATTAAAATCATATGTAGTGGCTATTTAGTTTAAAATGCAACTGAATTTGTCTTCCTAGCAAGAAAAATAAAAATAAAAAAGGCACAGATTGGACTTTCCTGAATGCCCCATGAACATAAAAGGAAGAAATGGTTACCTCAACAACAATGAGAAATCTGCTTTCCTTAGAGAAACGAAGTAACAAAGCCACAGAGTGAAATAATTAAGAAATTTTGAGGTTTAGCAGGGGCTTCTAAGTTTTTTACACAGTGAGACATATGCCTAGACATGACATACGTGCCCACTACCAGAAGTTTTTATTCATGACAATAGTGAATTAAATGTGGCTGTGCTGGGCTTGTTACTACCATAGCATATGACTCCATCATGAGTCAGGGCCACATGACATTTTATTTATTCTTATCTTCCTTTTGTTGTAAATCTTTGTTACACCCCAGTTTCACAATGTAATTTTAGTATGCTGATTCTCAAAGGCAGAGGTCGTTAGAGAATTTGGAGGGGTCATTACAAAGTCACCTGAGTTTCTCTCCCATCCTCTACCTTACCACCTGTTCAGAAGTCTGGCATGGTGGCTGGGTTCTCTGCTCAGGATACTACAAGGCTGAAACCAGAGTCAGCTGAACTGAGCTTTTGTCTGGACGCTCTGGGGAAAAATTCACTTCTAAGCTCATTGGTGTAGTTCGCAGAATTCAGTTCCTCGTGATTGTAGGATTGAAGTTCCATTTACTTGCCGGCTGTCAGTCAGGACCTGCTCTGAGCAACTAAAGGCTACTGTTAGGTCTTTTCCCCTGTGGCCACCATTGTTACTTCACAACATGGTATGTTTGCTTTCTTCCAGGCCAGCCAGAGCACAGTCCTCAAACTTCATCTCCTGCAACCAGGCAGAGAGAAAACTCCCTACTTTTTAAAGAGTTCATATAGTTAGGTCAGGCCCACCCAGATAATGTCCAGGTAAGAGCTGGTAAGAGCTCAATGAATGATGAGCTAAAACTCCAGAAGAGCAAAGGCTCTTCTTCAGCTGAAGTAGCAGTTTCTAGATTTTACAGAGTGGGTAAATTGGCCATACATATTTTGAAATTTGTGCATTGTTTAGAAGATTAGAAATCCAAAGCTTTTGCTAAGTTTTCTGTTATTCAGAGTACCAGATGTCTTAAGCAACAACTGTGTGTTTTGTAACCACTTAATAGAGAATGACTTAAAAAAAAAAAGCCCTGTTATATGTAACTGATGAATTATTGAACTCTACATCTAAAACTAGTCATGTACTATATGTTGGCTAATTGAATTTAAATTAAAAAAAAAGGGGGGGCCCTGGGTGGCTCAGTCAGTTGAGTGTCTGCTCTACGTTTAGGTTGTGATCTCAGAGTTCTGGGATTGAGCCCTGCATCAGGCTCCCTGCTCAGCGGGGAGTCTGCTTCTCTCTCTGCCCAACCCCACCCCCCGACTTATGCTTTCTCAAATAAATAAAAAATAAAATCTTTAAAAAAATAAATTCTAAAAAAAAGAAACAAGATGTTAGTTGATAACTAAATAAGTAAAAATAAAAGCCCCCAAGGAGCAAGGTACTTATTTTCTCCTAGACCCCATTTCTGTAATTCCAGTTACCATCACCATGTGACAAGGAAGGCCCATCAGTGTTTTCTCTGTGGATAGGTTACACCTGGCAAGGTAAGATGAGAGCTGAAATGAGCCTGTGATTTAGTCAATTATGATGTTGACTATAAAAAAATATTTTAAGGGATGCAAGGCTGGCTCAGTTGGAGCATGCAGCTCTTAATCTCAGGGTTTTAAGTTTGAGCCCCATGTTGGGTGTAGAGATTACTTAAAAAAAATTTTTTTTAAGTATTTTAAAATAACTATTGTATTTACATTTTAGCTTGTTACATAATGAAACATCAAAATAATATATCCTATGATCAACTTCATTAATTTATTTATTCTTTTGACCCCAAGCAAAAAATTTCCAGGCAACTTTCCAATGCCACGCATCAGCTATTTTTTCCTTACATCCTAGTTGTTAAATCTTCATGTGTCGCTACTCCAAGCCTGTAATAATTGAGGAACTTGACTTCGGTATCCTCATTCTGCTAATCCTGGCTTATTTTTCACAAAATTACTAATCTTCAGGGAATATTGCAAACCATCATTTCTATTTCTGAGTCAGAAAAACAGAAAGTGGGGAAAGTTGTGGATGACAAGGACTCTTGGAACATTAGACAATCTGTCTTTTATCTGGAAAGAGATGGATTTGATATACTGTCATTATAAGTTCAAGGTGCCCCAAAGCTAGGATTATTTAATTTGAAATACGTAACTTTTAAAAACTAAGACAAAGTAAAAGGAAAAAGGTATAAAGGATGTTTTTGTCTTTGTATCTTACTCTATGTCATGAAAATTTTTGTATTTATGCAGCACCTCAATTAAAGGAAGCCCACCTTTCAAGGCCCTAAATATAAAAAAACAAAACATTTTAGTTTGATGTCATTTTAGGCATCAAGGTCACTTTGCACGGAAAGAAGTGACTAGGTTATGACAATGGGTCCTGACCACAGATGTACTTTTCAAACTTTAGAAACAGTGAAGGCAATACATTTCACCAGCAGATAGCTTTTGCCCTATTGGAATGCTGCTTGAGGTCACTGCGTTAGAGCCAATCCATCTTGCCATAGGATCTATCCTGCTACGCAGAAGAGACCTGACAGCCAGAGCCAAAATGACAGATTTTTTTTTTAAGATTTTTATTTATTTATTCATGAGAGACAGAGAGACAGAGAGAGAGAGAGAGAGAGAGAGAGAGAGAGAGAGGCAGAGGGAGAAGCAGGCTCCCAAGAAGCAGGGAGCCTGATGCGGGACCCGATCCCAGGACTCTGGGATCATGACCTGAGCCGAAGGCAGACGCTTAACCATCTGAGCCACCCAGGCACCCCAAAATGACAGATTTTTAAGGCCCACATTCCAGTGTAGTCAACCTATATGCAATTACATAAGTGGGTCCAGCAAAACCTACAGAACTGATATAGGCAGGCCAGGTCTGAGAACGCAAAAGGGGGGTCCCATAGGACAAGCCAAGAGAGTCCTTCCTTGGCTTCACACAGGATAGAAATCAAATTCAAGCCAGGAGGAAGTGAAAGCAGAGTTTACTGAGTTGTGTAAGTGATTGAGTATAGCAGATGGAGTGTCTGGGAGACTTGGAAAGGAAAGGAGAGTGAGTCTCTTTATTGCTTGGGGCTAGGGGTTTATACTGGAAAGGGGTCCAGGGTACCTGTTTCTTCAGGAATCCAGGGCAGGGTCTGATCAAAGGTGAGTGACAGGTGAACAATAGGTGTTATTTCAAAAATCACTGAAGGTAGGGGGTATTGATATCAGCGTCAGCTGAGGTTTGTTCAAAGCTAATGTCCTGGAACACGTTTAGGATCCAGTTCTTAGATGTCATCAGGTATTTGGGGGCCTATGATGAAATTCAAAGAATGATTAACTTTCTTGCTTCCCCACTGGAGTGGGAACATAGCTTCTTTGACTTATTCAGATGCAAGGTGAAATATAGAACATGAGGAAATGGGGCCTGGCAGAAAAACAGCAGAGATGGAGCCTTTCTAAAAAGGAAGTCCCTTTAGTTTCCCCTCTCAGAACTATCCAACCAACCCACAGAACAGTGAGCATAATGAATTCTTGTGAAGTCACCAAGTTTTAGGGTGGTCAAAACAGATTAGAATAGTTGAGGAAGACTTCATGGAACTCAACATGAACAAAACTTTTTTCTTGACTTTCAGACTTCATTTTTTCTAATAATGATGCTACTACTTCTTTTACTCTGTTTTGAAACAGATGCACTTTTTTTCTTCCTGTCTTTCTCTCCCTGATATATAGTGTCTAATTCTTATCAATTTTTCCTTAATGATTTCCTTCTCAATTATCTTTTCTATTACCGCTGTCACCATGTAAGTACAGCAATGATTTTTTTTGCTTTCGGTCTTCAGCAGTTCAGTTTATCTTGAATCCTCATGTAACTGTCATTGTACCAAAATATTGTTCCAATTATGCTTCTTTCCACCAAAAAAATTCTTCAATCGCTTCCTTTGCCTACACAAGAATGTTCTTGATCATCAGCTTTATCTATCGAATCACTCCCTTCCCAATTCTGATTGCTATGTATATTTCCAGGCATAGCCTAGTTTTCAAATTATCATTTTTCTCCAAAAAAAAATCCCAACTCCAGCCAAACTAGCTTACTCATAGTTTCCAGACTATGCCATAAACATTTTTTAATATTTTTGCTGTTGATTTTTTTTTCTAAATGAATTCCCATGTATCTAGAAATGTCCCATTCAAATTCTACCTTCTATGTGAGGCTTCTTCCTTAATTATTCCCAAATTATTTTTACAAACTCCTTTAATATTTTATTGTCCAAATCATTCAGTTAATACCCACGACTATATAGTCATTTATTATAGTTACATTTATCATGTATACATGTTTTATCTACACACCTAAATTGTAACCTTCTGGAGATCAAAGTCTGCATTTTATGCTTTATATAAAGTGTTGTCAGTAAATATTAATTGATGTTGAAAGAAGCAGTAAGATTTGAGTACGGGGGGAGAGAAGGCCCATTCTAGAGGGATAGGAGCAACAAGTGAGAATATGTGTGGTTTATTCCAGAGATGGGAAAGATAGTATCAAATAAAGGGTCAATTTAATTACCCAGCAACAACAACAACAACAATTCAGCACTCAGCTATCATTCTTCACCTTGCTTACTTTTTTTCCAAGGCACAATGATGCTCATTTATGCCTCAGGACTTTTACACTGTTGTGGAAAATATGATCACAGAAATAGAATTTTAAAAATACTTTGTTGTTTGCAAAAACTGTGTTACAGGAAGGAAAGAGGGGGAGTGTTCACTAACCGGAGGCAAATTACCACCATTCGCCAGTGCCAGGATCTTTTTTACACCTAAGTTGTCCTCCCCATCCCCCAGTTGCCAAGTGGTTAGCAGGGGAGGAAATGCCTCAAAACACCCAGCGGGGTGGGGGAAGTGTGAGCCGTGTAGTCAAAAGGAGAGTAATGCAGATGGCATTGGCCAGTGGAAGAGTCATGAAAAATAAAGCTAGTACCATTGGTAGGGGCCAGGTTACATGTTCTAGCAGAGTCTTATAGTCTCGATTTTAAATTTTGGTTTTTAACTAAATAGCAGTAAACAGGCACTGAAGAGTAGGATGAATTGGGGGATGTTTGAACAAACCTCCCTTAGCTGGGGGAGGTGATGGGTCAGTTTCTTTATTTAAGTGGGAAGCGCGACACAGATTATCTACCTGGTGGTCAAGACACAAGGGGGAGTAGCAGTGGGTAAGGTCCCAGGGTATACAGCCAGATTTAAATTTGGAATATTGATTCAAGTCCCAACATCTTTATTTATTTACTTTTTTAAGTCCCAACATCTTTAGTATTAAAAGATATGTAATTGACTTACCTTATTCCAATATGGTTTCCACGGTATTGCTAAAATTTCAACTTCACTTCATTTGAATTGCAGTAGCTGTCTGCAAGTATAGCACAAGTAATGTGTGAAACTACTCCCTCCTGTGGGAAGCAACACAACTTATAGCTGGTTTAAAAATCCCTTACCCAGCTATCTAGAACAGACTGAATAGGGTTCATATCACAGTAAGCTATACAGGGTACTAGCCATAAACTCAGCTCACTTTTGTTCTTGCCATCAATTGTAGTAATTAGTAACCTCTCCACTTGTCAGCATTCTTCTGTTGAATAACACTTGTCCACACTGGGAGCTGAATCTTGCTCATGACAATTTAGTAAATATATAGCTCTAGGTTTGCTTTCCAAGGTACAGTGGATATATTACTGGACTCTCCTCTAACAATATGAGAAGATTTGAAGTTAACAAAGGGGTTAGGAAATTATATATCAGTGTAATTAATCCAATTACTGTGTTAGTGCCCTCTGTGAAGATAATGGCTTATAGGATCATAAAAACTCTATTAGTGCCACCTAATTGGCAAAGGAAAAATGATCCATATAAGAGGAAATACAGTGTTAACTTTTAAGGGTCAGGCATATAACATGGATCCTATGAACTGAGGTGAATTAGGACCTATTTCAGTTTGTAGATACTGAAATGGAACAATTCATTTGAACAACAATTCAGCTGAAAGGGAATGATCTAGTGCTAGGTGATAGATTAATACAAGGGGGAGAAGGCATAGTTTGACTTTAAAAAACCTAAGAAGGCAAAAATAAATAAAAAACCCACTTCTGATGTCCTGCTCTTGAATTTCTGAACATTTTTACTTTTTTTTTTTTAAAGATTTATTTATTTATTTATTTATTTGACAGAGAGGGACACAGCGAGAGAGGGAACACAAGCAGGGGGAGTGGGGGCGGGAGAAGCAGGCTTCCCGCTGAGCGGGGAGCCTGATGCTGCGGGGCTCGATCCCAGAACCCTGGGATCATTTTTACTTTCTTATATAGAAAAGGGTCTGACAAGAATAAGGGATCTTTAGCAAGCAGTTTCCCTAAACAGAGTGATACGAGTATTTGTTATTTAAAAAGATCACTTGCACTACTTTATAGTGAATGGATTAGATGAAAGCAAGAGTGAAAGTGGGGATTGCAGTTTTCCAGGTGAGAAATAATAGTGGAAAGTAGATGGATTTGAGAAATCTTTAGGAGTTATAAACAATAAGACTGTGATTAATTGGGTGTCAAGGGTAAGGAAGACGAAGAGTCAAAGATAATTGTCAGTTGTGGCTAGAGTTTTCCACAAAGGCCTTGAGTAGATATAAGTGGGAAGCCTCGAGGCTTTGCAGTACAGGCAGATAAGAAGAGCTCGTCCTGGGTGATGGCACAGTAAGAAAGTCAAGGCCTATAACCTTTCCATTCCACCTAGGTGACATGGCTCACTGAATGCATTGATGAGTACTGATACAAAGCAGTGTGTTCTACTTCAGGATTCTTCCAATCTAGAGAATGTTTTACTTAATGAGGCCATTGTGTCTCCTATACATGAGACACACCTTTATGAGATACGAGGGAACCAATGGGAAGGGGAGCTGACTTAGCTATTTAACTCATTTTTACCCTTTACTCAGCTGATTTGCTGCTTTAGAAGTAAATCAAAGTAAAAGTACCTGAGAGTTCAAGTTGCCATTTGTATCCACCCTCAAATCAGTGATTTTCTGGGTCCAGCAATTGACTAGGTAGCTGGTGTTCTGCAATTTGAGACGGGTAATGTAGTAGAGGAGGACCAGGCTTTTTATTTTGTTGTTGTTGTTGTAATTGCTGTTGTTGTCATTCTGGGAGAGATAAAGAAAACGAGTTCAGTTTTGGACGTTGGGTTTAAGGTCACTCGATACTCCACATGGAAATAGGAAACTGGCATTTTGAATACATGGGTCCAGATACCAGAAGAAAGTTGTGGGCTAAAGATAAAAACGTCAGAATCCTCAGCTAAATAGATAGAAACTGAAATTACATGCATGAATGAGATCAACTAAGGAGAGACTATAGTTAGAAGAGAAGAGGGTCAAGAACTGAAACCCCGAGGAAAATCCATATTTGTTAAGGACAGTGAGGAAGCTGAGAAGGGAAAAATATATATGGTGCAACAGGGTAAGAGAAGCGCGGTATCTGAATACGAAGTAGAAAACCATTTCAAAGGGAACACAGTCAACGGTGTCAAACGCTACTGGGAATCCTGTAAAATGAAAACTGTCCACTGGATTTGGCAGTCAAACGTTATTGATGGCCTTGGAGAAAGTTGTGGAGAAAGTTGTTTTGGTAGAGAGGCTGTAGCTAAAGTTAGAAATAGTTTTGCTTTTGTTTTTAATTTAGAGAGAGAGCGGGTATGCATGTGAGCAGGGGGAGGGCAGAGGGGGAGAGAGAGAGAGAAAGAGAGAGAGAGAGAGAATCTCAAGCAGACTCCACGCTGAGCCAAAATGACCTGAGCCAAAATCAAGAGTTGGTGGCTCAACCGACTGAGCCACCCAGGTGCCCCAAGGTCAGAAATAGTTTTAGGAGTGTTTCTGAAGTGAGGAGAGGGCACCAAATATAGATAACCCTTGAGAAGTTTAACCTTGAGGGGTGGACAGGGATTCAAAGGAACATTTTAGGAAGCCAGAAAAGAGAGAGCAAAGCAGTAAATGTATATGTGTTATTAACATTTAATTGTATAAGCATTTGTGGATTACATGAAGGGCACAGGGAGGGAACTGAGAATTGAGAGATGGACAAGAAATAGTCCTTCCCTTCAAGGTGCTCAAAGTTTAATAGGGGAGAGAGAAAGATAAATAATTATGTATATAGACCGTGCAGTAATAGATGCATTAAATTTAGTAGTAGCATAGTGGTGGAAGTGAAGAGTATGTTTATCAGGAAGGAGATAAGGGAAGACATTAAAATTGAGTTATGAATTCTTAAGTGTTTGCTAGGAATACTATGAGAAAAAGAAAAAAACATAGTTTATAGGAAACTACACAAAGTCTTTAAAGAGGAGTTCTTGGAATCAAATTGCCTAGATATAAATCCTGCCTCCAACATTACTAGCTCCGTGACTTTGGGTCATCATCGAGTAAACATTGCAAAGCTTCAACTTCATCACCTATAGAATGAAGGCTGATAATTCCTATTGTACGGGATTTTAGGGAGCTTTAAAAGCTGCGAAGCACTGAATTCAGTAGCTGGTACACAGCAAATACTCAATACATGGTATTATTATGGGATCTAAGATGCAAAAAGAGTGGTGAAGTATGTAGCTACAGAAGCTGATTAGGAACCAGATCATGATAGATTTGTCAGGAAAGTTAACACTGTTCCCTGCATTAATTAAAACAAACTAGTACAATTATTAGAAAACAAACCGAAGTCAGGCTTAATTCTACTAAAAAAAAGTCTTCAGGAAGCATCTTAATTATAATCTCCTGTTAATGAAGCCTAAGGCAACAGGTATGTACAAGTACCTTACAGGATACTAATTAGGAGGCTGAGATTGCTAACCTCTAATTGTGCAATTTGCAAATATATTTTTACATTACAACATCTTATAATACAAAGCATTGTTTTCCATTAAGATTGTTGCAAAACTTCAGTTTTCTCATTTTTTTCTTTTTATGTTTCAGTACTTTTAAATTTTTTTCTTTTCAAATTCTTATTTAAATTCTAGTTAGTTAACATACAGTGCATTATTGGTTTCAGTAGAATTCAGTGATTCATCACTTACTTACAACACCCAGTGCTCATCATAACAAGAGCCCTCCTTCATGCCCATCCCCCATTCAACCCATCCCCCGCCCACCTTCCTCCATCAACCCTGTTTGTTCTGTCTTTAAGAGTCTCTATGGTTTGTTTCCCTCTGTTTTTTCTTTTCCCCCCACCCATCTGTTCATCTGTTTTGTTTCTTAAATTCCACATATGCGTGAAATCATATGGTGTTTGTCTTTGACTGATTTATTTCGCTTAGTATAATATACTCTAGCTTCATCCACATCATTGCAAGATTTCATTCTTTTTGATGACTAATACTCCATTATATATATATACACCATGTCTTCTTTATCCATTCATTAGTCAATGGACATTTGAGCTCTTTCCATAGTTTGGCTACTGTTGATACTCAGCATTTTTTCTTCTTTTTTTTAATGAATTGGTAGTGTGGTAATACTTTGATTTCAGCAAAAAATCTATTTCAGGGGTGCTGGGTGGCTCAGTTGGTTAAGCGTCTGCCTTTGGCTCAGGTCATGATCTCAGGGTCCTGGGATCAAGCCCCGCATTGGTCTCCCTGCTCAACAGGGAGTTTGCTTCTCCCTCTCCCTCTGTGTTCTCTCAAATAAATAAATAAAATCTTAAAAAAAAAAGAAGCTATTTCAACTCTACCACCAAAACAAAATACACCAAAATTAACTGATCAAATAGTGTTGCTCACCATGGTAAGGGCATTTAAAGAGTAGGGGTAGATTCCACAAAAAGCTGCAGTGGGATCTAAGGAAATCTTCATGTGAGCTGTAGCCTTCTAGCCTTTTGTTATTGTTTGAGTGAATGAACTTTTCTCTAGTCTGAAAAGTCAGTGATTTATGTTAGATTTTTATTTTGAGGAAGCCTTTTTCTTTTCTTTGGAAGATTTCAACTTCTCACTTACGTGAACGATATTCCCTCTATAGAAGGAAATTTTGCCCTTTTAAAGAGAATTCTTTAAATACCTATTTGGCATTTTTTAAAAAAATATTTTATTTATTTATTTGACAGAGAGAGACACAGCGAGAGAGGGAACACGAGCAGGGGAAGTGGGAGAGGAGAAGCAGGCTTTCCGCGGAGCAGGGAGCCAGATGTGGGGCTTGATCCCAGGACCCTGGGATCATGACCTGAGCTGAAGGCAGACACTTAACGACTGAGCCACCCAGGCGCCCCAGTATTTTATTTTTTAATATTTAATTTTAAGTAATCTCCACACCCAATATGGGGCTTGAACTCACAACCTCAAGATCAAGAGTCACTTGCTCCATCCACTGATCCATCAGTATTTTTGAGGTTAAAAGGGTATATCAGTTTGGGGCACCCGGGTGGCTCAGTGGGTTAAGGATCCAACTCCGTTTCAGGTCGTCATGATCTCAGGATCCTGAGACCCAGCCCCACAAAGGGCTTCTGGCTCAGTGCAGAATCTGCACTAGGTTCTCTCTCTCTCTCTCTCTCCCTCTGCCCACCCCCACCCCCATGCTCGCTCTCTTTCTCAAATAAATAAATCTTAAAAAAAGGAAAAAGGTGAATCAGTTTAAAAAAAAATCTTCATTTGGGAATTTTCCATTCCTGATGAATCCAGTGGTAAAATCTTTCTACCAGAATTTTTTTTTTAAAGATTTAATTTATTTGAGAGAGACAGAATGAGAGAGAGCGCGCACATGAGAGGGGGAAGGGTCAGAGGGAGAATTAGACTCCAGCTGAGCAGGGAGCCCATCCCGGGACTCCAGGACTCCAGGATCATGACCTGAGCCAAAGCAGTCTCTCAACCAACTGAGCCACCCAGGCGCCCCTCTACCAGAATTGTTAATGGTGACTTTGTTATTTGATATGACATGTACTGTTGATATTTGGTATAGGGTGACTTGTGTCACATCCTATGCGTGTGCCTCAATTTCCCTAATTTTTTCTGATGAGTTGAGCCTATAGATTTTGCCTCGTTTTTGCATGTATATTCACATATATAATTGGGTCAGTTGTTCAAGGTGTTTCATTAAGCTCATCTTCGTTTCTTGCAGTTGACTAGAAATTTCATGAACTCCTGCCAGCAAAGTAGGTCTTAGGGTTGTTGATGCTTAATAAACACACTGAGCCAATCCAGGCGTGCAGGGGAAACTCCTTTAACCAGTGGCTTTGGATTTCAAAGTTTTGTTTTCCCCCAAGACCTAACAGTAACATCTATAACCCAGTATACGTGTATATGACTGAATAAAAAATGTTGCTATAGCATACTTACCTGACTACCCGAGATGTGCCTGAAATTTCCAACTCTCCTGCATATAAAACAAAAACTGCATCCCTTCCAGGTAGAAACCAGCTAAACTGATTCTACAAACCACTAACTGGTGGTTAAAGGCCGACTGAAATCGCTCCTCTAGCAGTCTCCGCCGCTGCTTTCTGTCACACCCCTCGAAAATGCAGCGTTTGTAGCTGGGAAGGTGGCGATCCGCGGAGTCACCGAACCTCTAGAGCCCTACGAGTGATTCGCCCCCGAAGGACGGAGGCAGCTCTCAGAGAGCGGGGAACCAACCTACAGCCCCGGCACGGTGGATGATGCAGGGCTCGACCCATTTCCCTGCCCTCCGGCTTCCTCGAAGTCCGTCCCGCCCCCTCCATCTGCTCTCCGTGAATTTAATTTCTCCCCTGCGAAGTGGGCCGAGCGCCGAACGATCGATGTTTCCTCCACGCCCTGAGAGCCGCCATTTTGGGGGGAGGAAAACACAAGTAGGGGTGGCAGAGCCTCCACGGGATGTTGACTGGCTTTTGCTTCTCTTGGCAGCACTGTGGGACCGGGGTAGAAGAATCCACCCGGGCCACTCCTCCTACTGCCTCTCCGGAATGAGGCCTCAGCGCCCGCGCGGGACGGCCCCCTCATTCATCCGAGAGTGAGTGAAGATTGGCGGCGTGGCGCGCGCTCTCGCGCGCCCTCCGCTGTCAGTTATCCCGCGCGCTCCCGGCGGCGCGCGCAGCTCCCCGCGCGCTCCCGCCCCTCCCCCGCAGGGCTAAGAGCTCGGCGCAGACTCGCTTGTTTGTTTCTGCAGGAGCCCTAGGAGAGGCCGAAGCCGAGAAGATGCCTGGGAAGCTGAAGGTGAAAATCGTGGCCGGGCGCCATTTGCCAGTGATGGACCGAGCTAGTGACCTGACTGATGCCTTCGTGGAGGTTGGTGCAAGGTCCTGCCCCTCAAAACACAGGGAGTGCCAAGCCCTTGAAGGATCCTACTCGCCTCGCCCCCAGCTCTTCAGCCCATTCTCCTTTCGACTGCCGTCCTTTGTGCGGTGCTTGTCCAAGTCCTGCCTTGAGGGCTGACTGCCGAGACTGCAGCCCATGTGATGGGTGCACCGCTCCTGGGCGCCTGTGGCGGAGAGCGCCGCGCGGGGAGGCAGTTACTGCTCTGCATGCGGGGGTGACCCTGATGTCAGGACTCATAATAGGCCACCTGCCAGTCAGGAGGAGATCCCGAGGCGTGTCCGCGTAGCCACCGAAACACACACACACATACACACACACGGACGTTCTTCTGTTAAGGGAGAGGTGGCTTCTGAAGCCAAAGTGATGCAGGTCACGTTAAGAAGGTAGATAACAGTTCGTTACGGGCACTTGGAGACCTACAAGGCGAGGCGATCCACTCTTGAGCATAACATTCTCTGAATCATCAGTGTAAGTTTTAAAACACAACCATAACGCTTTCTGCTCTTGTATGGACTGGTAGGTAGATGAGCTGTTTTAGGGTAATTTAGTGCCTTGAGGTAGGAAGCGAATTAAGTGCCATGGATTTAAATTGCAAAATTGCTTTTTAAGCCAGATGATTAGTTTAAAACTTATGCAAATTAGCCCAGGCCTAGGGCCCGGAAAGTAATAACCCAGAGTCTGAAAGAAGCCAAGTAAAAATTGTAATAAAAATTGACTTGATGAGCCAGAGCATTAGAATAATAATCATTGGGCTAGTAATGCTTGGAGTTGACAGCTATAGGATAATATACAGCCTGATTTTATCTCAATATAAAATATTCTTGATGTTCCCTAAAGGTTCTCTGACTTAATAACTGCAGTTTTTCCCCCCAAACATTGCCATGGTCATTCTTATTCCCAACTTCATTTTCACTTGAGAAACAGATGCTGAGTGTGTTCTTGGGCTAGATGTTAGGTAATGGGGATACACAGATTACCAGGGCATAGTCTTTGCTTTCGGATAGCTCAGAGACTGACCTATATGTTTAATAACTAATAGCTAACATGTGTTGAGTCTCATTATTGCCAGGTCTTTGCTAACTACTTTTTATTTATTTTTATTTATTTATTTTTAAAGATTTTATTTATTTATTAGAATGAGAGAGAGAGAGAGCACGTGAGAGTGGGAAGGGTCAGAGGGAGAGGCAGACTCCCCGCCGAGAAGGGAACCTGATGGGGGACTCGATCCCGGGACTCCAGGATCATGACCTGAGCCGAAGGCAGTCGCTCAACCAACTGAGCCACCCAGGCGTCCTGCTAACTACTTTTTAATTCTTATTCCTCATAACAGTCCTGCTATTATATTACTATACCATATTACGGTTAACTGAGGCCTAGGAACAGTAAATAATTTGCCCAAGGTTTCTTAACCTTGTAAATAGACTTGTGGTCTGTTTTCTTAACCACTGTGCTAACACTGCCTCTCTAGACAAGTTGATGAGTGTTGTAGAATATGGAAACTTCATTCTGTCTCTGAAGGTTTAGGAAGTTTTCCTAGAAAATGACATTTGAGCTGAATCTTGAAGGACATCAGGATTTTACTAGGCAGAGGGAACATCAAAGGCACAGAATGGGATACATGGTATGTTCAGGGAACTATCTTAGTTTGAGACATGTCTGGAGTAAAAGGGAATATGTGGGTAGTGGAGGTTGTGGGGGATGAGGCTGGAAAGGCAGGTTGGTACCAAATCTCATTTTCTGTACTGAATAATTTTTCCTTTATTTTATAAGCAGGGGCAAGCAAAGAGAACTTTTTAAGGAGAAATGAAATATGTTTATTATTAGGTTGTTTATAGGATGACCTTTGTGGTAATGTTATTGATGGACTGGACAGATGAGAGATGAGACAGGGAGATCAGTTAAGAAGGAGGTAAAATTATCCATGCAATATGTGCATTTTGAGAATGTCTGTGGGAACCGATTAGAGGAGAAAGACTTGAGGGATATTTCCCTTGTTTTTTCTTACTTAAAATTTTATTTATTTGAGAGAGAGAGAGATAGCAAGAGAGAGCATGAGCAGGGGCAGGGGAGAGGGAGAAGCAGGCTTCTGGCTGAGTAGGGAGCCCAAAGCGGGGCTCGATCCCAGGACCCTGAGATCATGACCTGAGGCGAAGGCAGATGCTTAACTGATTGAGCCACCCAGGCATCCCTTGAGGGACATTGCTTAGGTAAAATCATCATGCCTTGGTTATAAATGGTTTTGATGGTGAAGGAGGGGTTGGATTCAAGAGTGACTTTTAATTCCTTCTTTCAGCAAGTAGTTATTGAGTGCTATTTGACAGGCCCAGTGCTAGTCTCTGGTGTAGCTGATGCATACCTGATAGTGAACAAAATAGACTTGGTTCCTAGTTCTATGGAGTTTATATTTTGGTGGAAGAGACATTAAAAAATAAAGAAATGATTAAATAGGTAATTATGATGAGTGTTATGGAAGAAAACAATAGAGATTAACAGGGAACATCTACTTTAGGTTGGGAAATCAGGAGACCTCTGAGGAAGTGTCAGTCGAAGACCTGCTGGATGAGGAGGAGCCAGCTGCTCAGGGAGTGTATTAGGAAGGGAAGGAAGACGGGTGTGGCTGGCATGTGGTGTAAGATAAAGTGGGAGAGTTAGTCAAGGAGCCAATCATGCAGGATCTTAGAGGCCATGATTAGGAGTGTGGATTTTACTCTCAATTCTATGGGAAGCGGTTGTTGAGATTAGTTTTTTTTTTTTTTTTCCCTGTCTGGAGCATGGACTGAGCTGAAGCAGGCAACTAATTAGGAGATTCTATAATACTTCAAAAAAGAAAAGGTGGGGGCCAAGATGTTGGTTTGGTAATGGAGAGAAGTGGATAGATTCCAGATATACCTTGAAGATAGACTCTAGAGGATTTGTTGGTTGACTGGAGTAGGGGGCCAGGGAAAGGGAAACTAAAAGATGACTCGTAGCTTTCTGGAATCTTTGGGGTAATTTTCTGAGGCTCCATAGGATTTGTAGAGATTGAGTAGGTGGAGAATCAATTTCTGTTTAGGTGTGTTAGGTCTGAGATGTTAATTGAAGTTGTCCACGAGGAAGTTAGATTTGTGAGTATCATGTTCAGAAGAGAGATGTGAGTTAGAAATGAGCTCATATAGGCCAGTGCTTTTCCACTCTGTGAGACCCAGTGCCCCCTATATATATATAGCAGGTATTTTGAAATCCACTCTTTACTGTGCTGGCATGATATTTATGGCCAATGTAACCTAGCCTCACAGTTAAAAAAAATATATATATATTGTTCTAACTAGTAGTATGACAAATTAGAGAATTTTTTTTAGTATGTATTTCAATTTAGAAGTACTTGTTCATGATCACAGAAGGTACGAAGTAATCAGATTGAGTCCATGAATATTTATTAAGCCTTTGTATATGTCCATCACTGTACTGGGTATAGTACAGTGTGCTGGGGTTATAGTAGTGAATAAGACAAAAATTTCTTTAATCATGGAACTCACATTTTAGTGGGAGAATGGAGTTCATAAAGAGGATAATTAAAAGGTAAACTGATAGATGATGAGAATATGGAGAAAATAAAGCAAGGATACAAGGTAGGGAGTGTCTCACCTATGTGTAAAAATCACATGAATCTGACTCCTCATACTGAGTGAGACAGTTGTGCAGTTTTGACATCTCAGATAGTCCTTCATTGCTGTCTGATTTTTCAAAATAATCAACTCATGGGGAAAAGCAGAATTTTCCCTTAATTTACATGATGGTTGTATTTCTTGACAATTATGTATATGAAAACTGCATTACAACACTTTTTTTCCCCCATTACACTTTTATCTGTAAAATGAGTTAGGTTTTTAATCCTATGTGATTATCTGGTAGGACATTTGAAAGTCATGACATGAGACAAGTCTTCATTGTAGGGAACTATTTCTTGCATTGCAGGACACCTAGCTTCTTTGGCCCTTCCTTCTAAATGTTATAACTATTCTCCACAAATACACCCATAGAATTTTCTAAAATTCCCTTAGGAGTTGGTCTGTCCCTTTTGTAAACCTCTGACTTAGCAGGAGAGCAGCAGTATGGATCCTTGAAAAAACTTGACATTAAGCTATTAGAGGAGGAGGACTAGGGGAAGAAAACTGAGATTATCAGCCAATGGGGAGAGAGAAAACAGGGAAGTAATGTCTCAGAAGGCAAGAGGAAGTTTCTAGAAAGAGGAAGCCCTCAACCATTAAATGGCACTGAAAGGTCAAGTAAAGAGGACAAAAAAAATCATTGGATTGGACAGTATGGAGGTTGTTACTGCTTCTGACAAGGAGCGTGTCAAGGAAGCCCATACTGTAGTGAATTAAAGAGGGTTAAAGTACAAGAGAGGTGAGGAAGAGGTGTGGTATGAATAGGCAATTGTTTCAAGAAGCATGGCTGAGAAGGGGAGAGGAGAAATAGTGTGGTATTTGCGGAGTATGTACCTTTTAGTACTTAAAAAAAAGTTAGAAGAGACTAGAACATATTTGTGTGGTAATAGGAAAAATCCGGCAGAAAGGGAAAGATTAATGCAGGAAGAAGGGGATAATGAAGGATTACCATATAATAAAGGGATAAATTGTGTGATGTAGCCTGTTAAGTACTGTATAAGCTTGTAGGAAAGGGAGATAATGATGCTTGAATTGGTCATGAGAAGTCTTTGTGCTGGGCTTGAAGGATGGTAAAATTTCTATAGGCAGAGAGGAAAAGCGGCATTTTTTAGATGATTAGGACAAACTCAATAAAAGCAAAAGGAGAGGGATAGAACATATGTAATTGAAGGGAGGGTTCTTGTGGGGAATAAAATTTGCTAGGTAGGGGGGATGCAGGTTATTGAACGGTCTGAAAACGAGGGGGGTAGACTGTATAGTAGAAGCTCTCTTAAACAACTTGCATTAACTCACTTATCACAGTCCCCGGTGTTCTGCATTCGTTCCATAAGCCTATTCTTGAATATCCCACATTGCTAGATTATTCTCTCTTGTGACTGCTTCTCCCATCAGTTGGCTGATAATACTTTACCAAGAGGCAGTTATGTTTTTTACCCAAACCTGTTTATGCCGACTCTATTTGTTACTGTAATTTACTTAAACCTTATGTAAATTGGTGAAATAAGAGTGAAAATGAAGTTGATAACGCTATGTAAAGACATATGGATACAGTCACTAAACATTACTCTAGAATTAGATGGAGAAAAGATTGTAAAAAAATCTAGGATTCTGTGTTCATACATTTTTACAAGCAATTTTAAGTTCTACCACCACATAAAAAAACCCAAACTGGAAATCACAGATGGTACATTATGGGTGTGGTTTATGCAAAAAAGATGATACCGAACTCTAAACAGTGGACCCTTACTCAAAGAAGAGGCCTTAGCCTTCATTCAAATGTAGAGGAATGAATATTTATTTATATGTTTTATCTTAAAATATTTACCGTTTGAATCATTTTTAATGATTCTTTGATTTAACCAAGTTACCAAATTATTTGATTAACTAATCAAAAACTGGTCCTGATTTCATTGGTTGAGGGAATTTCTACTATCTATGATGTGAGGAATTTAGGAAGCCAGTGAAGACCAAATAGTATGTATGCATGTATATATGTATGTATGTATGTATTTAAAGATTTATTTATTTATTTTAGAGAGAGAGAAAGAGTCGGGAGGGCCAGAGGGAGAGAGAGAAAAATCTCAAGCAGACTCCATGCTGAGCACAGAGCCTGATGTGGGGATCGATCTCACGACCATGAATGAGATCGTGACCTGACCCGAGACCAAGAGTGGGACGCATAACCAACTGCGCCACTTAGGCACCCCACCAAGTAGTATTTAAAGATGATTATTGCAGGAATCCCCAGAATGAAAGAGATGAAGTTCTGTATAAAAATAGTATTAATACTGGGAAATTTATTCCAGTATTAATGTGCATGTTACAAACTGTTTGGCAAGCTGTATTATCATTTTGTCTTTATCCAGGAGCCTTTGAGGGAACAGGGAGAGGAAAAGAAATGAATATTTAATGATATACCAGACATTTTGCTAGGTCTCTACATGCATTTTCTCCTGTAATACAACAGTCCCCCCTTTCAGAGGAAGAAGCAGCCTTAAATAACAGGTTAAATAACTTTCTCAAGGTAATTTAGCTAATGAGTGGGGAGAGAGAATGCTTTTACTTTACTAGGGAATCTCATTAAAATCCCTGATGTTCTTTAACAAAGTTGTAAGGCATTCATTTAATTGCTGGGTAATAAAATCTTCGAATTAAATAAGACCAATTGAACTATGATTCTTCTTTAGTAGGGGAATCATCACGATTTGGCAAAGTACACACACTGGCCTTTTTCTTTTCCTAAAATCTTGTTTTTTTGTTTGATGCAGTTGAGGGCTATCAGATCTTTACTATATCTACAATAGATAGTTGACCAAAAGAAGAATAAAAGGCACAATATAGCAGTACAGTATAGTGGAACAAACCTGAAGAGGGCTGAACTCATAATTAATTAAAAATTTATTAAGAGATTTTATTTATTTATTTGTCAGAGAGACAGAGTGAGCGAGCACAGAAGGGGGAGTGGCAAGCAGAGGGAGAAGCAGGCTCCCTGCTGAGCAAGGAGCCAGATGTGGGACTCCTTGTGGAGGCTGAGGTGTTTGATATTTGTGTTGTTGAGGTTATAGAAGTAATTATTGAATACATTTCCATTTTTTTTACAAAAGATTTTATTTATTTGTTAGGGAGAGAGCGCACGCAAGCAGGGGAGCATCAGACAGAGGGAGAAGCGGGTTCCCACTGAGCAAGGACCCCGATACGGGACTTGACCTGAGCCAAAGGCAGATGTTTAACTGACTGAGCCACCCAGGCATCCCTGAACTCATAATTTAAAGAATGATATGGTAGTTTTGGCAGTTGAACCCAAACTTTTGGCTTTTGAAAGGTTTTGAATGATTTCATAATCCTAACAATATTTTACTTCAAATAAAGCTGTTATTAGGTAAATTAAGAAATAAGTATTTCCTTGATGTTTTGAATATTAAAATGAAATGAAAATTAAATTAGTAACTGAGCAGTAACTTCTTCCCAGACTCCCCCCCACCCACATCCCCATTAAGTTTCATTTTTTACTGTTTGTGATTAAAAAAATAAAAATTATGGAAATAATACATGAATGGCTCCCTTTACAAAAGATTCAAATAACTCAGAAGTAAAACTTGAAAGCCCCTTACTTGGTACTTGCTACACTGTACTGTATTCCCTATACCATGTCAGTCCTTTCTCCAGAGACAATTACTCTCAGTTCTTTGGCATGTGTTTATTTACTTCCCCCTCATTTCCTTTAAAAAAATTTTTTTTACTTATATTTTAAAAAACAAACGTAATCATGCTTTATATATTCTGCAACTTGTTTTTTTCAGTTATTATGTTATTGACATTTCCATATAACGGTACTTAAAATCAACTCCATTCTTTAATAGCGGTACATGTGATTTATTCAATAATTTTCCTTTTGAATGATTATTTAGATTTTTTTGGTGTGTTTTAGGAAGGAGACTCATGTGAAAGTGCTTCTTTAGGTTAAATTCCTGGAAGTGGATCCAGAATGCTATAATTTTAATCAAAATAAATTTATTATGATTTTAATTGGAATTTTTTAAGTTTTCGAGTTTTAAAATATATTTTACAAATAGGAAATATATGTACATGGTTCAGAATTCAGAAGATACAAAATGGGTCAACCTCTCTCACATTGTGTTTCTTTTAACCAACCTGTTATGTTCTTTCTAGTGGCCACTGTTAACATTTGTTGTATAACCTACTGGAAATAACCTATGCTATATAAAGGCATATATTATGTGACTTACAACATTTTGCCATTTTTTTCTCCCAAAGAATGCCATACGTGCTGCTCCACAGAAGAAAGATCTATCTAAATGGTGATTGTTCTGTACCCGTGCTGAGAAAACTGCTTTATTCTTCTATTTAGCAGTATACTGTGTGGCTTTACCATTCTTCATTTAACCAGTTCCAAATTGGTGGATATCTAGGTTATTTCCAGTCTTTCATTACTATAATGCTGCTTGTACATGTCATTGTGCACTTCTCTATGAAGTTAAAGGGTGTAGGCATTTAACATTTTGATACATTGTCAAACTGCAATCCTTAGAGATTGTTTTATTTTATACTCCAACCAACAAAGTATTAGAAGACCTCATCAACAGTGTTTTCAAACTGTTTGCCAACATGATAAGTAAAAATGTTGGCTTAGTTTGCATTTCTCTTGTGGTTGATCATCTTTTGATATATAGTTGACGCTTGAACCGTGTGGGGCCTTTTACAGGCTGTTGACATCCTCCTCTCAATCCAGCGCAGTTGAAAATCACATATAACTTGATTCCGCCCCCAAAATTAACTACAAATGGCCTGCTGTTGACTGTCAGCCTTACTGATAACATACAGTTGGTTAATACATAGTTTGTATGTTATATGTATTATATACTATATTCTTACAGTAATGTAAACTAGAGAAAGGAAGATTATTCTTAAGAAAATCATAAGGGAAAATCTATTTACAGTACTCTACTGTATTTGTAGATACAGTAAGTTTATGCTGTATGTTTACAGGATGAATCATGTCAGTAACTATATCAATATTGTCTTAAATGATACAAAACACAGTAGATGTTATACCTATTACTAACACTAGACATCAAAAATGAAAAGATAATGTGAAAAAGAAATTCACATTTGTTTACAAATATAATGATTTATGGGCATTGATAACAAAGAAGCAGCAGTATGATTGCTTTATGGTAGCCTAGTGTAATTGATAGGATTGCTTCACAGTAGCCTAGCCTATATACTAACAAATGAATCGTTACAAAAAATTTTATGGCATACAGTATTGCAGTCATATTTATAATACAGTAATGTAACTTTTTAAAAAAAATCATTTACTTGTGATTAAAGGCTGATAGTTTCTCCAGTTATGAGAGAGAGGCATACTGTAGTTATATAATTCTTTGAAAACAAAGTTATAAAACAGTAAGAAAACTAACTTCTGGGACACCTGGGTGGCTCAGTCAGTTAAGCGTCTGCCTTTGGCTCAGGTCGTGATCCTGGGGTCTGAGCCCCACGTTGGGCTCCCTCAGCAGGAAACCTGCTTTTCCCTCTCCTTCTCCCCCTGCTTGTGTGCATGTGCGCATGCTCTCTCTCTCTCAAATAAGTAAATAAATTAAAAAAAAAAAACTAACATCTGATTAATTTTGTATTAAATATTGCTCATATTGCTTAGTATAAGCTAAGCACTTCTATACAAGTCTTGTGTCGATGACTACTTAGGCAATGATGACACAGAAATGCCTCATGGCTCTTGCCATGCAGTTATTAGATTTTCACATGAAGACATTCACATATACACAACAGATAAGTTTATTAACTATATGGCCTGATGATTATGTACTATTCATTAAGTGGAAGTGGATTGTCATAAAGGTCTTCATCCTCGTCTTCATGTTGAGTAGGTGGAGGAAGAGGAGGGGTTGGTCTTGCTGTCTCGGGTGGCAGAAGTGGAACAGGTGGAGGAGTTGGAAGGGGAGGCAGGAAAGAGGCACACATGGAATAACTTTACTGAAATGTTGTAATTTCTGACATTTTTGCTCTTTCGTTTTTTAAAAAACATTTCTGTCCAGTACCACTGTTTGCTTTGGTTTCAGTGCTAGTATCCTAGAAAGGTCCATGTTGTAAAAGAAATCAATAGCAGTCTTGAATAGTCAGATCCTTTCTGCCAGGTTGTCTAATACCAGTTTGTTTTTGGTCACTGCTTCTTCTACAGCTTCTTTCTCGTCGTCTGGCACTGGTTTGCAAGCATTCATCTCCATTAAGTTATCTTCTGTGACTTCTTCTGGTGTGGTATTTATTAGCTCTTAAATGTCTCTTAAGATCCAAATCTTGAAACCTTTCACCCTCTACCTTTTTTGTCATACCCACCAACTCTTCCCTTATTCCCTTGATTGGCTCTGTTGTAAATCCTATGAAGTCATATACAATAAATGGGCATAGTTTTCTCCAGCAGGAATTTGTTTCATGTTGATGGTTTTCATGGCTTTTTCTACAACGATGGTGTAGTTGTGTAGTGGTGTAATCCTTCTAGACTTTGATGTTTTCTCATCAGAATTCTCTTCCATAGGGTTGACAGTCCTTTTCAAAGAATACCATGTAATGAGCTTTAAAGGTCCTTATGACCCCCTAATATAGAGGCTGATTATAGAGAGCTTGTGTTTGGGGGCAGGTAGGCCACTTCGATGCCCTCGGTGTTGAGCAGTTCTGATCATAGTCCCGACTGCATTTGCACAAAATGGTAGAGTTAGCCTACCTACTCCCTTCTTGCCTTAAATCCTGGAGCTTACTTTTTTCTCTTCCTAATAAATACTTTGTGGCATTTTTTTCCCCCTCCAGAATAAGGTACTTTTGTCTGTATCAAAAATCTGTTCAGGGGCACCTGGGTGGCTCAGTTGTTAATAAGTGTCTGCCTTTGGCTCAGGTCATGATCCCAGAGTCCTGGGATTGAGCCCTGCATCGGGCTCCCTGCTCAGCGGGAGGCCTGCTTCTCCCTCTCCCGCTCCCCCTGCTTGTGTTCCCTCTTTCGCTGTGTTTCTCTCTGCCAAATAAATAAATAAAATCTTAAAAAAAAAAAAAAACATTCTTCCGTTAAAATCTTAAAAAAAAAAATCTGTTCAGGCAGATAGCCTTTCTCCTCAGTGATTTTCTTGATGGCATCTGGGAACTCGTCTGCTGCCTCTTGGTCAGCAAGAGCTGCTTTTTCTGTTATCTTGACATTTTTTCAGCCAGTCCTCTTTCTAAAATTATCATACCATCCTTTGCTGGCATGAAATTATCCAGCTTTAGATCTTTCACCTTCCTTTTGCTTTAAGTTGTTACCTAATGACTTCACTTTCTTCTCGAATCATATTAGAGTCTATAAACATACCTGCCTTATAGCAATCCTGCACCCATATAAAAGCTGCATTTTCAATATGAGATAAAAAGGTATTTTGCAAAAAGTGTAAGGTTTTTGCATCTGCTGGCATAGCTGCAGTATTGGCTTCACGAATTTTCTTTTTTTACAGTGGTCCTTATGCTGGATTCATTTATCTTGAAGCAGCAGGCAAGTGCAGCTGCAGACCTCAATCTACAGTATATATCAAGCAATTCAGCTTTTTCTTGTAATATCATGACTTTTCTTTGATTCTTGGGAGCACTTAAAGCAACACTAGTGGCACTTCTTATGGGTCCCATGACATTACTCAAGGTTTATGGTATTGCACTAAACACAGTGAAAAATATACAAGAACTGCAAGAGGTCACTTTGTACTGCAATATGCAATTTACTGGAGAGATGAACTGCTCACATAGAGATGGGTAGCATCATACAGTGTTCTAAGTGGATACTAGCAACACTTGGGCTCATGGCAGTAGCAACAGAAGGTGGTTTAAAATTATTACGATAGTACAGTACATACTACAATTCTTTTTTTTTTTAAGATTTTATTTATTTATTTATTTGAGAGAGAGAGAATGAGAGATAGAGAGCACGAGAGGGAAGAGGGTCACAGGGAGAAGCAGACTCCCTGCTGAGCAGGGAGCCCGATGTGGGACTCGATCCCGGGACTCCAGGATCACGACCCGAGCCGAAGGCAGTCGCTTAACCAACTGAGCCACCCAGGCGCCCTACTACAATTCATTTTATGCAGTTATGATTTAATACCACATCTTTCCATTCATTTATATTTCTCTCAACTGCTAATGGCGTCATGTGTGCTCTGTTACCTATTTTTGTGCATGTTTTGATCAATTTTAATTTTTTATACTTAGTATTTTATGGTAGTAAATGATAAAATAGACTAGTATTTACATATATTTTATGCCTTCATGACAACTATTTCTTAGTTTTTTTGCTATTTCTAGGCTACATGGTTTGTCTGTGAGTTTTTTCAATTTGTCACAAATCTCCAAAAGATTTTCCAGTACATTTATTGAAAAAAATCTGCCTATACGTGGATGCGTGCTATTCAAATCCATGTTGTTCAGAGTTTAACTGTATTTTATTTATTTATTTTTAAAAAGATTTTATTTATTTGAGAGAGAGAGAATTAGAGACCACATGCGAGGGGGGAGGGTCAGAAGGAGAAGCAGAGCAGGGCCTTCAGGATCATGACCTGAGCTGAAGGCAGTCGCTTAACCAACTGAGCCACCCAGGCACTCCTAACTGTATTTTAAAAGCATCTATGTTAAAATAAATAAAAACATCTATATTTCCATTTCTTTGCATTGTCTGTTCATGTCTTCTGCCTATTTTTTTTGTTGGGTTATTGATCTTTTTCATATTGCTTTATAGGAGCTCATTAGAAATTGTGGAAAGTCGCTCTTCAGTATATATTTAGCAAATACTTTTTCTCAATTTCTTATATATCTTTGACTTTTTTACATTCTTTATTGTGTCAGAGGTTACTATTTTCACATAATTTTTTTAACCTTTTCTACCCTCTAACCTGCCTAAGCACCAAAATGGTTGGTACCATGCCTAATAATTCAGATTAAATGATAAAACACCTAGAAAAATATGCAGAAGATAAAAGCAATTATTCTTTTGGATATTTTGTTTTTAGAAATTTCTTGGACGGATAAATGATAAAACAGGAAAATCAGCAAATATAATACCAAAGGAGAAGGAGGTTTCTTTCAAAAAAGAAAGGAGTTTTCATAGATTATCTGCTTGAACTAGCATTTCGTAAGAATCTACAGTGTATAAAACTATGTGCTGGATATTGTCTTTTTTTAATTTAAATTCAATTAATTAACATACACTGTATTACTAGTTTCAGATGCAGAGTTTAATGATTCATCAGTCTTATATATACCCAGTGCTCATTACATCATTGTGCCCTCCTTAATGTCCATCACCCAGTTACCCCATCCCTTCACCCCCTTCCCCTCCAGCAACCCTCAGTTTGTTTCCTATGATTAAGAGTCTCTTATTCCTGGAAATTGTCTTAAAGGGGATAAGCTTTAGTGAATTTAGAGGTAAGGAAAGATAATGGTAATAACTAATATAATTAGGGAAGAGATCAAATTTAGGAAAGGTGAGGCCATCTAGGAAGTAGTTCGCAGCTGTTTTGCTCTTAAGCCTCCTGACCAACTTCTCAAGTTCAGTCAGATTTCATAATCTCCATTCTTTGTTGGAATCAAGTTCCAGGGATTTAGCCTGCTTTCTGCTTTCTTCATTCACTTCTTATTTATTTTTGGATCTTTGTGATTTAGTGTCTGCCAAGACTGGTTGTGAAATAAGATAGTCTCCCCATCCAATCCCTTTCATTGTCCCTGAAGATAAAGCCCTTAATGATAATGGTTTGTTTCTAATCACTATGTGTGCACTGATAAGGGATTAAAAAAAATAACAAAATGGGGAAGCTGGAAATTACAAGGATATATTTCTAAGTTCTTAAAATAATGGGCTGGAGTTCTGGAATCCCAAGCTGAGATGGTGAAAAGAGGGTCAACTGCTGTTTTTACCTTCAGATTTTATCCTTGCTGGTCTCTGCCATCAAGATTCCTCTTTTGTCTGAGCTTTTGTTCTCTGAAGGCTATATTGACTCCTTCCTTCATGTTGACAGAATAGTCTGTTTTTAATTTTTGTGTAGAGCTAGTCAACCAGAGCAGTAGGTAATCTCTTCTTTCAGGTGTAGCCTATCAACTTATTGGACTGTACTTTCTTCTCTTTTGTTTCAGGGGATAGTTGCCTTTTTTTTCCCCCCTCCATGGTTAATCTTCCCATTGGTTGGCTGATACCAAAATTTACTTTTATTCACATTTTTGTTGTTTATGTTTGGATTGTTTATTTGTTTTTAGGTAAAATTTGGAAATACCACCTTTAAAACAGATGTGTATCTCAAGTCCCTCAACCCTCAGTGGAACTCAGAATGGTTTAAATTTGAGGTAAGTTTTTAATTTTTTAAAAAGTATTTATTAGAGGGGTGCCTGGGTGGCTCAGTCGTTAAGCATCTGCTTTCGGCTCAGGTCATGATCCCAGAGTCCTGGGATCAAGCCGCGCATCGGGCTCCCTGCTCCACAGGCAAGCCTGCTTCTCCCTCTCCCACTCCCTCTGCTTGTGTTCCCTCTCTCGCTGTGTCTCTCTCTGTCAAATAAATAAATAAAATCTTAAAAAAAAGTTTATTAGAGCAAGAGAGAGAGCACAAGCAGAAGGGGGGGCAGAGGGAGAGGGATAAACAGACTCCCCGCTGAGCAGGGACCCCCCCCTCCCCCCAACATGGGGCTCGATGCCAGGGTCCTGGGATTATGATTTGAGCTGAAGGCAAGATGCTTAACCGACTGAGCCATCCAGGTGCCCCTTAAGGTAAATTTTTAAATATCAGCATTTTTTAGTATATATTTTTGACGTGACCCCTTCCCCCCAGGAATGATAGGAGTACCTTTTATTTCAGGTATAGTAGTCTTCCTACACCATAAAAATACTTTCTTTTTGGCTTAACCAAGATTTAGTTTTTAAAAAATAATGTTGTAGTTAAGAAAATACAGTTTATGAATGCAAGAACACAGATTTAAAAAAAACAATCTCTTAAAGTATTACATTATTATTACTGTAATATTCTCTGGATTTTAGCATTTGCCAAAAACCACTTAAGGATAGTGTACAGATTAAATTTAAAAAAAATTGTAGTCAAAAGTATATATTAAAAAATGCCATTTTAACCAATTTTAAGTATAACTCAGTTGCATTAATTACTTTCACAATGTTGTACAAGCATCACTACTATTTCCAAGATTTTTTCATCACTCCAAACAGAAACTACTCATTCAGCAGTAACCCTCACCTCTTCTCCTAGTCCCTAATAACATCTAACCTACTTCCTGTCTTTTGAATTTTCCTATGTTAGATACAAGTGGAATTATTATGATATTTGTCTTTTTGTGTCTGGCTTTCACTTAGCATAATGTTTTCAAGGTTTATCCATGTTGTATCATGTATCAGAATTTCTTTACTTTTTATGGCTGAATAATATTCCCCTGTGTGTGTGTGTGTTTATGTGTATGTATCACATTCTGTTTGTCCATTTATCTGTTGATGGGCATTTGGGTTGTTTTCACTTTTTGGCTACTGTGACTACTACTGCAGTAAACATTAGTGTACAAGTATCTGTTTAAGTACCTGTTTTAGTTCTTTTGAGTATATGCCCAGAAATGGAATTGCTGGGTCATATGATAAATTGTATGTTTAGCTTTTTGAGGAACTGCCAAAAGGTCTTCCATAGTGGCTACACCATTATACATTCCCACCAGCATGTATGAGAAAATTCTGATTTCCCACATCTTTGTCAAACTTTGTTATTTTCTGTTTTTTTTTAAAAAATCATGTCATCCTAGTAGGTGTGAAGTGATGTTTGCAATGTAATTTTAATATGCATTTTTGTCATGATTGAGCATGATATGCTTTTTTATGGTTAAGGACCATTTGCCTTTCTTTTACTTTGAACTGCCATCTCATATTTTAACTCCCCAAAGAAGATATTTAGAGATGACATTATGGAGGTAGACTTCACAGGACTTGGTGACTAGCTTAATGTGGAAAATGTAGATGTGATATGGTATGTCATTGGTTTTGATTTGCATTTCCCTAATGACTAATAATGTTGAGCCTCTTTTCATGTGTTTATTGGCTGTTTGTATGTCTTCTTTGGAAAACTGTTCAAGTTCCTTGCTCATTTTTAAGTTGGGTTGTCCTTTTTTTTTTAAGTTGGGTTATCTTATTAGTAATTTTCATGATAGTAGGACATTCAAATTTAAGAATATTAATTTCATTTTATTGATGATGCAGTACCAGAATTTTTAAAGCTGCAAAGTACTCAAGTAGCTTAGGTAACTTTAAAAGATAATATATTTGTACTTACTTTTCTGAAATAAGGGATTTTTAAAATTTTTTTTTTTAAAGATTTTATTTATTTATTTGACAGGAAGAGAGAGCGAGAGAGGGAACACAAGCAGGGGGAGTGGGAGAGGGAGAAGCAGGCCTCCCGCCAAGTGGAGAGTCTGATGCGGGGCTCGATCCCAGGACCCTGGGATCATGACCTGAGCCGAAGGCAGACGCTTACTGACTGAGCCACCCAGGCGCCCCGGGATTTTAATAATGTTAATGAGATTTAGCACCTAAAGTTACCAGCCATTTCCCTTAAAATTTACTAAGTTTACTATTTTGGCTAGTACTTCTAATAATAGTGTATTTTGTGTGAAAGATGTTCTTAAACTTTGTGTTTATAGTTAACATTAATTATATACTTTTTAAAACTTCTTTGTCAGTTGCTATTAGCATTAGTTTATATGTTGTGAACTCTCAAATATCATGAAGAAGTGGATGTTTAGTTTTCTTTTATATAAAAGAAACATTGGGCCAGGCAGTATAATGATATTTTGGAAGCTCCATGTAATCATTTGGAACCTAGGATCCTTTTGTCTTCTCCATCATCCGTAGTCTGTGGCTTCCAATATTCATGGTCACATTAGCCTCCAAGTTAGCAGCTGGAGTTCTAGTGATCACATCAGTGTTCTAGGCCTGGAAGAAAAAGCAGGAGAGGTGGTGATGAGTTAATATATATTTTTCAGCTGAGCAAGCCCTGTTTGAGAAATTTTTCCCTATCCTATCTAGTTCTATATAATGATTTATGCTTGTTATCTCAGTAGTTACAAAGGAGGGTGGGAAATTTAGTCTTTTAACTGGACAAATTGCTGTGCAACTAACATTTTTAAACACTTAAGACATTTATGAGAGTCTTAATTTATATTATTTCATGATTTGATACTGGCTCAATTAAATCTATGAAATATCCTTAGTTATTTTATTAAAATTAATTAAAATTAATTCCGGAATTTCTTTCTTAGATTATTTGTATTATTAGCTATCTATATATATCATAAACAATTCTAGTCATTTAGTTGGTATGGAGACCTATAGTGTCAGGGAAGGAATACCTTAGAGTACCAGTACAGAAGATGAGGGTACTCATAGGTAAATGTGTAAGAGGTTAAATAAGTTTACACAAAACATGTTATTAATGGAGGTAAAAATTGAAGGGATGTCTTTGGAGCAGTGGTTAATGGCTTAGTTTATGACTCTTTCCCTTTTACTAAATATATAGGTAATGCCATAGTATGGAATGCCATTGATGACATGATTTAGAATGGCTTGGAAATCAAAATGATTATTTTAACATTTCACTATGGAAATTTTCAAATATGCATAAAAGTAGGCAGGGTACCTGTCCATCATTTACCTTTATTTTTACCTATACATTGTGCTGTTCTTTTTTTACCCGTTACCCCACTCCCTACTTGGAGGCTGGGGTGGCAGGAATATTTTAAGGCAAATTCAAAATATTATGCAATTTCATCCATAAATTTTTAGTTATGTCTCTCTTTTAGAGAGGTATCCCCTTTTTTGAAAACAAATCATCCAGTCACATTATTACATCAGTGATATCAACAATAATTCCTTCTACTTTAATTCTTAAAATTATCTTCAGAGGTTAGATTATTAATCTAAAATCAACAAGAAATTAAATGGAATGGAGAAAGGCATAATATTTCATAATTAAGTTTAAAAAATTAACCAAAGTATAGGTTTGCAGAGATATCACTTGACCAAAACATATGTAGGGAAAATACAGAGATTTTAGTTAACCACAAACTGTCTTAATGAACAGTATGGTATATCCGCTGTAATGACAAACATTCATAGACTGCATTTAAAACGTATAGTATTTTAGTTACAGGAAATAATAATCCTTTTATATTCCATCCTTACAAATATCTGTAATATTGTGTTCCATCTAGCCACTACATTTGATGAGGAGTACTGGCAAATTGGAGGATGATATGGTATACAGAAGATATGATATTCCATATCTGAAATAATGAACATGTCTTCCAAAGGGAAAAATCTTTTTTTGCCTCATTCTTTGCCTTAGTCAGTTTGCCCTGTTGTAACAGAACACCGTAGAGTGGGTGGCTTAAACAATAGCCTTTTATTTCTGACATTTCTGGATGCTGGGAAGTCTGAGATAGGGTACCATCGTGGTTTTGTTTTGCTGAGGTCCCTCTTTCTGGCTTGTAGATAGTGATCTTCTTGCTTGTCCTTTCATAGCGGGGAGAGAGATCATCTCTCCCCATCTTTACTTGTAAGGATACCAATCCCATTTGAGAGGACTCCATCCTTTTGACCTAATTACCTCCCTAAGACTCCATCTCCAAATACCATCATTTTGGGGATTAGGACTTCCATATACAGATTTTCAGGGGACAGAAACATATAGTTCACCGCATTCTCCATTGTAGTCCCTCTTTTTAGCCAGTGCTTGGCATGTGATAAGTAATTGATAGAAAGTAAAAGGAGAGAGAACAAAATTTCACTTACTTAATTCATGAACTTCAGTTTTTTTTTTTTTTTACCAATAATATATTAGTTTTTCCTACAGTTTTATTCTCTGAAATTGTCTTTACAAATGATGGTACCATGGTGCTCATTAGCATCCTTGCTCTCCTGTAGATAATGTTTGGACTCATTTTTACTGGATATTATAAGTAGACTAGTAAAATACAGGATAATATGTAGAAAAAGAAATTAAACATGGGCCTGACACAGAATAATATGTAGAAAAAGAAATTAAACATGGGACCCAACATGGCCTGAACTCACGACCCTGAGATCAAGACCTGAGCTAAGGTCAAGAGCTGGATGCCCAACCAACTGAGCCACCCAGGTGTCCCGAACTGTACTTTTTTTCCTTAGAAATTTGGCATCTTTTATAGAAAAAGGGGTTATAACTTATGTGTGTGTGTGTTAATTCCTTTACCTTTGTGCTTAGAGATAGATCTGTAAGTTTTTTTCTAGAAATAAGTAATCTTTTACATTTGGTATATGTATATATTTATGGTAATGAAGACTTAAAAATTAAAAGATTTAATTTTAAGGTATACTTTTAGGTGGATGATGAAGATTTACAGGATGAACCTCTGCAGATCACAGTTCTTGACCATGACACTTACAGTGCAAATGATGCCATTGGTAAAGTGTACATTGATATTGATCCTTTACTCTACAGTGAGGCTGCAACAGTCATCTCGGGATGGTTTCCAATTTATGATACTATACATGGTAAGGAGTATATAATTTGAAGTAATCCCTGTTAAATTTATATAATATAGTAAGTAAATGCATTATTTAAAAATCATCTTGGAAATACAGTGGAGTTTTCTAGAGGTTTTATGATATATAATATTACCACACATTGAATGCAGAGCAGAAATAGAATCTAACTGTATGCCATGAAGCTAGACATTATAGAGAACTACAAAAATGTAAGTGCTATTCTTATTACTAGTTTTTTTGTTTTTCAAAATATAGTTATTTTTATAAAAATGTTTATAGTAATAAGTAAATATTTTTTAAAATTCTCAGCTTTAATTTTAATTTTCATTCTTTTAATTTAAATTTTAAATTTTTAAATTTTTAAAAAGATTTTATTTATTTGAGAGAGAGAATGAGAGAGGGAGAGAGAGAGTGAGCAGCAGGGAGGGCCAGAGGGAGAGGGAGAAACAGATTCCCCACTGAGTGGGGAGTCTGATCCCAGGACCCTGATATCATGACCTGAGCTGAAGTCAGAGGCCCAACCGACTGAGCCACCCAGGTGTCCCTCTCAATTTTAATTTTAATTATAACATAGTAAATATTGATATATGATGCATATAAACAAAAACTCCTTGAAGTTCTCAATAATTTTTAAGATTATAAAAGTGGTTCTATCATTACAAAGTTTGAGAACTGCCAGCCTGAAAATATGCCATCTTTTTAGAATGGCAAATGGACCCATAAGGAACTGGCAAATGTTTCTCTCTATAGTCTAGCATCTTTCTGCCTGTTTTACATTTTTGACCTGGCAATCCTGTTGCTAGTTGTTTATTATAAGAATAATAAACTGAGATTTATGCAAAAGTATATTTATTGTGAAACATTCTATTATTATTTATTAATATTTACAATGATAAAATAAATTGGAAAAGAAGATTTACTTAAATAAATTAGAGCATATATAGACCATGAATTATGCAGCCAGAACAAAATGCATGTTTTTAGAGTAGAGTGGCATGAGGAAATGTGTATGATTTGTAAAATTGCAAAATTTTATAAAATTCAGATTATAAAACATTATAGGATGATTACATATTTGTTTAGAAAGAAAAGAATTGCATATATGTGATATCATGTGATAAATTGGCAGAATACAAGATAAAATGTTTATTCTTTTTTTAAGAAAAAGATTTATTTATTTATTTATTTTAGAGAGGGAGAGTGTGAGGAGGGGCAGAGGGAGAGAATCTCAAGCAGACTCCCTGCTGAGCACAGAGCCCTATAGGGCTGGATCTCAGGACCCTGAGATCATGACTTGACGTGAAACCAAGAGTTGGATGCTTAACCAACTGAGCCACCCAGACACCCTGATAAAATATTTATTCTTGGATAGTTTTATTTCTGGACTGTAATCCTATTTTTTCTCTTTTCCTTTTTTTGTATTTTCTACAACGTAAATATATTATCTTTGTAGTCAGGAAATAAAATCTAGTCCCATAGAATATTATCAATAAAACATGCTACTGGAGAAATAATCTGGGCTTAGATTAAAGGCAATAGCAGTAGGCAGGAATGAATTTTCCAAATATTTTATATTAAATACTGTTTATAGTTGGTTTAATATGTTTATGGACCCTTTGTTAGGACATAATCTCATTATTTCAATGGGTAAATGAGCAAGTCACTCTTCTTAGAAGGCCTTCTGTAACTCTGAATTTGATTGACATGCAATCAGGACAGTCCGGTAAAAATATTTAGTAAATGTTAGAGATAGAGACTGGATCATTTTTATTTATTAGGGCATGTTCTGAAAAACCCTAATTTTTGGAATTTCTTAGCTTATTTTAACTTAATATATTCATTGAAAAGAATAAAACTTTTGTGTGGGCGCCTGGGTGGCTTAGTCATTAAGCATCTGCCTTCAGCTCAGATCATGATCCGAGGGTCCTGGGACCCCGCATCAGGCTCCCTGCTCGGCAGGAAGTCTGCTTCTCCCTTGCTTGTGTTCCCTCTCTCGCTGTGTCTCTCTCTCTGTCAAATGAATAAATAAAATCTTGAAAGAAAGAAAGAATAAAACTTTTGTGTTAAATCAGATTCTTGGCATTTGTTATGAAGACCATTTAAGATATGACTTCTAATCCTGGCTGTACTACTTAACTAGTTATTAGATACTATGCAAATTATTTAACTTTCATTAAACTTTAATGTTTTCCTCTGTAACATGAGGATGATAATACTACAGAAATTACCTTACTGGGTTGGTGTGAGAACTGTGAGATACTACACGTAAGGCATTTAGAACATTATCTTTGCTCAGATGTTACTGTCATCATCATTGTTGTCATCAATTTAAATGTGGTTCCTTTGCAGTTAGTCTTGATTCAAATAAGTAGACTTATTCATTCTCTAATATATATGTATACTTCAGAAAATGTAATGAACTACTTAGAGTAAAAATAATTAGGAAACAAAGTTAGCACTGCTGTTATGATTGATATGTTATTTTAAAATCATCAGTTGGCATTCATTTGCTAGATTATTTAATTGTGCTTTATTTTGTTAAGGGTAAAAACTTGATTTTCCATTTGAAATTTTAGGTATCCGTGGGGAAATCAATGTAGTTGTCAAAGTAGACCTCTTCAATGATTTAAATCGATTTAGGCAGTCATCATGTGGAGTCAAATTCTTTTGCAGTAAGTAAATGCATTTTATTTCTCACTTAATAGGAAATTTAATTGTTAAGTATAGGGAATCAAATTAATATTTCAGAAAGCTAATGGAAAATCTATTATACTTTGGTTTTAATGCCAAAGAGAAAATTGTTCATTTTTCAGAAACAATTACTGTAGCTCTGGGGACTATTTATCTGATTTTAAAGTAAATGAAATCTAATTTTTTACAAGTTCTTAGGAATTTTTGTTAGAATAGTCCATTGGGGCGTGAGGTGTGTACGTGGTTATCATGACCCTACTCTGGCTTGCACTCTCGCCCCTACTCCACACTCTGGAAGGAATCACATTAAACATTGCTGGTAACTTATTTGCTTATTGCTGGTAGAAGGAGTGACTGGTGAAGATTTTGGATTTTTTCCCAAATTTTGAAGAAGAATCCATGTATTAATGAAACAACTTAATCTTGTTTACTTAAATCTTATGTTAGTAATATTGGGCCCAAAGGTGGAGAATTGATTATAAAAGCACTGCATAACAATACAACTCTGAAATACCTAAGAATGACTGGAAAGAAGTTTGAAAATGAAGGTGGAATGTGTTTTGCAGGAATGCTACAAATTAATTCATCCTTAGAGAAATGAGATCAGAGTGACTTTGGTCTGGAAATGCAAAATGTGACAGCATTTGCTACAGTCCTAACTGAAAACCAAACAACTAAGGGAATATACCCAAACCTACCTATACTGTATGGTGAATAGGAGGCGTCCACAGTTCATCTAGGCCACATGCTGAAAGAAAATCACTGCCTTGTTGCATTGCTCATGTGTAAGCATGATATTATAAAACAGTTAGTGATGCACTGTATCTGAACAGTAGCCTATGCTAACTTGATGTCAGCTGGTTGTCAGTAGTCAGCAACAACATAGGGGGAGATGGGCTTCTACTTTCATAATCAATGAAAACAAATCCCACTCTCTCTAATATCTACATTTGGAAAAACAAATCCAATGACTACATGTATGATATAATCAGACTTAATTCAGATTCAAATCAGACAAATTCAGATTCAAATTCAAATGGGCCATCTAAAATTAGGTAATACAGATATGGAGCTATTTGTGGTGGGTGGACAGGTGTATTTTGCAGAAGTCTCCAGTGACCTTAAAAAGCATTACTATCAGACATCAACTTACGGAGAAGCTTGCAGCACTCATCTAATGCAGGTTTTACTCTTTTTTTTTTTTAAAAGATTTTATTTATTTATTTGACAGAGAGAGACACCACAAGAAAGGGAACACAAGCAGGGGGAGTGGGAGAGGGAGAAGCAGGCTTCCTGCCAAGCAGGGAGCCCAATGCGAGGCTCGATCCCAGGACCCTGAGATCATGACCTGAGCCGAACACAGATGCTCAATGACTGAGCCACTCAGACACCCCTCCTTTTTTTTTTTTTTACACATGTGTAATTTTATTAGAGAGAGGGAGAACACGCACATGGGGGGAGGGGCAGAGGGAGAGAATCTTCAAGTAAACTCCCCACTAAGCAAGGAGGCTGATGTGGGGCTTGATCCCAGGACCCTTGAGGTCATGACCTAAGCAGAAACCAAGAGTTGGACCCTTAACTGAAGGGAACACCCAGGTACCCTGCAGGTTTTCCTCTTCTACCGGTAGGTCAATCTCCATGAAAAACAAGCTCTAAAATAATTTTCACATATTTATCTTATTACTTTCACAGCAATGAATATTTTATTGCCTATTAAGTTTTTCTTTTATAAATTAGAACAAGTTGCCTTGTTAATATGTGGAAGATATGACTATATTGAACTTTGTATAACTGTCAAAAAAGAAAAATCCAGATTTTTTTTACCTTTATTTATTTTTAAAGATTTTATTTTTAAGCAATCTCTAATCTAACGTGGGGCTCGAACCCACAGTGCTGAGATCCAAGAGTCATATGCTCCACTGACTGAGCCAGTCAGACTCTCCTTCAGTGGTAATTTAGTAGAAGATGTTGTTAAGATAGGAGCAGAGCACTATTGCCAAACATTGTGATGCTATCCAAACTTACATAGGTATCTACAGGTACAGTCCCTCAAGTGCCATGAAAAATGGGTTGGCATTGGGCAGATGTAGGCAATCACAGCCAGCCTGGATTAATAGGATTGAAACTCCTAAGTAGTTGAGTTAGCTTTAAGGCATGGATGTCTATTTTAAGAGACTAATTTGGTGTAGATGTTATTAGGTTCTCCCTTTGTTTATTGTGGTTTTTTTGTTTTGTTTTTCTATAGGTTATCCCCTTTTTGAATCCGACTAGATCTTATTTTATTTCAGATTTTATTTGTTTAATAGAGAGAGAGAGAGACAGCGAGAGAGGTAACACAAGCAGGGGGAGTGGGAGAGGGAGAAGCAGGCTTCCCGCCCAGCAGAAGCCTGACGCGCGGCTCGATCCCAGGACCCCGGGATCACGACCCGAGCCGAAGGCAGTCGCCTAACCAACTGAGCCATCCAGGCACCCCCGACTAGATCTTATTTTAAATCTAATGACATTTGGTGTTATTTATTTTAAATGAGTTTGTTAAATAGTATAGTGACTATTGAACCAGTTGGCCATATGGCCATGGATTATTGGAAATTGCAGGGCTGTATGACTCCTCAGATTATGTCAGAAAGGTAATGGTTTGATTTTTAAGACTGCACTGTATGTTGTACAAAAGAACTTTTTCAAAAGGTTTTGAATAAAGTTTTTTGTATTTATTACCCACTTTGTACCTATTTTTATAATGATTACCTAGCTGACATTCATTCTGATTTTTTTAAACTTTGTATTGAATGCTATTTAAGATTGTCTGTGGCTATTTTCCAAATTATAAAAATACAATTTCTATCTACTGTGTTTACTATGAGAAAAACGAGGTCTCATTATAGAAAATGATTATTTCTAAGAATAATATGGAATTTAGAAGACTGATTGGAAGTATGACTATTATAATTACATTGAAATTAGCACAGTAAAAAGTCTTTTTGTATTATGTATCCAAAAGGTAAGAATTTAATTGTACAATTTTAAAAAAAATTGAATTTAACCTTGTGATAAATAAAAGCGTAATAGACAATTTCTTTTAACAGCAACATCCATTCCAAAGTGCTATAGAGCTGTAATAATTCATGGTTTTGTAGAAGAGCTTGTGGTCAATGAAGACCCAGAATATCAATGGATTGATCGAATTCGTACACCAAGGGCATCAAATGAGGCCAGACAGAGACTGATTTCTTTAATGTCAGGTATTTAAAAAAAATAACTTCATTACTGATTTACTTAACACTGTTACATTTTTCACGTCCTTTTGACATGCTACCTGAAATTTTACACTGAAGGCTATGAATTATATATGACTGATTCTCTACCCTGGCCCTGTCTTCCTGAACATACACACGTTGCCATCTTCTAAGAGGAAATCTGAACTAGAAGCTTATACTTCCTTCTTAACTAGTTAGTAAAAGGAATTTGTGCTCATGAAGTGGCATAGTGGAAAGAACTCTGAGCAAGGAAGTAGGAAACTGGGTTCTAGTTTTCCTTCCTCTAGCATTTATTTGTAGTCAGAGTTTAGGTAATCTCTCTATTGTTTTTTTTGCCTTTTCTTTTTTCTTTTTTTTTTTTAAGATTTTATTTATTTATTTGACAGATAGAGACATAGCAAGAGAGGGAACAAAAGCGGGGTGGGGAGTGGGAGAGGGAGATGCAGACTTCCCACCGAGCAGGGAGCCCAATGCGGGGCTCTATCCCCGGACCCTGGGACCATGACCTGAGCTGAAGGCAGACGCTTAACGACTGAGTCACCCAGGTGCCCCTTTTGTTGCCTTTTCATAGTCCTTCTCTGACAACTTGTTTTAACTCCCTGTACTTCTCCCTGCCATTCTGAACCCATTGCTTTTCTTTATTTTTCTTTGAAGAACTTGTTTATCATTTTAAATTTTATATGTATATATGTGTGTGTATATATGTGTATATATACTCACATGTATATCAGACAATAAATAAGTATAAATGTTATATTTAATAAATATAAATATGTTATACTTATATATAATAAATTTGTTTTTAACTATAAAATATAGATTTATAATAAATATATCAATTACATTTTAATATTTATAAATCAGTATAAATATATTTATACTTAATATAATATAAAATGTATTTAATATATTAAATAATATATCTTTTTTGTTCACCTCTGTATTTCTAGCACTTAGAAGAAAGGAAGAATGCCAGGCACATAGTACACAACCAAAAATTATTTGGTAAATGAATGCATGAATGAGTGAATCTTAATTTGCCACATTGTAAAATGCAACTAGTAATGTCTTACCTCCCTGAAATTAGGAGGCTGGAGCAGATAGTCTTTTAGGTTCTTTTCAAGTTTAAAAATCTGATTTTTTGACTTTTTTTTTATTGCTACCATATCCAACTTTATATTATGTAATGTGAAGACCTGAAGCATAATGAGTTTTCTTCCTTTTTTTTGTAGGTGAACTGCAGAGGAAGATTGGCTTGAAAGTGCTTGAAATGAGAGGAAATGCAGTTGTTGGGTACTTGCAGTGTTTTGATCTGGAAGGCGAATCTGGGTTAGTGGTACGAGCCATAGGAACAGCGTGTACACTGGATAAACTAAGTAGCCCAGCAGCTTTCCTTCCTGCATGTAATTCCCCATCCAAAGAAATGAAGGAGTAAGTATGAATCAATGAATCGTTCTTATGGAGCTTTTTATCTTTTACCTATATGTTTTCATTTGATTTGAAATATTCTAGTGGAGTTGTTTCACATACATTTTTTGCTTTGGTGATTTTTTTTTCCTATGGTAATTTTTGCTATCAGAGATGACTATGAAAATCTGAAGCTTTAATCTATTTAGTTATTCCTAATATTTTATTTATACTGTCTTAATATGAAATTCAGGTTAGTAATGTAAAACTAAACTTATTTCAGATCTTTAGGCACTATATATTTAAAGTGTAAAATGGGGATTTATGGAATTTTTACTTATTCTTTGGGGAATGCTTAAAACCCATTATTATACCTGATAATCTAATTATGCTTATGATTAGCAACATCGTATAGAAAGGAAAAGTATAGCAGGGAAGATTGACCTGTGCTGGGGTCTCATACAAATGTCTACAGAGGCCAGACCATTTACATAAATAAAATAATTCAGTATAATTAAGTAGGGAGTATTGAGGACTGTAAAGCAAATGTTGGCAAACTTTTTCTGTAAAAGGCTGGATAGTAAATACTTCACGCACTAGCCATATAGTTTCTGTCTTTGTTTACCAAAAAAAGGAGTTTGCTGATCCTGATCTAAAGGTATTTAGGCTCATATATTTTTTAGAAACTGAGTGTGATTCAACAAAACACTTTGGTTGACTGGATTTGGCTTACATGTTACCATTTTTGTCTAAGGCAGAAGATTCTCAATGTGGTGGGGTGATGCTATCTATAAGGAATGTTTAAAATGAAAATTTTCTTCATAATGATTGGGGTGAGGAAGATCCTGGTTGGGGACTAGAAATGGTGATTGTTGTATGCAGCAAAGGACAACTCTGTACAATGAAGACTTGTTCCATCCTAAGTGTCAGTAGTACTTCCATTGAGACCCACTGATTTAGAGATTCTTCTAGATTAAGGGTCAACAAATTTTTTTTTTTTTTGTAAATGACCAGAAGATACAGGTAAATAATAATGTAGTCTTTGCTAGTAACTACTCAGCTTTGCCATTGTAGCATGAAAACAGTCATTGACAGTGTGCAAATAAGTGAGTGTGGCTGTGTTCCAATAAAACTTGATTATTTACAAAACAAAGCAGGATGGATTTGACCTGTAGGGTATAGTTTGCTGACCCCTGCCCTGTATCATCAGGGAGTCAGAATTCTGTAGTCAGAAAACCTGAAATGCTTCCCAGATTAACAATAGTCAAGAGAGGTTGACTAGAAAACAATTACGTTCCTTTTTTTTTTTTTTAAGATTTTATTTATTTATTTGAGAGAGAGAATGAGAGAGAGAGAGCATGAGAGGGGGGAGGGTCAGAGGGAGAAGCAGACTCCCTGCTGAGCAGGGAGCCCGATGTGGGACTCGATCCTGGGACTCCAGGATCATGACCTGAGCCGAAGGCAGTCGCTCAACCGACTGAGCCACCCAGGCGCCCCTAATTACGTTCCTTTTTTAAAAAAAAATTTAATTCCAGTATAATTAACATGGTGTTCTATTAGTTTCACATGTACAATATGGTGATTCAACTTTTTCTTTAACAATATTTTTAAAAATGAGATTTTCCTCTTAAGCTTATTCTTTTTGTCTAATTATTTCCTTTCTGTTGGCCTTTAGTTATGTAGATTAAATTTTAGTCACCAGAGGGAGCACATTATATATGTATTGCCTGATTTTATTGGGAAATACAAGTGAAATATTAACAAGTGAAATAACTTGTTTTAAATAAATTGGAGAGTGAATTTGCTTTATATTCCATTTAAGATATGTTTTAAAAAGATATGAACTGTCTGCTGCCACAGGTAAAGTCAGATTGCCGGTGTAACTTTTTGAGGGATTCAGTTTTTATTTTCTTTTTCCACACCAAATTTACGTAAGGACTTGGGTCCCTCCTTTTCTTGCCATCCTCCAGCTTTACCTAAGTTGCCTGAAGGGGCCTGGCTTTTGCAGTTGTGATGTCTGAAGTTTTCCTCTTTTCACTAAATTATTTAGTAGAAAGAGAATATTATATTGCCTGTTGGTGTCTTAAAATGATATATTGATAGTAGTGGAATATATTTGGCCTACATTTAGGAATAGTTCCATTAATGTAAATCTTCTGGGATTGTGTAAGTGTTCTCCTTTTCTAATTTTGTTGTAGCCTATCTGCCCTAAGTTGTCAAATATTCACGTCATGAAGAATTTAAGTTGCTTCATTAAGATTTTCTGAAAGTCATCTTGCTACCTTAGTCATGCTGTTAAGAAACAAACTCAGTACTCAGGCTGCTTTATTTCAGCCAGCTTCTTTGTATTTTTGACAATGAATCAATTTTGGGTGCTAGTTTTTTTGTTTTTTTTTTAAAGATTTTATTTATTTGATAGAGAGAGACAGAGCGAGAGAGGGAACACAAGCAGGGGGACTAGGAGAGGGAGAAGCAGGCTCCCTGTGGAGCAGGGAGCCGGATGCGGGGCTCGATCCCAGGACTCTGGGATCACGACCTGAGCTGAAGGCAGACGTTTAACGACTGAGCCACCCAGGTGCCCCTGGGTGCTAGTTTAAATTGTTTCATGATTCAACTGATTATAATTATTTTGATGTTATAACATTGATTCTAGACAGGAGTTGGTAAAAGGTAGTTTGGATTATGTTCCTGTCTGAATGGATTTAGTATTAGAAATGTCACTGGGGAATTATTGCAAGATAATCTTTCATGCAAGGGGACTGATAAGAATTAGAACTCCAAGAATACATATGGTGATGCTCCATTGTATTTGGATTTAACTAGATGTCATGATTTGAACCTTTTCCAATGTTCATTTTATTTTATTCATTTTATTTTACCTGTATTAATGGTGTGTTTTACTCCATTGTTTTTTTCCCCTTTCAGATATTTAGTGTAATGAATGATATAATGATATAAATCTTTGATATTTCCTTGCTGACCTATCTTAATGGTACAAAGTGCATTTAAATATGATCTACTGCTTCTCTACTTTAAAAAAAAAATACTGTTTAAGAGATGTTAACTGTAATTTCTCCTCTGTACAGCACTGATGCTTAGAATTTTTAACTTACTTAGTCCCTTCAACAGAGAAAGAAAAAACAAAAACAAAACCTCACTCAGTTGTTTGTATACAGATAGGTCACCAATGAGATGTTTGATTTTTATCAGTTGTATTAAACACATTTTTCTTTTAAATTAGCAATAAAAACAGAAACATTGTCCTATTGTAAAACCAGTGATATTTTCAGAAAATAGTCTGTAGATTCTGTGAAAGACCATTATTCCCAGTTAATGATAGCTCATGTTTGAACCTTGGCAAATTGTGATTGCTGGGAATGTTCACTGGCCAGTAGAAAAGAAGAGGCCAGGAAAAAGTTGAGGTCTTGGACGCCTGGGTGGCTCAGTTGGTTAAGCGACTGCCTTCGGCTCAGGTCATGATCCTGGAGTCCCGGGATCGAGTCCCACATCGGGCTCCCTGCTCGGCAGGGAGTCTGCTTCTCCTTCTGACCCTCTTCCCTCTCGTGCTCTCTATCTCTCATTCTCTCTCTCTCAAATAAATAAATAAAATCTTAAAAAAAAAAAGTTGAGCTCTTGATCTGCTTTTAATTTGAATTCTAAAAAATGTAGATACGATAGTTTTTCAGAGTGTGTTCACATATGTATGATTGATTCTTTTTTCCTCATTATGATGTAAATATATCTATACATACATATAGATATGATCTATTGCAGGATGTCAGTTGATATAAAATTTCAATTCAGAATGTAGTTTAATAGGTTCTGTTTATTTTTTAATTTATTTATTTTTAAAGATTTTATTTATTTGACTCAGAGAGAGAGACAGCTAGAGAGGGAACACAAGCAGGGGGAGTGGGAGAGGGAGAAGCAGGCTTCTGGCTGAGCAGGGAGCCCGATGCGGGACTCGATCCCAGGACCCTGGGATCATGACTTGAGCCGAAGGCAGACACCTAACGACTGAGCCACCCAGGGGCCCCTAATAGGTTTTGTTTAAATTTAAAGAATATATTCTGTTTGAGAGCTAGACAAAAATTATCTACATTGTTTTATTAATGTGTTTTGAAAAGCGGTGTCCCCTTGCTTTGTTTTGTTTCCAGTGTAATCTGGAAAGCAGTATACTTGGAGTGCTGAAATACTGGAATGTTTATATTTGCTTATTATATCCCTTCAGTTTATTCATTTTTCTTTATGCTGTCATTTTTCATGTTCTTTAGTCCCACTATCTTGCGATTATAGACAGAAACAGCTCTGTTAAACTTTCTTTTTTTTTTTTAAAGATTTTATTTATTTATTTGAGAGAGAGAGAGAATGAGAGATAGAGAGCACGAGAGGGAAGAGGGTCAGAGGGAGAAGCAGACTCCCCGCTGAGCAGGGAGCCCGATGCGGGACTCGATCCCGGGACTCCAGGATCATGACCTGAGCCGAAGGCAGTCGCTTAACCAACTGAGCCACCCAGGCGCCCTGTTAAACTTTCTTTATGGAAAAATATAATTTAAAAAAGTAGAAAAATATAATTACATGAATTCAGTTTCAAAAGTAACATAAGAACTTTATATTTGACTTTTCACTTTTATTGGTATTTTGTCCCTGTGTAGTAAGCTTTATGGTGATCAAAATAATAACAAACATTTTAAAGCAACTCAGAATCCAAATCTTAGTCTTTTTCTTATTTAATGCCACTATTTCTGCTTGCTGTTTTTCTTATTCACAGTCCTAATTATTAATCTGATCCCTTAAAACTATAACTGTATCCTAACAAGTTAGTATTTAGCTATTCTTTTTAAATTTCAATTTGTTTTTTGCATGTTGGGGATTAAAAATTCCTCTCCCCTAACTAAAGCTCCTTTGAAATTATTTTAACATAACTTTGCTATCTGTTGTATGTATTGTTTTCTTTTCTTCCACTTTGACTACAAATTCCCTCAGGTCTCCGCTGGTTCATCCTCCAAGCCATGGATGCCGCTCGACTCACAACAGCCCAATTCACACTGCTACTGGCTCACGACTTACTCAGAACTTCTCTGTGTCTGTTCCCACTCTCATCTATACTGGTACGAGACTGCTCAGACTCAAGAGCTGGGGAAGGCAGGCCACAGGCTGCAAAGGGCAGGCAGGCAGGTGGTGTAGTGTAGGCAGGTACCACAAGTCTTTGCTTCCTCCTTTTCTTACTTGAAGTCCAGCTGCAGTGAAGAAATCCAGTATATAGCCACCACAGAGGCTCTAACTACTTTGAAGTGAAAGTGTTCTTCTAGCTTCCAAAGTCTCTTCCATAGATCCTGTAAGACCCCTATCTTATGTATGCATCGTGTAAGTTTTTAGGAGTATTCTCCAGTATGTGTTTTGCCAGTATTTCTGCATTTGGTTAGAAATAAAATTGATGATTGGATTCTAAATGAAATAGCTGCCAAAGCTTCTGATTTGCTTATTTTATTTATGTACAAAACCTTTTACATAGTAGGGTCTGGTTTATTCTGTGGAAGAGAGCTGTTGGAAAACAGGTAAGCAACTCTTATGCATAAAATGCAGTGGTTCTTTGTAGCTCTATTCATTTTTCTCTCTGTCGTGTTTTTAGCTGTGGCACTCTTGATGCTATAGGATAAGGAAACATTTTTTCTTTTGAAGATATCTGTGTGTGCAAATATAAAAACTATTGTGAATATTTGCATACACCATTTGCAGCATCATTTTTTCTTTTGTAACTTAAAAAAGCATTATTTGGAAGTATTTTCAGTCATGTATTTATTTTTTTTGTTTATTTTTCCTTTTAATATTTTTTACCCCCTTAGTCTGTCATTTCATGCTTCTTTGCTTTTTTACTTGGCTTATTAACTGTTTCAGTGCAGATAATTATTTATCTGGAGAATGATGAATGGTTGAACAGCAATTGGTTGTCTTTGGCCTCATACCCAGCTCCACACTTAAGAAATGACTGCTGGCCCCGCCCAATACTTTCCTGGTGTTTGGATCATGCTGCCTTCTGTCAGGTCCTTTGGCACATGATTGCTTAATATTTCTCCACCTTCTTCTGGCAGGATTCCCTTCAATGAAGATCCCAATCCCAATACTCACTCATCAGGACCCTCAACCCCTCTGAAAAACCAAACTTATTCCTTTTCACCTTCCAAGTCCTACAGTCGACAGTCCTCTTCTTCTGACACAGATTTGAGTTTGACACCCAAAACTGGTAAGGCGCTTCCACCCACCTTTTTCTTTTTCTTTCTTTCTTTTTTTTTTTTCAAATTTGTTTCTATTCTTTATTAGCTTTCCATCCAAGGCTTTCCTCCTGTTTTTGGCATTTAAGTTAAAAGATTATGTGAATACTGATCATTTTCAGTTACTATCATTAAAATATGAAAATTTCATATAGCTCAAAAATGGTCTTGTTCAAAGATCTGCATATGTTGATTTAATCATAATGTAGATATGAAGTCCAGAATTTATTTTTGCATGTAGACATTTTTCATTTCATGCTCATATTATGAGGAATAACATCTTAAAGCTTTTGAATAGAAAGTAACATTAGTAGCTTGCAATCCAATTCCTCATGTAGTGGAAACATTTTCAAATTCATTTTTCTGTCTATTTCTGAATTTAATTCTAAGATTTTATTATGAAAAAATTTTTAGAACAATTGAAATGGTTATATTGGAGTACATATATCTATTTATTAACTTCTTGCTATTTAAAATGTTTGGTTTTGTTAGTCTTGCTCTCTAGGTTAGAAAGTAGCATTTTTGCTTTACTTATTCTTACATATTTCTCAATGTATGCAATTTATAATTTTTCCCTCCTATTTGTATTTTGATGAATAATTTCTGTGAGTTTTTATGAATGTTTTATGATAAAAATTGTTTAAAAAGTCAAATTATTTCATTACTTCTTAAAGTAGAATTAACTTAAACCACCATTAAGAAAAGTAAAATGTAAAAAGTTAAAAAGTTAGTAGTTAGCAATTTTTGTAAATATTGTTTTTGTCTGGCAGTTTTCTCTCCAGATTGATGAAAACATTTTGCATTGTTCCTGTTCATTTTTATCATCTTTAATAACCTTTTGTGTATTAGGCAAGAAATTTATAAAATGATCCCAGATTTTATGAAAACAATGAAAAGAAATCTAATTCAAAAACCAGTGCTAATTCTAAAGTAAAGAAAGGGCATTAAAAAGAAAGCCTATAGATTTAGTATCTATTTTTATAAATATAGTCACAAAATGTGAGGAAGATAATTATGAATACCTAATTCTTTGAAAAGAATAGCTTTATTCTTTATTTACATATACATAATATGAGTAACATCTAAAATCATGAGTTTTTTTAAAAGATGTATTTATTTTAGAGAGAGAGAGAGCGAGCGAGTGAGCATGCGCATGTGTTCGTGGGGATGGGGCTGCAGGGAGAGCAGAGAGAGAATCCCAAGCAGACTCCCCGCTGAGCATGGAGCCCCACGTAGGGCCAATCCCAAGACCGTAAGATCATGTCCTGAGCCGAAATCAAGAGTCGGACACTCAACCAACTAAGCCACCTAAATCATGGGATATTTGATAGTCATTGATACACGGAATGTGGCATTGTAGCCATATTTATGCCATAAAAACTGAACCATTCAGATGGTAGTGAAGTGTTTTTTTTTTTTTAAATAAAGGATGAGATTCTGGCCTTCAAATTCATGCCTATCAAAACAAGAAAGACTTAGGATAGTATTTGAAGAATAAGTTTTCTTAAAAATATTTTTTCAAGCTTTGACCACTGGTTATCTGTGTATTCCAGGCTACTTTTCGATACTTTTATCTTTATTTTATTCTTTGCCATAACCACAGACAGTTTTTTTGAAGTATATTCTTGGTCTTTCTGTTTCCTTTTCTTTAATTCACCAAAAAGGCCAAGTCTAAAAAAGATTGTCAAGTAATAAGTTAACTGAATCAGATTTGTCTTCCCTTAGCTTTCTTGTAGGCAATCAATTATCTTATCAATGAAAACAGTTTTGCATTTTATTTTCTAATTCCAAAATTTTACTTTTTAAAGATTCATTTATAAGTTACTATTCTCATGTATTTCTATATTTATCAGATGCCTTTAGATAATTTTGTTTTTCTACTATCATATGCTATTCACTATCTTTAGTAGCATATTTATAGAACATTAACAGTATTTTTGCTTATCATGAATCCCTAAATATCTTTAAATATTCCTGAGGAGCATTCCAGAAGAGATTTGAAATGGCAAAATTATGATTGTTTTAAAATTTCTAAAACTGTAATTGAGTGTGTATTTCATAATTCTCTGCTTTCAAATTTACCTATATACAAAATCAGTCTCTTGAGAAATAGGGGGTAAGCTGATTATGATTGATTGATTATATGTAAACTGGGGAACCAAAAATAGAATAAAGTTAATAAAGCTTTAGACTGAGAAAGTTGGTTTTCTATTTGTAGTTAAAGCTATTGTCTTTTTTTTTTTAGATAGGTCTCATTTAAAAAATTCATACTGATTTATTTCTGTAGATTCTAATTTTTGACATTTTATAAGGTTTCATTTTCATATTTTTTTCCAAGTACTCAACTAGTAGGAATGGAATTTTAGAATGCTAGTTTTAAGATATTGATTTGACACCTGACTCAAGCTAATTTTTGCTTTAAAAAAAAAAAAGAAAGCTTTTAACCATGTATAATTTTTGTGATTTGAGAGTATTTGCCCCTTACATACTCAGATCTTTGTAAATGTGAACAGTGTTATGATCAAACTTGAATATTTAAAATTTTAGAGGAAAAAGAAAAGTAGTAATATACATCTCAAAGATGAACAGAAAGAAATTAGTATTTATTTTAAATTAATGATGGCAACTGTTGAATGTGGTACTGTTTTTTTATGGATAAGTGATATGTTTTAGTAACATTTGAAGAACTACTTTGCCACTTTAAGTAATGTTTATATTTGAGGCAATAAGTTTCTGGCTTTAAAAATTTATAAAATACACATTTTAACTTTATACATTCTTAAGCAAAAAAAGTCAGGTAATTTAAGTGTTTTTGAGAAATCAGCTCCATGTGATTAGAATGGCATAAAATCCCATGTTAATGATTTAAAAAATTTTAATAAATGCAAAGTTTATAAAGGTTTTGCTAGGTTTTCGACTGTTCCTTTAATTTATATTGTGTTGGGTAGATGGTCTTGCTAATGACTTCATATGCTTAGTGTAATTTATGTAGCATTTTAAAATCCATTTTTACTGTTATGTTTTGCATCATCATTGCTTTCCTTATTCTGCATTTTCTGGTCATCTTCTGAATCTGCATCTTTTCTCTGCTACTTTCCTCCACAGCACCTTATTTACAGGGGCCTAGGATTTACCTGTGTCCCAGCTCCCCCTCTCTCTCTTGTGGTTCCCTTCATCTTAAAAAGTCCTGTCTCCTCCTCTCGGAATCTAGCCTTCCCCCTCATCATTCTAGCCCTGTCAGCCCAGTTCTGAGGAAAAGTGTTTCTTTCAGTGAAGAGCTGTTCCTGGCTGCTTCTGGTAGGATAACATGTCAGCTTTTTAATCCCTTTATTTTAAATCACCTTTGAAAACAAGTAATTATTTCATATTATAAAGAAGTGTTGGATGTCTTACACAGGGCGTACTTCTTGTTTTTCTTGCTGGTGCACAGAATTAAATAATTACGATGATCGTGAGGACATGGTTGAGGATTACTTGATGAATAATTATGAATATTCTGCTGAAATTATTTTATTTATTAAAAAATTATATGTCTGAGGACATAGATCTTCATATTTCCAGTGATTATTGGGTTCTCATTACTAGAGTTTCTGTTTTAGATGCCTTACTTTCTTTCCCTTCACACCAACTCCATTCACATTGGACCTGCACCATCATGTTGCTAAGCCATATGGTTACATTAGTAAATTATTCTGTTTGAATCAGTTTAAGTCTCATTTTGGTGGTATTCTTTCTTTATCCATTTTTTTTTCTGTCCATTGCTTAATTTTCAAATTATTCTGCTGTATTTTCTGATGTTTTATTTATCTCTACAAAATACATTTTATGTTATGGCTTTCAGTATGCTTCATATAAAGATCTTAGTTTCATTTCTATGTTTAGTATTGTATAGTCTCTAAAAAACATATTTAGGTTACTACAAGAAAAATATGTTCCTTTTTTATTTTTAAAGAACAGAATGGGACTATACACATGCTAACCTTTGTTTCCTTATCCAAGAACAGCTAAAAATGTAAAAGTAAATTAGTTCCTTTTTTAAGTCATTGCAGTAAATCTGACTGTATGTATCTTCCGTTTTGAAAGGGTGGGATTGAACTGTTAACTCTAACCTGTAGAGCCTATAGCACCATAGAGCACTGGCTTCTCACCTGTCCCCTGCTTTCTATAATTCTTTGATCGTAATTGGTCTATTGGTACTATCAAAAGAATAAAATAAAGTAGGGAAAGAAATGGAAAATTAAGCCTTTAAAAAATACATCTAAGAGCTTGAGAAATACAATTCTTTTCATCCATAACTATGTACATTTGTGATGTGTCTATTATATGTCTGTGATTTTTAGTTTTAAAAAATATTTTATGTTGATTTTTGCAAATGAGTATTGAAAACTATGAATGTTAATAGTGTTTTGTCATGAATGATATATTTAGGAATGGGAAGTTATCAGAAAATAGATTTGACTATCTTTCAAAATTGCCTAAAACTCATGCTCTTTAGAGAATTTTGGAATATTTTTAAGTAAGCACAATTAAAAGTGCTTTTTCTTTCTATAGTTCCTTTTAAACAAGCATTTGATGTTTCTTGATTTATTTTAGTATTCTTAAATTGTTAGCATAGTAAGTACAGTTGATCCTTGAGCAACACACCCCTGCTAAGTTGAAAATGTGCATGTAACTTCTGATTCCCCAAAAGCTTAACTATTAATAGCCTACTCTTGACCACAGGCCTTACTGATAACATAGTCAATTAATACATATTTTGTTACATATATTATATACTGTATTCTTGCAATGAAGTAAGCTAGGGAAAAGAAAATGTTACTAAGAAAATCATAAGGAAGAGAAAGTACATTCACAGTATGGTACTGTATTGAAAAAAATTCGTATATAAGTGGACTGTGCAGTTCAAACCCATGTTGTTCAAGGGTCAATTGTAATTGGTAGTATCTTGATTATTTTGTACTAGAAGACTCAACTTTTAAAAATTGAATATTATACAAAAATTCATTACATTAACATAATTTAAAAAATAAGTTTTAGAACAGATTGAGTCTAAACAAATAAATTTAAAACTGATCAGTACAGTTTTGACATCTTGCTTCTAAAGAAAACTTTGTGAATAAAATAGAGTAAAATATGTGCCTAATTGCATGTCAAATACTTTAAATGTTTGGATCATTTTAAGATTTTGACTCATGATATTTATGAGGATGAATGCAGTTAAACTTTGTTTCTGTAGTTGTTTTTTGGTTGTTATTTATGTACTGATGTTCTGTAGGAATGGGAAGTGGTAGTGCTGGAAAAGAAGGGGGGCCATTTAAAGCTCTTTTAAGACAACAGACTCAGTCAGCACTGGAACAAAGGGTAAGAGACATTCAACATTCTTTATTCTTACACTGTTAATATGCTTTTCCTATCATGCTTCCATGTATTTATAACTTATTTCCATAAACTAGTTTTGATCATGTATCTGTAATGTAATTTCAGAGTCCAAAATTTATTTAAGGTATCAAAGAAATTTGTTTATGAATAATTAATTTTAATTTGGAATAATTCTGTAACTTTTTTGTTTTGTTCTCCAGTTTTTTGTTAGAAATAGTCTGTTTGTAAATATCCATTGAATGATGAAATCATTTCTCATCTTACTTTAAAATTATAATATATAGAAGGAAATAGTAGACTTTTTCCAGAAAAAAATATTTTAGGTAATTCTTGGGGTACCTGGGTAGCTCAGTTGGTTAAGCGTCAGACTCTTGATTTCAGCTCAGGTCTTAATCTCAGGGTTGTGAGATCAAGCCCATATTGGGCTCTGTGCTGGGCATGGAGACCACATTAAAAAAGAGAAAAGAAAAGAAAAGGTAATTCTTTAATGTATTAATATATTTATATGCTGAGGTTATTTTTATGGCCGGCCAATCTCTTAGGGGTAAGAAATGCACAGATTCAGTATTTCTACAGATTAACATGAACAATGTGGTTATTTGGTATGTGAATACATCTTTTTTAATTATTATAAGTTTAATGTTTAGTTAACTATGTTAAATGGGAAAACAGTCAAAATTTATGGGTGATTTTTCTCTATTTTTTATTTTTTTGTATAAACTTCATTGCTAAGGGAGGATCGCCTCATAGGTTCTGTAGAAGGCGGGTATGTTTCTGAACATGTGTGAGAGCCTTTTTCTTGTATTGGTAGCTGTTCTAGTTTTAATCTTGATCATTTAAGTTTTATTTAAGCTTTAACAAATGTTGTCAGCTTTATTTCTTTTCGTAATGCAATTTTTAAAAATTTATTAGCATTATGAGGCTCATTTTTTTTCTACTTAACTAATACAGTGCATGATTATTTATATGTTATGTCAGTTATTTTAAGGCACAGTTCCATAGCTTTCATTGTGTCTGATTTGGAAGTTTATAAGCATTTACAGAATTTTCTTTTACATGTTCCATTTTATACTAGCATTTAAAAAAAAAGATGAAACATAGTAAATACCTATAAAAGAATGCATTCTGTTAAAAAAGGTATTTCTTCTCTAGAGGTTAGCTTTTGAGAATAGTGTTTTCAGATTCTGTTACTACAAACAATATAACAGTTTACTTTTTTTTAGACTTTCTTTCCTGTGCAGAAAGTATCTGTATGCACTCTTTGCCTTTTAGACAAGGTTGTGGGGAGCAGAGCAGAGCTCAGCTGAGCTAAGCAGAGTGATGAGACTTTAGCGACACATAGTTGTTAGCCTTATCCCTTACCAGGCAGCAGTTGGGCTTGAGCTACTTTCACACCTTGCAGGCATACCAGCTACTGTCATGCAAAAGCCCACTTAAACATTGGGACCATTTATTAAAACCAAATAGAGAAAGAGACTGAAAACACAGAGAAGAGGGTCATGGTGAAGGTATGCCTGTTCATTTGCCTTTTTTAAGGCCAGAATGCTCTTACCTCCACCCCACTCCCAGTTTTACATTCTCTACAGAGTTCCTTACACTAGGAGTATTTCCTTGTAATTGTCATTCTAGAATTCACAGGAACGGAAAAACTGATATGATATGAAATTTTGCCTGTATCTTGTGCCTGTGACTTCATTATCTATATTAAGAACTTTTGAAAACATCTAGCTTTAAAAGAAGAAAAAAACTAATCAATAAAAATTGTTTTAGATTTAGTTTGGATAAAATTTATGTTTTCAAATATGCTTTTAAACATTCTTAAAGTTTTGGACACATTATCACATTGGGTATACATTACTAGATAATCTTTATGGAATTAATGGTAAAAGATGTGGGAGAGCTATAGTTTTCATTTACAACCTTGTAAAATCTGAGTTGGCAATAGTTACTTGTCTTTATGAGACTACCTCTCTGTCCTGGGTACACAATAAATAGAACAAACATCATTTTTAGCTTTCCCATTAACCTGTGGTTGCCATTAGTATGTCTTTGTTTTGGGGAAAAATTTTGTTTAGAAGTATGAAGAATTCTCCTCACATGTGTTCAGATATGCCTTAACTCTGCCAAGTCGAATACTACATCAGGGTGAACAAATGATATACTTAATACCATTTTTATATTCATTTTTTTAAGATACTCATTTCTACCCCTTGCCACCCTTCATAAAATGTATGGCTTTTTTTTTTCTTGAGGAAAAGAGAACCTTTGTGCAGCATCTTTTATTTAATGGGTTCAAGTAGCAGTTCTCAAAAATAAAAGTGTTATTTTTTTTCTTTCACAAAATCAGTGAAAAATAAATTGACATGATCTTGGTAATAGGTGCCAGATGATTAGGAGATAAGATGTAGAGATAAAAATTTGATTAGATTTAGGTTCTACCTATGAACTATTTGATGTAAAGCAAATAGATTTATTTTTCAATATGACTCTTCTTTCACTTGTAAGAAAAATGAAGTTACTTTTCAGATGCTGGGACTTTTTTCTTCAATAAAGAAACCTAGTTGACTTGGTTTAACCTAGTGTTCCCCAAATATATTTTACAATGGAATCTTCCATGTGAAATACCTGTTAGTGACGACCACATTTTGGGAAACAATCATATAAAGCAAACTCTTTTGATAATTATGATGTTTTTAATAGTGGGATAAAATTATACAATAAATCATAGTAGGAATCTGGCACGGAGTTTTCTTATCTAGAAAGTTGACTCTCGTTTCTTGGGATAATAAAAAGAATATTTGATTGAAAAAATAAACTATTTAAATATATTCTAAGAAAAATTCTATTTAAATGTTAAAAAATTACTCCTGTTGTGTCCCCAGATTTTCCAACTAGCCTGTCTTTGAACACATGGTATTAAATAGATTTATGCTTCATGCACTTGGCTTACTGTCAAAATGTCAACATACGAATTCTTACCTAGTGGTACCACAAGGCAAGGCACTTTAAATATTAGGACTTTGCAGAGAAAATGTCTTCTGTGGTCCCTGAAATTCTCATCTAGGCATTGGAAACGAGTTGGGCTTGGCTGATCTTAAGGAAGCTGTTCTTTTCAATGGAAGAGAACCTATAAACTCATCAGGTATAATGATAGACTAGAGATTAAAACCAACTCCTTGTCTGTTTTAATCAGAAATTTCAAGGAGCCAGATGATAAGGTTTGTTGCTCACATAGAGTCTAGGCCCTCTTGACTCTCACATTAGGGCATGGGAAAGATGATAAAGCATAGTTTTAAGATACTGTGCAGAGGTCTGGCACTCTGTAAGCACTTCATAGTAGTTGCTCTGTGATGGGGGTGGAGATGAGAGGTATTTAACCATCACTGGTAGTCACTGGTGTCACTGGTGATGGGTTGGAGATGAGAGGTATGTTAGCAGTAGGTATTAGCCATAGTTCTTCTGAGAGAGTTATCTGAAGATGTAGTTTTGGTTGAATAAGCATACCATTTTTATGTACTCCAGGTTAAATTTTGTGTGTTAAAGTAGGTATGCTGATTGGACATGTAGGATAGTTTAAGTTGGCAGAGCGGTCGTCCGCCTCCTTGGGCAGCCATTGCCCTACTTTTTCTGCTTATGACCACCAACTCTACTACGGTGCTTTCCCTGTTGTCCTTTTATCCCGTCTTCTCAAATTTGGGGAGAAGAGTCAGAATCTCAAGTAGAGAAGTCATTTAGGTTAATTTTTATACCTACCTAAATTCTTATATGCAGATGTTTTCCAATATGTGAATTTACCTAACTTATTTCTCAGTTTCAGAAGGAAGTACAGCTTTCCATTTAGCTTATAAAAATTTTTATTTTCAGTGTCTCTTGTCCAGGATATTTAAAATGTTTAAGTATAAAGATTAAATGTAAAGTACTTTTTTCTAATATGCTTCAGTATTTTGAGGAAATTTAAAAACTGTGTACTTAAAATTGAAAAAAAATCATAAAGGCCTAACTTAGGTAAGATATTTAAGCTTCTAATAGCATAAGCTTATTTGTATATGTCTCATTTAAAAAATTTAGGTGGAAATAAGGAGGCATTTTGACTAAACATTTTATAATTCATGTAAGTGAGATTCCCCTCCTACCCTCTCCCTTTTTTCTTTTTGCTTGTCAGCTGGGCCAAACCTGTCTATTTCCATAGATTGGTTTTTACTTTTTTTTTTCTTAATGTAGCCTAGGTTTTTCTTACCCTTGTTAATTTAAATATTACTTTTAAATTCTAACTGAATTTATTTCTAAATTCTCTCTATATTTTATACTATATCTTCATGGGTTATTGAAGTGTGCAAGACTGTTTGCCTTTGTGCTAAACGACTCCAAGTTGCTATGCTTGTGAATTATGCTTTGGTGAGTTTGTATTCTCCATGCTTTAAGCAGCCAGTCAGTAATCTTGCCGCTTTTAATGTGCCTGCTTCTAGTAGTATTCTGTATGTCTTTATCTCTCAGCTTTTGTTTGCTGCATTTAAACTGCTATGGTCCAGAAAAAAAATACTGCTAGACTTTAAAATATGTTCCTAAAATTATATGTTTATAATTGCTGTATGGCATAGTATGGATATGATCTATAGGGATTTCTTATGAATCAAGTACATAAATTTTAGTACTTGGAAGTATAAGTTCTTTTGACTATTGAAAGCTCTGTTTTGCTTATTTTCCAGCTCTCAGTTATGTTCTGAATAGCTGAGGCTACTGGCAAATGACTTCTGGTTAAGTGAGCTACATTAATCTTACAGCCAGATGAGGCAGATATTAAATTTCCCTTGCTTGTATCCAATTTTGTGTAATGTGAGAGGCCTCTATATTTGGAGAGTCACGAGAGCTCCCCTTTCTTCCTGGATGCTATTTCAATGAATTTCCTTTCTCTGTTTTCCCATTTCCCTCTTACCTCTAAATTGATGAGATTGATGTCCTTGAGAGAGAAGGGGAGAATGAAACTTGGGAGAACTTGTGGAATTTTATTTCCTCCCTTGCTGTCATCTACATTCTTCTCCCTTTTCCTTAATATGCATTTATGTACTTAAAATTTTCTCCAGCTGACCTGGTGTTGATAGAGTAAATAATCTTACACAGCGATTCTCTACCCACTTCAGCGTGGTATTTGCCCTTTGCTTTTCCCTGAATCTCTTAACCCACACTGTTCATTGTCTCACTCTTCCCTCAGTCCCATATTCTTGTAGATCTCTTGCACCAGGCCTTCAGAGTCTTTATCAGTAGCCTGGAATTGGGTGTGTGTATGTGAGGAGGGTTCTGCCCCACTGAGAAGTAGACTCAGAGTAGAAGGGCAGGGAATCCCCACATCTCACTGTGAATTTGCATCAGAGTAGGAGATTGAGAGGAAGGAAGAGTGTGTTCAAAGATCTTAAATCGAAACTCTGAGAACCTTTTTTTCTCATTGAGAACTGATAAAAAGAGTGTTTGGATTCTGTATAACATGATATATATGAGAAAATGAATTAGGAACTCTAAGCATCTAAGAAAACATTACAAAGCATGTGTAATGTATAACTGGTAGCCTTTTGTTAAGGGATAGGATTCATATCTCATGAATATAATCTATTGGGATCAGGCTTTTTAACAAGCAAATTTTTTGTACTTTGCACATGGTCAGTTATATTTTTCCCCCTTTATTTTTACTAGGAATTTCCATTTTTTACCTTGACGGCATTTCCTCCTGGATTTCTCGTGCATGTTGGGGGTGTTGTTAGTGCACGCTCTGTGAAGCTTTTGGATCGTATCCACAATCCTGGTATGTTCTTTAAAAGTTTGTTTTCAGTGTTTCGCTTACTTAAACTGCGGTTATTAAGATTGATTTTTATAGTAAAAAAAATCAAATCTATCTAAAAAGAGAAATGAAAAAGAAAGTATAAACTGGCATGTTGCTTTAAGTATTTGCAGTAATCCTAATTAAAAATGATCAAATAAGTAGAAGTATTATTTTTGTTAGCTTTTTATATAAAACAAACAAATCTTGATTCATTTTTTTGGCCAAGGCGTCACTTTGAAGGAATTCTTAGGTAACTTTTCAGTCAGCTCTTTTCTTTGATCCAGGCAGATAACAAATTTTGCAATTTGACCATTGTGGCCATTATCTTAAGACGTTAATTCTTTTCACTAGCAATAACTCTTTGTAGATTATTTTAGTAATTTTCTTATTCCTAAAAGAAGTATTCCTTTGAAATGTAATTATAAACATTGTGTAGTATCTGAGAATTAAAAAAAAATAGTGCTGTCTATGCATTCTCGGTTTCTTTTCTGAAGCTGTTTGTTCTGTATAAGTGAACAATGAACAAGTAAGAATAGAATAGTAGCTCACTTCTTTAAAACGTGGGGCCATGATCGTAAAAGAAGAAAGGCATCAAATCAATCCCAATATCGGGCCCTTGGATTAGGAATGTTTGATGGTTTTTCAAAATCCAAAATAAGCATGGCAAGTGTGGTAGAAACTTTCCATATGGTGTGTGTTCTTGCATCTCTCATTGACTGGATTCCCAGTAATTTGCTCAAGGCACTTACTTTTTGATGACATACTAAAAAAGCTGAAGTTATGTTAGTAGTCTTATTTGGCATAAATACATACATATTTTTGAAAATTTTAAATTGTCACTTTCAATAACCTCTTCCTGAGGCTTGTACTGACAGCTACAAAAAGAGTAAAACACCTTGAAATTATTTTATGCAAAACATTGCAGATAGTGATTTTGAGGTTACAGAGCATTACCATTCTTTTAAGTTAAAAAAAATTTTAATCTGTGCCTTGTGGTTTGATGTCTTTTCAGTTAATAATTCCAGAGAAGCAGAATGGAATTTTTCCCAGAGCTTGAATGAGAGTTCAGAAGAGGAATAGTAGCTAGGATTATTTAACTCTTAAAGCTGAATGAATACATCTTTTAAGCATTAGTCTTCTCTTTTCCTTCTCTGGTTTATTATTTTTTTCTGCTATTCCTTATTTTTTCTAAGCAATTTAAGATCTTTTCTTCATGTAGTATTTGTATATTCTGTAGTAATTAAAGGCATATTTAGACTCATGCCAGTTTAATGTATTGAAACCTTGGAGACTCTTCAAGTTCCATATCTTTGTGTTTAGGAACTTGAATTATTTGGAAAGTGCAAGGAAATACTGAGTTAATGTACCTGACATTAACTGTGTGACCCAAGGCTTGTTACCTGCGTTTCTTTGGACCACTGACTCAAATATTTTGATATATGGTGCCCACTGATAAGCTCCAAAAATGGTTTCAGGAATAAATTTAACTGTTGGTGATGTCTTCTGTTTACTGAAAACATTTTGATTTTATTGTTGCTTCCATGTACTCTGAGTAAGCTGTAAAGTCTGGGAGAACAAACAAAGGTTACTTAAATAAGTTTAAGTAGAGAGCTATATTTAAAATCCTATTACTTTTTACAAAAAACTCTTTTTTGGGGTTTATCATACTTGCCGGTTTGTTCTAGCGGTGTGATAAATGTAAGAATCCAGGCCCAGGGAAGAATACAGGAATCTTTATTACAGAATACATTTTGTGTATTGTAATTATCAGCTTATCCCTTCTCTTCTTTTCCTCCCCTTTCAGAATAGTTTTTTCAATTCACATGTAGGAATTCTCAGTTACTAATGTACTTATTTCCCAAAAGATTATGGGCGTATAAATATAAATGCTTTTAATGATATATGTTACGTTTTAATTTTGTTTTATTTTCAGTTAAATACAAATCAACTATATATTCTAATGGTTTCACTATTACATTATTTTGATATAAAAATCACATTCTTTGGGTTGTTTTATATATGTATTATGCATTAAAAAAGGAAGATTTTCTTAAGAACATTTTATTGATGTTCTTATTTCATAAATAATTATTTATGAAAAAGATTTAATTTGTTGAAAAAAGCTGAATGTTAAAACAAAAAAAACCCCTCTAGATTAGCATCTACCATGATGATGATGTATTAATTTTATGACACTGAGTTACTCTGCTGAGAGAAACTTAAGATGGATTGAGATGCATGTGCTGTTAAAAATGCTGTATTTGCACTCTCAAATGAATCTTGCAGCTATTTTTTGTTTAGTGAAAATGGGAAATTTTCATTTTACACTGAGTGTAGAAGGAATAAAACCTTATTTTAAAACCACTACCACTTGCTAACTAAGGATTATTATTTTGGAGTTTGTTCTTTTAGAATTTTCTCCTTTGTTAAATATTAAAGAACAAGGAAAAGAATGGGGTGGTTTTAAAAATTAAGGTCATTATCTTAAACAACTAGACTTTAGTTAATGTTAGATTATGATAGCATGCTCCTTCTTCTCTTTTTACTTCTACTTCTTATTAACTCTGCTGTCTGTGTCTTTCCAGTTCCTGTCAAGTGGTATTGTCAATTGTGTTCTTGTTTGTAGTGTTTTTTTGTTTTTTTCCTACTATTCTGCACCTAAAACTGATCTACTAATTTGCTGTTTTGAACTCAGCCTTTGTCGGAATTATGGGTAACACAAGATCTTACAAACTGCTAGACTGGAATAGTTTCAATTCAGGTATTTTGATGGTCATTCAGTACTACATATGCTGACAAAAATTATGGCAGCTCAGTGAAGTTTTTAGAAATGTTCTAGATTAAATAGATTTAATGTCAATTCAGTTATACAGATACATTCTGCAGTACATATGTTATAACTCTTACAGTTTCCATGGAAATGCAAGTATAAAAATGTGTTAACTAAAATGAATTAACCAAAACCATAGAAATACCATAAATTACAAATGGCTTTTGTTAGGTGATTAACTTTCAGAAACCTAAATTTAAATTATATTTATTACATTTTTGACAGTTTTTCATATCAGATAAATAACATAGGCATTAGCTTTATGATTAAAGAAATACTAGTTGTTAATTAAGTGGCTAGTTTGATAAGCTTAAAGTATGTTTAAACATTAATTTAGATTTGAATATAATATATTTAGTATTCTATAAGTACTATAAAATTGTAACTATTACCATTTTTATTTATAATTCCAGAAGTGTTTCAAAATTTGGTAAGTAAGAGCAGATTTGGAGGGATTAACGGCTTTCATAAGCTCCCTTCCTTCCCCTTTCATGTGAGAATATAATTTTTCTTTTTAAGTAATTTTGCATATGGATATAGTTTATAGCTTTTAGAGAAACTAAACTAAGATAACTTTACAGCTGATGATGTGGTTTAGAGTCAAAGCCAATTTTTCTTTTTGATAAAAGTATATTCTTTTAATATAAATATGTAAATTTTTGTGTTATTTTTGGAATTAAATAATAAAACCATTTTGATTCAGTAATAGAAGTTGGTATTTTGCCTGAAGGATTTTACCAGTTCTTTGTGTCAGAAAGTATATATCTATTTATAGAAAAACAAAAACACCAAGAGGCTCAGCATTTTAGATAATATCCCATAATCTTTTCAATATTGTAAACTCTTTTTGTTCTTAGGAGACCAGGATGTAAGTTCTGATGTAAGTAATGCATGTTTGACTATGAAGTATCTCATATTCATCATGCAGATTTACCTAAGTTCAGTCTAGTAAACAATCTGATCAGGTCCAACCTTTGCAGATTTAGACTAACATCAATTGGTACGTCTTCAGGGAAATTAACTCTGTCTCCTATCCAAGTTTTTGCCAGCATGTTATCACATCGATTAGAATTAAAATAATCATTTTTAATGTAATATGTTATACTTGGATTTTAGAGATAAAAATACCCTGCTGAATTCATTTAATAAAAATAAGAATATATTTTTAAAATGTAGTCAGATTAGTGTATAGAAAGTGAAAAAGCCTAATTATGTAAGAAAAGGACATTGGGAATAGACTGATCATTAATAATTTAAGGAGCTTAAACGTTGTCAGGGCAAAGATGTTTAGGGTGAGATGTGTGTTAGATGAAAGAACAGTCTTGGAAAGTAGACAAGTAGTTAAATCTTATAGATATAATACTTTGTTGTGCATAAGCAGAACTACAGAATTTGGCAAGGAGAAACATGGTTGAGGAAGCAGTATATCTTGCCATCATTTAAAATAAAGTCAGGTAGTGAGTGTATGAAAAAAAGATGGATATAAGTTACAGAATATTAAAAGAATATCAAAGATGACTTTCAGTTTAATGTTCTCATAGCTCTGTGCTTTTGACTGAGATATTAGAATCTTTATGCTAATAGTACTTTTCAGAGATCAGGCTGATTTTGATATTAGGTTAGGAAAAATAATGTGGTAATTCTGAAATATAAAAACGTAATATTTGATAAATATATTCAAATCATTTATGTATTCTTCTCTGTGATTAGGGAATAAGTTAGCCATTGCTGTCCTGTATTATTACCATAGAAAATCACGAATTGGCCACGTCAGTAAGAAAAATAATTGTTGATATAATTTTTATTAATGTTAGAAATTGTTCATCAATACTGTATTTCCTGGATTCTCTGACACCATTTATTATGTGAGGTATCACCAATTTAATAATAGCTTTCCAAGAGAAAAGAGAAAGAAACATTACCATATTTAGTATATTGATTAATTATTAGACATTTTTATTTCAGAAACATTAAAATGTGGAAAGATATAAGAACACGTTTTTATCACACAGTAGTATTTCATGAAATATGATCTATCGTGCAAGCATTTATTAGAACTTATTTTGTGCCATATGGTTTGCTAGACGATAGGTGTGCGAAGATGCCAGTCACCCTGCTTTCATGAAAGTCATATTCCAGGAGGTTAGAAAAATATGTTAATGGTTTACTGTGTGGTGTGGTATGGTGTGATATAAGATACAGAATTAAAGAGGAAGGCATGATTAACTACGTGGCAGGGAAGCTTGGAGAGGTAATTCTTGAGTTTAGTTTGAAGGATATATAAAAGATTCACACAGATTTTATATTTCAGACAGTGTATTTGGAGGCATATTGTTCCATCCTTTGAATGTAGTTCTGAAACTTTAGTAGGGCATTGCAAAACAATATCCTAGCCATTACCTGTTTGGTGATGTTTACATAGTTACTTCATACCTATTGTTTGCCATTGAATACAGAATGTCTTTGTTAGTTCAACTTTTTTTTGTGTATTTCCCTTTTTCTCCTGCTTTGCTGTCTTAGGTTGTGTTAACTATAGTGATAGAAAATATTTTTATATAGCAGGGAGAAGAAAACTCAGTTATCTGAGAATTTATTTTAAAATTACTTTATTACCTTTTCTTATCTTGCTTCTTATGTTTCTGGCCTGGTAACAGACTTTGAGAAAGATAAGATGAATCTTGCTGCTAGAAAGGAGGAAGCAGCATTTGCAGATCTTGTGTATGATATGCCAGGAATGGGCTGCATAGGAATAAGACGGTATCCCACGGTCACATTTGTGTTAGATCACTGATTATAGAATGAAGAATGGATTTAAAGGCAGCAAGCCTAGACACAGGGAGGCCAGTTAGTTGACTGCAATACTCCTGGCCTGATAAGTGACCTAGGATTTGGTGGTGATAGGAGAGCTAAAGTTTATAGAGCCCTTACTATGTGCCAGGCACTCTTCCTAGTGCTTTATGATAGCAGGTCATTTAATTCTCAAAACACAGCTCTGAGGTAGGCATTTTTCCTATTTTGTGGATGGGCAAAATGAAACAACAATTTCCCCAAAGTAAAATAGAAATTTGTTGAGCTACAGTGTGAACCTAACTACTCTGGCTCCAGGGCTTACACTCTTAACATAAATTTAGAAAATATTTAAAATGTAAAATCAGCAGGACTTGGTAATTAGAATGTGGCAAGTCGAACAGTCTCTTAGCAACTTTGAGCTGAGAGAAAGAGAGAAAGATAGATTAGGATTATCCCACATAGCTACAAGTCTAAAATCCCAGTGAGCAGTTGAATCCTATCTTTTGGAAACCCAAGTATATTTGAAAATTGAGTTGTAAAAATATTTTAAGAGTAGATTTTAAAAGTTCTAGCGCATTGTTTCTTAAATGGCTATGCTCTTTTTTTTTCTTTCTTCTGAGTTTACCACTGAAAGTATTTCTGAATAGCCTACGGATATAATTTTTAATTAAGAATAGTCTCAGTGTAGCTGAGAAAAATTTGGTATTCTTTTTTCATGTAGGATACATGTGAGCTTAGATATTTTTTCAGGAAGTCACAAGAGGAAATAATAAAGTAGCTATATAAAGTGATTTGAAAAAATGCTAGTTTGAAATAGCTTCCAAACTTAGACAATATTTTTAAGAGTGAATGTTTTAAGTTAGTAAAACAGCTTGTTTATTTTTATTTATTTACTTTTTTTAAAGATTTTATTTATTTATTTGACAGAAAGAGACAGCGAGAGAGGGAACACAAGCAGGGGGAGTTGGAGAGGGAGAAGCAAGCTTCCCGCTGAGCAGGGAACCCGATGCAGGGCTAGAGCCCGATGCAGGGCTCAATCCCAGGACCCTGGGATCATGACCTGAGCCGAAGGGCATATACTTAATGACTGAGCCACTCAGGCGCCCCCAAACAGCTTGTTTAAAACTAGATAACTTTTCTTTTGTTTTTGAGAATATTTTAAAAAGTTATATTTTATTATTTTAGATTGTAGATTTTAGGACATATGCTTAAGATTTTCTCAGTCTTACAATAAATGAACCTTTACTAGTGCTAAGGGAAGCTTTACATTAGTGGTCTGAATTTAGAAAATGTTACTCTTTTTATTTGGTCATCTGAATTATAGTTGTTTAGAAAATTTACTTTTCTTTGGGGTTAAAAATTAATAATCAAAACCAAGAAAAATAAGTATAATAATTACTTTAAACATATTTTAACAAAATGAGTCAACTGATGTGTAAGGAAATATTTATGGAATACACATATCATTCTGATTTTTTTTTTTCAGTTTTAAGTAAAAATCTTTTATTCAGTGGATGTTTGTGGTGTGCCTACCATGTCTTGAGCATGACGTTGGGGATTGGGAACATGATTGTTCAGCCAGGCAGACAACCTGTTTATACACCCAGTCTAGGCTATTTCTTATACTATTTTGCTGTGTGTATGTGTGTGTGTAGTAGTGGTGGTGGTGTTGGTGGTAGTAGTAGTGGTGGTGGTGGTGGTGGTGGTGGTAGTGGTGGTAGTGGTGGTGGTAGTAGTAGTAGTAGTAGTAGTTAAATGGAGAGAGGCTTTCTTGGAACTTGAATTCTACTGATTTGAGAGGTACTCATGAGCAGACGTGCAAAACTAAGCCTAAAGTAGTTAAGCAGCTTTTGGTTTTAAGAATTTTAATAAGGGTTTTAGGAAGTAGGTATTTAGAGTTCAAGAGGGCATAAATATAGCCATGTATGATGTGTGAGCTTCTCTTTATATGTAATGTAACATATAAATGTAATAAATAATTTTGTATATCTATAGTGTAACTGGATATTGACTACTGTCCATTTATTATCTGTAAAAAGTGAGATATGTAATTTCCTTAATTTTGAAATTTTACTCTTTATATATATCTAATATAACTGGATATTAATTACACTATTATAATGTGACATGTAAATGTAATGTATAACTTTATATATATAAAGAGGGAAATCTCACAGATAAGGAGTAATTATATATCTGACTTATTTTATAAATAGTGAAGACTCCAGTTTGATCTAACATGGATTATATCCCAGCTACCATCCTAACATCCCAAATTACTGATGTCTGCTATGAATTTGCACATCATTTCCTCCACGATGGGACTGTTCTTCCTAGGTTGGTACTGAATCCCCACCTAGTTTGAGATTGTATACACACTTAAACCTGAACTCTCTAATTTCTGTTTCATTTGGGGAAATTTATCTTCTTCAAAAAGTTGTTTTGTGTTGGAATAATACTTTAAGGTATTTAAGAATGTGGCTTTCTTATGCTGTCCAATAACAAAATAGATTATCATTGTATTAAAAATGTTTGAGCCCACCTAACACTTGATCTCCTCTTGTTTATTTAAAAATTAGATTGAATAATTGTCCATTTCCTTTTTTTCTTTAAGTCAGATTAAAAGAGTCTCAGTGGCAGAATTATTCTCTTCCAGAGCTATGTAAAAATAGAATTAAATTGAACACTTTAGGTAGTCAGTGTTTCTTTTTTTCTTTCTTTTTTTTTTTTTTAAAGATTTTACTTATTTATTTGACAGAGAGACACAGCGAGAGAGGGAACACAAGCAGGGGGAGTGGGAGAGGGAGAAGCAGGCTTCCCGCCGAGCGGGGGACCCGACGCGGGGCTCGATCCCAGGACTCCGGGATCATGTCCCGAGCCGAAGGCAGACGCTTAACGCCTGAGCCACCCAGGCGCCCCGGTAGTCAGTGTTTCTTAGTTGCAAGTGTGTGATTGCCTAAAATCTCAAAGGGATTCAGTTTTATAAAGGCGTATTATGTTGAGTTGTTCACTTCTTCACTTTCTGAGATAGAACCATTTATTTTCATTTTAGGAATCTTTACCAGTTTCACCTGCATTTCAGAAATAAGATAAAATGTTAAAAAGATGGCAAGATATCAAGCTGTGGCCATGCTCTAGAAAAGTGACAGTAGTAAAATGAATTAATTGTGATGCCAACCCAAGTGTGCAGACATTACCTCTAAAAGAAGCATCAGTGAGGTATTGACCTACAGCCCAGTTCATGACTACAAATAAAATGATATATTGAAAGATTTGCGGGGCACCTGCCTGGCTCAGTTGGTGGAGCATGCGACTCTTGATCTTAGGGTTGTGAGTCCGAGCCCCATGTTGGGTGTAGAATTACTTAAAGATAAAATCTTTAAAAAAAAAAAAAAGGTTTGTGATATTATCTATGAAGAGTTTGACCCATAGGAGAAAAACATAATATAGTATGAAATATAATTTATATAATAAATAAATTTTAATATCTTCTAAAATGAGGTCTTTTTTAAAATTATAAATTTAATTCTATGGATTATTAGGAGGAGCATGATGTTTAAAGTGAAGATTTTTTTTCTTGACATCTCTGAAATGATTAATTGCACCTTCACATCTCAGCTGTATTTCCTTCAAATGACTAAGTTGTATTCAGTTTCATGAGTGGCATGTATAGTTGCCATAAATTTTTAAGCCAGACTCTTTGTTTTGCCTTTTATATGAGTATGGTATATCCTCAGTTTTGACTTTTGGAGAGTGAATAAAACAATTCAAATTCAACTAGTGTGTTTCTTAGAAGAATATAGTTAACAGTTTTTTAAGCTTTAAAAATTCTATTATAGGATTAAATATGGTGATTTTTCTGAATTTTCAGTTATGTAAGTTAGGCTGAATCATTACCATGTGAATATTCTCTGGCTCATCTCTGGCATAAATATAATATAGGCTTTGAAGATAAATTTAATTTTTTAAATATTAAATAAATTATTCTTAATTTTATTTTAATTAAATAATCCCTAAATTTAATAGCCAACAAATTCATTCTTTGGCTTCTTGCTTACAGTTGTAGGTAATTATTGTTAATTCAGTTCCTAGTTTGTGATGAAGTGCTCCCTACTGTATGCTTGCCTTGCTTTCACCTAGAATCTAGGGCCATTACTTTCTGTAACCATTTCAGTGAGCTGCCATAGTTTTCAGTCTGTACTATCACCTGATCCAAGCATGCGCCAAAATATCCACTGTTTCTGGCTCCTGTCTGCTGAATCTGCTTTGCAAAACCCTTTGTTCTCTGAGCTTTTGCTTAAGCCAAAAACAAAATTTAACAAATTCTTTGGAGTGTGGACATATGCCATTTGCTTCCTTAGCTCCCATGTTATGTAACTCTTTAGCTTTTATTGAACTTGTAAATACTTTATTAAATACAACAATGGCATCCCCATGTGCAGTTGTGTGGCTCATGTGTAAAATAAAGGCTGCTTGTGAACTTGTCAGAAGAATATGAATGCTCCACTTGCGCTGCATTCAGCTTTTTATTTTGTTTATTATTTTTTTAAATCAGCCACTTATTCTTTCATAGTTTTTGGTTTAATTATCTGATTATTTTATGTGTTATACCAAGGTAAGTTTGATGTAAATAAACTTTGTATTCTATGTGGTTATATGTATTTCACAGTAATTATTATTATATACTTTTCCATTTAGACATGCCATTTCTAAATAAATATATCCTGAACTTAAAATAAGTAACTTCCTCCATTTTTTTGAAATAAATTAAAAAAAATGTTATGGATTACTTTCTGTAAAATTCAATTTAAAACAGAAAGGCTACCATGTATTACTTGTGGCACAGATGTAGGCAAATCTAATGTGAGAAAATCTGTTTTTATAAAAACATAGCATACAGTTATTTGCTTTAGCAAATAATATTTTAAACTCCCAGAAACGTTTAAAAAGTAAATAGCAGGCTCAACTAGTGTTTTTAAAGAAAAGTTAAACTTTATTTTACAGTTTTTCAGGGAAAATAGTTTTCTAAACTGAGATATATTTCTATTATTATTTACGATAACTGTTTTCAGAGAATCATGAATAATTTGATAGATTGAGCAGCTGCTTGAATAAGTTTTTGTCTTATGATAAAAATTCCTTTATTAGGAAAGGAAGATGTTAAATAGATACCCAAATTGGTCTGGGAACATGTATGCCTAAAAAAGAGAATGGATTTGAGAGTGTATTTGTGCTGTTAATGTCTATATTTCAGGGGGAATATGAAGAAATTCTTTAACATAATGTATGTGCAAAATAGGGCTACCTAATTGCCTACACATTTCTTAATTCATAATATTGATTGCTAATACCATATTGTAGTCTTTTCTATTTCTCTTCTTTCTTTCTTTTATCTCGTCTTTGGATCTTTTCCTCAGTTTCCTGGCGTCTGCATTTCTTTGTTTTTTTCTGAAAGAAAGTTTTAGTGTAGCTCTGTCTTGGATCCAAAACTTTAATACAAGAACTGGCTGGCATCATTTGTAGCTCTGGCTTTTATCTCATTTCTCCCTTTTGCTGATCTCCTCCCTGTGGAGGAAACAAAATCACATCATAGGAATGTCAGCTATAACAAGCCTTTTAACCTTTCTTTATTTTGCTGTCTTCAGTATTTTACTAGTGAGTATAATTCCACTTATTCTACTTATTTAAAAAACATTTTGAAAACTGGATATGTACTGAAATTCAAAAACGCAAGTTTTTGGATTGTTTGATTTTCAGTTTTAATAGTGCCTTTTATGTGGAAAATTTACAATAAGAGGTTAGCCTCCTATTTAGAGTTAGATTAAGTTTTTTTCTATCCCAAATTGTTCCCAAATGAAATTGACCCCGAAAAGAAACACATTAGAATATGCTCATTATAGACTGATTTGCACATAAAATGTTACTATAATTTGCAGCTGCTCTTCCCCAGTGGTTTGTAGCCGCATGCACGTGATTAGGCCGTATGTGTGCCAGATGCTCCATTTATAATGCCCCATTACAAGCAGTGTTGGACTCCTCTGTGGTGGTAAAATGCAATGTGGTGATTCTGAGGCATTTTCTTAATTACAGAACCATACATGAAGTTACAGTGTGTTAACTGAAATTAACCAGATTATTTGTCATAATCTTTAAATGTATTTGCTTTTTTTATTTTAAATTGGCTAGTCCCTTCATTTCTTGTTACTTTGCTTTAGGACCCTCAAGGATGGCTACATGGCTTTCTCTTTTTTAACATTGACAAACCTTTGCCTTGGAAAGAACCTAGAATATAGTGGGTTATAAAAAAAATAGGTACCAGGAAATGAAGTCAGAATTTAAATTAAATTTATGGCTATGACTCAAAATGTTCACTGAGCAAGGTGAGTGAGACACAGAATATCCTCTCAGTTTAGGATTAGAATCTGGAAACTCTGGGTCTACATTTTAAGTTACATCTAATAAAATACATCCCTATAGATGTCCCCTGAAGTAATAAAGCAAATAGAACTAGTTGGTTTATTTTCTGTCACTCAAGTTTAAAATATTAAACTTTTTGAGGAGTAACATTAAATTAAAATGTTAATAAGCATTTTGAGAAGTAACATTTTAAACATGTGAAGTTAGTTTTAAAATCTGTTATAGACCAGTATGTCTTTGCCTTCCAGAGGATGTTTATTTTAAACATTTCTTTATCATATAGACAATGTGCTATTGAGTAGTGAACTGATTTAAAATTTATTTTTCAGATGAACCAGAAACTCGAGATGCGTGGTGGGCAGAAATCAGACAAGAAATAAAATCACATGCTAAAGCATTAGGCTGTCATGCTGTAGTGGGCTACAGTGAATCAACTAGCATCTGGTAAATGATAATAACTTGATTTTCTAGATGCTGTAATTTACAGATTGTCATCTGAAAGGGTAAAAGGTTTATGCAAGTATAGAGAAAAGAATTGTGGCGTGATCTAGGAGCCATGGGCTTTGGAGTACATCAGACTGAGGTCCATGTGCCACTTTGGCCACTTAATTGCTGTGAGACTTTGGGAAAGTAACTACTCCTCTGAGCCTCAATTTCTATGTTGAAATGGAGATAATGATCACCTATCAATTAAGATTTTTGAAGAATTAAATGAGAATTGATACTGGCACATAGCAAATATTAATTCTAGGCCAACTTTACTCCACTTTGTGACCCTGCTAACTCCTTCCTCTGGGATATTGGGACCCTTGATCTGTTGTAAATGAACACCATTTTTCTTTAAAGTTTGTCTGTAAGCTCTTTCTGCCTTCTGTTCCTAATTTGTAACATAAATTTCTCCTGCCAAGTTAGGAAGGGACTTGCATACTCTTACTCTGAATTCCTTTTTCTCCTACCTTTCATTTGAATAACCTCTCTTACTTTAAAGTCCTTGCCATTCCACAGTTCAGACTTTTCTACCTCCAAAACATTCTCCCGCCTTTATTAATTCTGTGCTGTCTCCACCAGTTGAACAGGATTACTCTCCTTCTAACAGCTTGACCTTGTGCTTTCTCATTCTCAAGTCTTCCTCTATCCCCACTTAACTTTCAACCGCATTTTAGACTTCATTATTGCTCAAAACTGTTTCCCTTTAAAAATTTGAAACTATAAAATTTCACTCTTGGATCACAGCTTAATATTTTCTACCCATCTCATTTGCCCATTTACACCTGGTTTATTTTGATACTTACCTTAACCAAGACTTTGCCCAGTTCCTTACTCAGGTTCTGATTTAACTTTCTGACTGCCATTGATGAACCCTATTTTCAACCCCTTGAAAAGTTTATAACAGATAACATCTAGAAACTGACATTCTGCTGTCTTATTTTTCCACCTATTCTTGGATAATTCTTACTGTCAACTGTTACCTGGGTAATTCTTTTGTGCATACGGTGGTCTTTATTGTTAGAGAAAAATGATTAGACTCCAGTAAATGTGGACATTACAGAGCCAAGCCATGCTGTTTCATCTTCTAAGGGCCCTTTCTTTTCTTTTGCTGACCATGTATGATATTCTTGCACCTTTCTGTCCCCAGTGTAGCTATTCTACTTGTGTTAAACTAGTAATTTGTTATGTTTATCCTGCCTTACTTCCCAATAAATAGTTTTGGCTCATTCATAGTTTTAGTTTCATATGCTTTCAGGTCCTAAGGTTATGGTCTTAAAAGACATAGTTGTTTTTTTTTTTAGAGATTTTAATTGTTTACTCAGAGAGTGAGCTTGGGGCGGGGTAGAGGGAGAGAGAGAATCCCAAGCACACTCTGCGCTGAGCACAGAGCCTGACTCGGGGCTTGATCCCACGATCCAGAGATCATGACCTGAGCCGAAATCAAGAGTCGGTTAACCACCTGAGCCACCCAGGGGCCCTTAAAAGACATAGCTCTTGCCATCAGATTCATAGTCTACTGGAGGATTATGACAAGTATAACACATTTTATGATAGAGATATCCCAGGATGCTATGGGATCCAGAGGGTTGGAGTTTAGAAGTAAGATTGGAAGAAAGTGTTAATGAAATAACTGAAACTTAAACTAAATTTCAGGGGATGACTGTGAATTATGTAAATGAAGAGGGGAGGCATGAGACGAGTGTTCAAGGCCAGAAGAGTAGCATACAGAGAAGGCCAGAGGTGTAGAGTCAGTGTGGCAGGAGATAAGTCACAGATGCAGGGGTCTAAGAAATAAGTCAGTTTACTTAGAAGTAAATTGATTCAAGCTCCTTTTTTTCCTTTGGACCTCAAAAAAAGTCTTTGTATTAAATCCTATCTACTAATTTTTTTTCTGTTCTAATCCATCCTGTTTACTATTACTGGATAAACTCTCTGAAATGTATGTCTGCTCTCATAGCTCCTTCTTACTTAATTCAGTACCGTCAGTGGCTCCACATTATTCCTTGACATTTCTCAGTGCCCACTTAAAGCCTGGCCTCTCTCTACTAAATCACAGATCAAGTGACCATTTCTTTCATGTCCTTTCAGGCTTCTGGTCCATTTATACTTTGTTTCCATCATTTTGTCCCCAGACTGCTACTTTTCTCATTTGCTTTGGGTGATTTTATTCAATAATTATATTGATTACTTAAAATTAGGTGATATGTAATCAAGAATTCCAAAGAATTCTTTTGAAAATCACTTTTTGTCATACATATAATGATGTAGTTTAAGCTCCATTTAGTGTATTTTGGATATTGTTTATTTCAGATACCTTTTGTATTAAGTTTAAATTAAGCTGTAGCAATATTGACATTGATCATTACATATTAAGCTTTTAAAGTAATTTTAATAAACTTTAATATGCATTTAAAGAGTGCTTTAATACAGTTTTATGGATTATTGATGAATTCAGCAATATAATTTGTTACTACTTTTATTTTGAAACATTCCAGTATTTATCAGTTTTACCATATTTTAAAGGAATTTACTGTCATTAATATTATACTTTATCTTTTATACCTTTTAAGTAATAATTCTTGCCCTTTTCATTTTAATATTTCTATTTTTTATCCTAGGGTAGGAGATAATCCTATGATAATATTAGTAGTCTAACTTGAATTTAAATTGTCACCCTTATAAACACTTTGATATTTAACATTTTCCAAAGCTAGGTTGCCTGAAGATATTAACTATTTTATATTCTTTTCTTTTATAGTGAAGAGGTCTGTATTTTATCTGCATCCGGCACGGCAGCTGTACTCAACCCTAGATTTCTGCAGGATGGCACCATGGAGGGCTGTTTGGAGCAGAGGTTGTCATGGCAGGCTGGCTTATTTTCTATAAGGGCAAAGAAGGGAGAAGTTGACTTTTAACTTTAGAGCCAGGATAGTTCTGTATGAGGGTGGGTTACTGTGGTGCACTATAGAAATCAGGACCAGTGCACTTTACTTTTTACCTAACCTGTAGCAGCAACAGAGAAGTACTGAGTTCTGTACTACGTGACACACCTTATTTTAATTTTCCTAGTATCTTGATAAATTACATGTGTGACTCTCAAAGAATTTCAAGTATATATTTTTTTGTTTGTTACACTATAGAAATAATTTTTATTTTTTCCTTTCCCTTTGTCTTACCTCTGAAACAGAAAAAGGTGATGAAATAATTTACATACAGAAAATTTATAATTTACAAAACAATCAAAACACTATATTGTACCAAAATTATATATAAAAGTTCCTGAAAAGTGAAGTATAACTTTAATGTTTGTGAAAGAGAAAGTAAAAGTGAAATTATTAATTTGAGATTAAAATGAGATTACTTTTTAGTTTATTTATTTGTCCCCTAATCTGTTGACTTCCATAAATGTCAAAAATGCTTTCCATAAACAGATGAAATTATCAAATATACATACAGAAAACTATTAGTTTGGTGCCAAAGTATACCTGGATAATATAATTTTAATTACTCCTTACTCCACTGTATGCATATTTGCTTTTTTTTTACTATAAATTTGCAAGTCTCTGTATAACAAAGATATCTAGCTCAGGTAGGCAAACAGAAGACCTTGGTCGGTTTCTTCTTTAGCTTGTATTAAAGATGGATTTTGACCGTAATATATTACTGAGCATTGAAAGTCGTCATAAATAGGAAAATGGAGGTGTGGAACATTTTGAAGTATGTTAAAAATCAGAGTGTTCTGTTGAGAAAACTGCATGCCGGTGAGTTGTCCCAGTGCTGCAACATAGTTCTGACACATGTCAGTTCATTTCATTCTTGAGTAGATAGAATCCTGATTTAACAAATGACCTTTCCCATGCAGCTTGATTATTTTGGTATTGTGGCTTGGATGGATACAGTGAATTCTCTTATATGGCAATCTAGAGCAACAGATACCATCCCTATCTGTAAAAGAGGAAAATGTCTTTTTTTCTTGCTATAAAATTATTTCTGCTTACTAGAGAAAATTTGAAAAATATAGGAGAGTAGAAGGAAGAAAACATTCCCTATGATCTCAGTATTCAGAGACAATCCCTTTTGTATATTTCATATTTAAAATGCTTTCTTAAATTTAAATACTTCTGGTTTTATGCCTGTGATATTACATCACTTAAGTTCAAATTTCTGTGAGGTGTTTAGTTAAAAATTGCCCCAATTTTCATCCTTTTATGCCCCTTTGTAACATGTGGGCTTTGGTTCAAACAACCTGACATTAGAATCTGAGGTCTGCTACTTAGTATTTAGTGTGACTGAACAAGTTACTTAGTACCTCAGGTTTGTTTCAGGCCAAGAAGAACTAATTTTTGTTACTGTTTGCTGCATATCATATGGGGGGGTGGTGGTGTTTAGCTGTGTGGTCTTACTTAATCTTCAAAAAAATGAGCCTTTCTGGGTAGATATTATTATTCTAGTTTTATAGAGGAGGCTCTGAGAAGTTAAATGACTTGTGCAAGGTCACACAACTCCACTTAGAATCTGTTTGATTTTCCTGTTACTTCTAATATACCAGAATGCCATCTCAACAATAAAAGAATAATACCTGGGAGTGATTAGATTTAGAAGGTTATTGTGGATATTCAGTGAAATAATGTATATAAGAAATTTGCAGGAAGCCTGACTTGTAGTAGATATGGTATGAGTTTTCTTTCTCCTTTTTAATTTGTCCACTTGACAAGCTTCAACTTCTAACAGGTTGCTTTAGCTTGGAGTGAATTGGGAACATCTTTCCAGAGCCCTAGAAGGTGTGGCTGTGTGAAAGTCTGGAGTTCTCTCTGGAACTTCCTTCTGCTTCCATTTCTGTTGTTCCTTGAATTTCCTTAGATTGGAAGAGTGAAAAAAATACTTAATCATTCTAAAATGAATTCATAACATTATTGCAACAAACATTTTACAACGATTGGGAAGGTTGTGTGTTATCATTTGTGGTTTATATTATGATATATATGTTGTTTGTGAAACAGGTGTATGGTTTCTCAGAAATCATAAAGCAGTCATTGGAAATTAGAAATGTTAGATTATGCCTATTTTTGACTTTTTAATGGGTTTGTTTTTGATCATAATTTTTTTTTTCTCCAAGTTGTTAGGTTGTCTGGTTAAAGAGGTTTTTTTTCCTTGGGAATATTTGATTGATTATATTTGAGTTATATTTGTCAGATAGTAGGAAAATGTCACCCATACCTAACCATTTATTTTTATTGTTGTATCACAAAGAATAAGCTCTCGGATAATAGTGGTTTTTGTCAGGTGGGACATCCACAAACATGAATTGATGCAATTCAGTGACTACTTGTGTAAGTCTTTTCTCTCATACGAAAGTGTATGGTTCTGATTTCATGGTCATTTTTAATTCTTAGTAGTCATAGTGGTACTCTCATAACCTACTGTGGAAGTTGTGTAGTTTGTACATAAGTACTGTATATGAAAAATATGTTTTTGAAAAAATGCATAGAATTTTAAAGAATGCTTCAATTTTTTTCTTGATGTATTCATATAGGCTAGAAGAAAATTTGCCTGCAGGTTGTGGATTTTGCCACATACCATATGATGAACTGAATATGCCATTTCCAGCTCATCTCACATACTGCTATAACTGCAGGAAACAAAAAGTTCCTGATGTTCTCTTTACAACTATAGACCTCCCAGTAGATGCAACAGTTATTGGAAAAGGTTGTCTTATTCAAGCAAGGTATATTTGTGCAAGTAGTATTTGGGGTCCTTGAAAGAGTTATGGGATATGAAGTCAAATAGACCTGTTTCAAATGTCAGCTGTACTGTTTCCTACCTGTGTGATCCTGGGCAGGCTGGGCAATGCTATCCAAATCTTGTATTTAATCACATAGAAAATTGGGAGGAAGAGTACACTCTTTATAAAACTCAAATAAGTTCATATGCAAAAGCGGTTTTAAACATTTAAATTCTGTACAGATGTTTACTATTATGAAGATTACTAATTAACCTGTTGCAGGATAGTAATGTGGCTCTGTTTTAAGGCCATTAAATATGTAATACGTTTTAGAAATTAATTTTTTTCTTATAAAGAACAGTGCCATGTAGTGTTTCTTTCACTACTTCATTTAGCTGTTAACAGTTCCTTTTAGAATGTACTGGAGCAGGAAATGCTAAATTGTGGTTGGCATACAGGAAGCAGCCATAACTGTCTAGGTCACTAACAACTGCCAGGTTACCAAATCCATTGAGCAGTTCTGTCCTCATCTTACTTGACATGTCAGCAATATCATACAGTTGATCATTTTCTCCTTCATATTCCTTTGACTTCATAGTGCCCCCTGCCACCACCACCCCAGGTTTTTCCTACCTTTATGTATAATCCTTAGTCTTCTTGTTGATTTCCTCCTCCTTTTCTTTTTTTTTTTTTAAGATTTTTTATTTATTTGATAGAGACACAGTGAGAGAGGGAACACAAGCAGGGGGAGTGGGAGAGGGAGAAGCAGGCTTCCTGCCGAGCAGGAAGCCTGATGCGGGGCTCGATCCCAGGACCCTGGGATCATGACCTGAGTCGAAGGCAGACGTTTAACCATCTGAGCCACCCAGGCACCTCAGGGATAGTTCTAATATCTGAAATTTTTTGTATTCTGTTATTTCTGTTCATTATTATTCATTGTGTTTTGTTTCCTTAGACTGTGATTGTCTCACAGGAAGTTGCAAAAGTGGTACAAAGAATCCCATCTACTCTTCACCCAGTTTCCCTCATTGGTGACATTTATACAGCTATGTAGAGTATCAACTAGAAAATTAACATTGGTGTAATACTGTTTACTATACACCTTACTCAGTGTTTATACATTTATAAACTTGCATTCATTTCTGTATTTGTGTGTATATGTATGGTTCTGTGCAACTTTATCCCACAAGTAGATTTGTGTAACCACCACCATAGTTAAGACACAGAACTGTGTTCCATTACCACAAAAGAATCTCCTTGTGCTGTCTCCTTATGTTTATATTCTCCACTAAGCTCTGGTCCTGTAGTGCTTTTAGGAAGATTCTTTAAAAATATATAAATTTATCCAGTTTTTTGTTTGTTTGTTTTAGGTAGGAAGGAGTTAGTGTCCATCAGCAGTTTTCAGAGTGTCATCCCTAGACCAATAGCATCACCATTCTTGAGAGAACTTATAGAAATGCAGATTCTCAGGCTCTACTCCAGACCTGTTGAATCAGAAACTCTGGGGATGGGTCCTAGTAATTGTTCTTTAATGACCTCTCAAGCTAAAGATTGATAACTACTAACCTAAATACCCTGGTTTGTCAGTTGTGGGATCTTTCCTCCATTTTTACTGCTACCTTTTTAGTCTGAGCTCTCATTGTCACCTATATTGCTTTTTGCAACCATCTCCTCATCAGTTATGTCATCCTTATTCCATGCTCTGTATAGCAAGATAAATGATATCTTAAAACATAAATTGGATCATGTTACTACTTAAAACCTACCTGGAGTTTCTTATTGCTGGTAGAATAAAATCAAACTCCTTACCATGACCTGTAGGCCCCTAACATGATCATGCCCCTGCTTAACTGCACCCCCATCCGTACTACTCTTACCCTTGCTCACTTCACTTTAGTGCAGTAGTGTAGTAGTCTCCTTTTGGTTCCGCTATTTTGCCAGCCCCATTCTGTAATTGTCTTTCTCCGGCTCTCTTGGTTCCATCTTGTTTTTAAGATCCCAGGTCAGGCATCATCTCTCCTGTGAGGCTTTCTCTCTATTTATTCCCACTCACTCCACCTGGTTCATTTTCTTCAGACAAGTTGTTACCTTTTTTCTTTGTTTATCCCTCCCCCCTCCATAGGAATATAACCAGGAGAATAGGGACTCTTTTGTTTGTTGATTAGTGCTTACCACCTAGAACAGTGCCTGGCACCTGATAGATACTCAGGAAAGTTTTGTGTTCTTTTAATGAGTAAATTAACTTTTTTCCTTTGCTACCCACTCATCATATGATCACATGGAGTTGTGAAACCTAAGATTTTAAATTATATTCTCTAACAATTTTAATCGCTATTTTTTTCATTTCTGGAGATTTTGAGATTTTTCTTTTTTGTTTATTAAAATAGGACTTTTAGCAAAAGCATACACAATGAAAACAATGGCAGAAAAGATTATTGATATAACTTAATAAGCCCATTGGAAACAAGTAAATGTTTTATTAGGTACACTTAAAGAAAGTTTTAAAAATTGGACAGTTCTTAAGATGGTACAAAGAATACTGTCTAGTGACTAACTTATTTTCCTTAACAGGTTGTGTCGCTTAAAAAAGAAAGCACAGGCAGAAGCAAATGCCACAGCTATCAGTAATCTGTTGCCATTTATGGAATATGAAGTGCATACTCAGCTAATGAATAAACTAAAACTCAAAGGAATGAATGCTTTATTTGGACTGAGAATTCAGATCACAGTGGGTGAAAATATGTTGATGGGCCTAGCGGTAAGTTTAGATGTTTTGGTTTTGTCTTGTGATTCCTGTAGTTGTAATAGATTCTGTTTTGTGTGATTCAAAGAGTCTTTTAAAAGAACTTATTTAAAGAAACTGGCATTAAGATCTTTAAGGGTTGGGGACATTATAAGAAATAAAAAATCTGGTGATAGGCTTTTAAATATTTTGTTTTTACAATTATTTATGAATTATTTAAAACTCAATAAAATTATATAGAATTTATATTTATATTATTATATTTTTATATTCTGACCATAATCTCAATAGTCAGATTTCTAAAAATTATCATATGTAGCTTGTTTAGTAAGTTGGTCATCATTGTTCTGGACTTCCTTATTTTTTATGCATTGCTAAAACCAGCACTGTTGACATCTGGGACTAGAAAACTCTTCGTTGTAGGGGGCTGTCTTGTTCATTGTAGAATGTTTAGCAGCCACCCTGGCCTCTGCCCACTAGATGCTATAATGGCTTCCCTCCAGTGTGACAAGCAAAAATGTTCCATATATTACCAGATGTCCCTTAGGGTGCAGGATCACTCCTGAGGGGGAGGACCACTATGTTAAAATAATCTTTAGTTGTATGGAGAAAATAAAGCAATACATATGAATCACTGCCTACTACTGGATAGAGAATTAAGTTTCATCATAAATGTGCACCTGTGGTCAACAGTGGAATGTGCAGTTGAGTATGTGTTTCTTTTCTTTTTTTTTTTTTAAAGTATGTTTTTCTTAAGTGTTGATAAATTGTGAGCCGGTGAAGGGGTGCTGGGTGGCTCAGTGGGTTAAGCGTCCGACTCTTGATCTCGGCTCAGGTCTTGATGTCAGGGTTGTGAGTCTGAGCCTGCTTTGGGCTCTATTCTGGGCGTGGAGCCTACTTAAAAAAATAGAAGAAGAAAAATTGTGAGGGAGTGGAAAGCTCTTTATCTCAGCCTTATGTTCACCTTGGCTTAATAGAAAAGAAGTTCTGACTAGAAAGTTGTCAGTGGGCAAATAAGAGTTGTCTTTATAAGTCATCTGAGACCCAGAGAACTAGGTGCTTGCAAAATACATATTGATCAGGTAGAAACTGATTAACAGTATTTATGGTAGTCCTCTCCTATTTTAGAAACTTTGCTAGCTAGAATCTTTATCTGTGACACTGGCACTTTTCAAATTGGAATTCTCTGCCATCTTAGATGCATAAAAATTTAAATTAAATAAATTTATAGAACTTGGATATTTTTTTTTCTCAGTATGCGTTTGTAGATAAGATGCTAAACTCTTTCCTGTTCATACATTTACAAATATGTAAGTTTCTGTAGGTAGGGGATAACTGTGTGGTGATGATAAACACATCAAGTAATCACAGTTTTTTAACGAGAGAAATTTGCAATGATTAATGAAAGTAATCTGATTTATATTAAAATGTTTGATATCTAGATTAACTTGTGAAGAAAGTGTTCATTATAATTCATTCATTTAAAAACTCGCATGCTTAGCAATTATTACAAATGTATAATTTGGGTTTAATACAAAACTGTAGTTATTGGTGGGTGTCTGTGAGAACTAAGAGCTTGATTCAGATTCAAAGATTTAAAAAGCATTTTGCCAACTGTATCAAATACTTCTGATGATTGAGCCCCAGGAAACTAGTTTGTGTAATTTTTCAGTGCCTGCCTAAAATACCGCCTTTTCTGATTCTTGCTAATCTTTTCCTTCTTGGCCACTAGTGACACTCATTATTAACTGTTTGAGGTTTTGATCTTTGTGCTGTGGTTTAGCTTGTGCACTTGAATCTCAGGGCCCCAAGGGTAGCTTCCATGATAATTGATCTCGGATGAATGCCTACTGGGTATCTGGCACTGTGCTACGCCAGAAGGAATGCAATATTATCTTTCAAGAGGGGAAAATGGATGCTATGATAGATTGAGACTTGTCCAAAGTGGTCTGATGGGTACTGGAACTGAATTTCAAACCTAGGCCTGTCTTATTCCAGAGTCTGTGTTCTCGACCATTCTGGGCCATTGCCTTGTTAGTGAGCACAGTTAGAACGTGTTAGAGATGATGTGCTAAGGTTTCATACGGCAGGAGGATTCTAAGTTTGAGCATTAGAGACTGGGTCATACACATAGTCATGGACACTAATGAACAAACCAGGAGAGAGAGCTTCTGAGGATCAGTCTCATCTACTGCACGTCGTCATAGAGTATCATACCCTTTTTAGGATGGACTTTCACAAAATTGGCATTTAATTAGAAAGAATAATAATAACCCACACAGGAGGTTCGACTCTTGATTTTGGCTCAGGTCATGATTTCAAGGTCATGAGATTGAGCCCTGCGTTGGCTTGACTGGGCGTGGAGCCTGCTTAAGATTCTCTCTCTCCCTCTGTCCTCCCCCCCACCTCACTTGCATACTCTTTCTTTCAAAAAAAAAATTATAATAACTCACACAGTTCAAAATACACAAATATCCAAAAAAACAGATGTCTTTTCTTGTCTACATTCCACTCCTTCAATGTTAACAATTTGATATTTATACTTGTATATATATTTTTTGCTTTGCTTATATAAGCATGTTTAAATGTAAACGCACATGGTGTGTGTGTGTGTGTGTGTGTGTGTGTGTGTGTGTGTGTGTGTAAATATTGTGGTTTGTATTTCCCTTAATAGTTTTTTAGTGCTGATGGCATGTGGTACAGTTAGAGTCAGAAATTAATAGTCAATTAAATATTTAAAATAAATCTGTATTAAGTAGTTTCCTTTCTTGGTAATTATGAAGGTAGGGAAGTGTCATGAAAAGTTCTTGGGTTTTAGGTTTTTTTTTTTGTTTTTTTTTTTTTTGAGAGAGAGAGAGAGCACGTGTGCCAGCAGGAGAGGGGCAGAAGGAAAGGGAGAAGTGGGCTCCCTGCTGAATAGGGAGCCTGAGGCGGGGCTCAATCCTAAGATCCCAGGATCATGACCTGGACTGAAGGCAGATGCTTAACCAACTGAGTCACCCAGGTGTCCCAGGTTCTTGGATTTTAGAGTGAGAAACATATTCAGATTTCTTCTCCATGTTTATTGACAGTGTGATCTTGAGTAAGTAAGTTTCCTGTCCTTTCTGAAGTTCAGTTTCTTCACTTGTTTTGCAAAAGTTTCCCTTTTACTTTTGCCATTTAAAAGGGACATTATTTACTCACTCATGAAACATTTACTTTTTAACAATTTTTAATCTTTTTTTCTACACTGTTTTTTAATTTTATTTTATTATGTTATGTTAGTCACCATACATTACGTCATTAGTTTCTGATATAATGTTCCATGATTCATTGTTTGCATTATAACACCCAGTGCTCCATGCAATATGTGCCCTCCTTAATACAAATCACCGAGCTAACCCATCCCCCACCCCCCTCCCATTTGAAACCCTCAGTTTATTTCTCAGTTCATAGTCTCTCATGGTTCATTTCCCCCTTCGATTTCCCCCCTTCCCTTCATTTTTCCCTTCCTACTATCTTCTTTTTTTTTTTATAACATATAATGTATTATTTGTTTCAGAGGTACAGATCTGTGATTCATCAGTCTTAACACAATTCATAGCGCTCAACATAGTACATACCCTCCCAAATGTCTATCACCCAGCCCCCCCCACCCCTCCCACCCCACACCACTCCAGCAACCCTCCGTTTGTTTCCTGAGATTGAGTCTCTTATGGTTTGTCTCCCTCTCTGGTTTCATCTTGTTTCATTTTTTCCTCCCTTCCCCAATGATCCTCTGTCTTGATTCTCAAATTCCTCATATCAGTGAGATCATATGATACTTGTCTTTCTCTGTTTGACTTATTTCGCTTAGCATAATACCCTCTAGTTCCATCCATGTTGTTGCAAATGGCAAGATTTTGTTTTTTGTTTTTTGGGGGTTTTTTGATGGCTGCATAATATTCCATTGTATATTTATACCACATCTTCATTATCCATTCATCTGTTGTTGGACATCTGAGCTCTTTCCATAGTTTGGCTATGGTGGATGTTGCTGCTATAAACATCGGGGTGCACGTAGCCTTTCGGATCCCTACGTTTGTATCTTTGGGTAAATACCCAGTAGTACAATTGCTGGGTCATAGGATAGCTCTATTTTCAACTTTTTGAGGAACCTCCATACTGTTTTCCAGAGTGGCTGCACCAGCTTGCATTCCCACCAACAGAATAGGAGGGTTCCTCTTTCTCCACATCCTCGCCAACATCTTCGTTTCCTGACTTGTTAATTTTAGCCATTCTGACTGGTGTGAGGTGGTATCTCATTGAGGTTTTGATTTGTATTTCCCTGATGCCGAGTGACGTTGAGCACTTTTTCATGTGTCTGTTGGCCATTTGGATGTCTTCTTTGCAGAAATGTCTGTTCGTGTCTTCTACGCATTACTATACTTTTTTTAATGCAATTTATTTTTTACAATCATAAGATAAAATTTAAAAGTGCTGTTGGGTATGCAGTGAAAAGTAGATCCTTCTTTCATTGCTGATCCACCTGCCTACCCAGTATTCTTGCCAGAAGCAAACAATTCCTGTTACCAGTTATGTTTCTGTGCTCTTCCAACATATGTCCAGTACGTGTACTGATGCTAATTATCTTTTTCCTTTAAGGCAAAGACAGCTTTCCTAAATATGAACACTTAAGGACTATTATTCTTTAGCTATTTTTTCTGATTATTTCCCCCATTATTTTTACAAGTCGGCCACAGGTGTGTATTTAGCAGCTTTACCAACGCCTGGTGGCATTCAGATTGCGGGGAAGACGCCTAATGACGGCTCCTACGAACAGCATATATCGCATATGCAAAAGAAGATAAATGACACAATTGCTAAAAATAAAGAATTATATGAAATCAGTCCTCCGGTAAGTAAAATAAATCTACATTGTGAATATGTAAGTTATTGTCTAGGGGTTAGTTTGTTTTGGGGTTATCTTATTTTGGACATAAAATATTTCTTTTTCACTGTTGAGAATTGTTCTCCTCATTCCTCATTCTTTTCACCTCCCTTTACAGTCATGCTCAAACGTCTCGTTTTAGGGAGCTGACTCTGACCACCTTATTTGAAAATTGTATTCTCCCATCAAGTTTTGATACTCCCTATCCCCCTTCTGTCTTTTATTGTTTTTTATTTCTCTTATCTGTGTGTATGTGTGTGTGTGTAAACACAAATATGTTTTTGATTTTTGTAATTGCTTGTTACTCCTAGTAGAATGAAGCTCCCCTGGGTTTGTATTCCTGAGGCCCAGAACAGTTCTTCCTCATAATAGCCTCTTGATAAATATTGCTGAATGATTAAATAAATGGTTTAAATGTTCATTTTTAGTAAAAGGTTGCTTTTCTATGATTAAAATGTGAAAGAATACACCATTTTTCGGTTTTAGCTTCTTTCTCACAATTTTCCTACCAGTCACTTCCCTAGTCAATCTTTGATACCAAATTTATAGTAGGTATCACAGTGTTGGGGTGCCTTATAGCCAGAGTCTGAATTGAAGGAAAGAAGTGTTGGAGCTAGAATGAATGTATTTGTTTTTTATGAGTTTCTGATAATGAAATACTTCTGTAAAAGGAAAGTGGGTAACATTATTATTGTTATTATTTGATTTCATACACATTTTGGTTGGTTGTCTGGGACAGTGCATCTGCATTCTAGCTTCAGACTTACAGCTTTGAGCAGAGTTAAGCTGAGAGGAATTTTAAAGATATGACAGAGCTACACTGTTAAGTGTGGTAGACAGTGGTCACATGTGGCTATAAAGCACTTGATATGTGTCTGGTTTGAATTGAGAGGTGCTATCAGTATAAAATACACAACCGGATTTTGAAGATTTAGTATGAAAAAGAATGTAAATTACCGTGAGTATTTTTTATTTTGATTGCATGTTGAAAATGTAATCTTTTGGATATAGTGAATTAAATAAAATATTTTATTAACATTGATTTTGTTTCTTTCTGATTTTATTACCTATGAGGCTTGCTTTATATTTCTATTGAACAGTGCTGATATAGAGCTTCTTTAAATTCACTAAGAAAGTTGGTGTGTTGATATATTAATGCTTAAATAGCCATTGTAAAAGCTTTCCACACAACACTACTGACTGCTTGTTTGCAGTACATTATTTTTCTTTTATAATTATGTTTTGATATTTGAACATTTACAGATCGTGTTTATGCCTATTGGGGAGAATGATTTGCAAAGCTTTATGTTAGGGCTCCATGATACAAGCTGAACTCTTTTGCTTACCAGTATTTATCAACTATGTACTTCTGTGCTGACCCCACAGGAAGAATTGACCCTCTCCTTCATTATATTCCTATTGTATCTGTATGTGCTTCTGTCATAGGGCCTGTTCCATATTATTGCACTTAGTTTTTACACGTCTGTCTGTCTTTAATATGAGCCTTTTAAAGTCAGACATATTTAGAGACTGTGAATTAAATTCATCTATTCAATAAATATTTATTGAACTTCTGTTTTACTAGTACATTTTAGAGGAGGGAATAAATCTGTTATGATTCTTAAAATTTCAGCATATCTGGATTTCTTGTGTTGAATATGACTATATTTCCACAAAAAGACTAAACAATTTATGAATTTTCTAATATGTCTCTCCTTATTTCAGATACTGAATGCATTATATCTTTCAGCATAACATCTCAGAATTTGTTTCATAAAGTCAGTGTAGTAGGCCACTACTCATATTACAATTTTGTCTTTTCTGTTTCTAAAACAATGTACGCCCACCCTGAAAATGTGGATCAGTGTATTTCTTCTCTTAGGAAGGTAGCTCCAGCTGAAGTGAATATACTTTGATTTTTTTTCTCAACACTGAAAAATCTTTCTAATGTGGAGTAGTACCACTTAAATGGAGATAATTCAGTCAACCAAAGGTATCAAAAGGTGCAAAACTTTTAGAATAATAAACGGTACCATTGTGAAACTTTGTCAAGAATCTAAGATATATTAAATAACAGATAGTTGCTTTTATTAGGTCCATAATATAATGAACAGAAGCATAACCAAATCTTTTAAACTACTAAATAATTATAAAAAGAAAGGTGTTATCTAGTGGGAAGAACATTGCACTGGATAGGTTTGTCACTTAAACTAGTTTTCAAGTGCAGGCAAACTGCTTTACCTCTGAACTGTAGCTCTTTCTCATTTTGTAGTCATTATAATAGGCACCCTGTCAGAATTATACAGGGCAAGTTAATTTGGGGTACAAATAAGAGAAATAAATATGAAATTACTTTATAGATTGCTGTTATGAAATTGTGGTAGTCTTACATAAGGTATGCACTAGCAATGAACATTTAAAGCTGCATTTTTGAAAAAAATTTTCTTATATTCCTTGTTTTTTTTAAAAAACATAGCTCTGTTATCCCAACAATAGGCTCTGCATTTTGCATTTGTGCTCACATATTCACATTCTGATAATCCTGTAGCCAACATATTTAGAATCTCTGGTTAGCTCTGATCTTTGGCTGTGTAGTAGGTGAAAGCTTGCAGACCCATATAGGGTTGCACCATACACTGACCTCAAAAAGGTCATTGTTGTAGCTACCAAAGTTTATTTAGCTTAATAATTTGCACAGCAAATACCTGCATAACATATGTGTTATGTATACATGCACACATTTATCCCTCATTTTATTATGTGGAGCTTTGAAAAATTACCACTGGATAAGAAAAGATATAAAAGTTTAGAATCCTTTTCGGAGACTACATTTTTAATGATTTCTGGGCTGTTCGGTCTTTTAAATGCTGAGTAGAAAATACCTTCTGAGCTGGAAGGACTGCCAATTCCCTATTCATTGTGGTGTCTGCTCTGTACACTAGAGGTCAGTATTGCCTTGCTATCTGTGGCCGTCCCATATGTTAATGGATTAGTGTATCAAGGCTGCTATTACTGATAAGAGGAAATATCCATGTACTCCATAAAAGGCTAATTAGTTATAAAAGTTATAATTAAATATAGGCTGTGAATATATTTTACAGACTTTTTCTCTACAGATATTTATTAATATAAAAATTTAAAACCAAACTGAAGTATACAAGTATTGAATCATGTTGTATATCTGAAATTAATATAATGTTATATGTCCATTATACTTTAGTAAGAGGAAAAAAAGACTGCAGTTTACAAAATAACCCTCAAACTGAAAAAGACAGTCTTATATGATATAAAGCAATTGTATTTCTTTTAGGATATATCTGAAGAGATTATAGGATCACCCATCCCAGAACCTAGGCAACGCTCAAGACTTTTAAGATCTCAGTCAGAAAGCTCTGATGAAGTTACAGAATTGGACCTTTCACATGGGAAAAAAGATGCTTTTGTTTTGGAGGTATTGCATTAGACTAATTTCTTAAAGTTTTTGGAAGATAAGATTTTCATTGTTACAATCAGATCCTAAATTGATGTGATGTGATTTTGTATTATTACAATTGCTATAAATATATAAAAATTTTATTACAGAAATTACAACAAATTTGAAAATATTAGAAGCTGGTAATATATTTTTTTGATCAACACCAGGTACAATAATGCAGGTAGTTCTGGAAAAATTAATGTATGGGTTGAAATAAATTTAAAATAATGCTAAGCTTAAAAAATAATGCTAAATTCTTAGAGCTATTTTTGTAAACTTGAATGAATTTAATTAAAATGCTATTCTTTGACTTCCTATGTCTACTTGCTTCATGTGTTATAACATGTTAGTATAATTGTATCCTTTTACATGTGGTATAATAGCACTACCAATTCTGAGTGTAGTGTTTTCTCACTGAATTCAGAAGGTATAGTTGAACTTCCATTATAAAAATAAACTCAGAACTTCCCTGGAGAATAAATGTGGCATGGAAGATGTATGGAGCTTCCTACCTCACAAATCTGCTCCCTCTGCCCTGCCCTGTAGATAGTTAGCTTTGATGGAGATAGATGATCTTCCTTTGGTTTTAAGGAAAGGAAAACAAATGAGGATATTCAGAAATGTTCTGGTAGGTTCCAGTCGAGAGAAAAAAACAGATGCCTTTATTTTAGGACAGCAAAAAGCTCATGGTAGAATTGTATTGGGATGGGATTAGAAGTTTGAAGAATCTGGAACAGTGCCCATGATCGTGATCAGGTTGTTAGCCATGGGAGATGCACAAGACTTAACTGAGATGAGAGTGTTAATTTGTAGAAAACTCAGACTGTATGGATGTGTGCCTGTTTCTCATATTTTTTTACAGTCTGAGAATGAAAAAAAAATGGAGGTTGGTAAAAGAATATGTCAGACTGAGGAGATAGAAGGTTCTAGGGTACTGTTTGGTGTAGTGCTACTTAAAGTGTGCTGTGGCTACCTATAGCATCAGCACCATCTGGAATCTTGTAAGAAATGCAAATTCTGGAGCCCTTGCTTCAGACCTAGTAAATGAAAATTTCAAAGTAGGTCCCAGGGATCTGTTTAACAAACTCTCCAGTGATTCTTAGCATCCTAGAATATTATTGATCTTTATGGTCCTGCATCCTGGCTAAGCAGAGAATGAAGGTGCTTCAGATCTGGACAGAAGGCTAAGAACAGAGGCAGATTCAGTAAGAAAAGGAACAGACAGGACATTGTAGTTGGATCTGCATGTGGAATGTTTTTGGGAATAGTGGGTTGAGGTATGGCCATGACTGTGGGTAACTAAAGTTAAAAACGGTTCTTAAAGTCTCAAGGGTAATGTGAAGGAACACTTGAAGTGTGTGAGAGTCAGTTAGACTCCCGATGTACAGATGAATGTCAGTATGTGCCTAGTTGGATATTTTCACTATTTATTATTCACAGTGGAATACTGTGATAAAAGAAAAATAGGATTTGGGTTTTTGTTTTTTTTTTTAGATGTGCCTTTAAATGTATCCCTGTGTAATTCAGTTTTTTTTTTAAGATTTTATTTATTTATTTGAGAGAGAGAATGAGAGAGAAAGAAAACACAAGAGGGGGGAGTCAGAGGGAGAAGCAGACTCCCTGCTGAGCAGGGAGCCTGATGCGGGATTCGATCCTGGGACTCCAGGATCATGACCTGAGCTGACGGCAGTTGTTTAACCAACTGAGCCACCCAGGCTCCCTGTAATTCAGTTTTAAAGCAGTTTTGTATTTAAGTCAAAAGATCTTTTTTTTTTTAATTGCACTTTATTATCTTATACAGGTAGAGATGATAATTGCTTATGGTGTCTTTGTAAGCCTTTTGAAACATGTCCTTATAAAGGCTTGAGAAAAGGCTCTTTTTTTTTAACTGAATTATACTTTATAATATGAAATATTTACTTAGAAGTGTTTATAGTAATTGTGGAGAAATTTATAGATATTAAAACTTTTTTTCAAGTTTTGTATTTTAATTTAGGGAAAAATGGCTCTGCATTGACTCTGATGTTTTCTATTTAGTAAATAATAAAAACAATGATTTTTTTTAAATTTGAAATTACTATACATTTAATACTTACATAATAGTTCTAATCTTTTTATTTTCAGATCGATGACACAGATGCTATGGAAGATGTACATTCTCTGCTTACTGATGTTCCTCCTCCTTCAGGTGAACAGAAAAAACTTACTTTTGAGATGAGACTAGTTTTATATATCAGTATTTTAGTTCATAAATTATTATTGTACTAACTTTATTTTAAAGGCTTTATCAGTGTCACATCCTGTTATGTACTTTGCTGCTCCAAGGCTAAAAACCATAGTTTAAAAATATTTATGTTAGTGGTGGGCAGTGGGAGGGATGGGGTGGCTGGGTGATAGACATTGGGGAGGGTATGTGCTATGGTGAGTGCTGTGAATTGTGTAAGACTGTTGAATCACAGACCTGTACCTCTGAAACAAGTAATACATTATATGTTTAAAAAAGAAAAAGAGAAGATAGTAGGAAGGGAAAAATGAAGGGGGGGAAATCGGAGGGGGAGATGAGCCATAGAGACTGTAGACTCTGAGAAACAAACTGAGGGTTCTAGAGGGGAGGGGTTGGGGGAATGGGTTGGTCTGGTGATGGGTAATAAGGGGGGACACGTATTGAATGGAGCACTGGGTGTTATTCGCAAACAATGAATCATGGAACACTACATCAAAAACTAATGATGTATCAAAAACTAATGATGTAATGTATGGTGATTAACATAACAATAAAAAATTTAAAGAGAAAAAAATACTTATGTTAGAACTTAGGTGAACTGAGGGGATGCCTGGCTGGCTCAGTAGAGCATGTGACTCTTGATCTTGGGATTGTAATTTCGAGCCTCATGTTAGATGTATAGATCACTAAAAACTAAAATCTTAAAAAGTGTATGTGAACTAGATTTTTTTTTTTAAAGATTTATTTTATTTATTTGAGAGAGAGAGAGCTCACCTGCATGAGCAGAAGGAGGGGCAGAGAGGGAAAGGGAGAGGATATCAAGCAGACTTCTCATTGAGCGCAGAGCCTATGGGGCTTGATTTCCCAGGACCCTGAGATCATGACCAGAGCTGAAATCAAGAATCAGATGCTTAACTGACTTGAGCCACCCAGGTGCTCCTAGGTGAACTGATTTTTAATCTTTTTATGTTCATACATTTAAAAAAAAAACCAAACTGATAATTTGTTAAGATGGTCTAAAGCTTACTGAAGGTGTAGTGTTTTAGAAAAAAAGAATAAATAGATCTTATAGTTAGAATTCATGTAATAAGTGAAAAATGTTATTCTTTAACAAAAATAGATGAAATATTATCAAATAGTTTAACTGTGATTTATTTTGACAGGTTTTTATAGTTGTAATACAGAAATTATGCCTGGTATAAATAACTGGACATCTGAAATACAGGTAAGCCTTTCATAATTTTAAGCAAATACAACATAATGTGATTTTAGCAAGTTCCTTCTTATGTTTTCTCTTTGACCACCTTATTGCAACTAAAATGTTAGCCTTTTTCATACCACATTATTTATTATTACTCATTATTTGGCAGTTTTATCAACTGTTACAGTATTCAGTTAAAAATAATAAAGTGACATGCTATTATATCTCCCCATATTTAGATGTTCACATCAGTAAGAGTAATCCGATTAAGCAGCCTTAACCTGACTAATCAAGCCCTTAATAAGAACTTTAATGATCTCTGTGAAAATTTGCTCAAGGTAGGAACCTTTTGACTAACTATATTTTAGTTAAATCTCCTAAGAATTATGAAATTAAAAAAGTGTGTATATTATCTGGAATATCTTAAACAGTTGTGGGTTGAATGATTTTTATTTACATATTGTATTAATCTTAACTCTCACTGGTAAAATGCTAAAGCTGTCCTCTCCATCTTAATATGCCACACTATTAAAGAAATACATTTTAAGTTATTTCATAATTTTAAGCTTCATAGAAATCTATTGTATATATAAATGAAAAATTTTTTCTCATATTTTTATGACTGATAAATATTAAATCTTATTGTCTGCTTAAATATTTAAAATAATGTAAGAATACACAAAATAGAAATGGACCAGCTTTGTTTTAATCTTTTAAACTTTCTTTTGCCATGATATAATGTTCAGTGAAAAATCAGTTTTGAAAAATTTTTAGGGGTGCCTGGGTGGCTCAGTTGTTAAGCGTCTGCCTTTGGCTCAGGTCATGGTCCCAGGGTCCTGGGATCGAGCCCCGCATCCGGCTTCCTGCTCGGCGGGAAGCCTGCTTTTCCCTCTCCCACTCCCCCTATTTGTGTTCCCTCTCTTGCTGTGTCTCTCTCTGTCAAATAAATAAATAAAATCTTTAAAAAAAATTTTTTTTAAATGAAAAAAAGTGATATTACTAATATTTTCTGTTATTTAGAGTCTGTATTTTAAACTGCGGTCTATGATCCCCTGCTGCCTTTGTCATGTAAATTTTACAGTATCTCTGCCTGAAGATGAATTAATACAGGTAATTAAGATTCAGTTTATTATTAAAGAAGATTTCTAACGTTTATCCGATGTTTTAATATTATAAATCTGAAATCTGCCATAATTGAATAAAAATAAAGGATTTTACTTCAAAATATTTTTAAACAAACACACTAGAATGAATCAGACCACATATGTTTTATTTTTCTGAACTCCAAATTATCCAAAGGTAGAATCACATTTCTAGCATATATACAATAGGATGTGTTCTTATGTGGGATTTCTTTGGTCTCCATATTTTAGAGAAGGTACTTGAGCTCTTTCTGGAATATCTAGGGTTAGGTATATGTGTCAGACTCAGTTGTAGTCTAAATATCTGAGGTTATCTGTAATTCTGGTTGAGAATCTTAACCAGCAAAAGCAGATTAGCCAGTTAATATAAATTGTTCCATCGTACTGAAGATTTTTGAGAAACTTATTTTGTAAGTGATTATTTTGCTAACCATATTGTTTCTGTAATTCTAGGTTACAGTCACAGCAGTTGCAATAACTTTTGACAAAAATCAGGCTTTACAGACCACAAAAACACATGTTGAAAAGTCATTGCAAAGAGGTAAACCTGTGATGGATGGGAGCATAGTTAATGTTTGTCTACAGTTATAGCTAAGTGAAAAAGGTAGATTAAATAAATGACTTGTTTCTTGAAGAAGAGATACTGTCACTTTTTCTGTTTATCAAGCTAACTTTGTGGTTGACTTGGTATTTTTCACACATGAATACCTGGTTGACAGGTGTTTATTTACATGGAGAATGCTGCTATTTTTTAGACTTAGGTTATAGCATATTCTGCGGTAATTTAGAGGTTTCTGTCCTAGGATCTCTGGGGAGGTCTTCAAGGCATCTGAGAACCTACTGATGTAGTAAGCACCACATATTTTTCTTAGGAAAGGTCCTCAGAGTTGTCCTTTATCCAGTAAAAATCTAGGAAGTACCATTTTTAATATATTCCAAAGAAACTCAAATTGTTAAAAATTGCTATGTGTTCTGAAAAAAGGAGAGGGAAATAGCATGCTTTCTAAAATTTAAGTACTTAGCAGCTAAATAAAATATTCACGATTAGTCTAAAATTTTTATAGTTGATTATATTCTACATGTGAAGCATTAGATTAATGTCAAATAGAGATGTATTAAACAATTGCGTTCAGATATTTATCAAAGAAGATAGAAAATAGCTGGTTTAAGTATCATAGAACCAGTATGGTACAAAGAATAGGATAATAATAGGTGTTATTGAGTTCTTATTATTTGGAAGGCATTGTGCTAAGAGATTTATACTTGGTATTTTTTCGAAGACTCACAACAGTCCTAGCGGGAAAGATAGCATCTCTCATCATTGTGCAGGTGAAGGGTGGGTCTCCCTGGGAGAAACCAAGAAGAAAATAACCAGAATAAATTGGATTGGGGGAAAAATATTTTATCCCAGATTCTTAATTTAAAAAAATTAATACTAGGTCATTACTAAATAAGCAGTGTTTTTCTTGCCTCTCAAGCCTCTACAGATAATGAAGAACTTCTGCAGTTTCCACTGGAGCTCTGTTCAGATTCACTTCCTTCTCATCCTTTTCCACCAGCTAAAGGTTGGTTAAGTGAGGGAAATGCAAACACAAATCCTAGTTTCTAGTTCCTTTTACTTCTTCATCGTAGGCAGTTTTACTTAATCCTGAGATGATTTATTCTTCATTCCTTCATTGTCTATTTCTTCATGTTCATACAGGGGAGAGAGTAATATTCCTCTTATTTTAATTTCTCAAGTAATCTCATCATAAATTATTAAAGTTTAAGGAGCATCATGTGATGTTCCATTCTTATACTTCAAATGTATTAAAATTTTATTTTCAGAGATCTGAATTTCCCAAAGTAACTATTCACACGTGATATATTGATATTTATATCTGGTAAGGTTTTTTCCAGCCACAATAGAAATTTTACAAACATTTTTAGATTTTTATAAACAACAAAATACTGATTTTCTTCAGAAGAAATGTGGAGAGAGGTTTGGGTTGGGGTAGTACAAGTGAGAAAGGGATGAGCTGTCTTTTGAGTGTCTTGGTTATTATTGAGGAACATTGTTATGTACTTCAAAAGATTCTGCCCTATTTTCAAATGCAAAATGATAGTCTCTTAACTTAATAAATTAAATCTACCTAGATCTGTACTAATGGGAGGTAGTATTTTCTATTTCTCTTCTGATTTCAGGGCTATTTTTATTATACGAATTTTCAGAATTACTATACCTTATTTCGTAGCATTAGTTATGATACGGAATAGTTTTACATTCACAATTGCATCTATGTCAGTAGAGTCTTTACTAAATTAGTGCAAGGCCTGTTTATGTATGTAGATAAACAGATCTTGTCTCATATTTTGAAGATGAAAAGATAAGCTACTTTCAGATTCTGAACTTTCTAACATGGTAACTGTGGTCTTCTTTCTTTTTTTATCTAAATTAAAATTCTAATTTAGAACCTAATAGAGAATTTTAGCATAATTGAACTCCTTGAAAGAACAGACAGGAAAAAATCAAATCCAAAGATAATTTGAGTTCCGATTCATAAATTAAATACAGCTTCCAGAATAAAAAGAACTGTGAAGAATCTTCCTTAGAACTGGCTAGACAGAATTTTTTAAAAAAACACCTACTTTATACAGAAACTGGTATTTAACATAAGGTTAATTCCAAATCACTTTTAGGTGTTGTTTCGTTTATCCTTACCCTGCAATGGAAGGGGTGCGATGTGGAGGGGGGAACCAAAACCAAAAATCTAATCAGCAACAACAAAAAGATTTGATCAATTGCTAATATATAGGTGTATATATATTTATGCAGATCGGGTCCCTATTAGCTCAGTTTTACCTTGTTAATCATTACTGATTTCTGTAGAAGATTGGATTTAAATTCTGTAAATTTGTCATATCTTCATTGATACCTTGCAGTTTCTGCATTAGCTTTCAAAATGTTTTCAAAGGTAATTAGCATTCGTGCTTGTGGGTCATTACTCTATTTTGTACAAATGATACTCTGAACTGAAGAACAACAAAAGAAGAATTTGAGTAGAATAAGCCCTATCTGAACAGTACTTAAAATATTGCAATTTATTTTGTAGTGTGGAGAGGGGCCATGAAGTGGAGTAATAAAGTAGCAGACCTCGATTCTCTTCTCAGTTCTGCTACTGATAGTGTGAGAACTTGGGTCAGTTAACCTCTAATAAGCCAGTTAAGCCTCAATTCCTCATCTGTAAAATGTGAAAAGATTAAGATTCTCTCTGGCCTTTAAAATTCTGATTCCTTGGGTTTCTGTGGTTTATGGTTTTTCAATAATTAACATGTTTCTATTATGAAAAACAAATCAAAAACCATTTAATCAAAATCAAAAGCTAGTGTTACATTAAAAATTTACAAATAGTTTCAAATCTGTTAAACCGATAATTTTTAACCTCTGCTTCTCCAAACCATGGAGTTTCTTCAGAGGTGCCTCACGGCCTTCTAACAGGCAGGGTGGGAGGGGCTGAGGGGAGAGTGGAGGAGTCTCTGGACCCCCTTCCCACCCTTGAACTGGAGCAGCTTCAATTCAGTGTGCTTTTATTTATTGATTTTCTGTATGTGATTTTGTTGTAAGACAGAATTTCAAAAAGTTTGAAAACCACTGAATCAGATTGTGCTGCCATCATCGTCATTTTCATAGTGTTCAGTAGCATTACATCTAATACTAATATATATAAAACTTTTTTACTAAGTATTAACTGTAAAACTTATATGCTTTTCCTTGAATGTTACATTTTAAAATCATCAGTAAACACTAAATAGTTTACCTGTACCTTTTTATAAATTGTTGTCTAAATTGTAGTTTACATTGCATGCTTATTTACTGTCTTTGCTTTCTCAAGGCTTTTCAGGAGGACATGGGCTATCCTAAATATACTTGAAAAAGTTATCACAAAGTATTTTGGAAGATTTGAGGATAGAGGGGTTTTGAAAAGGTCTGAAAAATGTAATAGAGTGTAATATATGAATGTAGTAATTGAGCATTGTAACATAAAAGGTTTTAAATAGAGAATAGAAATATGTGGCAAAAGTTAAGCTTAGCAATTTAGAAGTAACAAGCAAGAGAGGAAGGTAAGGGTGCTAGGAATAAATGCTCAAAAAATTTCTCTACTTTCTTATATGCAACCACAAGAGGCTTAAAAGTTAACTGCTAATATTGATAAGTAAATAAATGTATAGTTTTTATGGTTTTGTTAGGTCAATTCGCTAAGCTGATGGAGCTTTTTCCTTTTTTTTAAATTCTGAAAACTTTGAATCCTAATTTATTTTTCATGTTCTTATTACAAATGTGATTCAATAAAATTTTTATTTCTTTTATGTTGACAGAGTAGTTTCAAGAGCTATGCACAGTATATGTTAATACTTCCATCTTTTAACTTGTAGATAAACCTTTCTGATAGTTATCTTTTTATGTTACTGAAAGTGAGTCAATATTATGTGAAGAAAAGATGCTTCAATTACATGTATCCTAATTCACTGTGTAGAGTAAGCCTGGGCCTGAATTGTCCATCCATGTTCAATTTTTTCCTTTCATCTTTTGTTATATTTAGTTTCGTTTCTCAAGGTAACAAAATAGTTTGATGTTGGTTTGGTTACCTTGCTCTAAGTATTTGATTTTTCTGATTTGAAATATTAAAGGGTGCTGAGCCTGAGTAATTTCTTCCAGGAAATTATCATGTGAAGGTCATCAAAATTCTTGATGAATACTAAGGAAAATAGATGATTGGCATCAATGTAAATTACTTATATGAGGCTGTATTATGAGAAAAAGGATGGTATAACAAACTTTTTATACCACTCCCATGATGTTTTTTCCTCATCATTAATGTCTGTACTTTAGTTTTCTGAATATTTACTACTTTACTCTGAAATGGTTTTAAGAGACTTTAAAAATAAAATGTTATCAAGGGATAGAGCAAATACAGTAAAAATGGAGAATCTGAGTGACAGTAATCTGGGTGAAAAGTAAAAAAAAATAAGATTTGTTTTACAGACTGTAGTTGATCTCAGAAATTTCATATGCATGTAGTTTTTATAGAAGGTTAGCATATTATTTTTGATACATGTCTGAAGACCTAAATCTCAGTATCTTAGATACCATACTGGGGGGCTTAAGATCTTAGGTAAATGTGTGTGAATCATGTGCCACTATAAATATATCAAGTACTTTATAAGTTCAATCTATAATAGGATAATAGTTTTCATTAAAATTCTGAGAGTTTAAGCCTTTAAAAATATTTAATGAAATCAATTTAGTTTTTATATACTGTTGGGTGAAACTGTATAGAAGAAAGGTCTTTTATACCAACTTTGTTCCTGCTTTCATTTTGCTTTATGCTGGAGTGATAGCCTCACGTTCAATGGCATAATAGGCTGGCAGGAGTACTCTTTTCATTAAGCAGCTGCCGATTAATGTGACAGGCATAGGTCAAAATCTGGATTTCACTATAAAAATAAAACCCTCAATACATTGTACTCCATAATTAGGTATCACATTTGAAGTTTTTTTATCTTTATTTTTATTGAGGCTATAAGGGTTATTTTTTTGTTAAGCCAAATTTGATTCTAAAAGGTAGTTTAATTTTTTAAATTTAATGGCTTGCCTTACATTTTTTAAGCTAGTGATTAGAAATATAAACCTATAAAAACTACAAGAATTAGCTTTTATTTTATCCTGCCAATGAATGGTTCTAAATTCTTAACAACTATTACACAATTCTTTGCACAAACTAAAAATATCTTTATGTATTAACAATTCATTGCATGTCTATTTTTTCTCTCTTTTTAAAATGTATTTTATTGGGGCGCCTGGGTGCCTCAGTTGTTAAGCATCTGCCTTCGGCTCAGGTCATAATCCTGGGGTCCTGGGATCGAGCCCCACATCGGGCTCCCTGCTTAGTGGGAAGCCTGCTTCTCCCTCTCCCACTCCCCCTGCTTGTGTTCCCTTTCTTGCTGTGTCTCTCTCTGTCAAGTAAATAAATAAAATCTTAAAAAAAAAAAAAAACATAAAATGTATTTTATCATTATGACCAAATGGTAGCAAAAATAAAAAGTGCTGAAGTTCTCCATGTTATTGATGTCCCCAACAATTAGTAAGATGTCCTGAAAGGAGAGAGATGCTGAGGGGAAGGAGATTGAAGGGAGAATAGAAAGTAAGGAGTGGAAAATGTATAAGAAACTTATCCCAGACATGGGAAGGAAGGAAGGAAAGAGAAAACTGATGGAGAAGTAGAGATAAGGAATCTTCGCTTCTTCAAGGCAGCTTGAGTTCAGTGAAATCCAGAGTCTGAGGAAGAGGGAGTAAACAACAAAGAAAATTGAATTGGGTTACTAATGAAAATAGGTATTATTTGGAAGAGAAAATCTGAAGGTTGGAAGGGAGGGGAGAACTGGATGCCTGGAAACAGAGGCAGGAAAATAGAAGATGGGGATTGAAGAAAAGTGGTTTAGGCTGTTGTACACCTTTAGCTGGAAGCTTTAATGACCCAAATTGAGAAGCTAATTGTGTTTGTTATCTAATGTATGTATTGTGATGGTAGTTGAGTTTTTCCCCTTAGTGGGCTATGCACATTGAAGCTATTTATATTTTTCTCTATGCTTTAATAATTTTTAGCTATAATACAGCAATTTCGTCATCAATCCACCAATATTTGAATACCATTATGGACAAGGTTTATACACATAATTTGTTTAAGTCCGTCATTAAGCCAGATTTTATAGTTATAGGACATAGCTAATCAGTGCATTATAGATTGATGGAAATGCTGACAGAGACATAAAACCAAATTTTGATCATAATAACTTAAAACTGAGAATGTTTAGGGACCTGGGTGGCTCAGTCAGTTAAGTGTCTAACTCTTGGTTTCGGTTCAGGTCATCATCTCAGGGTCCTGGGATCGAGCCCCATGTTGGGCTTTGCACTCAGTGAGGAGTCCGAGATTCTTTCCCCCTCCCCCCATGCACACACTCTCTCTCTCTAAAATAAAGTCTTTTTAAAAAGTTTAAAATACAAAGCCCAAGAATGTTTTTTTAATTTTTTTAAAGATTTTATTTATTTGAGAGAGAGAAGCAGACTCCCCGCTGAGCGGGGAGCCAGACATGGGGCTCCATCCCAGGACCCCAGGATCATGAACTGAGCTGAAGGCAGATGTTTAACCCACTGAGGCGCCCCTGTTTATTTTTTAAAAAAAAACAATTCATTTTTAAAAAGATACTTATTTGAGATAGAGCGAGAAAGAGCATGAGCAGGGGGCAGGGGGAGAGAGAAGCAGACTCCCCGCTGAGCAGGGAGCCGGCTCGGGGCTGGATCCCAGGACCCCTGAGATCACAACCCAAACGGAAGGCAAGCAGCCATCTAAGCGCATCCCCTACCCCCCGGCCCCCAAGAATGTTTAAATAACTAAAGTATACATTTTTAAAGACTTCAGATTGCATATGTTTTCTTTTAAGTAGGCTCCATGTGCATCCTGGGGCTTGAACTCACAACCGCAAGATTAAGAGTTATATGCTCTAGGCACTGAGCCAGCCAGGCGCCCCAGATTACATATATTTTAATCTGCCAGAGAATCTTCAGAAGTTTCAGGAACTTTTTTTAGTTTTAGTAATTTTCTTAAGATGACCAGATAAGATTATCTCAGATATTTTTAAATTATTCAGAACAAAGATGATCTGTAAATTCTAACGATATAAAGCGAACAACTTGTCAGAAGAGTTAGTGATCAGCGTAGAGCTTTATCATAGCCAGCTGATACCTTTGTCATTCGTTATGACTATTTAGAAGAATGGAGAAGTCTCAAATTTCAGAAGCACTGGAGCATGTATAATTGAGGGAGGAAGAATCCTTGCCACATCGTTTTCTGTTGGTCATCAATATGCTCATTAAAAGCAGTTGAGCTTTTTTCTAGAGGGGAGGGGGGGAGGGGGATGGGTTATCCTGGTGATGGGTATGGAGGAGGGCACGTTCTGCATGGAGCACTGGGTGTTATGAACAAACAATGAATCATGGAACACTGCACCAAAAACTAATGATGTAATATATGGTGATTAACATAACAATAAAAAATTTTAAAAAAAAGCAGTTGAGCTTTTAACCTAGGTTAGTCCCCTTCCCCACTGACAGGACTTGTTAAATACTGTTAGAGTATAGAATATACTAAGAGAATAATAAAATCTTATGTTCTTTTTGCCTTGCTGACTTCCTAGGGTTGTTCATTTATGGATAACAGGGTTATCACCTACTGGTGACTTTTTAGTGGAGCAGAATAATCATTTTCTTGTATCCAGTGGGAAAGGAAATTTTAAGAGACGTGGGCTGCTGTGTGGCTTGATTGAGACTTTCTGCAGCAAAATGGGAGGAACCTAACATAAGAAGTGTTTGTCTCAAACTCTTCTACATAGATAAGGCTGACAATGGGCATTAGCTCCTCAACAAAGCCCAAAAGATTTTAATAAGATTTCTAATCCTGAATATGAAATATGTTGTCTTTTTTTTTTAGAGATTACATATGGGTTTATTTCTTTTTCACCGTAATTACTAGTGTATCAATGAGCCAGACAGCTAATACCTGCCATACCTTCTGTTTTGAGAAGCCTATTACCTTGGAAGCCAAACTGTAATTGGAAGAGCAGAGTGACTGAGAATCTGAGGTCATTAGATACCTGAGGTATTCAAATGTGTGAGGTGCCAATGTTCAGCTGTTCCCAGGACCATCTCATCTTGGGCCTTTTCTCTGAGAGAAAAATTAAGATGCTAGCAAACATGTTGGATGAACTTGCTCTCCTTAAGTGAGATAAAAAAAAAATCATCTATTTTAACCTTTCCCTTAAGCATATCTGCAATTTACAAAGGGAAGAAAGAGAGCGAGAGAGAAACAGACTTAATTATAGAGAACAATCTGATGGTTACCAGTGGGGAGGGGAGTGGGGATGGGTTAAACAGATGATGGGGATTAAGGAGTGCACTTGTAGTGAGGGGCACTGGGTGATGTATGGAACTGTTGAATTACTATATTGTATAATTGAAACTAATATAACACTGTATGTTAACTAACTGGAATTAAAATAAAAACTTAAAAAAATTATCTGCAATTTAAAAACTTTTTTTCCCCAGATATTAATTCAAATACATTCATATGTGGAGGCAGGGAAAAGACCCACTTCTCCACCCTTTGTAAAATTTTTTGGGAAAAGTAGTAAATGTGCATGGTGAAAAATTCAAATCTTACCAAAAAATCATACAGTCCAAAATCAAACTCCCTTCTCCATTTCCCTTTTCAAGAGGCAACTACCCTCAACCAGCTTTTTTGTCAGTCTTTGCAAAGATATTGTTTATTTTTTAAAAAAACAAGTATTTTACAGATCATTGTGTACTTTTTTTTCACTTGATATTTAGAGATGAGAGCAGATAACTTTCTATATTTTTAAGCTCTTGTTGTGGACATTTGTCATTAAGTTATACACCGTTGCCCCTGGGGAATTTCATATTACCCAGATAATACTGAGATATAGAAGATAGTTTCATTTTAGTCATTTTCACATTTTTTAGCTTTTGCCCCCTGTTCCCTCATTTTTAAAAACTTGCACAGAATTCCTAATGCCCACTATATTTTCTGTAAGTCTGTACTCTCCCAAGTCTGTACTGCATAGGACATAGGAGAGCCCTGGGACTGTCCCGGCATTTGTAAGCTTGGGTAAATATTTGCTGTCCCAGCTTCTGCACTACAGCCTTTTTCAGTGCTGAACTAGCTGTCTTTTAGAGATGTGGTAAGCTTCTGAATGTCAGTTCTGTTCTGGTCTCCTTCCTGTCGGTTCCATCTCCTTCCGGGCTTCCAAAGCTCAGGATCCTGAATCAGGGAGGATGTTTTCTCGCCTAGATCTTCAGTCTGAGGGCATGATGGTCAGGGCACATCCATAGCATGGTACCCTCACAGTCGTTTTGTGGATCCTGCCTAGTGATCCCATTTACTCAACAGCCCAGTATTATAAGAGGAATGACAGTCACTATACACTTTCCAGTATTAGCTAGTGGTCACTTGCTTTATAAAAATGGGAAGGGGGGGAGTATGAGAGATACTCCCATTGCACCCAATCAGCAGAAACCTGTACAAATCTTATTTTTAAAAGGTATAACTTTTATTAATTTAAGAATATTACCAAAAGATTAACACATTAAGCAGAGATAAAAATATGTATTTAATTTATAAATTAAAAAAAAACTGGGTGACAAATTATTTTCAATTTTTTTTTTAGTTATTTCTAACTTGGCAACACTATTTCAGTTACAAAATTCTTTGAAACAAAAATTCAAATATGCTAATGTAGGTAGAGTCTGAACTTTAAAAAATAGATTAAGAAGTTTTTTTTTATTAGTGCTGTTTAAATTTGTATAATACTTTAAATAGCGATAATAAAAATACAAAACACTAAGAAAAATTCTGGATGCTTCTTTTACAAGTTTACTGGAAAGGGAGTGATTCCAGTTTGGGATCTAGTTCTATCTGTGGGGAGCACTTTTTAGTTCTATGACGTCTTGATACCACCAGAGGGAGCTGTTGATAGTGAAGTCCCTGAATGAAGGGGGGTTGGCAAAGGGGAGGGTTATGGCTAGTAAGCAAGCAGTTTGTGTTTATCTGTGAAACATAGGTCATTGCCTGGTCTGTAATTTTTAATCTTACTGGCTCTCCCCGCCCCCCCCCCGCGCCCCCACACAAACATTTTCCTTCCGTGTTTCATTTCAGATTTTCTTCCTAATACATTGATGCTTTTCTCTGGTCAGTTTTCTCACCCTGCTTTCATCCTACTAACATTTGTTACTATGTTTACATTTTCTCATGTCTATAATGTTTCTGAAACTCTTCCTGTGTTACAGTAACAAGTAGTTTTCCTTGGCATGATATTTATTAAATGAGCTAGTTTTCATAAATCAATAGAAACTGCATTTAAAACCTAAATACTTCTATTTGGTTTGCTTTTTATAATGAAGCCATAAAGATATTCTCGTATTCGTTTGGCTTATAGAGGTATTAACAAACAGCAAAGAAGAGATACTGGCTTGTACTTAGCATTCAAGCTAATGTTGTTCATATTGTCTTATTAGAACACCTGGAGAGTGCAAGTTCTAACTCAGGTATACCAGCTGCACAGAGAGGTGAGTTTGTCTAATTAAGCAAATAGTCACCAAAGGTGTGAAATTCTAGTGTGGTGGTGCATAAACATACAGACATTGGAGAAATGCACTGGACAGTGGAATAGACACCAAAACATGGCTTTATTACAGTTAGAATGTGTCTTTTAAAATATTAATTAAACTAATATTTACATTTTTAGCATTTTAATAGTTTCCCTGTTTCTAAAAATAAAATCTTAGCTCTTTAACATTTTTTAGCTCAGTAATAGTAAAAGCTATCTTTTTTTAAAAAGGAGAACTTGTTAGACTCCCACCTGCCTCCCCGCTCAATGTCATCAGAAGCTTTGTTGCCAAAATCAGATGTGAAAACAGAATATTGACCAAAGTGACCCTTTGGCTTTCCTGTTACTGATGGTAGAAAGAATGTGTTTTAATAAAAGATAAGTCAACTAGTAATTTTTTTAATGTATTCTTCAGCATTTGATTCTCATTATTTTTTTGATTTTAAGGTAAAAATAGGGAAGGGAATTATTCACAAAGTTTGAATTGTAAATTAAAGTTATAAAATATAGACAGTTAAAACATTGTAAAGTAAAAAGAATGGGAAATAAAGTTAGTTAAAGCAGTGTATGGTCCTTTCACTGATATTTCTGTTAGACCTTGTTTCCATTTTCCCTAAGCGACCACACCACTAGGATATCACCAAAAACGCTCAGCCAGCTAATTGAGAACTTGGTTTTGGACAAATCAGTGTCTAAAGCTTGACTCTTTACTATCTCTCATATCTGACTTGAAAAGGACCATTCTTTTTCTAAGTTACAGTTAAATTACGTCATCAGAAGGAGTGTTATGACGAGTAAGAGACGTCATCCATATTTTTTCTTTGTTTTTTCTTTTGTTTTCTGTCTGTGTTTTCAGCAACGTCAGTTGATTACAGTTCCTTTGCAGACAGATGCAGCAGCTGGATAGAGCTCATTAAACTGAAAGCTCAGACCATAAGGCGCGGATCAATTAAGACAAGTAGGCGGATGTTTCTACCACATTATGATCTGAGAAGCATATCCCTGATTTCCCAGTGGTGAAGGCTAGACCTTACTATCCAGTAATAACATTGCCAATCAATCATGTATTGGAGTGTGAAAGCTGCAGACTCTAATGGTCACTTAGCAAAAGTTATTGAAGGGCCTTTAGATTTGTTCATTTTAACTGTACAATTGTTTTTAAAATTTTACTTTTTGTGAAGGTATTCTTAAAAGTGTATACATAGATATTATATCCTTCTAATGGAAGGAAATTATGAGCTCTCTTATTGAGACATTCTTCCAGGACCCAAGCTACTATGTAGTAGATGGCATCTGTTAGTTTGCTAAGAGTGATATCCAAAGGGCTAAAAGAATGAGGTATTTCTGAATAGAAAGTAGTTAATTCTTATCTCATTGCTAGAATCAGCATCGTAACTTACATGTTCTTTATACTCCATGTGTTTTGGTAGACTCTGAGGTAAATGTATTTGAGTGAAAGAATTTACATTAAAAAGGAGGAAACAATGTTTTAGAGGAAAGATCACAGGATATGGAACCAGCCAGATCTGGTCTGAGATCCTAGAAGTGTCATTTTAATAGCTGTGTGACCTTGGACAAGTTATTTAACTTCTCTGAGCCTCGGTTTCCTCATGTGTAAAATGGGGATAATAATACCTATGTTGCTGGGTTGTTGTAAGGATTAGATATATATACATATATATGTCTGGCTTATGGTAGTTACTTGTCAAGTGGTAGCTGTTATTTATGTTACTTTATAAACAATCAGCTTTTAGACAGCCAAGGTCATTTGTTAAGTTTTTAAAATTACGAGTTTGATCAAAAAGGTTTGGAGAAGAAACCTATTACAACTAGTTAACATAAGGTTTATCTACAAGTTGACAATGATGAAGTCGTCTGAAAAAGATGGAAAAAACTGCACTGGGAAATATAACAACTTTCACACTCTCTTTGTAATAATTTGTTCCTACAGCAGATAATTTTTAATGCTCTATTGCTTTTTCTTTTTCTTCACTTTATAACGATCATTGTGTGTGTAGCTACACCGCATCAACATTTTCTTTTGCAGGAATGCCATTTTTCTTCCAAAAGAATTCCATTCCAGCATTTCCTCTTAAGTTATTCTTTCTCTCTCTTTTTAATTGCATGCAGTGCATGATAATTTCTTTACTTTCATGACATGGCTTAGCCTCACAGACAGCTGAATGTTGTCACCACTTATTTGGAAACCTTAGGGAATAATTGAGTTACCAACACCTGGTCTTGATGTTTTTTTCTTCTTTCTCCAAATTTAGCTGTGACAGTTGAAAAAGCAAGTCCTATGGGTGAAGGAAATTTCCGGAACCGTTCAACTCCACCTTGTGCAAATTCTACAGTTGGGGTTGTTAAGATGACACCTCTTTCTTTTATACCTGGGGCAAAAATAACTAAATATCTTGGGATAATTAACATGTTTTTTATTCGGGAAACCACTTCTCTTCGTGAGGTAATTTTATAACATTGTTTTTGTGAATTTTCTGATTGAAGACATTAGTAACAAAACCAAATAAATTCCAGATTGTTATTTTTTGCCAAAGTAATCACACACGCGTGCGCATACCCACACCTTTTTGTTTTGTTTTGTTTTCAATAACCTGTATGGATTGATTCTAGATTAGACTTACTAAATTTCATATAGCACCTAGTATTATCACAAGAGTTATGTTGGATTTAATTTCATTTATTATTAGAAATCCCAGATCCTTATGATAAATAAAACAAGTAAATTGATCTGTGTTTGATTAGAGATTTGAAACAGCCTGAAAGAACAGCTTAGTTTCCTCAGTTATTTGTCTGAGATATATTTAAATAACAGTTTTTGAGGCCTTACATTTAGAAATCATAAAGGACTATATTATAGATAGATGTCTATGGGGATAGTTTATCATTTTCTCCCCCTGAAAAAGAAGGCTGCTCATTTTATTCCCACTTCTCCAAAAGTACATGAGAATGCCATTTATTCACATTCTTACCTCCTACTGGGTAACTGTAGTAATAATGTTTTGATGTGGTCAAATTTAAGAATTAAAGTCAGCCTATTATATCTTTAATTACACAGGAATTTAAACTCAAGAAAAAAATTATATTTATATTGTGTCTTACGTTATGAAATAAGGCTAGAGCAAATTAATATTGTGAATAGGGAAATTTTTTATTGAATAGGTATGAAACCCAATAAACTCTTCAGCAGTTTGTATTTTTTAAAAGTGTGTGCATTATAAAGATGACTTAACTATGCTTTTTTCCCGTTGTCTCACCGTCAATGTTTCTACACTTTCTTAGAAGTAATAGTCCTCATACGATTTTTTTGAGTAGGCTCCATATGGAGTTTGAACTCATGACCCTGAGATCAAGATCTGAGCTGAGATCAAGAGTTGCCTGAGATCAAGACCAGCCCTCATGCTATTTTTTAATATCATGCTCACCATCCTGTACCTGGCACAGTGCCTGGCAGAGTAGACATAGGTATTTTTGTGTAAATGAGGGAATGACTTCTGACAGATTGGTTAGATGGATGTTTCCTTTATGATACATTAGGTTTTAAATCATATTCTCATTGTGTTGAGATGGAAAAGACAATATAGTCTCAAAACCCTTTCTAATATAGAATTAAAATAGGTGACACTTTTAAGCCCATTTAAGTTTGACAAAGTTGGGTGTGAGAAGCTGGTATAGATTGGTGAATTAACTTTCCAGTTGCTCTTAATAGTACATAGATATTGCATTATTGTAGTCCATAAAATTTTATTTCCTAAGTGCCTTCTCTACTGCTTAAGCAGCCATACCCCAAAATGTTGCTTCATAGTAGATTTCCCTTCAACAGAGATTTGTAATATTAACTGGATGGCATAATATCCCAAATTTATTCATTGCTTGATAAGTTATTTGCTTTCTATTATGTAATCTTCTAAGAATTACCCCTCTGTAGTCTTTATTACTCTGCCATCAGAATTTCGAGATTTAAAAGGCAGGAGGAAAACAGATACAAGTAAAAGAAAAAAAATGTACTGAGCTATGGCCGAGTTGGAGGTAGGCTGAAATACCTCAATTCCTTAATTACAAAGAGCTACCTTTATATGTAGGATCTATATATAGGATCCTCTGGCATTTTAGTAAGGTGTGATCTGGTCAAATGTTTTTAACAGTGCATTAAATTTTGCCCTTAACTTCCAGTTTAAAGTTGGAAATTTCTTCTTAGACTGTAAATAACCTCCAGTAGAATTCATGGAAAACTTAGGTTTTAAAGCATTTTAGGCTCTCAGCTAGACTTTGGTTTCTGTTTTATTTTTGAATACTGAAAACATTCCCTAAACTACTGGATTCATTCCCTAACAAATAGGTATGGAATGCTTAGTGTGTGCACCTATTGAACTAGGTGTTAGCATATAGTTATGAGCAAAACAGATGGCAGTCTCTGACCTGATGGAATTTTTACAGTCTAGTGAAATGGAGCATGGTGAACATTCAACAAATTATCATGTAACTAATGTATAATTACTAGTGATAGTAAGTAATATAAAGAAATACAATAGAGGCTATCAGAGAATTCAACAGGGGAACTTAATTTAGATCTGATAGTTAGGGAACATTTCTCTGAGAAAGTTACATATAAACAGGGACCTGAAGAATTGAGTAAGAGTTATCCTGGCAGAAAATTGGGTGAGGAGCCTTCAGAAACAGCATGTACAGCATGCACCTGAGGCAGGAAAAGTGCTTGATAGGTTTGAGAAACTGATAAAAAAGGCAGATGTACCCTGGAACATGCTTCGGAATGGGAGATATGGAGAGCAGAGAAGTTTTATTGTTTATATTTACCATCAATTTCTATGAGTGATAGGAATGATTTGATGGAGATGTTGAAGTTGGAGAAACAGTTTGAATTCTTGCTCTGCCACTTATTATTACCTATGTGGTCATAGTCATGGGCATATGACACATTCTCTGACTTCAGTTTTATCATCTGTGAAGTAAGGATATTAATCCCCATCACAGACATGTGTTCAGTAAAGGTTTGTTTGTTCATTCATGCAACAAATCCCTGTTTTGAGGGAAATTAAAATGATCCATCCATTATATTAAGATTATTTAAGATGTTTTAATATATATTTTTTGGCATTTTATATACAGTCATGTCTACAGTTTGATTTTCTTTCATATTATTTTCTAGGAAGGAGGAGTCAGTGGTTTTCTCCATGCTTTTATTGCTGAAGTGTTTGCAATGGTGAGAGCTCATGTTGCTGCATTAGGAGGGAATGCCGTTGTCTCCTACATAATGAAGCAGTGTGTCTTCATGGAGAATCCAAATAAAAATCAGGTGAGATGTAGTCAAAAACTTCTTTTGGGGGAACCTGAGGATTTACCTCCCCTATGGCTTTCCCATCTCCCACCCTCCCCCCAACCTCCACCAAAGAGAATTGCTCTTCAGAACTTTTTGATTCTAGATGCCTGAAACATGTTTTAACAAATATATTAATAACCATGGTCATACATAGATCAGATGCTGTTTTCACATCTGGGTATTCTTAAATACCTTTGGAAGTTTAGCTCCTAAGTTACTGTGAGGGACAACCTTTAGTTTGGACTATGATCTGTCTAGTTGTAATTGCCGTAGTGGTGAAGAGTACGTTCCAGTTATTATTCTTAATAAATACTTCTGTTAGTGGGGGCAAAGAATTGTTGCTTAGGATTAATTTTAGAATAAATTTCTTTTATCAGTATTGTTCATATAATGGCTCACTTAGAATTGTTAAAAGTTTCCTTTAAAAAATTTAATTCTATTAGTGGGGTTTTTTTGAGTTTCCTTTCTTGTGAGTTGCCTTCTTTTGTTCCCCTTTGTTCATTTTTCTATTGGGTTGTCTCTCTTTTCCAAGTGACTTAAAAGCCTGTGCTTTTTTAGCTATGTAGCACTGGCCCTAAAATAACAGAAAATTGTGAGCAGATTGTTGGGTTGGTGATTGAACATTTCCTGTTGTTTGTATAGGCACAGTGTCTTATAAATGTAAGTGGTGATGCAGTGGTTTTTGTTCGTGAATCTGAATTAGAAGTGGTGTCAGCTCAGCAGCCTACTACCAACTGCCCCCCATCATGTGCTGGAGGAGAAGTTACAACCTGAAGTAAATCAGAAAGAGCTCAACTCAATGAAATTCATCTGTCTCCATTGTTTTATCTTTCATTATCTTACTGGACTTTTAAAAGTGAACTTAATTTGAGATAATTAAGAAAGAATTGGTACATTAGGAGTAGATTTGATTTATCTGGAATCTCTTGGAGGCATGAGAATTCTTAAATCTTGATGTTTTGTTTGCTAGTCCTAGTCAGTCCCCATGGAATCTTGACTCCTCACCAAATTCAGATAGATTTCTCAGAGAACTGTAGCAGAGATGGAAGTTATTGGTAATTTATGTTGACTTATATAAAATCATACTTTGAAACAATGGTAAGATTATCAAGAAATTGTAATAGCTATCCTAGTGTAATTGAGAGAAACTAAGCAAGAAATTTGCAAATTGTCAATGAATAAAATCTGATTTGAGGAATGTGTGAGAAAATGGAGAAAAGTTTTGAGAACACTATGTGGGTTTCCTAATATGTTTTATTTTGAGAACAACTGAATTTGTTATTCGGTAACAACCGAAAGGAAGAATGCTTCAGCCATCTTTTAAAAAGAAGTTAAAATTCTGCAACTTGTATCCATACTGTATCCTAACTACTGTAAAATAAAAAGTAATTTATTAGAGCCAGTGTCCTTCCATTGAAAGTTCTAATAATGTCTGTAAGGAGCGAGGAAAAAACTATGTAATTTTGTAACTGGCCAAATTTTATTAGTGTTTACTTTGTCTAAAAGAGGCTTGGCTTTAACTGGAAGGAAAAGGTCAGTGAATTTTGTTGAAGTAGTTAGGGTATAATTGATCTAGTAGGAGCAAAAATTATTTCTGATAGAATCATACTGCACTCCTACCAAATAAACAGAATTGTATCTTAGGGATTTTTGATGGTGAGTTAGATTGTATTTGGCATAGAATTTGGAAATGTAACTTGAATGTAAATACGCTGCAAAGTGTTGAATGTATACATAGAAATACTTTTTCTGTCAATGCCAAATACCTATTGTAAATGAACCTTACAAAGTACATTCCTCCTTTGCACAATAAAATTTCTTTATAAAACTTACGGTTTTGCTCTTTCAGGATAACAAACTACCCTAAAGATTAGGAGTCATTTCCTTGTTATCACAGGTGTCAATATTTTTCTGTATTTTGTTTATAATTTTATTTTTTAAATAAAAAGTTTATAAACTGGAATATTGCTAAATCTCTTGTTTGCCTCTTTGTGTAGTGTAGTACCGCCAGTAGTCTGAAATCACTTTCCATCTGGTCACCTCCATTCATTCCTGCAGTCAGCAAACATCCATTGTGTAGCTACTGTAATCCTTGGGGCACTTCATGGTCTTTGGTCAGTAGGTATTCACATTCAACAACTACTGAATGCCTACTAGATCCCAGGGCACAGTTTGAGGCAGTGAACAAAACACACTTAAGTTCCTATGATCACAGAGCTTATTTTCAGTGGCTACACTAGTAAATAATTTGTAAAATGTGCTGTGTGTATGTATATGTGTATGTGTGTGTGTATATATATATATATGAATAAAGCTAAATTTTTAAATATATATACATATACATACTATTCATATATATGTGGTATATATATATGTTTATCGCGTGTATACGTATATGTATATACATACACTCTAACAATTGCTAATGTTAATGTTTACTGAATGCTTACTATATGCCAGGCAGTATAATATATATATTTATATATAATTTTAAAGATTTTATTTGTCAGAGAGCGAGCACAAGCAGGGGGAACAGCAGCAGAGGGAGAAGCAGTCTCCCCGCTGAGCAGGGAGCCCGATGTGAGGCTAGATCCCAGGACCCTGAGATCATGACCTGAGCCAAAGGCAGACACTTAACCGACTGAGGCACCCAGGTGTCCCTAATAAATATATTTTTGTATTAACCCTTTTAATCTTTACAGAAACCCTATGAGTTAGAGGTAAATATCATAGTTAAGCCCTATTTTATAGTTGAGGAAACTGAGTAGAGTTTGATCTGCCAAAAGATTCAAGAACAGGCAATCTGGCTCTGAAACCCACACTATTAAGTGAGAAGGTAGGCATAGCTTGAGATGGAGGTAGCTTCCCAAAGGTAATGATAATTTATTTTTATTTTTTTAAAAGATTTTATTTATTTGAGAGAGTTCGAGAGAGAGCATGAGCAGGGGGAGGGGCAGAGGGAGAGGGAGAATTCAGAAGTCACTTAACCGACTGAGCCACCCAGGCGCCCCATGCATTATTACTAATTCTTGAACATGAAAGTAGCATTCGCTCCATTTTGGTATGAACACTTGTATACTCAACAGAGGCCTGTGCTGATTTCTAAAAGAGCTAGACTTTCCTTAACTACTCAGGCTTGCTCTCTGTCTGCTCACATGGGCCATTTGCTCATGTGCTCTACCTCTGAAGCATAATCAGCCCATGCCAAGCTAGGCTTCTTGCGGAAAAGCTAACGTTGCCCTATACCCCAAGAGCTGCTGCTCTTTCCTTTGTGTGGATTCCTCAAAAATGATAATTTTTACAGATGGGCTGGGACTTACTCTTTCGGGAATACTGAGGCCAGTTACAGTATTTATAGCAGGCCTCCTATGTATCTCTTTCATTCGTTATTGCTGCTCCAAGGGTAAACTACAAAACTTAGCCAATGTTAGATTTGCTAACTGCACTGTCCCACTTCCATCTCCTCCTTTTCCCTAATCCATTGCAATCTGGCTTCCAACTCCTCTGCCCTTTGTATGCTAATGATACAAGTATTGGATTGCTGACAAGCTTTTTTTATACATACATACAATTTTTCATTAATGTATAGATGGGATTACATACACAATTTTAAATAGAGTGGCTTTATTTTTTACCTGTTTGCCTGGCTTTCTCCTCTTTCCCATCACATCTCTATTAATCTGCTAAGGAGTGATAATTTACATTCAGTAAAATTAATCTAAATGTACAGTTCAAGGGGCTCTGACAAATAGGTTCAGTTGTGTAACCAAGGTAAAGAACATCCCCATCACACAAGAGAACATTTCCATCTCACACATGCACACACACACACAAAACACATTTCCCTCACCCCAGGTTTCCCTTCTGCCCTTTGGCAGTCAGTGCACTTCTCCTTTTTTGTAAATGGGATCTTGTGCTTTTTTTCTTTTTTAAGATTTTATTTATTTGAGAAGAGAGAGATAGTAAGAGAGAGAATACAAGGGGATGGGGGTGGGTGGGTAGGGAGAAACAGACTCCCTGCTTAGAGATCGATTCCAGGACCCTGGGATCATGACCTGAGCTGAAGGCAGATGCTTAACCAACTGAGCCACCCAGGTGCTCCGGAATCTTATGCTTGATAACTTTCACCTAGTGTAGTGGGTGCATCTACATATGGACAACATTTTTGGCTATTATGAATAAAGCGATTTTTTAAATTGAGTTGGCACTTTTCTGTGAAAATTGAATTTCTCTTTGGAGTTTACCTTGTTGGTAATTTGCCATGTGTTTGACAAAATTTCCCCTTATTTTGTTGTCCATCAACATAATTTATGCTACCTTTTTATCATATCCAAACATTTAATTTTATTATGGACAATATGACTACCTTTTCTTTCTTAGATTCCCTTAATTAAGATTATCTCCCCTTGATTTTTTGGTTATCTTGGAGGTTCCTGAAGGTTCATCAAACATGTCCTGAATTGCTCTCATCTCGGTGGCTCCCCACCAAACTTGATACCCTTCCTTATTTCTTACTAGATAAATGCCATCACATTTAGTCAGTCTTAGCTTGAGCCAGATAATCTGAGGGAGATTCAAAGCCTATACCTTTTCCACTACACCACCCAATTTCATGGAACAAAATGCATAAAAGTGTGGAGGCATGAAAATGCATGTTATATGAAAGTAACACATTATTTACAAACAGTTTTGTAGTTTTCCCCCCCCCCCCCCCCAGGGGAGGGCCTTTCACAGAATACTTTGAGAATCTGACCTAAACTCTGCAACTTTTCCCCAGAAAAATAAGCAAACACTTGAAATTCTGCATACTACCTCAGGAGGTTTATTGAAACATTTTGAAACCCCTAGTATAGAATCAATGGAGGGGAATAAGGAACCAGGCCGAAATAGAGATTAGGAATAATTGGGTAAATGCTATCTAAAAATTTGCCTTTTCCCCAGTAGGAAAGTCAAGATACTTTTAAGATTAGATTTTTAAATATTAAAAAACCTAGGGGTGGGTGCCTGGGTGGCTCAGTTGGTTAAGCGACTGCCTTCGGCTCAGGTCATGATCCTGGAGTCCCGGGATCGAGTCCCACATCGGGCTCCCTGCTCGGCGGGGAGTCTGCTTCTCCCTCTGACCCTCTTCCCTCTCGTGCTTTCTATCTCTCATTCTCTCTCTCTCTGAAATAAATAAATAAAATCTTTAAAAAAAAACCTAGGGGTGCCTGGCTGTTTCAGTTGGTGGAGCACGTGAGTCTTGATCTTGGGGTTGTGGGTTCGGGCCCCCCGTTGGGTGTGAAGACTACTTAAAAATAAAAGATCTTTAAAAAAAACACACACCAATATATCTATGGTAGGCAGAATAACCTCACCCCCTCAAAAATGTCCACAGCCTAATTTTCAGAACCTGTGAATATATTACCTTACAGGACAAAAGGGACTTCGCAGACGTGATCAAAGTTAAAGGCCTGGAGATGGGGAAATTATCTATGGTTATCTGCAAGGGTCCTAGATTCTAATCATAGGAAACCTCAAAAATGGAAGAGGAGGGTAGAAGAGTAGGTGAGAGAGATTCTATGAGAGGTGGACTCAAGCTGCCCTTCCCGGCTTTGAAGAAGGTAGAAGGGAGCAACAAGCTGAGAAATGTGGGTGGCCTCTAGACTCCAGGAATGGCCCTCAGCTGACAGCTAGCAAGAAAATGGGGTTCTCAGTTCTATAACTGCAAGGAACTGAATTTTAACAACTCAAACCGGCAAGGATATGGAGTCTTCCTTAGAGCCTCCAGAAAGGAACAGAACCCTGCTAGTGGCTTGATTTTAGCCTTGCAAGACCCATATCAGATTTCTGACCTAAGGAACTGTAAGATAATAAACTTATTTAAGCCACTAAGTTAGCGATAGTTTGTTATGGAAGCAATAGAAAACTAATACAAAGTTCTTATAAATTTAAACTATGGCCATGTATAAAGTATAAAATTACAATATAGTGCTATTTATGGTAATATGAAATGCTTCACAAACTCAGGATATTAAGTACAGTGATATCTTTAATTTTTCTAATTAATTTTTTGAATACCCACCCAACTAATTAGGATAAATCCAGAATCTCTCACCTTTGAGGTCATCTCCACTTCTAAAATTGTCCAAGAACTCTAGGGGCTCAATGCAGTCCTCAGGACTTTAAGAGCAGCTTCCCCACCCAAGCTTTAACGTGAAGCCTCAGGAAGGTCTGTGGAACACTGTTGCGTTTGCTTCTCACTGCCACATGATGTCGCTGTTGGAATGTTGTTCCGCACAGTAAAACAGTCGATGCTGGTCTCCCGCAGCGATGACGCCAAGATTCCTGCAAAGGTTTGCTTGATTCTTTAGCAGGTAGTCCTATTTCCTCCAGGACAAGGAAGCCTGCCAAGTTTCCGTTCCTAGTGCTCAATCCAACTGTCAATGGAGTTGTGAGAGTTTCCTATAAATTCTAGATATCAGAGGTTGGTTGGTTGTTTTTTAATACGCATTTTGCAGACATTTTCTCTCAGTCTGTGGCTTATTTTGCATTCTTCAAACATTGTGTTGTGGGGAACAGGAATTTTTAATTTTGATGTTGTGGGGAACAGAAATTTTTAATTTTGATGAAGTCGACTTTTTTTTTTCTTTTGTGGTTTGTGCTTTCTGTGTTCTAAGAAATTTTTGCCTGACCCAACATTGCAAAGGTTTTCTAGAAATTTCAGTTTTTGGCTTTACTTTTAGGTACATGATCATTTCAAGTTACATTTTGTATATGATGTGAGGTATGGGCTAAGGGTTTTCTCCCCCTTTTCCTCTCTTTTTTGCACATGGATATCCAATTGCTGAGCACAATTTGTTGAAAAGATGAACTTTTTACATTTGCCTGACTTGACATCTTTGTTGAAAATTGATTAATTGGTTGAAACCACATATAGATGTGTGGGTTTCTTTCTGGATCTGTCATGTGTTCCACATATCTACCCTTTTTCTAATATTACACGATCTTGATTCTTCTAATTTTATAGGTCTGGAGATCAAGGAATGTGAGTCTTAAAACTTGGTTCACATTCTTAAAAAATATTTCTGACAATTTTAGTTCCTCTGTTTTTTCCATATAAATTTTAGGATAGCTTTATGTTAAAAAAATCCTTTTTAAAACTGGGTTTGTGTTGAATCTATAGATCAGTTTAGGGATAATTGACAATATTGAGTCTTTTAATCCATGAACATGTTATTTCTCTTCATTTAGGTTTTACTTTCTTTCATCAATATTTTGTAGTTTTCAATACACAAATCTTGCACAAATCTTGTGTGTGTGTGTGTGTGTGTGTGTGTGTGTGTATGTTGGGGGGTTATATCTAAGTACTCCATGTTTTTTGGTCCTATTATAAATGGTACTGTTTTAATTTTCTTTTCTCTTTTCTGCTGTAAAAAGCTTTATTGCTTCCATTTGGTCCACAGCTTGGGAGAGGGCTCCAGGGTGGTTAGAATGCTGCCTAGTGGCTGCAGGGAGGGGCTCCCGTACAAGCCCTGGTATTAGGGGGATGCCCGAGGGGCCCCTCAGAGGCCGCTGGGCTCTGGAGGCTTTCCGAGAGGAAAAGATACCCGCCCAGACCGGCCTCGGTGCCGGCTGGCCTGCAAAAATGACTCAGGTGCTCGCCACCTTCTTGATGAGTTTCACCTCCTCACCCAGGAAGTGGTTCTTCAGGAAGTCTCTGAGATGCGCCTCTGCGCAGATGGAAGCCGGGCACGCGGAGCGGGAGAGCTGGCTTCCGGTTCTTCGCCAGGACTCTGGCAGGTTCCATGGAGTTTAGGGCTTTGCCCCACTCATCTTGTCATCTTGGCACAGTTTCTACAAGTCCTAGAAGAGAGCCGGCTTCCGCGCTGGTTTTGCATCTTCTAGAGAAGGTCAGTGCCCTCGCGCTTCTCAGCCAGCTCTTGCTAACCCTCTCCATTGCCACCTCGTCACCACAGTGGAAATAGAAGCCCAGAGAGAGGTAGGTGTTGGAGACCTGCAGGTGCATGTTGACCAGGCGGTTGACGGTGGTCTCCATCTGGGTGGAATAATTCTGAGGAATCCGGGAGCTCATGGGTTGATCAGTAATAAGGAGCTAAGCTCAAAATAGGATGTTGGCTGGTCCCAGAGGCAGAGGGTGGCCAAGGAGATGCCTCCGAAGGTTGCCACTGGGGAAAGAGGTTGCAGGGTGGTGGGAGGCTGGTAGAAGGGGAGGCACTGGGTCTGTTCTGTCTAAATACTGTTGAAGCAAGAGACAGATCCGGGGGACCTCAGGGCGCACACTGCCTTAATTTTAATTTTTCAGCAGTTATTTATTTTTAGTGTATACAAATAGAATTGATTTTTTTACATTGATCTTGTATCTTGCAGTTGTGTATTGATTCTAGTAGCTTTTTTTGGTTATTATATGAGGTTTTTATGTAGACAGTCATTGTCGTGATTGTGCCTCGGGACTCTGAATGAATATTATTTATTTTTCTTGCTCCTTACCAAAATGGCCTTATTAATAATCAGCTTATTAAAATATCAAGTATAATGTAGAGTGGTTTAAATATTAAGTATGACGTAGAATGGTAAGAATGGGCATCCTAACCTTTTTCCAGATCTCCGAGGTAGCCATTCAGTCTTTCACTATTAAGTATGATGTTATCTGTGGGTTTTCCCAAGAACTTCTTTGAATTTTGTCAAATGCTTATTCTCCTCCTGAGAAGATCATATTAATCTTATTCTTTGTTGATATGGTGATTACACTTACTGATTTTCAAATGTTAAACCAAATGTTCCCTCCTTTTCTGTTTTCCTGAAGGGTTTGTCTATAATTGATGCTATTTATTTCATAAATGTGTGATAGAATTTGCCATAAAGCTGGCAAATTTGAGTTTTCTTGGAATGTCTATAACCCATAAATTGGTTTTATTAATAGATATGGGGCTATTCAGGTTATCTTTTTCTTCTTGTGTAACCTTTGGTAGTTTGTATTTAAGGAATTTGTCCATTTCTTCTAAATTGTCAAATCTGTTGGTAAAAAATTATTAATACTGTTTCCTTATTTTTATTTTTTATTTTTTTTAAGATTTTATTTATTTATTTGACAGAGAGACACAGCGAGAGAGGGAACACAAGCAGGGGGAGTGGGAGAGGGAGAAGCAGGCTTCACGCTGAGCAGGGAGCCCGATGCGGGGCTCGATCCCAGGACCCTGGGACCATAACCTGAGCCGAAGGCAGACGCTTAACGACTGAGCCACCCAGGCGCCCCATCCTTATTATTTTTTTAATACCTGTGGTTCTGTAGTGATGTGTCTTCTTTCATTCCCGATATAGGTAATTTGTGGCTTCTCACTTTTTTTTCTTGATCAGTTTAGCTAAAAGTTCATCTCATTTATTGATCTTTTCAAAGAACCAGCTTTTGGCTTCATTGATTTCTCTCTGTTGATTTTTCCTCTTTTTTCAGTTTTATTTGATTCTACTTTTATCTTTATATTTCCTTTATATGCTTGCTTTTGATTTAATTTGCCCTTATTTTTCTAGTTTCTTAAGGTGGAAAAAGATCATTGGTTTGAGGCCTTTCTTCTTTTCTAATATAAGTATTTAGTCTGATACATTCCCCTCTATACACTACTTTAATAGTATCTCCAAATTTTGATGCATTTTTAAAAGTTTACATTAAATTAAAAGTATTTTATAATTTCCTTTTAACTTCCTCTTTGACTAATGGTTTATTTAAAAGAATGTTGTTTAATTTCCAAGTGTTTTGGATTTTCCAGGTGTATTATTTGTGGTGAGTACAATTAAGATATAATCTTTTAGCAACTTTGAAGTTTATAGTACAATATTGTTGATTATAATCACTATGCTGTGTATTAGAGCTCCAGGACTTATTTTATCTACCGTTTGCAAGTTTGTGCCCTTAAGCAACATCTCCCCTATTCCCCCAATGCCCAGCCCCTGGTAACCACCATTCTACTCTGTTTTTATGAGTTCAGTGTTTTTATTTTTAAATTTTCATTATTAATTTTATTAATAAATTAACATATAACATTGTGTGAGTTTAAGGTGTTCAACATATTGACATATTTATATATTGCAATTTTTAAAAAAAGATTTTACTTATTTGAGATAGAGCATGGGGGGGAGCAGAGGGAGAGGGAGAAGCAGACTCTTGCTGAACAGGGAGCCAGGCAGGGGTTTCAATTGCAGGGCCCTGGGATCATGACCTGAGCCAAAGGCAGATGCCCCCCCCCTTTTTTTTAAGATTTTATTTATTTATTTGACAGAGAGAGATAGAGAGAGACAGTGAGAGAGGGAACACCAGCAGGGGGAGTGGGAGAGGGAGAAGCAGGCCTCCCACGGAGCAGGGAGCCTGATGCGGAGCTCCATCCCCGGACTCCGGGACCATGACCTGAGCCGAAGGCAGACGCTCAACAACTGAGCCACCCAGGCGCCCCTCAATATATACTTTTAATTTATCACAGTCTATCCTCAAATAACCCAGGTACTAGGTTATGAAGTACTTAGGTGTGAAACCCTTCCCCCCCTCCCACACACAAAAGGACAGATTCGTATATTGAAAATACATGAAGTACTTAGGTATAAGTTATAGTATTTCTTATTTCAAATAAACTAGCATAACTACTTTGTGGTTGGAGACTATTTTCTGAATACTTGTAATCCAGTTTATTATTTTTTTCATTCTTCTTTCTTTAGGCTTTATCAGCTTCTTGGGGTGAATGCTTAAGCTTGTTTATTGTCAGTCTTTCTTAGTTCATAATAAGTGTATCTAAAGTTATAAATTTCCGTGCAGTTGCTCTTTTATCATTCCACAAGTTTTATGCATTGTTTTTATTTCTTTTAAATCTTAATATTTATAGTTACTATTGTGATTTCTTCACTAGTCTGTAAATTATTTAGGAGTGCATTTCTAGTCTCCAAATGAATGGGTTTCTTTCAGTTTGTTGTTTTCTAATTAAGTTGCACTGTGATAAAATATTGTGATCTGATTGACAAATTCTTTGGAAATTCTTGAAACTTCCTTGTTGCTTTTCTGTTCAATTTGTATAACTGTTTCATATGTACTTGGAAAGAAAATTTGTTGTTTATTGCATACAAGGTTGTATATATATCTCTGTATCATCTATTCATCATCTATCATCAGGTATCTATAAAATCAAGCTTGTTAACTAATTATTAACTCTTCTACATCCTTAACCAATATTTTTGTCCCCTTGATTTACCGATTTCTGAGCAAGGTAAATGTGGTATATTGATTACATTGATGACCTCTGTGAAACTGTGATTTTGCAGCTCCTTCCATCAAGAGGTGGAATCTATTTCCCTGTGTCTTGAGTTTGGGCTGGCCTTCTGCCTTGCACTGGCCAGAAGAATACAGCAGAAGTATTGATGTGCCTACTCTGAGCCTACATCACAGGTGTATTTGTGTGCATCTGCTTTCTCTCTGGAACCTCTATCCTGCCATGCAAATAAGCCCTGACTAATCTGCTAGAAGATGAGAAACTTCATGGAACAAAGATAAGTCATCTTAACTGTTCATCTTGCAGTTGGATTAATTAGCTAATCAGCAGATTCATGAATAATAATGACAGTTATCTTAAGCCAGAGAGTTTTGGGATAATTTTTATGGAGCAATAACTAACCAACACATAGCATTAACATTTTCCACTGTAATTATGCAGTTGTGAATTTGTCTTTATAATTTGGTACTTTTACTTTTTATATTTTGAGGCTATGAATTTAGGTTTATGTAATTTTATGATTTCATATCACCTTTGTTGTTTACATCTTTTACCAATGTAAATGTGTTTTTTTAATTAATGTTAAATGTATTCCCACAAATGCATTTCTTAAAAATCATATATTTTGAGCAATATGAACATTGGTATGCCAGTTTTCTTTGGGTAAATTTTTGCCTGGTGTGCTTTTTTTCCCCAAACCATTATATTTAAATTCTCTGTGGATTTTTGTTCTGTGTATATGTGGCCCACCATTCCTTTGCTTCTTTTTGTTTTCTCTTTCTGTGTTTTCAGTTGAATTCATCAAGTCCTCCCACTTTTTTCTTTCATTACCAGTTTGAAAATTCAGATTTCAGAAAACTAACGTGTGATATTTTGTTTTTCCCCATGTGTGTTCTGAAGCAACGGAGAAATAGACAAGAGAGTGAGGCAGACAGAAGTCAAATGTCACTTTTATTACTGATGAAGGTTTTGGAGAATGTGACTCTAAGTCTGTTGTCTGTGAATTGGGCAGAATTATCTGGTCCCTAGTAGTGCTAAGTAACCACAGAACTCCTTCCTCAGGGACAAGCAAAGTTGAGCAGAGTAGAATGTATGTTCTCTCCTGATAAAGAGATCACAAGAGAGGAAGGAGATTAGAAGGCGCTGAGCTAAGTGTTCAGCTTTGTTGGAGGAGGTCACTGAGAGGATGTGACCACTGGCTGACTCATGAGGTGGACCCAGGCAGTCAGAGGCTTTTCACCCCCTCCCCTGTCCTTGGAATGTATGTTCTGTCCACTGTTCCCACAGTAGGAGCTGCTGCAGGGACATACCCTTGAGAGAGTAAGGGGTTGTTGAGACCGTCTGGACAGTATACATGACCGAACCCAGCGAAGTGCTAAAAGTCTGGCGGGTAGGTGCAGGGATTTTCATGTCTTGCAGCAAGCCTCCTATGCGTTTCCTTGCTTATTAAAACTGTCACTTGCCAATCTGGAGTGGGCTGCCTCTTTCTTCAGTCTCTTCTTGTCCTCTGTGTACAGGGGCTGGTTTGCAACCAATAAATTGCCTTTCCCAAACTGTCATTCTGAGAAGTAATTTTGTCTACCAAACAGAGTGAGAAGGAGTGGCCTGAGTTCCCAAGAATATTATTTTAATAAAAATCACCCCTAGAAACATAAGTGGAGGCATACATATTCTTAGAAAGTAATATATTCCACATCTGTTCTTTCAGTTACTATGTCCACATTTTTAATGTATTAGTTTCGTATGGTTGCTGTAACAATTACCACAAATTTGATGGTTTAAAGCAGCACACATTTACTTTTTTTTTTTTTAAGATTTTATTTATTTATTTGACCGAGAGAGAGAGAGAGAGCAAGTGAGCACAAGCAGGGGGAGCGGCAGGCAGAGGGAGAGGGAGAAGCAGACTCCCTGCCAAGCAGGGAGCCCAATGCAGGGCTCAAACTCAGGACTCTGGGATCATGACCTGAGCTGAAGGCAGACGCTTAACCAGCTGAGCCACCCAGGCGCCCAACACACATTTATACTTTTACAGTTCTGGAGGCCAGAAGTCTGACAGCAGTATCCCTGGGCAGAGACCCAGGTGCTATGCTCCTTGCAGGTGCTCTAGGGCGTCACTCTGCTTCCTTTCCTTTTCTACCTTCAAGTCCTCCATCTTCAAAGCCAGACATTTAGCATCTTCCTTCAATCATTACATTGCCTCTGTCTCTGCTCTCATCAGATCTCTTATGTGGACACTTCTGATTACATATAAGACCCACCTGGACAGTCCAGTGTTGTCCCAATTCAAGATCCTTAATCCCATCTGCAATGTCCGTTTGTCATATAAAACACTCTTCATAGGTTCTGGAGATTAGGACATGGCTATCTCTGGGGGCCATTGTTCAGCCTAGTACACATATATACTTAATATTTTAGTTCTCTAATAAGTCTAAACTCAGAGCCTTTCTATCCTTCTCCCAAATAAGCCAGGGCTTAATGTTGTTGTCTATGATTTTTAATTCTAGCATTTTGAAACATATACAAATTATCATTGTTTTTTAGATTACCAATGTGCTTTTCCGATGTCTACTTATTAGTTTTTGCATATCATTCCTTTCTTCTGGGTTCGTTTTCCTTCTTGCATCGCAAGTATATTTTTAAGACATTAGTTTATTCAAATTCTTATCTTTTGATAAAAATTTATATCTAAAATTATTTTTATTCCACCTTCACTTTCCATCTAATTTAGTTGATTATAGAGTCCTGGGTTCTGGGGTGCCTGGGTGGCTCAGTCAGTTAAGCGTCTGACTTTTGATTTCAGCTCAGGTCATGATCTCAGGGTCATGAGATCAAGCCCCACATTGGGCTCCTTGCTGGGTGTGGAGCCTGCTTAAGATTCTCTCTCTCCCTCTCCCTTTGCCCCTTCCCACCTCCCCAAAAAAGAATTCTACGTTCAAAATATTTTTCCCTCAGAACTGTACAACAATTCCTAGCAGAGTACCAGAACCTCTGGATGAATGAATGAGTTTTACAGATATTAGGAGAACAGAATAGTGAAAATAATCCTGGATTAGGAGTCAGATAAACTGGCCTTAAATGCCAGATCTTCTACTTATTATAATTAGGCTTTGGCAAAGCCATTTAGCGTAACAATCTCACTTGAAGATGGGACCCTAATTCATAACATCCTTGCGAGTTTCAAAATAAAAAGAATATAATGAATTTGAAAACTATTTGTTAATTGTCAAATTGCACAATTTCTAAGTAATCGATTAATTATTGCAAGGTAATTAATATCAATTGATAAATGTCTCCAGGATACTGATTTAAATCTGCATCCACTTACTGAGTTTGATAATGTGCCTTGCAGATGATTTAGAATTTTTGATAAGGTTGGTTTATTTTTCACTGCTAAACAATAGAATTATTTTATTATGCTTCACAGACATAACTCTTACCCGTAGAGTTTAATTATATCAATTAGTAAGTATACTGGCACAGCAAAAATGGATATTATATAATTAAAGAATCAATCCAGTATATCAATATATTGCTTTCATTGTGGTTTTTAAAATAACTTTAAGTATAAATGGTTACTTGGGAAACTTGATATTCCTAGCAGTAATGTTTTCTTGACAGGAAATTATTTATTTGAGATTAAGTGAATTATATCTGTAGAGAAGATGACAGATGAAGTTTAGAATGAATAATGACCCAGAATCTATGATGGTTAGAAGAGTTTTTCTTCTTTTGCATTGCTGTCAGTTGTGCAAGCATTTTTTAAAAATTTTATATTTTTATTTATTTTTTAATAATTTATTTATTTTTATTTAAACTCAATTAACATATAATGTATTATTGGTTTCAGAGGTAAAGGTCAGTGATTCATCAGTCACAGGCCCTCCTTAATGGCCATCACCCAGTTACGCCATCCCGTGCACCCCCCCCCCCAGCAACCCTCAGTTTGTTTCCTATGCTTGAGTCTTTTATGGTTTGTCTCCCTCTCTGATTTCATCTTGTTTTATTTCTTCCTCTCTTCCCCTATGATCCTTTGTTTTGTTTCTTAAATTCCACGTATCAGCAAGATCATATGATAATTGTCTTTCTCTGATTGACTTATTTGGCTCAGTGTAACAACCTCTAGTCACACAAGCATTTTTCTCACAGATAAGATTTTCAAAGAAACTACTAGCAATCAGGTCGAGGGAACAAAATGGATTCTTTTTGGCATAAGGATACCCATACCCTACAAGACACAAATGTATACACATATGTTTTAATAGCAGAGTCATCTAGTTAAATTATTCTTGTCTGCCTTGGTGGTATTTGCTAAGCTTATTTAGAGAAACTGGTTTATCTGTAGATGTCATCCCTATCTCTTTGTCATTCCCTGAAATTGAGGAGAAATTATTTCTATTTTTAACCTGGCCACACTCAGTTATGTTTGATGGGCCTCCTCCGAATTTAAATTGATCAGTTTCCTAATCCTCCACTTTGAAATAAAGTACTCAGCTGTTATTGGTTCTCTGTATAGATATTAGAAATGCTTATTGGTCTGTAAGGCTTTTTCTGCACAAACACCTCATTTACCAAAGTGATTATAATAGTGGAAATAAAAGCTGAAGCATCAGTTCATAATGGGTAGAAGGAGGTGGGTAGCAGCTGGGTTCATCGGGTTGATTGCTCTTTGTCCCCTTGGGCATTTTCCAGAGAGGCCTTTCAGATTTATTCTCATTATGTTGCAGAGGCATGAACCTAAAGGATTGCCACTTAATGGTCCCCACTATAGACCAATTTTCTTTCATACTCAACAGCATGGACACAGTACAAATTTACCCCTCAGATTTTAGGTCTCAAACTGTTAACCTCTTTACAGTTGCTTTTATATTGCTTCAGCTAATCTTGGCATGTTAAGGGTTCCACCACCACGAACAGTGACTAGTACATAATAGGGGTAAGTAAATATTTATTACATGTAAAATGATTGAAAGCTTTTATTTCTTCTTTTTTAAAAAAAGCTTGAAATGCTATTTTTTATGGCCCAAGATAAATGTTTAAGCATAAAGATGTTTAAGCTAAAAAACAGTTAATTCCCTAAGTGTTTATGTATCTTTAATAGCTTGTTACCATATTAGTGTCATGCTGTCTGAGTTTTAATCTATCTAGGAGTTACCTTGTGTGTCTTTTTTATTAACATTTTATTCTTTGATCTCAGTGTTTCAAAGTCTTTGAAAATTTTATCACTTCTTTTGTAGGCTTGTTTTTGGAATCTCAACATCATACTTTAAAAGGTCACTAACAAAGAACCTTTTATTTGATTTGTAAACACCCTGGTTTTAAATACCTGCTATCTAAACAACAATCAGTCTGGGAAAGAATGAAAAGCCAATGAGGTCAATTATTCCTTTGCCCCAAATCCAAATTGATAATCTTCAATTATGATATTCATTTTGTCTAATTATTTAAAGCTTTGGCAAAAGTATTGATGGATGAGAAAGTTGATGTTAAGCCTGCCTGTCTTCCTTCTTCTTTCTTTTCTTTTCTTTCCCTTCCTCCCTTCCTCCCTCCCTCCCTTCTTTCCTTCCAGCCCTCCATCCTTCCATCTCTGCATTTCACAGAAATGTTCAAGATTCATTCTCACAACATGACTTACTTCGTTAAAATTTGGATGTGTTTCATTGCATAAAATACCACCTATCTAAGATAGTTATATTTCCATTTAAAATGACCAGATGAAGTGGTTTGCTCTAAAGGCCACATTTACTTTGAAATAAGAATAATACTACTAGAGTGAAATTTAAAAAATAAGCTTTGGCACAGTCATTAAACCATCATCCAGCCCAGGTATGTTGGCAAGAATGCTGGTATTCAGGGAACACTTCTGGTCCTGGCTCTTCCACCCATCTAGTATGAATACTTCTTCAGCTTAAAGTCACCTCTAAGAGGTGAGAAACTTGATCATCTAAAGAAGCCCAATTCTAATTCTGTACCTAGCACTTACCACTCACTAGAGGTTTTCTGTTCAATCTAGTCTTAAAGGGTTCAAGGTCCAGGTCAAACAGTAAGACTCCCACCCAGCCCTTCTTTAGATAATTGGTGAGAAGTGTAAAACCTAAGATCAGAAGATGTGTTATGTGAAGTCTGGGGATTTTTGCCATATTTAACTGGCCCTTTTCTCTCCCTGGTTCTAGCTGGTTAGTATATAGTACGTAAAACACTGTCACCAGAGAGAGAGAAAGTAATCAGTGAGAGGATTTACACACGGGAAGAAATGTATGTTTAATCTTTATATAGCTTAGTTCCCAGGGCATAGGGAAGGGAGGGCCTCTGGATTCTTTGCAAGGTTAGAAAATATTTGGAGGGGCCAAACAGAGACTAGACCTCCAGCTGCAGCCATGACAGACCCGCCAACCAACATGGGAATATCTGGCATAGCTGCAGGTGACCCAATGGGCAGAAGTTAAAAAATCTTGGTTTTCAAGTAAGATCTGTATGTCTGTACACAGCCCTCAGAATCCTATCTCTAGATGTGGCTGAACTGCCACTTTGTAAATACAGAATTGCTCCTTTGTAAGCCTGAAGCCAGTGCCTACAAATTGGGGGAATCACTCCACGAACCCCCACATAACCTGTATATATGCACATTGTCCAGCTAAAAATATCTATAGGCCGTGCCCAGCATGGCTACTTACACCCATTCATCTCCATGGCCTTAAACTTACTATACATCTCACTATGTTTCTGGAGGCCCTCTCTTGGCTACAGTGACCTCTTGCACATCAGTCAAAAGACTGAAAGTAGAGTCAGGAACATCAGGATTGGTTTCTACTTTGTTTCTTCTATTACTGAAAGTATCTGACTCTATTGTAATTAATTGCTTCCTGCCTGTTTCTTTCCCTGGGTTATGAGATACTCCCCAGAGAACCGAGGAAGAACAATGGAGTACATTATTATCTAAAATCAGTGCCTTACTTTTTTTTTTTTTTTAATAACCGTTCTGGAACAGATAATTTATCATAGTTTGATGCCTCAGGAAACATTCCATTTTGGTTACATGGCACGGAGAGAAGCTGTCTTAAACTTCCCTCACAGACTCCTTCATATACTTGGCATGAGGCTAATGCTTCACACTGGAATCTTCTCTTCCCAGCAAAATTTGAATTTCTACTTCTAGATTAGAATCAAATAAAGATTAGAAAGCAGTCCATTTTAATATTTAAAGACCATTTTAGGAATACTTATCATATCCTGCCAGTTATTAATGTATCCTGCCAGTTATTAATGTATTGCATTTACTAAAAATTGCTAAGTACACTGCCAAATTTTTGTTAATATTATAATCAGAGTTACTTAGTTACTGGTATTTCTGCAACCATGGAAAATTCCATGCAATTATATACAGAATGTATTTTCTCCTTCGAAACAGCAAAGCCCCCGAGGTTCAGCCTAATGGCCATGCTCTTCCAGATACATTATTCATTGTAAACTAGCTTTCCAGAGTCCTACATTATGGAAAACTAATTACCTGTCACATTTTAAAACATACGTAAGCATTTTGAACAATCTTTCATTCCTGGTCAACTGCTTTTTTTTTTTTAATTATGAACATTTTTTGGTAAAGTTTAAAAAATAGAAAAATAACAAATTAGGGAAATTTGACTAATTAAGAATTTGCTGCAATTCGTTATTAGATGAATGATAAGTAAGTAAACTGTAGGATGGGCAAGAGATTTATGTGCTGAGTCAACTATTAAAATGTAAGTCTTCATTGCTTTTGATTCTGTGTAGGTGCTAGCCCTGAAATGGAAGTGATAAGAGATGTGTCTCCCAATTGAGGACATGAAAGACACCACTCACCAGTTGTGGGCAACACCTTTGAGAGGATTAAATGGGATGCTTTTGCTAGGTGCCCTGCTCCCTGTATATGGAGGTTTCCCAAAGCATAATATATTGAATTATATGCCTGGAGGGGGTTTTCAGGTCACCCAGACCAGTCTTATGTCCTTAAGTTCATCCTTTGCTATAGTTTTTAGGGAAGGATATTCAAAACTAGTCTCAAGTAGAAGTGGTCAGAAACCCTGGGAAGTCCTGAAATATTATCATCCACAGAACAAATATAGAGAAAAGTTAAACAATAACAACAAACCAGGTACAATTTTTTTGGAAAGATTTATTTATTTTTGAGAAAGAGCATGAGTGGGAGGGACAGAAGGAGAGAGAGAGAGAATCTCAAGCAGACTCCACACTGAGCACGGAGCCTGACATGGGGCTTGATCCCAGGACCCTAACTAAGATCATGACCTGAGCCGAAACCAAGAGTCTGACGCTTAACCAACTAATTGCCACCCAGTCACCCTGAAACCAGGTACAATTGTATTAGCAATATCTAGAATACAGATCTCCTCCAGTCAAGCTCTCTCCATTAACTCCACCACCCTGCATTGATGTCTGATTAAATTTAGAATGCATTTAAAATCCTGCAAGATTCTATATGAATTGTCCCCTGCCACTCTGTCTGACACTAGCTCTTATCACACTCTCACAGTGTTCCTGGCTTCCTCTGCTTCACCTACCAGAAGGTAGCTGCAATCACTGCATCCCTTACATATTATTTAATAAGTATTAGGACTCCTGGGTGGCTCAGTTGGTTAAGCATCTGCCTTCAGCTTAAGTCATGATTCCCAGGGTCCTGGGATTGAGTCCTGCATCAGGCTCCTTGCTCACTGGGGACCCTACTTCTCCCTCTGCCTGCCACTCCCCCTGCTTGTGCTCTCTCTCTCTCTCTCTGACAAATAAATAAATAAAATCTTAAAAATAAATATTTAGACAAGTCTACAAAAAATGGAGAAGTTTCAAATATGCATTTGTATGTGTATATATATAAATACATGTTTGCATGTACATATATGTGTGTGATCGGTGCTTTATAGTTTTCTAAGTACTTGTTTCCTTTGATTTCTATCTTGTTTCTAGAAACTTTCTCACAGTTTCTATCAGTTCTCTAAAAACTCCCATATTCTCAATATTAGATTATTAGGATGTTAATTATTAGGACATTAGCAGTTGTTAGAAGTAATTAATAAAAAAACCCAAGTCAATCAATGTGGCTTATTGGAGGCATTGAAAAAATAACTTAGTACAAAAATAGATGGGAAAAGTTCATTTATTGCTGTCAGAAAATACATGAAAAAGTCAGTGACTCCAGTTAGAAAAGTCAGACAGAAAGTGAGATTTTTAGCACAGTCTTGGAACCAAGGTAAGGCCAAGTGCACAGATACAGAATGGAGTGACAGTCGCCAAGATTCAGTTAGTGTACAGTGAAGAAACTGCATTTAGGGGAAACCTTGTGTGTCACAGACAATAGCCTCCAACCAGAGGAAAAAGTCATGCATCCTTAGACTGAAAAGCCTGTTGTGTCTTTAAGCCTCTCTTGTATGAAGATGATGATAGCACTTTCCATCATGGCACCACTTAATGAGAGTAGGAAACCCGGGCTCATGTGCCCTCCATAGGAGGAATAACTAACATATGTGTTCAGATTCTGTTTATGCTTCTGCCATAAATGGAAGTCATTTTCTAGGTCGAATGAGAAAGGTCGAATGCTTCATCCTAGCTCCAAGTTCAGCCTACGGCATGAGCCGGCTGTTGACCACACTGGCTGTGCTCACTTGCCCAGCTCTGAGCTTTCCCTCCCTCACTCGTGCTATGACAAAACTTCAACAGGAAGTGCTTATGTGTTACATATCTCTGAGGTTCAGGTGTGAAATTAAATGTTTAATTTAGGTATAAAAGCTAGACCACTTTTTGAAGAATGTTGAATGAAGGGACTATAAACAAACAGGAGGGTGATACAGACTTCTCCCTCCCCTGCCAAGTATTTATCAGTAAGTTTTTATTTATTTTTTTAAGATTTTACTTGTTTATTTATTTAACTTATTTATTTGAGAGAGGGTAGGGGAGAGCACAGAGGGAGAGGGAAAGGGAGAAGCAAACTCCCCGCTGAGCAGGGGCCCGATGTGGGACTTGATCCCAGGACCCTGAGATCATGACCTGAGCCAAAGACAGACGCCTAACTGACTGAGCCACCCAGTCTTCCTATCAGTAAGCATTTAAAAGACATATGGTCCTGCTCACAATGGGACTAATTTGCCATGAGTTATTGTGTGGCACGTTGTATTTTCCAAAATTGACAATGCAGTATTTTGAGTTCCACATGCTCTCCAGACCTTGCCTTTCCCCACCAAGAGGTGAAGTAGTTGCTTTAGGCTTCTGCATGCGTCATGCACTTCACTTGGAATGCTCTTCTCTTCTAAGCAAATACACGTTCCTCATTTTCATTTCCCGGCATAACCAAAAATCTCTTCTCCAGAGTCTAATGCTATTCACCTTACTCTGCATGTTCCTTCACTCAGTGAACTCATTTGTACTGTATTCCTCTCCATTCATGTGTGTTTTGTTTTTCTTTCTCTGCTTTTTCCCTGAGGGCCAAGTCCTGAATATTCAATTAGACCACTAATGACTGGAAATTACAGGGAAGCAGAGTTGGGTGGTGGGTTAAGAACATTGGTTCAGGGCTCAGACTGCCCAGGTCAGGAGAGTGGCTCTACCACTTATCAAGCAGTATGCCCTTGAATAGGCTACTAATATCTGTATCAGTCAGGGACCTACCAGAGAAACAGAATTACTGGGAGATCTATACGTAAATATATACATACACACATACAGAAAACAGGTTTATTTCTTGAAATTACATGATTGTGACCTGGCTAGGAAAATTTGAAATCTATTTTCTTTCTTTTTTTTTTTTTTAAAGATTTATTTATTTATTTGAGAGAGAGAGAGTACATGAGAGGGGGGAGGGTCAGAGGGAGAAGCAGACTCCCCGCTGAGCAGGGAGCCCGACGTGGGACTCGATCCCGGGACTCCAGGATCATGACCTGAGCCAAAGGCAGTCGCTTAACCAACTGAGCCACCCAGGCGCCCCTGAAATCTATTTTCTTGCCACACCAGTTGACAAGATCCCAACCCTGGGCCAGGCAAGCCATCCACCCTTTTCTTGCAAATTGGTGCTGGAATGATCTCAGTTGGACAGCAAGCAATCCATAGTAGACCTCATCCCGTCTCTGGCGGGGTCCCTCTCCCCTTCCTCTCAGTAGCTATTTCAAACCTTATTTATTCCTCCCCACTCTGCCAGAGGATGGGGGAGCCCTCCTCCTTTCTCTGGCTAGTCCCTTTGCTGAGTTGTAAATCTAAATCTCCCAATTCTAGTTCATCTCTTTTATTTTTAAGCTCTCCTCTCTTCTTGTTCTTGATCTTAATATATAAACTTGTTCCCGCTCTTTCCTAGGTCAGTCTTTAGCTACTGGCCTCCCTTCTTCAAACAAACTTATTGAGAATGTAGTCCTCTTTACACCCTCACTCGCTATTGACTCTTCCATCCGTGGAAATCTGCTTTCCACCGAAACTCTGCTTACAAGGTTGATGACCTAAACCACAGATCCGAGAGGTGACTAAAAAGCATGTTGAGCAAACTTGTTCCAGTCTCAGCAGCTCTGGACACTGTTTACTACTCTGCTCTGTATGGACCCGTCTTCTCTGGGCTTCTGTGGCATTGCTTTCTTAAATACTCACCTCCTTTGATATTCATAGTAATGGCTCAGCCTCCGTTTGCTCAAGTTCTCATGTCCTCCAACCACATGTGTAAGAACCTGGAGGCTTACTTAGTGCAGAGGGGCCTCTCTGTTGTCCAGGTGCCGGGGGAGGAAGGAACCGAAGACTCTGACAATCCATTGGGAGACTCACTTTTCAGCTGCTATTACTTCAGTCACTGCCACTCAGCATTCCTGTGGGAAACCTGTGAGACGTGGAGCCTTCAGGGCTCTTTCTTCAATGGTGAAAATGCTGATCAAATTAAAAACATGGGTTTATCTGAAGAGAAAAGAATTAGGGAACTTTAAATGGCCAGTTTTAAAAAATTCTGCCTAATTGGGCATTATCATACTTCACAGATTCACTTCTCAGTTACATGAAAATTTGTTATTTTTAAAAAAGATTTTATTTATTTTTTTGATAGAGAGAGACACAGCAAGAGAGGGAACACAAACAGGGGGAGTGGGAGAGGGAGAAGCAGACTCCTCGCTGAGCAGGGAGCCCGATGCAGGGCTCAATCCCAGGACCCTGGGATCGTGACCTGAGCTGAAGGCAGACGCTTAACGACTGAGCCACCCAGGCACCCGAAATTTAAGTATTTCTTAGAATATAGTTGCTTCAAGTAGTTTGGACATCTAAAAAATATATTTTTATATTTTTTTGGAGTTGTCAAACTAATTCTATTAGCATTAACTCTCTTGGTTATTATTTATTGACTGTAATTTGGCCAGTTCCTGGCTTATATAATGTTATTAGTGTTACATTTGCAGGCTATATGTAACCTTAGGGTATAAATTTTATAATCTTCCATTTACTGTGAAATATATGAGATGGATTTTAGGGATGTCAAACTGTCAAGTGTAAAGTAAAGAAAGCTAAGAAGCCATATAATAATTGCCTCAATTGGCTGGTGGTCAGCTATCAGAAAAAGCAATCATTGAAAAGGGGACCTGAGTGCCTTGAGGTGAATGAGTGAGTCAGTAGTTTTCCTGAAGACCAAATCAGAAGAAATACACTGAAATCAATAGTAGAAGGTAGGACATCAGCTCCATGTTTGTTGTCCTTTATTTCCACCTGAACAAACCACAGCAAAAATAGTGGACATTTATATTATGCTTGTTATATACAAATGCTACTCTGAATGCTTTACATCTATTAACTTTTCAATCCTCACAACTATCCTGTGAAGGAAGGGTTATCCTTTCCTCATTTTTTGTTTCATGTTCTCCATGAAACACAGAGAAATGAGTTATTTTCCCCAAAGTCACACAGCTAGTAGTAGAAAAACTATCATTTCAATTTAAACTCTGAGTTCATTGCAATAAAGGCTGGACAGAGCTCTGTGGCTCCATTTTACCAACACAAGTGACCACAGCTGCTTCTGTTTTTAATTTTAATATCTTTTATATTGCTTCCTCTTCTGTCACAAGAAAAAGACACAAAGGGCAAGTGATATTATAGAACAAACAAGTGCTTTGCCCCTGGGATACCTGCTATAGACCACAAGGCAACAAGAACAAGAAATGACTGATGTTACTCACTGCAAGGCATCAGGTAGTGAGAGAGGAGGCAGTTGCTGGCCTCAGAGCTGGGAGAGGGACATGCAAAAGTGTAGGAAGGTTTTGAGGGCATCTGCAGTTCTGAGTCAGTGGCATTTTGGATATTTATAACTTTTTCAAAAGATGTGCAGTGGCTTCTATTCCACTTTATATCACTGGAAACTGCTAAAATAGAAATTACTGTGAATGCTCAGCAGATGTGGAAAAAAAAATCTGATGGCCCTTTACAGGCTACATATAAAGTAATATCTTCCTGATACTCCTTGTGGAGGCTGAGGTGTTTGATATTTGTGTTGTTGAGGCTATAGAAATAATTATTGAATATATTTCCATTTTTTTAAAAAAGATTTTATTTATTTGTCAGAGAGAGAGTGCAAGCAGGGGGAGCAGCAGATGGGAGAAGCAGGCTCCCTGCTGAGCAAGGACCACCCCCCCTAATACGGGGCTCAATCCCAGGACCCTGGGATCATGACCTGAGCCGAAGGCAGATGCTTAACCGACTGAGCCACCCAGGTGTTCCTATATTTCTATTCTTAAGAGCACAACATTTTTTTGAATGAGATGATTTTTCATCCCAAAATTCAGAGGACTGATTTTGTCTCTTTGCTCTTTTGGACTGAGATTCCACAGGACTTTAGGTCTTGTCAAATGTAAATTAACAAGGAATTTATTTTCATAATTTCAATGATAAACCTCAGCAGCCTCGACTTGAATAGTTCCTGTGAAAAGAAACTTACTACTCACAAGGCAGCTTATTCTATTCTTAAAAAGACAAATTGAAGTATCAGAACACTGATATTAGGTAATTGTCAGACAGTGTTTTCACGATCTGTAAGTACAAAATATTCCTCATAGTTTATGGCTAAGCAAATGTCCATCTGACAGAGGTGTAACCAGGATATGCTTTCAAATCTATAACTACTAGTTTAAAGGACTCTTTGTCTCCTCCTTCCTCCCCATGCCTGGGTTTGGACCCAAGGTTGCCCAAATGCCAGTGCCCCACTCTATGCTCCCCCAAGACAGGGACCTGAATCTAGGGACCCACTTCAGTACAGTCATGTAACGGGTGTCACCACCCTGCCGAGTTCTGACACAGAGAATTCTTCATGAAGAATGTTTAGAACGGGGGATGGGGTGGGGGGAGGGGTTAGCCTGGTGATGGGTATTAAGGAGGGCACGTTCTGCATGGAGCACTGGGTGTTATAAACAAACAATGAATCATGGAACACTACATCAGAAACTAATGATGTAATGTATGGTGATTAACATAGCATAATAAAAAAAAGAAACATTAAAAAAAAGAATGTTTAGAATAGCAAACCTCTGTGATTACATTTCCTAATTTTCTACTTGAGACAGTTTTTAGTTTTTCTGACCTTAAGAGCCAGACTTCTAACACAAAGAGCAGACTTGTTTCAGAAATCCCATTGAAAAATTATACTGGTAGTCGAGAAAACTTGCCCTTTTAATTGTAATACTGACATAAACAAGTTAAAATTCTAATAAGACAAGGGATTTCTTTCTTTCTTTCTTTTTTAAAACAAAATAGCCACATTGAAGTTCCCAGTGTGGTTCTAAGACAATGGATACTACTCAACACTTATCAGGAAAAAAGGGCCAGAGAAGTGATTACTGGAACTGGATTGTGTGATATTGGATATGAAAGTCATCCAAGATTTAGCATTGTCCTAGTGAGGAAAGTTATGATACCCCAAATACCACAAGGTAATATTCGTTATAAGTGGTGCTGGAGAAATGTGTGGGAAGGAAACATTATCAATATCTTTAGCAGTTTTCCTTTAAGAATGAGAGTGTAACAGATACACATTGGAAACAGTGAAGTGATGTATTTTCTTTCCCTTTAAATTATGATGTTCTGGGACTTTCCACCAATGAAACAGTAGGTTTCAGGGCATCAGAGAACATGCTATTTCTTGCATGGATGCATTTAGGGCTCTTGTAAAAGCAGGCTTCTGAGAAGCAAAGTTTGTTGAGAGAGAAAAGGATTTCTACATTCCCAAACTCCTTGAAGTCTTAACTTCAAATTTTACTAGGGAGCACAGGAAGAGGGAGAATACAGTCTATGATATGGGTAGGCCTCTGTTGGTGTAGAGAAGGACAGGAAATCTCCAGGAAAAGAAGTAAGTGGAGAAGAAGAAAGAAGGGCATGTGGTCACATCTATGACTTCTTTCTCCCTGCTCCAAGTCAAGTTCTAGATAAGCCTCAGGTATGTGGGAGCAGATGGACTTTCTCATTTCCCTGGGCACAGGCTGGGATTTCAAGCCCCCTCAAAGAAGGAGAACAACTAACAAGGTGCATCCCAGGTGACAGGTTGGAATGATTGAGGGGATGCTCTCAACAGAGAAGAGGAAGAGTCAGCTCCTCTTCTATCCTACCAAGGCCAAGTTCAGGTAGTGGGGGGACCAGCCCAAGGATCTGGTCAGGACAGAGAGAAGACTACAAGTTCCCAGGGCACCTGGGTGGCTCAGTTGGTTAAGCGTCTGCTTCAGCTCTGGTCATGATCCCAGGGTCCTGGGATCAAGCCCCACATTGGGCTCCTTGCTCAGCAGGGAGCCTGCTTTTCCCTCTCCTTCTGCCTGCTGCTCCTCTTGCTTGTGCTCTCTCTCTCTCTGTCAAATAAATAAAATCTTAAAAAAAAAAAAAAAAAGACTACAAATTTCCCTTCCTGTGGGTTTTAGCAGCAGCTACCAGGAAGATGCCTGGTGTCCAGGCAGGATGAGAAATAGCTTGGCAGAGTTCAGGGATGGCCAGGAGCACAATGCTGGACCCAACCCCAGAGCTCCAGACCCCAGGATCCTTTTCTCCTCATGTCTACACTCAGATACCCTCTGACAGGAGAGACACTGATCAACTGAGCAATTACCTGAAATAAACAAAGCTAAACCCTAATAGGCTTTTAAAAAATAAGGGGAAAAAAATAAGGGAGCCTAAGTTACTTTTAATTGGCAAGTTCAATTCTCCTTTTGCTTCAAGCCTTTACAGGATAAGGCTCAGATCAAGATGAGAAGGCCTCCTTTATTTTCTAGAAAAATAAAGAATGCTTATTTTTTTCTCATCTCGTAGTATTGTAGAGGTGCTGATTCCTCCACAAAAAACATGACTTTAGATGTATTTGTTAATTTTATTTTGTGCAGGCACGAGCTCCCACTGAGAAAATTCTGGTTCCAAAAACAATTTCATATTTTCATGGTCACACCAGCATGATGGTCAGTGGCAAGGACATTGCTATATCCTCTACCCAGCCCTGTTTCCTTTTTTCTCCTGGGCACAAAGTTAAATTACATTTAAATTACATCTCAGCCTCCCCAGTAGTCAGGTGAGGTCATATGACTACATTTTAGTCAGTGGAATATGAGTGGAAGTAATATAGGCCACTTCCAGGCCAGGCCTCTAGAACTTCTTATGCAATCTATGTTGGTCCTTTTTTCACCTGTCAGCTACATCTAGCTGAGGATGCTGGCTGGAAGAGCCACTGGATGGAATGTGCCTGGGCCCCTTGAATGATTGTGTGGAACAGAGCCCCAAACTCCACCTGTTAAGAATTGTGATGGGTCTGGGATTTTACCCTACTTGCAAGATAGCAAGTTAACCCCTTACTGTTTCTTGGATCCTGGCAGAACACCCAAAGCTCCTGAGTCAGAGACAAAGGACTTCATTATTCCTGGCAAAAGCAGTAGCCCAATGCTTCATATTGGCTTGTGTCTATTCTTGTCTCCCAAGTTCCAATCAGGCAGCACAGGACATATGAGGGATGTCTACACATGCAGTGGAAGACTTGAACACTGAGTTTGGGGAATTCACCACTTTAATAGTAAGGAGAAGCAAGACTGCACTTTGCCAGGGGGAGGACATTATGTCATTTTTCAAGATTGCTCATAGGAAGTGTAACTCTGAGAATGGCTCTGGTAAAGAATAGTTGGGGTCTTGACATGACCAATAAAACTGGCAATGATACCCAGGGCCCCTGCAGAACTGGGCAGGAAATAAACCTTTAGTAAGTTAAGCCACTGGATTTTGAGTTGCTGTAGTAATTAGCCTATTCTACCTGATACATAGACTCATCTGGGAAGAACTAACCTTGCTCATCCCAGAAACTGAGAGGTAATTCCTTCTTTTCTTCTGCCTCATGCTTCATTTTCTCTATCTACAGCTGATAAACACCCAGGGGCTGGATTTTTAGACTGAAGGAAGCATCCATTTTTTTCTAAGGTAACTTTTTTTCCCTCAAAAATTATGACTAGAATTCAAGTATCAAGGTTTCATTTTTTTTTAAGATTTTATTTATTTATTAGAGAGAGAGAGAGAGCACAAGCAGGGGGGAGTGGCAGGCAAGGGAGAGGGAGAAACAGACTCCCTGCTGAGCAGGGGGCTTGATCCCAGGACCCCAGGGTCATGACCTATGCTGAAGGCAGATGCTTAACTGACTGAGTCACCCAGGCACCCCTCATGGTTTCAGTTTTATTAGATTCAGTGTCAATGTTTTATCTAAATATACACATTTGAAAAATTTGATCAGTGGCAATTCTGAGAAATTGGCAAAAATTTTCAAGGTGTCCCAATTAATGAGCCATTACTAAGCATAATAAATATTATTACTTTTATTTACTAGTGTTTATATACTAGTAGTAATAATAATTATACTATCACTATCATTAAGTTTTTAATACCTATTTCTTTTACTCACAATGGAAAAGTCAAGTGCTAAAAATATTGTAATAGTGGGTATTGTGCAAAAGAACTAGCAGTATGATGTTTTGCAATATCCAGGGAAGCTAGCAAGAACATTAGAATGTATTTCTTCTCCATGAGCTACTATGGTGAGTTCTTTTAATGTTTAATGCTGAACTAGGAAAATTCACAAGAAGACACATTTTTCTGTGGAAAATAGTGTGAGTTATTACTAGGTCTCATATGGTATAAAAGTACTTTATGTCATATCAAGAGTGAAACAATGGGTTACATTGCTTGAAATAATATTTAACATTTTCCACCACTGATAGGAGTTACAAGTATCATTTGTGTTCATAACGATTGGATCTCTTTCATTTTAAAGATGATACTACTGATCTGCCACCTGTGGAATGAGACATTTGAGTAGCTTTCCAGTAATAGAGATAGATTCATATAGACCCACTCCTCCCACCCCCTTTCTGTCCTGTTAAGGGCAAATTGTACAATATAACCTGAAAACAAAACAAAACAAAACAAAAAATTGGCCCACCAGGGGGATATGAACATACAACTTTGACCTCATTATTGTACGTTGGCACCATTTTCTACTCAAAAGAGCAACCCTGTCACAGATAATAGGTCCCTGCCCTGCAAAGTTCTTTTTTTTTTTTAAGATTTTTTAAAAAATTTATTTGACAGAGAGAGACAGCGAGAGAGAGAACACAAGCAGGGGGAGCAGGAGAGGGAGAAGCAGGCTTCCCGCGGAGCAGGGAGCCCAATGTGGGGCTTGATCCTAGGACCCTGAGATCATGACCCAAGCCGAGGGCAGACGCTTAACGACTGAGCCACCCAGGTGCCCCTAACAATATGTTCTTAATCAATTTTCTATTTTCACAGGGTTTCAAGCAGACTGCATTATGAATGCATCACACTGAGTTATATTCCTGTTCAAATATAGAGACGTAATATATATTTTTCCTCCTAGAATTGATCTTCTGGGGTTCTACATTTTGTAAAAATAAGAATTTCCTATTTGGATTTCTGGATGACTTAATTTATGACTATCCAACCAACTTTGATGTCTGATACCCACTGTGGCAAAACTAGTGACTGTCCATAATGATATATGGGTGGATGCTATTTCCTGAAGTGATTTGTTGATGTTTGTTTCTCCAGCAGATTTATGTTGTCTATTAAGTCTTTCACCACCGTCTGATATAATTAATGACTTGTGAAACTTGCCTCTTGTAGCACAAAATCCATCACATGGCAGACAATGCAGATGGGCATTCCATGAGATGAGCCAAAATTTTTAACAAAAAGCCTTCCTCAGCCCATTGGGAGCAGATATATGAAGAGTCCTTGCCACCTGGAATTTATTCTCCTTCCCTATTCATTGTCCCAGAACATGGGGCAGCAGCTAGACTTTGTGGCTGAAACGGAAGCTTTGGTTAGCAATAGGGTGAGCCTAGTCCAAACCAGTGTGGTCATCCAAATGTTTTCTTCAGACTTCACTGATATTTGCCAGTACCTTTGTTCTTCATTCACAGCTCTTTCCTTTACTCAGTATTTTATGAAATTCTATATATTATGTGTTAGGTTATTTCCTAGACATTTAATAGTTTTATTGCTATTGTTCAGGGTATCCTATTTCCTAGTACATTTTATAGTTGGGTGGTGCTGCGATAGAGGAATGTTGTCGATTTTTACATGTTGATCTTGTATTGAGCAAACTTGCTGGACTCCCTTATTCTCTGCACCAGTATTGGTTATTTTGTCTCTTTCCTTCCAATTCTTATACCTCTTATTTCTTTTTCTTTATGTTGTCCAGGACTTTAGTACTATTTTAAAAAATAAATGGGATAGTAGAGGATGTCTATGTGAATTCTCTTCATGAAATCAGATGATTGCTGTGGGCTTGCAGTAGATAGTCTATTAAATTAAGAAGTTCGTTTTCTTAGTTTCCCAAGAGAAACACACTTTTTAATGACTGTATAGTATTCTTTTGCACAAATACATTGTTATTTATTTAGGCAATGTCCTACTGAGAAATATTTAGGTTATTTTCAGAAATGTATTTTTGCTATTACAAAAAATCCTACAGTAATAATCTTTGTACATATTTCTTTCCACATTTGTGTAAGTATGTATGTAGGAAACCTTTCTTTTCTTTTTTTTTTTTAAGTAGGCTTGATGCCCACATGGAGCCCAATGTGGGGCTCGAACTCAGGACCTTGAGATCAAGACCTGAGCTGAGATCAAGAGTTGGCTGCTTAACTGACTGAGCCACTGACACCCCAGTAGGAAACATTTCTAGAAGCATAACTGCCGAGTGGAGGATGTGTTCTTTAAATTTTTGATAAATGTTATCAAAGAGAGAAAGACCTGAGCATTTATTCATCTTGTTCTGTACATTATTTCAAGTTAACTAAAGACCCTTAGTTGATGAGAGTAAGTTTTATAGAATCCCAAATGAAAATATAGGTAAGGCGATAGCATTATAAATGCATCATTTTGTGATTTTCAAAGCAGTAATTGATTCAAAGAGTGACCGTTAATGGATGTCAAAATCTTGAAGGGAAAAGTTGATGATTATAACAGAAGGATCGACAGCCACTGTCTGAATGTACTTGTTAGGGTTAACATTGACATAGCCCAATAACCAGACTTTATGAAATACACATGAAGTAGTCTCACAAAAAAGCTTGAACCTGAATCTAGGCTTCTAATATCTAATTTCCAGTTTAATGGGAGGAGAGGGGAAGGAAAAAAATTTAAATAGCACCAGGAGGAAGCAATCAGACAAATCCAATATGGGGACACTCTACAGAAGAACCATCTTATTTCATTCACAAGTCAGTGACATTAATATGAAAGGGAGAAGTGACTTCTAAATTAACAGAGCTTTAAAAAATATAACAAATAGCATGTGTGGACCTTGTTTGGTTCCTGTTTCAAATGAATCTGTGAAAGATATTTTTAAGACAGTTGAGGAAATATTATTACAAGCAAGGTATTAGATGATACTGAAAAATTACTAAACTGTTACAAAAGAAAATAGAATTACATTTATGTCCCTATATTTTAGTGAAACTTATGGAAGGTACCTATGATTCTAAATAAAACAATACCAGGGATTTTCTCAAAAGTACTATAGTACCACCCCTCAAAAAACAAAACAAACCAGGGCGCCTGGGTGGCTCAGTTGGTTGGGCGACTGCCTTCGGCTCAGGTCATGATCCTGGGGTCCCGGGATCGAGTCCCGCATCGGGCTCCCTGCTCGGCGGGGAGTCTGCTTCTCCCTCTGACCCTCTTCCCTCTCGTGCTCTCTCTCATTCTCTCTCTCTCTCAAATAAATAAATAAAATCTTTAAAAAAAAAAAAAACAAAACAAACCAAAAGTAAGCCAAACCCAAACAAAAAACAACAAAAAACAAAAACAGGAAAAAAAGGAAGGAAGAAAAGAAAAAGAGTAGTTGAAACAAATATGGAAAAATGTTGATAATTGTTTAACCTGAGGAATATGCAGGTCAGTTACATGGTTCTCTGTACTTCTGTGTGTGCTTTACAACTTTCATCTCAAGTCCTTTTTTTTAAAGATTTTATTTATCTATTTGTCAGAGAGAGTAAAGCAAGGGGAGCGGCAGGCAGAGGGAGAAGCAGGCTTTCTGCTGAGCAAGGAGCCTGATGCAGGACTTAGTCCTAGAACCCTGAGATCATGACCTGAGCCAAAGGCAGATGCTTAACTGACTGAACCACCCAGGTGTCCCATCTCAAATCCTTTTAATTATTACAAATTAGCTAAAGTCTACAGGGTTTAAAAATCTGAAACCAAATTATTTTGCTTTTGTGAATTGCAAATACAAAAAAAAGTCATAATAAAATTTTCTTGATCTTAGAAACTCCAAAGAAATTATAATCCAAATGTCTTAAATTACTCCCCCCACCCTGCCCATCCTCCCAATTCTAATTTCCCAATCTCTTTTCTGCTCAGTCTCAGCCAGATGATTCTCATTCCAGTGTCTGTGTAGATTCAGGGATTATTTAATACAGTGATTCTGAATCTGATGACCAGACTCCTTGAGTTTCTGATTTCATTTGCTTGAGATGAGCTAGGGCAGTGGTCCTCAAACTTTACTGTGCCTTAGAATCCCTGTGAAGGTTCAGGAAAACAGATTGCTGGACCCTACCCCCAAGCTTGCATTTCTAACAAGTTTCCAGGTGATGTTGGTTCTGGTCATGGTCTGGGGACCACAGTCTGATAATTATTGGGCTATGGAACTCACAGTTTTTAAAGGCTTGAAGTTGATTTTAATGCCAGCCAATGCTGAAAATCAAAGCTAGAGAAGCTTCAATGGGTACTGCCTTTAAAGGATATGGTTCTTTTGGGAGCTCAGGAAGTTAATTTAAACAGGCTTCCTCTTTATTTTTTATTGTTATGTTAATCACCATACATTACATCATTAGTTTTTGATGTAGTGTTCCATGATTCATTGTTTGCGTATAACACCCAGTGCTCCATTCAGTGTGTGCCCTCCTTAATACCCATCACCAGGCTAACCCATCCTCCCACCCCCTTCCCCTCTAGAACCCTCAGTTTGTTTTTCAGAGTCCATCGTCTCTCATGTTCGTCTCCCCCTCCGATTCACCCCCTTCATTCTTCCCCTCCTGCTATCTTTTTTTTCTTAACATATAATGTATTATTTGTTTCAGAGGTACAGAACTGTGATTCAACAGTCTTGTACAATTCACAGCGCTCACCATAGCACATACCCTCCCCAATGTCTGTCACCCAGCCACCCCATCCCTCCCACCCCCCCCAGCAACCCTCAGTTTGTTTCCTGAGATTAAGAATTCCTCATATCAGTGAGGTCATATGATACATGTCTTTCTCTGATTGACTTATTTCGCTCAGCATAACACCCTCCAGTTCCATCCACGTCGTTGCAAATGGCAAGATCTTATTCCTTTTGATGGCTGCATAATATTCCATTGTATAACATGCTTCCTCTTTAAACAACAGTCTACTCAACACAATCACAATTTCAGCCCCCTGCACCTACCCCACCACAAAATTTAAAATATTCCCAAACTCCTAGAGAAGAGCTATCCCAAACAAAATGATGTTCCCAGAATATAGTACTCAGTGAACTCCAAAGTTGGGAACTCTGGTGACTGAAGGAGATAGACTGAAAAGAGAAAACTTTGATTTCAGGTTCATCAGAATGTCCATCTAAGTGAGTTTTTTGAATTCCATGATCTATGAATGTCAATTCGCCAGAGGTAATTATGGTACTGTGTGTTTGCACGTGAGGGAGGAAAAATCCACCTGTGGATACTGTCATCTCTCTCAAGAACACAGACATTTCAGTGATAGCAGACCCAGTTAGGAGGTCTTTTGTGGATCTCTATTTTTGCCTCAATAAGAATATTCAAAACCTCTTCATTTCCATTTACCCTTTGAGTGTGGGCATTCTTTGGCAGTGGCTACCATCCTTTTGTAAGCCCCCAAGTTCAGGTCATGCTACAGAAGCCACTTCAATGTCCTCTTCCTAAGGAAGAGCCTGTGAAATCTGCTTCCCCTGGAAGATTTTCACATAGTCTCCACTTATGTTCCAAGTGGAGAATCAGCCTCAGCAGATTCCTCAACTGAGGCTCCTCTTGTTGAATCTCAAGGGTTTGTCTCTGGGAGCATAGGGTGGATGGATGCTTCTGATATGTGCTCCTCAAGACATGTTTTCCTCAGCCTTTGTTTTCAGGACTCGAGTAGCATGTCTTACTCTTATATCTTTATTTTCCCAATTGTGGGATATATCTCAAGTACTTCTTTGCCCACTGTTCTTCCTCTTCTCCTTTCAGAGAGGCTCAGCTGAGTTTTTCACATTTAAATCACTTTTAAAAATCATATCCTGTACTTTTCTACTGTAGAAAATTCCAAGAAATTCCATTTTTGTTTTTAATTCTTCTTTCTTCCCATCCTCAATGATTTTTTTCTCATGTACTCTTCCAGTTTGTTTTGTGGGATCTCCCATTGTAAGAGAAACGAGTCATTAAGGTATGGATCTACTAAATTATCAACTATTAAAGCAAACCTCACCTCTCTTCCCCTTTTAAAATTGGCTAATCTGACATGGGAGGTGTTTTTCCATCAACAAAAATCTAATGCAGGCCTACACTTGATCTATTGTTATCCTGCCTGGCTCCCTTTTATCTTGCCTCATCTTGGTTGTGTCTTTCCTTAAGAGTCCCAAATTCCATGCATTTCTTGGCATGTTCCTACAAGGCATGGTTAATACTTACATTGTCCACTTATAATAAACTGTGTTACTTTGAAACTCACCCAATAATTCTTTGAATATTTTACTCTATCCTTGGTCCCCCCACTGAGTCTGTCCAAAAATTTTATTTAGCAATTTTGCATACTTTTCCCAGTCTTCAAGCGTGATTCCCCCGGTTGATCTCACCATGGCCTCTCTACACCTTTAACCCTGTCTCCATTGGAGGACATGCGGTGGGTCATTTCAGATGACTATTGGAGACCTCATCTCTCTTTCTTTGTCAGATTTTTTTTGGGTTCCAGTCACCCTTTATGCTATAAAACTTGTACATCTTTCTCTTTTCCAATACCTGGGGGTATTGGAAAAGATCTTTTTTTTCATTTAAATATATCTATCCTGGTCTCTAAAATCTCATTTTCCCCTTTGTGTCTCTCTTGTTTGCCTTCTGTCCAACTTCTTAAAAAATCTTTCTTCCTTCAGTTTAATCAACTTGTTTTCCTTTAGTTTTCATTTTTTTGCTGTTTTCTGTTCTGATAGTAAGTTAGTCAGACTATTAGTTTGAATCCTGTGTGGGGTGTTCATGTTAAGGACATATCCATAAATTCCTATTTTATTGAATTTTAAAAATCAAGATTAGGAGTAAATTTTTCCACTCTGCCTTGCTTTCTGAAAATTCACAGTTCCTGTTATTTTATGTTTCCTTCTATTGTTTGTAAAGATATTCCCAATTTCCCCCACCTAGTACCTTCTTTTCCTAACTCCTTTTTATATTTCAAGCCATCTTTTACTTCTTTTCTTTTTATTATATTGTGTAGTCCTTCTTCTCCATTTTCACTAGACAGTTTTACTTTCCTTGCCATCTATTTCCACTATGATTTATTAATTGGACCAGGACTCATAGTTGAAATGAAATTCTTTATTTCCAAACATGGAATATTCCCCTGTTATTTTTTTATTAACTGACCTCTAGGTAACTGAATTATGATCTTTATTTATATGACTTTGAAATTATCTGAGAGTAGTTTGGGGGCCAACTCATGACAATTTATGTAAATAATTGATATGTATTTGAGAGAATGTGGTTTGCAGTGTTTGTGCAGTGTTCCATATCACTCCATTAGGTCAGGTTTGTAGGGTGTGCTATTCAGTATTTTATAGCCTTTTTTCTTTTTGTCTGTATTCTATAAGATACTGGGGAAAATGTGTTAAAATTTTTTCCATTTTGATTGTGGATATATTAACTTTCCCTTATAGTTATGTAAAATTTTCCTGTCTATATTTTGTGGTTATATAAATAGACACATATACATTTAAAACTGTTACATTTTCTGATATATTAAACCATTTATTTTTATAAATAAAATGTTTCTCTAGAACCTTAGGTGAAATGTTACATAGAAGTGGTAAAAGTAGACATCCTTTTCTTGTTAATGATCTTAGGGGGAAGGCATTCTTTCACCATTAATTATATTAGCTTTGTGGTTTTTGTAGATGACTTTTATCAGGTTGAGAAATTTCCTTTTATTTCTGGTTTATTGCATGTTTCATTATGAAAGAGTATTGGATTTTAGCAAATGGTTTGTGTATTGTGTGTGTGTCTATTGACTTGATTGTGTGGATTTTGTCCTCTATTCCATAATATGGTGCTTTCCATTGATTGGTTTTCATGGTAAACCAACCTTGCATTCCTCAGATAAATCTCATTTGGTCTTGTTATATAATCTTTTATGTTTTTCTAAATTCAGTTTGGTAGTATTTTGTTGAGAATTTTTACATCTCTATTCATAATGATATATTAATCTGTAGTTTTCTTTTGATATGTATTTGTCTGATTTTGTTATTAGGATAATACTGGCCTCATGGAATGAATGAGTTGGGAAGCGTACTGTACTGTTCCATCTTTTGGAACAGTTTGTGAAGGATTGGTGTTAGTTCTTTATTTGTTTGGTAGTATTCACCAGTGAACCCATTTAGTCTTTGGTGTGTGTGTGTGTGTGTGTGTGTGTGGTGGGGAGGGTTGTTTTTTTTTTTTTAAAGATTTTATTTATTTATTTGAGAGAGAGAGAATGAGAGATAGAGAGCACGAGAGGGAAGAGGGTCAGAGGGAGAAGCAGACTCCCCGCTGAGCAGGGAGCCTGATGTGGGACTCGATCCCGGGACTCCAGGATCATGACCTGAGCCAAAGGCAGATGCTTAACCAACTGAGCCACCCAGGCGCCCCTAGGGGAGGGTTTATTACCAATTAAATCTTTTTGCTTGTGATATGTCTATTCAGATTTTCTTTACTTCTTGAATCTATTTTTTTTTAAGATTGTGTTTATTTATTTGACAGAGAGAGAGACAGTGAGAGAGGGAACACAAGCAGTGGGAGTGGGAGAGGGAGAAGCAGGCATCCCGCTGAGCAGGGAGCCTGATGTGGGGCTCAATCCCAGGACCCTGGGATCGTGACCTGAGCTGAAGGCAGACGCTTAACAGCTTGAATCTATTTTTTAATAGCTCATGTCTTTCTGGGAATTCTTCCATCTCACTTAGACTATCTAATTTGTTGCCATTTAACTGTTATAACATTTTTTGGGGAAATTCTTTTTTTCTATAAGATCAGTGGTGATGTCCCTGCTTTCATTCTTGATTTTAGTAAATTGAGTATTGTGCCTTTTTTTTCTTTGTCAGTCCAGCTAAAGGTGTGTCAATTTTGTTGATCTTTTCAAAGAACCAGCTTTTGGTTTTATTGATTTTTATTTTTCCAATCTCTATTTCATTTGTTTCCACTCTATTTTTTATTCCTTCCTTCTGCTTACGTTTTGTTTAATTTATTCTTTCCTAGTTTCTTTTTTTTTTCTAAAATTTTTATTTATTTATTGAGAGAAAGAGAGAATGGTAGAGAGCATGAGAGAGAGGAAGGTCAGAGGGAGAAGCAGACTCCCTGCTGAGCAGGGAGCCCGATGTGGGACTCGATCCCAGGACTCCAGGATCATGATCTGAGCCGAAGGCAGTTGCTTAACCAACTGAGCCACCCAGGCGCCCTCTTTCCTAGTTTCTTAAGATGGAAGGTTAGTTTATTAATTTGAGTTTTTTCTTCATTTTTAAAATGTAGATGTTTATAGCTAATAATTTCCCTCTAAGCACTGTTTTAACTGCATCTCATGATTTTTGGTGCACTGTAATTTTGTGTTTATTTATTTAACAATATTTTCTAGGTTTCCTTGTGATTTGTTGTTGGACCCATTGGTTATTTAGTATTGTGATGTTGAATTTACACATTTTTTGGAAAATCCCCCAAATTTGCTTCTGTTACAGATTCCTAATTTCATTCCATTGTGGCCAGAGCATATACTTTGTATGGTTTAAACTTTTATAAACTTACTGAGGCTTGTTTTATGGCCTAACATCTGGTCTAAGTTGAAGAATGTTCCATACACCCCTGAAACAAATGTGTATTCTGCTGTTGTTGAATGGAGTATTCTGTGTCTGTTAGATCTATTTGGTTTATAGTGTTGTTCAGATCTTCTATTTCCTTGTTGACCTGCCTTGTTCTTCTATCTAGTATAGAAAGTGGGCTATTGAAGTCTCCAGTTAATGATAGTGAATTGTTTATTTTTATCTGTCAGTTTTTGTTTTATGCATTTTGGGGCTCTAGTGTTAGGTGCTTATATGTTTATAATTGCTATATTTTCTTGATGAATTGATTCTTTTATCATTATAAAAGCCCTTCTTTGTCTCCAGTAACAATTTTTGTTATGAAGTCTAAATTTTGTTTAATATTAGGATAGCCACTCCAGTTTTCCTTTATTTACTAGTTTCACGGTGTATCTTTTGCATTCTATCAATCTGTGCTGGAAATTACAATGAACATCTTAACTTAAAACTACCTAATTCATATTAGTACCACCTTAATATGAAAACTTTGACTCAGTACAGTTCTGTTTCCTCACTGCTTCTTTGTGCTATTATCATAGAAAGTACATCTTTATTCATTATAAGCCCTTCAGAACAGTTTTATAGTTATTATTTTATGCAGTTGTCTTTTAAATCAGATAGAAGAAAAGAGTTACAAATTATAGTACATTTATAATGTCTTTTATATTTCTAAATGTAGTTACTTTTATTGATGCTTTTTATTTTTTTATATGGATTTGAGTAATTATTTATTGTCCTTTTATTTCAGCCTGAAAAATTATTATTAGTGTCTCTTGTAGGGTGTATCTACTAGTGATGGATTCTATGTTTCTATTTATCTGGGAATGTCTTAATTTTTCATTTATTTTGAAGGTTAGTTTTGTTGGATATAAAATTGTTGGTTGACAGTCTGTTTCCTTCTTGTCCTACTGTTCTTTGGCTCTGTGATTTCTGATCAAATGTGTGAACTTGTCAATCATTATTTTTCAAATATTTTTTCTTCCCCCTTATCTCTTTTCTCTCCTTCTGGTATCAAATATATGTTGATATACTTAATGGTTTCCCACAGGTCTCTGAAGCTCTGTTCATTTTGTTTATTTTCTTTTCTTTCTATTCCTAAGTGTGGTTAATCTCGATTAACCTAGGTTTAACTTTTCTGGTTCATAGCTATGACAGTTGTGAGGCTCTTGGTTTTCATGGCTTCTACAGAGCTGGTGAATGCAGATGAGACTAGAGAAAGTTAAAACATCACAAGGCTCACTACTGTTACTGTGATTCAGCCTTGAGTAAATGTCCCATGGATTGTTGCAAGCCAGTGGCTAAATTCCAGAATACTGAAAAAGTTGCTTTTGACAATATTTTATTTTATGGAGGACCTGATTTTCAGAGATCCTTATCCGACAATCCTGAAAGTACTTCCCCATGTTTTAAAAATATTTTCAAAAAATGTTAAATTTGTTTTTCTCATTGTGCAGCTTTCTAGATAATTTCTTCTGACCTATTTTACATTTCACTAACTCTCCCTTTAGCTCTGCCTCATTTGCTATTAAAATTTCCCAAAGAATTTTCCTCTTCCTCCCCCATTCCACCTTCTTCTTCTTCTTCTTCTTCATAGTATAGTTTCTTTCTTAGTCCCTTTCTTTCTTTCTTTTGTTTGTTTGTTTGTTCATTTCAGGATCCCAATGAGTTTTCATCTCAATAACTATGTTCCTTTGAGTCAATATTGCCATAGTTTGTAAGAAACTTTTCAAATAAGGACGTAATGATGAAAAAAATAAATACATCTTATGTTCATGAAATTCATTATTACATTTTTTAACACTAGAAGTTCTGTTTGCAGCCTTTACAAATCTGCTGGTCTTTCTTCATAGTTTTCTGATTCCTGCAGATGCTTTTACATGAGTCATTTATGTTTTCACAGTAATTATAGAATTATATTTCTGATAATTTCAGTATATAATCTTTTTTATGCCTGTTTCTGCTGTTATTTCTGCTGGTTTTGCTCATTCTGCCCTGTTTCTTCCTGTTTCCAGTGATTTTGGGGTGTGATCTGTACATCTTCCCTTTAAAATTATTTATGGAGGGGCACCTGGGTGGCTCAGTTGGTTAAGCGACTGCCTTCTGCTCAGGTCATGATCCCGGAGTCCTGGGATTGAGTCCCACATTGGGCTTCTGGCTCAGTGGGGAGCCTACTTCTTCCTCTGACCCTCTCCCCTCTCATGCTGTTTCTCTCTCTCTCTCTCTCTCCCCCAAATAAATAAATAAATAAAATCTTTTAAAAAATAAAATTATTTGTGGAAATTCCTTGATGCCTAAGGTGAAGATGAATTCTTACAGAAAGGATTTATGTTTGCATTTGCCAGACTCCAGGGAATACTACAATCTGAGATAATTTTAAACTAAATTCTTAATATAAGATGTTTTCACAATCCAGGAAATATGAACATGATCTAATGATCCATGTGTGCACTTATTTGTGTTTCTAGTTTTTCAGATTCATTCTCACTGCTCTCCTTTTCTGTTCAACTGAGATGCTGTTCTTTATGAGTGTTTCTAGGTTTGGGCTAGTAGAGTGGGTTGACATTGTTTTTACATTTATAGGGCTTAGGGTTTCTTCTTAGTTTCCTGAATTTCTCAGCATAATGACCACAAGCTACTATAGCCAAAATCCTTGTGGCTTACAAAAAATAAAAATGTACTCTTTTGTTCATGTCACAGTCAGATATAAGTCAGATGGCTCTCCTGGGTTTATCTCCTTCACAGTTTCTCAAGAAATCTTTCACTTTTAGATAAGGAAGCTGAGGACCTTACAGATTACCTTAAGGGCCAGGACTGGAAGTGGTATACAGAAGTTCCATTGTCCAAAACTAGACATGTGCCCACAAAGAAACTATGAGTAGGAATAGGAACAGCAGTCTCCCTGTGGGTTTGAGATGAAGAAAGAGGATCTGTGAGCACATCTGCTTTACCTCTCCATCCAGGACCATAAACCCCTGAAGGCAATGAGGACAAAATCACAAGTTCTCCAGGTTCAGCAAATACTCAGAGCAAAAGTAGCCTCCTTGCTTGTTTTCCCTCTTGGTTCCTATCTTCAACTAAATTTAGGCCTTGGAATTGCTTACCATCTCCTCTTCTCGTCAAGGCCTTTAAGATAGATGAAAGCATGTAAGCTGTATTCAGCATTTACAGTTGTTTTCAGCTGGAGTGATGGCTCAGAAATCCAGCCAGCCTGTGTTTCAGAAATGGAAGTCATGAAAGCATTTTCCATTGCTTGGGCTTTTTAGGGATATCCTATTCATGTGATTCCCAGGAGCTCAAGTACCCAAAATTAATTGTTTGTTTGGAGCTGATAATTATTAGGTTCTTGTTTTGCAAATCTAAATAATACATGTGTGAAGATAGAAGAAACAGCATTACATAAGCTTTAAGTGATCTTACCTCTAAGCCTCATACCAGCAATTTCAGGAAGAGCCACTTTGTCTTTCTAGGTGAATGGCAAGACCCTTGGCCTTATGCTCTGTCTACTTGGGGCAAAGATGATCTGCTTTTTCATGAAGCTAATCAAAATTACAGATGATTTCCAATTTACCATGATTCGACTTAGGAGTTTTTGACTTTATGATGGTATGCAAGCGATACACATTCAGTAGAAACTGTACTTCAAATTTTGAATTTGGATCTTTTCCTGGGCTAGGGATAGTGGTGTAATCCTCTCTGGTGATGTTGGGGAGAGGCAGCAGCAGCTCCTGGCCAGCCACGTGATCATGAGGGTAAAAAACCAGTACACTGACAACCATTCTGTACTTGTACAACCATTCTGTTTTCCATTTTTACTACAGTATTCAATAAATAGCATGAGGTATTCAACACTCCATTTTATTTTATTTTTTAAAAGATTTTATTGGGATGTCTGGGTGGCTCAATCAGTTAAGCATCTGCCTTTGGCTCCGGTCATGATCCCTAGGTCCTGGGATCGAGCCCCACATTGGGTTCCCTGCTCCATGGGAAGCCTGCTTCTCCTTCTCCCACTCCCCCTGCTTGTGTTCCTGCTCTCACTATCTCTCTTTCTCTGTCAAATAAATAAATAAAATTAAAAAATAAATAAATAAAAGATGTTATTTGTTTATTTGAGAGAGAGAGAGAGAGTATGAGTGTGGGGAGAGGGAGAAGCAGACTCCCTGCTGAGCAGGGAGCCCAATGGGGGACTCAATCCCAGGACCTGGGGATTATGACCTGAGCCAAAGGCAGATGCTTACCTCACTGAGCCACCCAGGTGCCCCAACACTCTATTTTATTTTATTAAAAAAAATTTTTTTAGGTGTATAAACTATTAACAGACAAAGCCTACAGATTTATTTCTTCTTAGACACACGCACGATGCGGCCACGGCACCCTGTGATCTTGGTGTGCAGGCCTTGGACACCAAGTCCCTGGAAGTGGTGCAGCCCTCTGTGGGCCCTAATCTTCTTCAGTCACTCCAGGTCTTCACTAAGTTTGTTGTCTAGAACATTGGCCAGGACCTGGCTGTACTTTCCATCCTTCATGTTCTTCCATCTGTTCAAAAACCAGTCTGGGATCTTATAGTGGCAAGGATTCTGCATAATGGTGATCACACGGTCTGCCTCATCCTCAGTGAGCTCTTGGCCCTCTTGGTGAGATCGATGTCTGCTTTCCTCAACACCACATGAGCATATCCTCACCCCACACCCTAATTGCAGTGATGGCAAAGGCTATTTTCTGCCACCCATTGATATTGGTGTTGAGGACTTGCAAAATGTGCTGGAACTTCTCAGGGATCACTAGAGACATGGTGGCGGCCCCAGCGACAGCGTGTAGACCTCCTGTGGAAGAGCCCAACACTCTTTTTAAAAAATAGGTTTTTGCATTAGGTGATTGGGCCAACTGTAGGCTAATGTAAGGGTTCTGAGCACATTTTAGGTAGGCTAGGCTAAGCTGTGATGCTCAGTAGGCTAGGTGTATTAAATGCATTTTTGATTTATGATATTTTTACTTTGTGATGAGTTTATCAGGATATAACCCTATCATAAGTAAAGGAGGAGCTGTACTCATTCTAGTTTGCATTTGCCTCTTACTCTTGGGCAGTGCTCTTTCTCCAGTTTTTTCTGACATTCTTTTTTTAAATTGGTTCTGTCAACTTAGGCGTGTCCAAGCTCTACATGTGCAGGGATGGGGAAAAGTTCTGTCATGTTTGAGTTGGACATCAAAGTAGAGAGACTAGAGACCATCTTCTTTATAGTAAGAGGCAGTATGTCTCTTGGATGCAGACTGCCTGGTGTGACCTGATCCCTTTCCTCACCTGCCATGTATACACCTTGGGTAAATCACTTAGCTCTCTTGTGCCTTGATTTCCTTGTCAACAAATTGGGTTAAAGAACAGTAATTCATATCATAGTGTTGATGTGAGTGTTAGGGGAGTTAATATATGTAAAGAATTTAGAACAGCTCTTTGTGCATAGTGAGCATTAAGTGTTACCTGTTATGATGGTTGACATAAAGAACATTTTATTAATCTCATTGTTTCATTCAATCAAGTTACTATTACTATAATAAAAGTAATTTAAAAAATCTGTTCCCAGAACCATAGTCTCAGACTTTTTGATATAGTGACTTTTCTGCCACTCACTACCCCTCCCAACGTGGGTAAGCTACTAAACCTCTCACTGTGTTAGCTTTTCCATTCACAAAAGTGGACATCACAGTAGTGTCCATTTAGAAGGTTGTTTGGAGGACCAGTTGAGTGAATATGTTAAACTCCCAGAAGAGGGTATGGTGTACATTATGCATATAACAAATGTGAACCATCCCCACATCTTGTCACCACCGTTGTAAAAGTCCATATGTCTCCTTCCATCTAAATCCTAACTCTCCTGGACCCATTTGAATACTAAACAGAACTCAGGTATATAAATTATGTTTTATTTTCAACCCTGTAAATTTTTGTATTTGTGAAATACACTAATATACCAGAATATTTTACTAAAAATAACTGTGCTTTTTTTTTTTTTTTTTACAGTTCGGTGAAGTCAGTGATAAATTTCAAAAATCCCTTCTGATTTTCAGGATTGGGTCTCTAAAATGTAATAAAAACTATTAACTATAGAGAACAAACTGATGGTTATCAGAAGGGAGGTGGGTGGGGGATGGGTTAAATAGGTGATGGGCATTAAGGAGGACACTTGTGGTGAGCACGGGGTGATGTATGGAAGTGTTGAGTCACTATATTGTACACTGGAAACTAATATTACACTGTATGTGTAATTACTAACTGGAATTTGAATTAAAACCTTAAAAAATTTAAAAAGAAATGTAAAACAACCAAAACCAAACCAACAAACAAAAAAATCCCTGCCTATTCTAGGGTATAGAGAGAAGGGTTTCAGTGTTTAGAGTAATATGATAATGTTATCCATCTTTCATATATTATGCCAAGTCCTTAAAAATGTCTCACTTAATCCTTGTAGCAACCTTATAGGGTAGGTGCTGTTGTTATTCCCATTTATTAATGAATATACTGAATCAGAAAATGATTAAATAAGTTAAATAATTTGCCCAAGGTGACACCACTATTAAATGACTAAAGCACAAAAATTGAATCCAGGAAGTTTCGTTCTCAAACATGGACTCTTAAAATGCTATGATTTGGAGGGAGAAGGATTTTATTTTATTTATTGGTTTTTTAAAATGTGAAATGTTATATATATATATATATGTATATATTTCTATATATTAAAAATTTTTTTTTAAATCTCTCCACCCAACATGGCACTTGAACTAACGACCCCACAATCAAGAGTATATGTTCTACCAACTGAGCCAGCCAGGCACCCTGGGAGAATTTTTTAATCCTGCTTTGAACTTCTTTGACAATTGCTTTCTCTATGGATTCTTTCTTTTCTTAGGACAATATAATCAGATAGATCTAAAGTAGGGGCAGACACCGTGTGATATTTCATAAAGCAAGCAGTTTTCTGGAGGGCCTTTGTGTGTAGAGGAATACTCACTTTTATTTGTATGTCAGTTAATGTCTGTTTAATCCTTAATACAAATTTTTTTCAAATAGTCACATATTTATACAACTATAAATAAAAACTTATTTATGTAGCCAATTAAAACTTCCAAATATTTTAATATAGATTGTAATCATATTTTCATAAGTCTAACAGCAAATTTTCTTAAATGTTTTAAAGTCTTTTAAAAATGAACATAAAGCAACACAATGATTACAAATTTTTTCTTTAGTTTTATATGCAAACCAGTTTTTTAAATTTTATTTTTAATTTTTTTTAAGATTTTATTTATTAGAGAGAGAGTGCACACACAAGCAGGGGTGGGGGGGGGAACGGGCAGAGTGAGAGGGAGAAGCAGACTCCCTGCTGGGCTCTATCCCAGGACACTGAGATCATGACCTGAGCCAAAGGCAGACACTCAACCATCTGACCCACCCAGGCTCCCCACAAACTAGATTTTCAAGGATGGATATCATGACTCAAAATTGAGCATTATCTTTTTTCTCTTACAGAGAAGGCTGGGTCCATGAAAGCTAGAGAATTTTTCAGCTTCCTTCTTTCTCCCTCATCTACTTGAATACTTTTGTCAGAGTAAGAGTTTCACTCATTTAGATTTTCTCAGCTTTAAAAAATAGCTTTCTCTGTTTTATTTCTTTTATAAATTATCTGTCCACTTAACAAGGTGAACCTAAGTTTGTACTTTCTGTGCCTCTCAAAGGTGAACAATATTACCTGAGTTTAGAGATCCATTTAAAAGTAAATTCAATTTACTAGCTTACTATTATTGCAGGTAAAGAAGTACCAACTTTCCAAGTATTTGAAAATATAATTCTGCTGGTATTTCACACTTAGAGCTGGTCTCCTCCCTTTCTTTTGCTATTATTTTTAATAAGTGCCACAGGAACATTACTACTTTCCTATGGAGACCAGGTGTGCAATCCTCAGTACTGTGGAAGTTTCCACTCCCAGTCACAGGGTTTATTCCTCTTCAGAGTTTATGTGGCTACATAAACCAGGGCTCTGCAGCTTGACTCAGAAACCAACTGCAATGCTCAATATTACTAAATGTAAATACTAAAGTCTGCTAATGGAGCCTGTGGTCTCTTAACACAGAACCAAACATCCTTATGAGAAAACCCCAAATATCAAAACTACAAAAACAAGCAGAAACCTCAAATAAGTACTTGATATAAAAATAGGTATATTTTTATAAGGATGTGGATGTTAAGAGTTACAGATAACAGTTTCCCAACCTTGGCACTCTTGATATTTTAGACTGGGTAATTCTTTTTTGTAGAAGGTGGTCTTGTACATTGTAGAATATTTAGCAGCATCCTGTGCCTGGCCTCTACCCACTAGATGCTAGTAGCACCCTTCCCGCACTTATCACAGCCAAAAATGTCTCCGTACGAGCATTGCCAAGGGTCACCTGGAGAACAAAATCTCCTTGGTTGAAAACTCCTGATATATCATATCATAATCCAAATGTATGCTGCTATACAGAGAATCAGACCCAAATAGAAGCTTTTTAAAAAACTTCTCTTACTATGATATTGCTGAGTAGAGATGGAGAGCACCTCTGCTCTCATACTCCTCTTGCCTCTTTCCCTACTTTTGCAATTAACTACCACATCTACTGGCCCTTCACTCTTAATTGCTTTTTTAAAAAAATAGCTTGATTGATTAATGTAAAAAATGACTGGCTTATAAACTTTTTAAGCCTGGATGCTTTCCATTAGATTTGGCAGAATCCTAACTCAAATGGTCTAATAAACATAGTGAATTTATTCGCTCAAAAACTGGAAAGTTCAAAGGTAGATCTACAGAAATAGATCCAGAGACTTCCATTAGGATACTATTAGGATGCAGGCTCTACACCCATTTCTTTCTTTTTTTTTTTTTTTAAATTTTATTTATTTATTTGAGAGAGAGAATGAGAGAGAGAGAGAGAGCACATGAGAGGGGATAGGGTCAGAGGGAGAAGCAGACTCCCCACTGAGCAGGGAGCCCGATGCGGGACTCGATCCTGGGACTCCAGGATCATGACCTGAGCTGAAGGCAGTCGCTTAACCAACTGAGCCACCCAGGCGCCCTCTACACCCATTTCTAAGCTCTGCTTTCTCTGTGTTGGTTCTTTCTCAACTCTGTCCACGTGGTAGTAAGATGGACACTAATATCTTTTTTTTTAAGATTTTATTTATTTATTTTATTTATTTATTTGACAGAGAGACACAGCGAGAGCAGGAACACAAGCAGGGGGAGTGGGAGAGGGAGAAGCAGGCTTCCCACGGAGCAGGGAGCCCGACGTGGGACTCAATTCCAGGACCCTGGGATCATGACCCAAGCCGAAGGCAGACGCTTAATGACTGAGCCACCCAGGCGCCCAGACACTAACATCTTTAGATGTACACTCAACTACTTCAACTTCAGTACAAAAATATTTTCCATTTACTAATAATTTAAAAAAAAATCCTAAAATAGAATCTTATTGACTCTGAGTGACCTGGGTTGGGTCAGGTGCCCATTCCTGAATCAGTCACCACAGTAAGAGAGCCACAGTGTTCTAATTGCCCAAGTTTAGTTCACAAGCCTAATCCTGGAATGGGGTGGAGTCAGTTTCATTTGCATTGCGTGGGCAGATACTACAGGAGGGTTGGCTGTTCCTGTGCTAGGACGGAAAGAAGGGGATTAGAGGCTGCAACAGAAAAAAACCTAAGATGTCCATTCTAAGTATGCTCATTGGGAATGCCAGGAAGAAGATTCTGCCATGTTTTGGTTCATACATTGGAAAACAAGACTCAGTAGACAATGCAATTCATGGAAATTCTCAGATTTTGATATATTGTCTTCTCTTAGCTTTATAGCATACTTGGAAGTCTCTGTGTATTTTCATTGGCATTTTAATAAATACAATTTGATTGGAAGGGTTTGGTGTTTTATTTTAATGAAAGAAGTTATTTCTCTATGCCATGAAGATATCCATGGCACATTATACTGTTATAAGTGTGAAAACACCACATAGTTTATTGATAACTTTATGGTAACCTTTATCTGCCTGATAAAGTTGATTTCAATGTTGTTTTTGATTTTTATGTTGTTTTGATTTTTATGTTGTTTTATGCTTAACATCTTTGGAGAAAGTAGTTTTCTTACATTTAAGGGATATGAGAACCAGCGTCAGACACACTCAGAAGAGAACATTTAGATAATTTCATTTTCTGAGATAGTTGGTGATGTTTTATATGCAGCTCCAGGGGAAATAATTGACAATATTTTTGTAAGGAAGAAGACTTTAAAAAATCTGTTTCATTGTGTGAGAAAGTTAATACAACTTAGTAAAAGGCAGTAACATTTAGTACCCAGTTGTATTTGTTTTTGCTTTTATATCTACATTATGGGAAATGCATGCTGCCTAAGAAAGTTATAAAAATTTCATACACTCTGTTTCTTCCATTGTATTTTTTCTCTCTTTATCTTGTCTTTCCTTTACAACTCTCTTTTCTCTCCCTTTTTGCACTGTATTATTCTTTTATCCTCTTTTACTTTTCCTTTCTTTTCAATCTGGTCCCTTTGGGTTAGTTTCTTTAGCTCTTAATAGTTTATTGAACAGCATACAATGGTTTTACCTAATTTTTATATGGATATGAAATTGCTACAATTTAAAAATATCCTATCACTTAAAAATTTTTGATCTTCTCGTCATTTCTCTGTATAAAAAGGTTTTTTACCAGTGAATAACCCCATGCAGAATTAAACTTTCTATGGTGGATTGTCTTCAAGAGTCTGTTCTCTCCCTTAATTATTGCTGGATACAAGGCTGAAGCACTCTGGCATAATAAAAAGCACATAGACATAGGATCTAAAATAATGTTTTATTTTAGTTTATTTTAAAACTTATTTTTGTTATAACATTTTAATTTTATATACAGTAAATTTTATGCTTTTGGGTGTCCAGTTCTCTGAGTTGTGAAACACACGTAGAGTCATATAATCACCACTACCACAGTCAAGATATGTAACATTTTCATCATCTGAAAAAAGTTTCTCATGCTCTCTTTTTGTAATCAGCCCTGTCCTGTCCCAACTTCTGGCAACCACTTATATGTTCGCTATTCCTATAGTTCTGGCTTTCCCATGATGCCACATATTTGGAATGGCTTGGTATGTAGCTTCTTGAATATGGCTTTTTAAACTTAGCATGATACATTTGAGATACATTTCTGTTGTTGTGTATCAGTAGCTCTTTTTAAAAAAATTACTGAGTAATATTCCTTTTTATGGGTGTATCAGAATTTATCACTCACCAGTTAAAAGATATTTGGGTTGTTTCTAGTTTTTGGCAATTATAAGTTAATGCTATAAACATCCAGGTACACATTTTTGAGTGAACATGTTTTTATTTTTCTTGAGTAAATGTCTAGGAATGGGATTGCTGATTCATATAGCAAGTGTATATTTAGCTTTATAAGAAATTGCAAACTGCTTTCCCAAGTGACTGTACCATTTTGTGTTCCCATCAGTCATGTATGAAAGTTTTAGTTGTTTTGCACCCTCATCAGCATTTAATATTGTTAATGGCTTTAAATTTAATTATGCTATTTTAATTGTCCAGTGATACTCACTGTAGTTTTAAATAATTACTCATTATTTATAATGAATAAAGATGAAAAGCATCTTTTTAGGTGCTTATTTTTCATTTGTATATCTATTTTGTTAAAGTGTCATTGAAATTTTTTTTTAACTGAGCTATTAATTTGCTTATTGCTGAGTTTTGAGAGTTCTTTATCTATTCTAGATACAAGTCCTTTGTCAGTAATGTGATTTGTAAATATTTTCTCCAAGTCTGTGGCTTCTTTTTTTAAAAAATTAATTTATTTTGTATTTTTAAGAAAGATTTATTTTTCTTTTCTTTCTTTTATTAACATATAATGTATTATTTGTTTGAGGGGTACAGGTCTGTGATTCATCAGTCTTTTTTTTTTTTTAAGATTTTATTTATTTATTAGAGAGAGAGAATGAGAGATAGAGAGCATGAGAGGGAAGAGGGTCAGAGGGAGAAGCAGACTCCCCGCCGAGCAGGGAGCCCGATGTGGGACTCGATCCCAGGACTCCAGGATCATGACCTGAGCCGAAGGCAGTCGCTTAACCAACTGAGCCACCCGGGCACCCTGTGATTCATCAGTCTTACACAATTCACAGTGCTCACCATAGCACATACCCTCCCCAATGTCTATCACCCAGCCACCCCATCCCTCCCACCCCCCCCTCCACTCCAGCATCAAGTCTGTGGCTTCTAATTTCATTCTCTTAACAGTATATTTCAGAAGCCAAAATATTTTAAACTCAATGAAATCCAGTTCATCAACTTAAAAAAAAATTTTTTTTTATGGCTGTGCTTTTGTTGTCATATTTAGGAAATCTATGCTTAACTTGAGGTCACAAAGATTTTCTCTTGTATTTTAAAATTTGTATACTTTTGTGTTTTATATTTAGGCCTAATTTGAACTAGTTTTTGTTTTAAGTATATGTTATGTATTGAGGTTCTTTTTTTTTTTTTTTTGCATATGGATGTCCAATTGTTCCACTACCACTTGTTGGAATTGCTGTTTTTGCTCCATTAAGTTTCCATTATACCTTTGTAAAAAAGGTATTATTGTCTGTATTTTTGTTGGTCTACTGTAGGCTCCCTCTTCTCTTCCATTGATATAAATGTCTATTTTTCATCAATACCACACAATTTTCATTAGTGTAGCTTTACATTAGATCTTTAAATCAGGTAGTATGAATCCCTAATGTTTTTTTTTTCAAAATTGTTTGACTATTATAGTTCCCTTGGCTTTCCATATACATTTTAGAATCAGTTTATTTCTATTTATACAAAATGCTCCTGGGATTTTTTGGGGGGATTACTTTAAATTTGTAGATAAATGTTGGGGGAATTAGCAATTTAGCAATATTGATCCTTATAATCTATGGATATAGTATATCTCTCCATTTATTTAGGTCTTTTTAAATTTCTTTCACCATTATTTAATATTTTTCAGCATACTGATCCTGCACATATCTCCTTAGGTTTATATTTACTGCATTTATTTTTTGGTGTTATTTTAAATGGTACTTTTTCCTCTCAATTTTGATTTATAATTGTCTATTGCTTGTATATAGAAATATAATTAATTTTTATATATTGATCTTCTCTCTTATCACCTTGCTACATTCATTTATTAATTCTAGGAGCTTTTTGTACTTTCCTTTGGATTTTCTATATAGAGAGTGATGTGGGAAACAAAGGTAGAAGAAAAATTATTACATTTCTTTACTATCTACAGCCCATTGACAAGTCCTTGAAACAGGCAGAGTGGCATTCCTCTAGGGACTTAACTGCCTCATTGTTAATACTTTCCTAAGGGCAACAGGCAATCTTAGCCCAACCCCCAGGGTCCTGTAAATCTACTTTAACATATAAAAATTCCTTTAGAAATTTCCTTTATCTCTAAACCCCCCAAGATACGTGTTGGCAATCATCCCCCAAGCATATGGCCCACCGATATACATCTGAAGGATCTCATGACTAAGGTTTTATTAGATGGTAATAAATGACCTTTTCCTAACAATAACTAGTCCCCTCAAGGTCCTGGAAATCTTGTTTCCAAAAGTCCTTAGAGACTTACGCTATCCCTAACCCCTCTTCCAATTTATAGGTATATAATCACCACCCCTTATGACCCAATTGCAACTCTTTCTGCCCATGGGTCCTGTCCCCCGTACTTTAAAAAAAAATCACCTTTTATGGGGCACCTAGGTGGCTCAGTCATTAAATGTCTGCCTTCAGCTCAGGTCATGATCCCAGGGTCCTGGGCTCGAGCCCCACATCAGGTTCCCTGCTTGGCGGGAAGCCTGCTTCTTCCTCTCCCACTCCCCCTGCTTGTGTTCCTGCTCTGGCTATCTCTCTTTCTGTCAAATAAATAAATCAAATCTTAAAAAATATATTAAAAAATAAATTAAAAAATCACCTTTTTGCGCCAAAGACGTCTCAAGAATTCTTTCTTGGCCTTCGGCTTCAAACCCTAATGTCTTTCCTACATCAGATAGTACGTGTCATTTGGAAATAGAGACAGTTTTATTTGTTCCTTTTCAATCTGTAGGCTACTTACTCTTTTCTTCCTTTATTACACTAGCTAGGACTTCCAGAACGATACTGAGTATGAGGGGTGGAAGCAGACCCTCTTGCTTCATTATTTTTTTTAAAGATTTTATTTATTTATTTGAGAGAGAGAGAGTGAGAGAGCATGAGAGGGGAGAGAGTCAGAGGGAGAAGCAGACTCCCTGCTGAGCTGGGAGCCTGATGCAGGACTCCATCCTGGGACTCCGGGACCATGCCCTGAGCTGAAGGCAGTCGCTCAACCAACTGAGCCAACTTAGGTGCCCCTCTTGCTTCATTATTGATTTTAGCAGGAAGTTTTCAGTCTTTTATTAGTATGTCTTAGGTAGGATATAGGGTCTGGGGAAGTATTTTTATAGATTTCATTATCATGAGAAAAGCATTCAGTCTTTCCTATTTCTATTTGCTAAAGATTTGTATCATGAATAGCTATTGAATTTTGTAAGTTGCTTTTTTTTGGCATCTACTGAGATGACTAGTTTTCCTTCTGTTAATATTGTGCAGTACATTAATTGATTCTACATTGAAACAGCCTGGAATTACTAGGAAAATACCCACTTGGTCATGATTACTGTCTGTTTAACATGTTACAGATTCTATTTGCTAATAATTTGTTGAAAAAAATTATGATCATATGAAGGATAGTTTTCCATAGTTTTTATTTCTTGTAATTGTCTTTGGTAGTGGTATTAGAGTAAGGCTGGTCTCATATAATAAGCTGAGAAGTGTTCCTTTCTATTCTATTTTCTTGAAGAGATTATATAGAATTGGTATTATTTCTTCTTTGAATGTTGGTAGGGCATGGGGTTTTTATTTTATCTGTTTCTTCTTAAGTGAATTTTGGTAATTCCTTCAAAGAATTATTCAGATTCATTTGAAGAATTTTTCTATTTTATCCACATTTTCTTTTTTTTTTAAGATTTTTATTTATTTATTTGAGAGAGAGAGAGAGAAACAGCATGAGAGGGAAGAGGGTCAGAGGGAGAAGCAGGCTTCCCACTGAACTGGGAGCCCGATGTGGGACTCAAACCCAGGACTCCGGGATCATGACCCGAGCCGAAGGCAGTCACTTAACCAACTGAGCCACCCAGGCACCCTATTTTATCCACATTTTCATATTATAGGCATAGAGAAATAGGTAGCATTCTCTTATTACCTTTTCAAAGTCTATGTGGTCTGTAGTGATATTCCTTCTTTCTTTCTGATATTAGTAATGTGTGTCTTCTCTCTTTTTATCCTGATCAATCTAGTGAGAGTTCTATCAATTTTATGAATTTATTTAAATAATTGGCTTTTGGTTTCATTTATTTTTGCCATTTTAAAAATTTCAATGTCATTGATTTTGCTCCTATTTTTGTTAGTTCCTTCCTTCAACTTGCTTTGGTTTCAATTTGTTCTTCATTTTCTTGTTTCTTAAGGTGGAATCTTTTTTTTTTTAATCCTATTTAGTTAACATATAGCATATTACTAGTTTCAGGGGTAGAATTTAGTGATTCATCAGTTGCATATAACACCAGTGTTCATTACATCAAGTGCCCTCCTTAATGTCCATCATGCAATTACCCTATCCCCCCCATCCACCTTCCCTTCCACAAGCCTCAGTTTGTTCTCAATAGTGAAGAGTATCTCTTTAGGTGGAATCTTAAATGATTGATTTGAGACCTTTTTTCTTTTCTAATACAACCTATTAATGGTCTATACCTATCTATCTGTCTATCTGTCTATCCATCCATCCATCTCCCATAATCACTGATTTAGTTTCCTGCTACAAATTTTGATATATTACATTTTAATTTTTATTCAGTTTAAATGAGTTTCTAACTTTCCCACAACTTTCTGTTTGCCCCATGTGATATTTAGAAGCAAGCTGTTTAATTTTCACTTTGTTGGCTATCTTCCATTTATCTTTCTATTATTGACTTGTAATTTAATTCTGTTATGGTCGAGAAATAATTTGTATGATATAACTTCTTGCAAGTATGTTAAGGTTTGTTTTATGGTCAGATATATAGTTTGTCTTGGTGAGTGTTCATGTAAACTTGAAACAAATGTGTATTCTACTTTTGTTGGGTAGAATATTCTATATTCTATAAACATCCATAAATGTTCACTAGGTCAAGTTTGTTCATAGTGTTGCTCAAATTTGTATCCTTGTTGTTTGGCTGTCTTCTTGTTCCGTCAATTACTAAAAGAAGACTCTTTAAGTGTCCAGGTATAATTTTGGATTTATTTATTTATTTCTCTAAGTTGTATTAGTGTTTGATCCATAGATTTTGAAATTCTACTATTAGGTAAACACAAATTTAGGATTCTTGTGTATTTTTGGAGAGCTAATCTTTTATAATTATGTAATGCCCCTCTTTATCCATACTTCTTTAATATGAAATGTCCTTTGTCCCATATTAATATAATAACTCCAGTTTTCTATTGATTAATAATTGCATGGTATATTTTTTCCCTCCTCTACTTTTTTTTTATGATTTTATTTATTTATTTGACAGAGAGAGGGACAGCAAGAGAGGGAACACAAGCAGGGGGAGTGGGAGAGGGAGAAGCAGGCTTCCTGCTGAGCAGGGAGCCAGATGCGAGGCTCAATCCCAGGACCCTGGGATCATGACCTGAGCCGAAGGCAGACACTTAACAACTGAGCCACCCAGACACCCCTCCCTGCTCTACTTTTAACATATCTATACCATTGTAGTTAAAGTGAATTTCTTGTAGACCGCATATAGTTGGGCCTCATTTTTTTAAATCCAATTTGAAATTCTTTGTCTTTTAATTAATATACATAGCTTATTTATATTTTATACAAATATTAATCTGTTTGTGGTTCAGTCTGTCATTTTATTATTTTTTCCATCTGTTTCTCATTTTCTGTGTTCTTTTGGATTGTTTGATTTTTTAAATATTCCATTCATTTCATATTATTGGTTTATTGGATATATATTGTGTGTGTGCAGGCATGCACATGCTGTGTAGGGATTACAGTATACTAACCTAACCTTTCACAGTCTACTTAGGGTTAATATTTTGCCACTTCAAACAAAATTTAGAAATCTTCTCTTTATCCTCTTTCTTTTATGTTATACTTGTCATGTTTTAAACATAAATAACTGAAAACCCACATCAGAAAATGTTATAATTTTTGCTTTCAATGACTACATATTTAAGGAACTTAGAAGAAAATAATTAAGAAAAAATATTTATCTAAATGCATACCCATTTTTGTTGTTCTTTCTTTATTCATGAAGTTCCAATATTTCCCTGTTACCATTTTCTTTCAGCCAGAAGAACTCCTTTTACCACTTATTTTAGAGAAAATCTGTGGGCAACAAATTCGCTTAGTTTTCTTTCATTTGAGAGTATATTGATTTTGTCATCATTCCTGAAGGTTATTTTTGCTGGACATAGAATGGTGGGTGGATAATACTTTTCTTTCAGTACTTTTAAAGATGTTGTTTCATTGTTTTCTGGCTTCCCTTGTTTCTTTTTTTTTGGGGGGGGTGCATTTGCTTTATTGCTTATGTTGCATATTCAAACAAATACAATAAACCCCATTTTAAAAAATGTAAGGCACATAAAAGCCTCTGTGCAGGTTCCGTATTATTTTTAAATTCCTAATGGCTAATAAAAGTATTTCCACTATAGACCTGGAGCTATCTAGAAATGCACATGATGAATTTTTTGCATGCAGGATATCTGAAACATTATCATATCTTAACTCATGGCACAACTGAACAGTCTCAAATCAAATGTCTGTATGTGAATAATGATTACAACTATTGTTACATTTGCAAAAACCTTATCAGCTTATCCACGTATATACAGTCGGGTCCCCAAATGTTAATTATATAAAATCTAAAGGAAGAACAGTATCTAGCTGCATCTGTGTCCCATTTCCTTAAAGGGAGATTTGGCATTTTTAGTCTTCCTTCCATAAGTCATGTTGCTATTTGCAAAGGCCAGTGCTATACGATGCTGAAGACCATGGACAGATACTGTTCATATGACACCTGAATCCAGCCGTCCTGATCCGTATCGTAACGCCTGAATATATTGGTCAACCTCTGCAAGACGATGCAGCCCTGGATGAAGTCGTCAAATGCGATCTGCCCCCGTCCTTGTCTGTCGAACTTGCGAATGAGGATGTCGTGAAACTGGTCAGAGAGCCGGTACCCAAAACCTGAGAGTGCTTGCTTGAGCTCGTTCTTGTCAATCATCCCAGAGTTGTCCCTGTCATAGGTGTGGAAGACATTCTGCCAGTCTGTGATGTACTTCCAGACGCCAGTGAACTCACTGAAGTTCACGCCAGCCTTGTTCTCTCGGTCAAACATGGATATGATTGACCTGACAGTCACTGGATTAAATGGAGTCCATGTGCCATTGGATAGTGCTTGCTGAAGTTCGTTGTCCGATATCACCCCGCTCCTGTCTTTATCAACCCTCTGGAAAACGTTCCACAAGAAGCTCTGGTCGGGCAGCGCCGCGCCTCCAGCTGGGCCGGCCCCGGGGCCCGGGCGGTAGGAGTAGGTGGCCATGGGCCTAGGCGCACCGCTGGGCTGAGGTCCCCCCGGGCCTGGCTTCCCTTGTTTCTGATGAGAAATCTGCAGTCATTCAAATTGCTGTTCTTCTATATGTAGTGTGACTTTTATGGCTCCTTTCAAAGGAGCCATAAAAGTCTAGCATCTTCACTCAGCCTTTGCTGAAGAAGATATAACCACTATTTATTCTGGGTTGTAATGGTTGCATTAGGGTGGTTAGCATGTAAAAGATATCTTTCTTGCTAATCTGCCACTTTTCTGTTCCTTTAGCTAGAGAGAGGCAGTTTTCCCTGAGAAAGAGAGAAACTCCTTTTCTTAATTTTTGGTCTTCAGCAATTTTATTGTAATGTGTTTGGGTTTGATTTTCTTTGAATTTATCTGAGCGTTGTTCACTGAGCTACTTAAATACATAGATTTAAGCCTTTCTTCAAATTTGGGAAATTTTCAGTGTAATTTCTTTAGATTTTTTTTCTTTACTAGTTGTTTCTCATTTTCCTTTGTGGTGACAATGATATGACTATTAGACCAATTAATATTGTTTCACAAGTCCCTAAGGCTCTGTTAATTTATTTTCTATTTCTTCCCTCTGTTCTTAAGCTTGGATAATCTCCTTTAATCTAGTGTCTACACTCTTCCCAGTTTCATCTCCATTCTGCTGTTGAGCCCAAGCACTGATTTTTTTATTACCAATATTGTATTTTTTGGTTCTAAAATTTTTATTTGATTTGTTTTTATAGCTTCTATTTCTGTGCTTAAAATTTCTATCTTTCCATTCATTTCAAGAGTTTTCACCTTTGCTTCAGAGCATAGTCATAACATTAAAGTATTTTTCTGATAGTTTGGATATCTGAGTCATATAAGCATTGTCCTCTCTTGATTGTTTTCCCTCTCAATAATTAGGTACATTTTCATGGATTTTGGTATTTCGAGTAATTTTAGATTGCATCCTGGACATTTTGAGTAGAATGACATGAACACTGAGTTCTGTTAAAATTCTCTGAAGAAAGTTGATTTGTTTTGTTTTAAAAGACAATTAGAGTTTCTCTGGTTGCAAGACAAGATGGAGTAGATAAACTTTTCCTTAGGCTTTCTAATAAGTACAGCTAAAAACCCTAGACAAAATACATAAAGCATAGAAGACTTTGGAAGGTAGAGAGAAGGCAGAAAGATTAGGGACATGGGACATTTGGAAAATCTGGCAGAGTTTCTCTTTGTTGATTTTGTTGTTGATGATTTATATACCGGGAACTAGATGCTAAAGAGCAACCCAGAAACATTAATGGGCGTAGACCAAAACAAGCGCCAGGGAAAACTGCCTCTCTCTAGCTAAAGGAACAGAAAAGTGGCAGATTAGCAAGAAAGATATCTTTTACATGCTAACCACCCTAATGCAACCATTACAACCCAGAATAAATAGTGGTTATATCTTCTTCAGCAAAGGCTGAGTGAAGATGCTAGACTTTCCCTTCATCTAGCTGTGATGACACCCCTCCCCCAAACTCTGCTTGAGGTGCAGTAGAAAACACCTGGGGAGCCTGGATTTCCATCCCCACCTGGGAGAAGTGGAAAAGTATCCCTTCTCACCCACCAGCATGGTGTCAGAAAAGGTCTGCTAAATCAGAGGATTGATTTATTGATTTTTATTTTTTTTAAGATTTTATTTTATTTATTTAGCAGAGAGAGAGATAGCAAGAGCAGGAACACAAGCAGGGGGAATGCAAGAGGGAGAAGCAGGCTTCCTGCTGAGCAGGGAGCCCAACGTGGGGCTTGATCCCAGGACCCTGGGATCATGACCCAAGCCGAAGGCAGACGCTTAATCACTGAGCCACCCAGGCGCCCCTGCTAAATCAGGGGATTTAGATAAGAGTCTCATAACAATATTCAAAATGGGGACGCCTGGGTGGCTCAGTTGGTTAAGCAACTGCCTTCGACTCAGGTCATGATCCTGGAGTCCTGGGATCAAGTCCCGCATCGGGCTCCCTGCTCAGCAGGGAGTCTGCTTCTCCCTCTGACCCTCTTCCCTCTTGTGCTCTCTCTCATTCTCTCTCTGTAAAATAAATAAATAAAACCTTTAAAAAAAAAACAATATTCAAAATGTCCAGAGTACTATCAAAATCGTTCATCATTCTAAGAATCAGGAAAATCTTAACTTGAATAAGAAAAGACCATCAGTGCCAATACTGAGATGATGCAGATGTTGGGATTATCTGACAAGGAATTTATTATTTATTGATTTAAAATGGTTTTCTTTTTTTTCTTTTAAGATTTATTTATTTTAGAGTGAGAGAAAGTGTGAGTGAGCAAGAGAGGGAGGTGCAGAAGGAGAGGGAGAGAATCCTCAAGCAGACTCCCTGCTGAGCCAGGAGCCCCACACAGGGCTCAATCCTAGGGTCCGGGGATCATGACCCAAGCCAAAATCAAGAGCCAGCTGCTTACCCATCTAAGCGACCCAGGTGCCCCTCTGACAAGGAATTCAGAGCAGCCATCATAAAAAGCCTTCAACAAACAATTACAAACATATTTGAAATAAATGAAAAAATAGAAAGTCTCAGAGAAAATAGATAATATAAATAAAAGCCTATTTTTCTGGTCCTCTGGCAAGAAAAAGAGGATTTCTCTTTGAGTTTTTGTTATCTGTGCCTACTGTGTAGTGGGCCACCCTTGCGTTAAAGTTGGGTGATAAAGGAGGGGAAAAAAAAATCAGAAAACTCACTGCATTACTGGTCAACACAGTTTTAATTTCTTTTCCTAATCTGCCTGCTATGATTTAATTTTCAGAGCTCTCAGGTGGTTGCTTTTTGTATCATCCAGATACAACATCCAGAGTTGTAATTATGTAATAGTAGATGTACTCCATCTTGGCCAGCATGGGAATCTAACAGCATTTTGAAGTTAGGGTGGTTGCCGACCCACCCTGGGTTCAAAGTAGTGAAAGGAAAATGCCTGAGGAATAAACGGCCGGAAATACAACCCCCTGATTATAACAAACTGCTTTAGTAAAAGTTAAATCACTTATGGGGCCAGGGAAAAATAAAGTGAGACAACATAAAGTTAAAGCAGGTATTTGGAAACAAAAGAAAAATGTGTCCACTTTGCACTTTGCTGGGTTGCACAGTATTGCTAGCTAGAAGGAAGAAAAACTACTTCAGCACAGGTGAGCACCTTGCCTAAAGGGTTTTGTTAAATTCACTCTATTTACTACAACATGAATGAATTTAAATTGACAACAAAATTAATAAAAAAAAAACCCCAAATGCAAAATTTTGCAGTGGCATTCTCTATACCCAAGTGCACAAGTGGAATAATTGTGTTTATGAATGGAGGGCTTTGCCATTGCTGGTAATTCTACTTTTTGCTTGATTTTAATTGGTCATGTTGATTAGGAATTTTTAGATTTGCCTAAACCCTCCTCTGTCTCTGGCCTGTGGCATAAAAGTGGGTGACTCATGGAAACTAGCTGCTGCTTATTGTGCTTAAAGCAAGTAGTTCTGATAACTCCCAGAATGTCAGACATGGGGAAAGCTGTTCAGTAAATCCAATAGGCTAAGATGACCAGGATGCTGTGGTTGTCTTGGTTAATTCTTTTCCCTCCAATCTTAGAAGCAAGTCAGGCAAAATTTCCTCTTTCATGAGAATGACATAGACATTCACCATCCTCTCCTAAGGGTAGCTGAACTCTCCTGTATATTTTGACAACCTGGCAAGGTGAGGTTTAGACTCAATCACAGTCAAATGCAAGTTAATATATGCATTAATGATAGCGTGAACGTCTCCCTCTCAGAGGAGGAAGTCCAGAAAGATTTGAGAATAACACTGGTACATTGACTGGTTGAAGATGGTTAATCTGGCTAAGATACAAGGCTGAATTCAATTAGTTGAACATTGGAGAATGACTTGGGTTGGAGGCCACAAGATGCAGTCCACACAAGGCAGGAATTACACTGATATATTTGCCCAGGCTCTGCTAATAAGAAAGAGACACAATACTTTGTGGGGCATTTGGCTGTGGGGAATACCATACACTGTTCCTGGGCATCTTGTTAACCCTAATATATTGAGTGGCAAGAAAAAGAAATCTGAATTTGAATGAGATCTAAAACAAACAAAAAAATCAGGCGTTGAGAAACTGCAGAGGGCTCTAGCCCCAAACAGTATCATTTGGGTTGGCCTAACGCACAAATTGCTTTGGAGGCTTTTACTGTCTAGACTCATGTAGACTGGAGTCTCTTGCAGAAGTCTTTAACACTCTCCTCTCCTCCCCAAACAGCAGCTTCTGGAATATTGGGTTTATAGTTACATGATGCCAAGAAGAGATATGACCCTTTTGAGAAACAATTACTGGCTTCTTACTGGGATTTAGTGGATGTTGCTCCCACTAATCAGGGATTTAAAATGATTCTCAGATTCAAGGTACCTTTCTGTCTTGGGTAATGTCAAATTCTACTTCCCATAAGGAAGGAGCATGTCAGAAGAGCTCAGTGTTAAAGTGGAAACGTATGTAGATATAGGAGTACCCCACCATATACCCATCCATATTCCATATATTCCTCACTGGCCGTGGCCCTGGGGATTATAGTGTATCCATGACTGTATTGCCTCCCTGCCCTTGGGACTAACAGCTGGAGCTTCCAAAAGTGGCAGCTCTTAGTGCTGAATGGTTTGAATCATAGGTTTTTCTCCTTGGTTTTTTTCTTTCTTGCCTTTTTTTTTTAGATTTTATTTAAATTCAAGTTAGTTAATATATACTATATTATTAGTTTCGGGGGTAGAATTTAGTGATTCTTCCGTCGCATAGAACACCCAGTGCTCAGTACATCAAGTGCCCTTCTTAATGCCCACCACCCAATTACCCCATCCTCCCACCCACTTCTCCTCCAGCAACCCTCCCCTCAGTTTGTTCTCTGTAGTTAAGAGTCTCTTACGGTTTGCCTCTCTCTCTCTATCTTATTTTATTTTTCCTTCCCTTCCCCTATGTTCATCAGTTTTGTTTCTTAAATTCCATGTATGAGTGAAATCATACGGTATTTGTCTTTCTCTGATTGACTTATTTCTCTTAGCAAAATACCCTCCAGTTCCATCCATGTCATTGCAAATGGCAAGATTTCATTCCTTTTGATGGCTGAGTAATATACCATTGTGTTTATATGTGTGTGTGTGTGTGTATACCTATATGTATATGTGTGTGTGTGTGTGTGTGTGTGTGTGTGTGTGTGTGTGTATAACACATACCACATCTTCCTTACCCATTCATCAGTCGGTTGACATCTGGGCTCTTTCCATATTTTGGCTATTGTGGACAAGGTTTCTCTCATTATTAAAGCAAAGTGAATTTCCTGGTTTACTAATAAAAGTTCCCCAATTGCCCAAATTGAGAATGAAATACAATCTAGAAGTTTGCCACATTTGATCACTGGCTCATAAAACCTTGGCTGAAGAAGCAAGGGTAAGTTTGAATAATGGGTCAAAATTGAGGGTGGTGTATGCATAGTACTGCAAGAACTTGACCTTGCCAAGGTCTTGATGTATAGTCACGCAATGCTTTATGGGGAATGCAATTATGGAAATACCTGTAGGAATTCCAATGGTGAATTGAAGTGGGCTGTGGAGATGCCAACCAGAAAGACCCAGCTGATGGCTCAGAAGGGGACCAGAATGTAGAGGTTGTCCTTGTCCTGTAACTACCTGGTTACTCGAACTGAGCAGCATGAAGATGCTCACGTTATGAAATATTGGGTGGAAAAAATGACAAATTCCTTTGCTTCCTGTTGAAGCTTCTAATAAGGTGAAAGCCTGTATAAATGTCAATAAGAGAAGAACTACCTGAAGATGGCTTTGGCTAAGAGTCTCTGAAGACCCAGCATTTAGGTGACAAGTGAATATATAGAACTCTTACTAGTAGTTGCAGCTGGTTTCGGATGGGTCCTGCTTGGAGTAGACATGTAATCTACTTTGGTTGGTGTTTACCCAGTGACCTAAATGAGAATACCATGTATGGAGTGGCAAGTTATACGTTAATCGGTTCCCTAGATTTCACTGGATCAAGGTGTGGATTTATCGGCTGGCAATGTACAAAAATGAACTATAGAGAGTAATAATGAATGGACAGATATCATTGACTATACACAAAGTAAAAGCTGGGTTGAGAACTAGGATGAGCAATTAAAACATCTATTAGTAACCTGGGGGATGATGAGGCAGGAAAGATGTCTGACTCACTTTGGTGAATATATCTTTCATCTGACTATGTGGGTAGTAAAGGGGAGACACTTCTGGACAGTTTCTGGAATGTGGTATGGGAACAAAAGGAGTGGGGCTTGATGCAATCACAATCCTGCCTTCTTCCTAGCTCACAAAATTTTTCTTTGTTTTTCTGTATCCGTATTCATTGTCTCTGGGACTGCCCTTGTGTGTCTGGAAGAAAGAGATAGTATTCAGAACACTATTTTAATTTCTCTGAATTTGGCTCAGTGCTGTCTCACTGGTTAGTGGTAGAAATAGTTTCATCATCCTTAACCTTTTTTACCCTAGTCCTTTTTCCTGGGCAAACTCTGTCAAGGCTGTGCCCACTGCCTATGCTGTGGTTAGGTAGAGACTCCCACCCAGGAAGGCTGAAACAAGGCAATAAATGAAAACTGTGGGAAAGAAGTATGTAACTGGGTAATGATGCTAGGAAAGGGCATCATCATATCTTAAGAGAACATCTTAGAACCATGAGAATCATACTTTTCAGATGTGGTGTTGAATCATAGCCAATGCGAGGAAAAGCCCCCAGATTTGTTTTCTCCTGACAAGGAGAACTGGATTAAAGCCATACTACAAGACTCACCCAAAGAATGTACTTGGGAAATTTAGAGAAAAGATACTAATCAGCATCTCATGATGACTCACTTGAATAAGAGCAGTTTGCAATTGCCATTATGGGTATGTTATGTTGGTTGTGTTTATTGTACTGGTTCTTTTGCAGTTTCTAGAGAAGACCTACCCTTGAACTGGAGCGTACATGGCAGATTTGGCATCTGTAGCTGATTTGGTACCTTGTTCAGCTGAGTTGACAGCGTGTTAAGGCAGTTGGGCATGATGGGAGATAATTTGAGGCATCACTGCCTTCCTTGCGTGTCAGGGTCTACTTTGCTCTTTTGACAATATCAGATGTGAACGCAAATACAGTGCTATACAAGTTTGTTTTGATGGAATCAGGATGGTGCTCCAAAAGGTGAATATTGGCTTAATAAGATTATCATATATCACTGATAGTTCATTCCTGGAATTTCAAGAAGAAAAATTGCACACAGTGGCGACATTTGTTGTGCCTTAAATAATATTGGCCAAGATGTACTAAGAGGGACTTGTGGGTTTTGGGAGATGGACTTGACATGTGAAGACAAGTGGAGATAACGCCTGTGGAAGCTTATCATCAGGATAGGAAAGAGCTGTTAAGTCGGACAAGGGTAACTAGCGGGACCACTGCAGTCTTGACGTTGATCTGAAAAGATGATAAAGCAATATGAGAATGGGCTTATGTATTACTAAATTGTTGGAGGATCAGGCTTGCTAACATCTCTGTGGGAAGGCATGAACCTTGACACATTGCTTGCAATAGAATCTGATATACTTGAAAGGGCAGTGCCCATGAGTAAAGGAGGCTCAGTCTGGAAGAATCCATTTGTGGGAAAACTATGGCCAGCCTGAACTGGCAAGATGTCATTAGGAAGTGTGATCTTTATTTTGGTTCCATCACACCCACAGTGCCACCAATTAAAAAAGGTATTTATATTTCCTGTAATTGGTTGGGTTTTGACAAATTAAGGATCATTGCTTACCATGCAGAACAGCCTAAATCTTCTGAATCAGAATCTGCATTTTAAGAGATTCTCCCCCCCCAACTGGTGAATCACAAGTACATCAAAATTTGAAAAACACTGAAATAAGCTTTCTCTATCCTACTCATATTGTAGGATTGCCTCTATTTTTTCAGTAGATCTGGAAGAATCACTAGGAACTTAACCAGTTTTGATACTTTCAAATATATTATCTTGCATAAGAGAGATTTTTCAAATGCCATATGTTTACCCAGAACTGCTAGGCTAAGTTTTTGTTGCTCCATTTGCACCCAAACATTTCTATCAGTAGGTGGTAGGGTGTTTGTTTTAGTAAGTATAATAGGAGTTACATCTAAATCCCCATTCTGGCTTCTTTGACCTTATCTCATTGGTATTTTACAACTTTGTATTAGAGTTTTCCTGCAAAACAGAACCAATAGTGTGTGTGTACACACACGCACACATATACATTTATTATGAGGAATTGGCTCACGTCATTTTGGAAGCTGAGAAGTCTACTATCTGCAGGCTGGGGAGTTGAGAAAGCCAGTGGTATAATTCCAGTCTGAGCCTGAAGTCTTGAGAATGAAGGGAGCTGATGGTGTAAATCCCAGTCCAAGGGCAGGAGACCAATGTTTCAGCTTAAGCAGGCATGCAGGAAGAAAAGGGGCAAATTTCTCCTTCCTCCGCTTTTTGTTCTGTTCAGGCCCCAGGTGGATTGTGAGATACCTACCCACATAGGGGAGGGTTATCTACTGAGTCCACCGATTGAAATGCTAATCTCATCCTGAAACACCATCACAGACACACCCACAGATAATGTTTAATCTGGGCACCCTGTGGTGCAGTCAAGCTGACAAATGAAATTAACCATTATACAACTAAAGAAAATTTTTTTTTTTTGTTTCTTGTCCTTACTATTCTAGCACTCTGATTACAAGTCTAGGTGGTATGTATATAATTGTAGAATTCTATAAATGGAAAGACCTTCAAAATTCTCAAGCACAATTCTTTGATTTTAGAAGAAACATCTGGCCCAGAAAGATTAGGTGACTTTGTGATCACTGTGGATAGAATTTGGTATGGTGTCGGGGCGCCTGGGTGGCTCAGTCGTTAAGCGTCTGCCTTCAGCTCAGGTCATGATCCCAGGGTCCTGGGATCGAGCCCCACGTTGGGCTCCTTGCTCGGCGGGAGGCCTGCTTCTCCCTCTCCCTCTCCCACTCCCTCTGCTTGTGTTCCCTCTCTTGCTGTGTCTCTCTCTGTCAATAAATAAAATCTTTAAAAAAAAAAAAAAGAATTTGGTATGGTGTCCATAATGACATTTGGAAAGAAATGAATATATTATGCCAGATGAAGTAGGCATTTAATCTCCACCAGGTCTCATAAAAGAGATTAGTTTACAAAGTGCACAAAGAGTTTATTTGAACATGACCCTGTTCAAAGAATTTGTTTGAACATGACCCTGCTTCTGTATATCCTTACTGACAAGAACAAAGATATTTGGGTATGGAAGAGCAGGGAATTTCTTTGCTTTAGACTGTGAATTTGGGAATACAGACTTGTCTTGATAATTTTTTTTCATGTTTCATGGGCACTTTGTATAATGTAAAAGTTTATTTCATAGTACACTAGTAGGAATCAGGGGTAGGCATAATCACTGAATCCAGCTTTATCTCTAGTAACACACAAAAGACTGTGCTAAAAAAGTGCTAAAAAAGATGAAGACTGTAAACACTGTGTGAACAGGGACTGTCTGTCTTGTTTCATAGCTTTATTTTTATACCCACCATAGTGGTTTGGCTGTAAAAATGGCCTTTTATTTGTATTTGATTGGTGCCTGCTCTTAAGTAGTTTAAAATCTAATGAGAAGGCGAATCACGTAAATCTAATAGGCAGATAAGAAAAAAGGTGAAAATTCAAGCCAGCTTGCAGTAGTTCTTGGGGCAATGCTAAAATAAGTTTGTAGATACTGGCATAAAATCACAAGGGGAAAGATGACTGGCCTGGAATGCTGTGGAGGAAAAATAAACGTTTATGAAAAGGATGGGATTTTGAAGTTGGGTAAGATCTGGATAGGCAGAGGCAGTGACAGATTTCAAACTGATGAGGGAGCAGAAGGCAAGCTGAGGATGAAGCACAAACTGACACCCTGCAACCTCCCTGACCGCCCCCCCGCCCCCCCCATGGGATGTGTGTGACATTCCTCCGGGAAACTTCCAACTATCTTAATGTTAATACTTCGCTAGAGGGAAAACAAATTTAGCTTGATAATTCCAAGGCCTCCAGTATCCGGAGGGTCTTCTTTAGCATATGAAAGTCCTTTTGCAGACCTCCCTTTTTCCTTACCTCTCCTAACCCCATAGTATATAATCAATTGCTCCTCACTACCCCAGTGCAGGTCGTTCTGCCCATGGGTCCTGTCTCTGTGCTTTAATACCTTTTTGCACCAAAGATGTCTCAAGAATTCTTTCTTGTCCTTCAGCTCCGGACCTCACCTATATTCAAAAACTACATCAAAACGAAGGGACTTAATGAATGAAGCAAGCACAAGAAAGGTGGGGACACGGAGTAGAATGACTTGGCTGGAAGCAATTGTTTAAATGGGGATCTAAGTCTGAGTATAAAGGTTGGTGAGACTATGCTGCATCTTGACTGCTTGGCTATGAATTTTAAGCAACAGATGTATGTAACTAGGAGTCCTTTTTTGACTGTGGATGATGCAATTAAAAGTTTCTTAGGTTAATATTTCAGTGGTATGCAAGATGGATGAGTGAGATGATTGCATGCAAAGAGAATGATAGGGAACGAAAAAAAATCAGAAGCAGAATTGAGATGGTAGCAGAATGGGAAACTGGATTCTAAAGACACACAAAGAAAAAATCGGCAGACTTCAGTGCTAATTAGATGGCATAAGTTCACTAATGCATCATTCTTTCTACCTATAAGCTAGGATTTTCTTAAAGATGAATATTTACCATGCATAAATTTATTTATTTATTTTTTTAAAAGATTTTATTTATTTATTTGACGGGGGAGAGAGAGAGAGAGAGAGAGCAAAAGCAGGGGGAACAGCAAAGGGAGAGGGAGAAGCAGGCTCCCCGCCGAGCAGGGAGCCCGATGTAGGGTTCAATCCCAGGACTCTGAGATCATGACCTGAGAGGAAGGCAGATGCTTAACCGACTGAGTGACCTAGGCACCCCTATCATGCATAAATTTAATAATTGTTCTTTTCAGTGTAAAAATGTTAACCCACTTTTATTAAGCAATCTCTGAATGTATATAGGAAGAATAATACCTCAAGTCCCTTCAGTTCTGTTGCTTAGGGTTACTCCCTAAAAAAGCCTAACGAATTTTAAAAAAGTTTGTTAAGGTGTGTCTAGGTAGACCTTGAATAAGAATAAAATGATGTAAATTGTTTAACTTCTACATGCTTCTGAATGCTCCTTTGAAAAATAGGAATAATACTATGTAGTGAATCAGAGAACTGTCGTGAGGATTAAGTGAGTGAAAATGTGTTTAAGTGCCATACTTACTATCTCAATAAATGTTAGATCCCCTTCTACTCTTTCTCCACCTTATATTTAATGCATCTGAAATATCTTGTTTTGAAATCATGGAAACTTGCTGTATACCAATATGGCCATTTCTCTTCAAAACTATATTTTTATTTTTATTTTTTTTTAGTGGGGGGGAGAGGGACTCTCAAAGCACGTTCCACATGCGCAGTGTGTTATCCTGACGCAGGTCTTGATTTCACAACCCTGAGATCATGACCTGAGCTGAAATCAAGAGTCAGACGCTTAACCGACTGAGCCTCCAAGGTGCCCCTAAAACTATATTTTTGGAAATGATTACATATCAACACACAGAATTTTGATACTCCAGTCATGCCATGAGCAGTCTTCCTTGAATCACCTCAAAAATACATTCCATATGAACAGAGATACATTCTTTTTTTTTTTTTTTAAGATTTATTTATTTGAGAGAGAGAACACAAACGAGCACAGGGAGGAGCATAGGGAGAGAGAAACTTTAGCAGACTCCTCACTGAGCTCAGAGCCCAACGGGGCCTCAGCTCAATCTCACGACCTGAGATCTCAACCCTGAGATCACGACCTGAGCCAAAACCAAGAGTCTGATGCTTAACTGACTGTGCCACCCAGGGGCTCCGAAGGGAGATACATTCTTATACACCATTGATCATGTCTCTACTCAATACTTTATTGCTTTGCCTTCAGTGATACTGTTTGGATTTTCATTCCTCTTCGGTCAAGCCTTTTCCAACTCTTTTACATAATCTTTCTCTTCTATCTGCCCACCTGTAGTTGGGTATTCATAGCTCATTCCTAGGCACTGTTCTCTCCCTCCCTTTTTTCTCCACTAAGCAATTTCATCTTTGTCTCCATCTGTGATTCCAAATAAATATCATGCCCAAATCTCTCTACTGAGTTTTAGATACAAATAGATAGATCCCTGTCTAGATGATATCTCTATCTGGATGCCTCAAAGGCACCTTAAATCTACACATCTAAAAACTCAGGTCCTCAGACCCAAATGGCTCTGCTTCTAGTGTTCGCTATCTTTTAAGAATAGCGCCTTTTGTTATTTAGTCAGAACCTATGAGTTACCCTCAATACCCACATTTCTCTCATGTCTTACTCAAATTCATCTCCAACTCCTGTAAATTTTATCCCCTAAATATTTCTTTAATCAACTTTATTTCCTTAATCTCTACTGCAAGCATCCCACACTTAATGTCTTACTTTGATTCCCCCAATTTTCTTTCTTTCTTTTTAAAATTTATTTTTCATTTTACAAATTGAATAAACATATTTCAAAAAGTCAGGTAGTAGCTTCAAACAGTAAGTAAATAAGTGGGGCACCTGAGTGGCTCAGTCGTTAAGCGTCTGCCTTCGGCTCAGGTCATTTTCCCTGGGATGGAGCCCCGCATCGGGCTCCCTGCTCAACAGGGAGCCTGCTTCTCCCTCTCCCACTCCCCCTGCTTGTGTTCCTTCTCTCGCTGTGTCTCTCTCTGTCAAATAAATAAATAAAATCTTAAAAAATAAATAAATAAGTAGATACGTAAATAAACACATAAATAGTTCTCCCTGCTCCATCTTTTGTTCCCTATTCCACAGAGGCAACACTTTCAGTTCTTTTTGTTGTTTCTTTAGGTAGTTACTCCATAATTCTAAATAATATGCTTATGTTGCCTTTTCTTGATCTTCAAAGAGTTTATTTTTGTATTTGATAGAACACAAGTAGGCAGAGTGGCAGGCAGAGGGAGAGGGGGAAGCAGGCTCCCCACTGAGCAGAGAGCGCTTGATCCCAGGACTCTGGGATCATGACTGGAGCTGAAGGCAGATGCTTAACTGACTGAGCCACCTAGGCACCCCTACCTTTTCTTGATCTTTAAAAAAAACATTGTGTATTGTATTCTTTCTAAGGAAAATGAAGATTTGGTTATCTTATACCGCTATCTTACCCCATCCTTACTCAATATCATTTATCCATTTTTTTGTTAAATTAGCATCTATTATTATTTTATTAAGAATATAGATTTAATGTATAAAATTTTTTTTTTTTAAGATTTTATTTATTTAGTTGACAGAGAGAGACACAGCGAGAGAGGGAACACAAGCCAGGGGAATGGGAGAGGGAGAAGCAGGCTTCCCGCTGAGCAGGGAGCCCAATGTGGGGCTCAATCCCAGGACCCTGGGATCATGACCTGAGCCGAAGGCAGACGCCCCTCAAAATTTTTCTTTTTTAAAAAAGGTTTTATTTATTTCTTTATTTGAGAGAGAGAGAAAAAAAAGGGGGGGCAGAGGGAGAGGGAGAGAGAGAATCTCAAGCAGACTCCAATGAGCACATGAGCTGAGCTGAAATCAACAGTTGGATGCTTAACCAACTGAGCCACCCAGGTGCCCCCAAATGTTTCTTTTCTTGCACAGTGTTTTGTTTTATTTGGAGTTCATTATTGCCTCAGTTTTATAATGATTTAGTCTTCTATATACTTACTAGTACTGCATTCCAGCGTAACACAAGTGTCTATTCTCAACACATTCAGACATTCTGCATGGTTTCATCCTGGGAGAAATCCTTTCTCAGGTCCTCTGTTTTCCTGTTCCAGTATAGAATTGGTTGCTCTCTTTTCTCCTCTTTTTCAGCAATTTATATGATTTCATTTTTTCTCCTCTCTTAACATATCAGTTATACTTATTTCTAAACATTCTTTAGGGGCTACCCCAGAGATTGCAGTATACATTTTTAGTTAGTTTAAGTCTACCTCCAAATAATGCTATACTGCTTCATTTGTAGTTCAACTACCTTATAGCAGAATATTTCTAATTCCTTCCTCTGGACCCTGATGACATTGCTGTCACTCATTTCACTTATCCATATGCTATAATTACTCTATACTATTACTATTATCTAAAGCTATTATCTTTTTTTAAAGCTTTTGTTTATTTATTTGAGAGAGGGAGAGAGAGAGAGAGAGAGAGAGAGAGAGCACGCACAAGCAGGGGGAAGGGGCAGAGGGAGAGGAAGAAGCAGATTTCCTCTGAGCAGGGAGCCTGACACAGGGCTCGATCCCAAGATCCCGGGATCATGACCTGAGCTGATGGCAGATGCTCAAACAAACTGAGCCACCCAGGCACCCCTAAGCTATTATCTTTTAGATGAATTAAGAATAAGAAAAATAAAATATTTTTATTGTACCTTAATTTATTCCTTCTCTGATGCTCTGGGTTTTTGACCTAAACCATTTCCTTCTCTCAAAGAACTTCTTTTAACATTTTTCAGAGGATAGATCTACTGATGATAGATTCTCCCAGTTTTGCCTAGGAGAGTCTCTATTTCTCCTTCACTTTTGAAGGATATTTTCACTGTACATACAAGAAGTTGGTGATTTCTTTTCTCTCAGCACTTAAATATTTCACTCCACTATCTTCTTAAATGGCTTCTGATGAGAGATCAGTTATAATTCTTTTTTTTCCTCTCTGTGAATAAGGTGATTTTCTCCCCCTGCCCCAGCTTCTTTCAAGATTTTCGCATTGTTTTTGGTTTCTGTAGTTTGACTATGATATACCCATGAGTAGTTTTTTGGTATTTATCTTGCTTGGTGTTCCCTGAGCTTCCTGGATTTATAGTTTGGTGTCTGTCATTATTTTTGGAAAATTCTCAGCTATTTTTACATTTTTTTCTTTCAAGATTTTACTTAAATTCAAGGTAGTTAACATACAGTGTAGTATTAGTTTCGGGAGTAGAATTTAGTGATTCATCACTCACATACAGCACCCAGTGCTCATCATAAGTGCCCTCCTTAATGCCCATCACCCATTTAACCCATCTCTCCACCCACCTCCCCTCCAGCAACCCTCAGTTTGTTCTCTAAAGTCAAGAGTCTCCTATGGTTTGCCTCCCTCTCTGTTTTTATCTTATTTTATTTCTCCTTCCCTTTCTCTGTATTCATCTGTTTTGTTTCTTAAATTCCACATATGAATGAAATCATATGGTATTTGTCTTTCTCTGACTGACTTCTCTCGCTTAGAATACTACTCTTTAGCTCCACCCACATCATTGCAAATGGCAAGATTTCCTTCTTTTGGTGGCTGAGTAATATTCCATTGTGTATATATACCACATTCATCAGTTGATGGACATTTGAGCTTTTTCCATAATTTGGCTATTGTTGATAGTGCTGTTATAAACATTGGGGTGCATGTGTCCCTTCGAATCAGTTTTTGAATCTTTTGGATATCCTTTGGATAAATACCATTGCTGGGTCATAGGGTCTTTCTATTTTTAACTTTATGAGGAACCTCCATACTGTTTTCCAGAGTGGCTGTACCACTTTACATTCCCACCAACAGTGTAAGAGGGTTCCCCTTTCTCTGCATCCTCACCAACATCTGTTGTGTCCTGAGTTGTTAATTTTAGGCATTCTGAGTGGTGTTAGGTGGTATCTCATCATGGTTTTGATTTGTATTTTTCTGATGATGAGTTATGTTGAGCATCTTTTCATGTATCTGTTGGCCATTTGTCTTCTTTGGAGAAATGTCTGTTTATGTTTTCTGCCCATTTCTTAACTGGATTATTTATTTTTTGGGTGTTGAGTTTGATAAATTCTTTATAGATTTTGGATACTAGCCCTTTATCTGATATGTCATTTGCATATATCTTCTCCCATTCCATAGGTTCCCTTTTAGTTTTATTGATTGTTTCCTTCACTGTACAGAAGATTTTTATCTTGATCAAGTCCCAATAGTTCATTTTGCTTTTGTTTCCCTTGCCTCTGGTGACGTCTAGTAAGAAGTTGCTATGGCCGAGGTCAAAGAGGTTTCTGCCTGTATTTTCCTTTAGGATTTTGATAGATTCCTGTTTCACATTTAGATATTTTATCCATTTTGACTTTATTTTTGTGTATGGTGTAAGAAATGGTCCAGTCCATTCTTCTGCATGTTGCTGTCCAATTTTCCTAACAGCATCTGTTGAAGAGACTTGTCTTTTTTCCATTGAATATTCTTTCCTGCTTTGTCAAAGATTAGTTGAACATAGAGTTGAGGGTCCATTTCTGGGTTCTCTCTTCTGTCCCATGGATCTCTGTGTCTATTTTTGTGCCAGTACCATGCTGTCTTGATGATGACAGCTTTGTAATACAGCTTGAAGCCTGGAACTGTGATGCCTTCAGCTTTGGTTTTCTTTTTCAACATTACTTTGGCTATTTGGGGTCTTTTCTGGTTCCATACAAATTTTAGGATTGTTTGTTCTAGCTCTATGAGAAATGCTGGTGTTATTTCGATAGGGATTACACTGAATGTGTAGATTGCTTTGGGTAGGATAGACATTTTAACAATATTTGTTCTTCCAGTCCATGAGCATGGAATGTTTTTCCATTTCTTTGTATCTTCTTCAATTTCTTTCATAAGTATTCTATAGTTTTCAGTGTTCAAATCTTTCACCTCTTTGGTTAGATTTATTCCTATGTATCTTACAGTTTCTGGTGTAGTTGTAAATGGAATCCATTCCTTGATTTCTCTTTCAGCTGCTTCATTATTGGTGTATAGAAATGCAACAGATTTCTGTATGTTGATTTTATATCCTGCAACTTTGCTGAACTCCTGTATCAGTTCTAGCAATTTTTTGGTGGAATCTTTCGGGTTTTCTATATAGAATATCATATGTCATCTGTGAAGAGTGAAAGTTTGACTGCTTCCTTGCCAATTTGGATGCCTTTTATTTCTTTTTGTTGTCTGATTGCTGAGGCTAGGACTTCCAGTACTATGTTGAACAACAGTGGTAAAAGTGGATATCCCTGTCATGTTCCTGACTGTAGGGAAAACGCTCTCAGTTTTTTCCCCATTGAGGATGATATTATCAGCTATTATTACTTTAAATATTTTTTTCTGTTCCTTTCTCTCTTTTCTTTCTGATATTCCAGTTACATGTATATTACCTTTTGAAATTGCCCCACACTTTAATTTGGGGCATTTCTATTTACATATATTCAAGCTTGCTGACTCTCTTCTCAGCCATATCCAGTCACTAATGAACTCTTCAAAGTGGTTCTTCATTTCCAGTATAGTGAATTTTTTTCCTAGGACTTAAATTTGACTTTTTGTTAGAGCTTCCATCTCTCTGCTTATTAGCAGGCTGTTCTTGCATGTTGTCTACTTTTTTCATTAAAGCCTTTACATCTTAATCATAGTGACTTTAAATTCCCTGTCTGATAATTCCAACACCTGGGTCATATGTTTTATGCTGTGTCTGATTCTGATGCTTGCTTTGTCTCTTCAGGCTGTTTTTTCCCTTGTTTTTTCCCCTGTAGTATGCCTTATCATTTTTTGTTGAAAGCCAGATGTGATGTATTGAGTAATAGGAAAAGAAGTAAGTAGGCCTTAGTATGAACTTTTATGCTAATTTGGCTGGGAGTTCATCTGTGTTTAATGTTTGCTTTATCTAAAAGTGCTGGAGGCTTCAGATTTCTCTAATGTCATTGGTTTTGTCTTATTATTGACTTTGGGGTTCCATAAGTAGTTTTCAGAGAGAATCTGTGTCTTGTAACTCATTTAGATGTAATCTACTGATGTTCTGTTGGAGCCCTAACAGTGTGGTGGTAAGATGTGGGAGAGGGAAAGTGTTCTATTTTCTTATGAAATTTCAGTCTTTCAGGTGCACAGCCCAGGGACACCCCTGTGTCCCTGGGCTGTGCACCTCACAAGTAGATCATAGTTTTTTTTTTTCTTTTTCCAGCTTAAGTGAAACAGGAAGGCTATTGGGGATTGAAGTAGAGAAATGCCCTTCCTTCAGGTAGGATAAGGTTATGATAAGGTCTTTTTCCCTGGAAAGTAGGACTTTGTTATGGAGAATCCTTTGGGCATATTTCACAGTGGTTACTGTTTTTCTCTATCCCTGCCAGAGCACCAAGAGGATCTTTCTCAGTTTTTCACCCTGAAAACCTGGTGGGATTCCTGGCAGTAAAACTCATAGTAGTATGAAGGCCCACCTGACTCCCAGGAGTTTCTCATCCCTATGCTAGTTCACCCTCAGCTTCCAGCAATTCCACTTTTACTAATTCCAAATTATCACTGAGCTGTTCCCACCAATTTATGACTCCAGCATCTCTTGCTCTAGACAAACAGGCCTCAGCTGAGACTCTAGATTTGCCTCTTTCTCCAGACTGGAGCTGGTAGTTTGCTTTATGACCTCAGTTCTTTGATGAGTACAAGAAAAGCTGTTGATTTTCAGCTTGTTCAGCTTTCTTATAAGGATGGGAGTTACAACTTCCAAGTTATGTCTGAGTTGAAACTGAAAGCAATTAATTGCTCTTTTGATCTGAGGCACAGCTCTCTCCCTAAGAATTCCCTTTGTCTCTCTCCTGCATGAGAACCCTGGATTTCTGGATCCCTAGCTCCCTCTTTTTGGTAAACCTATTATTTGACTGGAGTATCTCCAGTATCTTCCCAGTGCATGGGAATGAAGTTCTTCAGACTTTGCATTTAAAAAAAAGTCTTTACAATCATATGGTTTCACTCATACGTGGAACGTAAGAAATACTGCAGAGGATCAGAGGGAGGGAGGGAAAACTGAATGGGAAGAAATCAGAGAGGAAGACAAACCATGAGAGACCCTTATTAATCACAGGAAACAAACTGAGGGTTGCTGGAGGGAGAGCGGTAGGGGGATGGGGTAACTGGGTAATGGAATTAAGGAGAGTGTGTGATGTGATGAGCCCTGGGTGTTCACGCAACTGATGAATCATTGAACTCTACATCAAAAACTAATGATGCACTATCTGTTGGCTAATTGAATTTAAATAAATAAAAAAATGTAAAAAAATAAAATAAGTCTTTATTTTACTTTCACATTTGAGTCATACTTGAGCTGGGTGTAGAATTCTGGTTTGGGAAAAATTTTCACTAAAAATTTTGATGGCCTAACCTCATTTTCCTCTCATTTCCAATGTTGCTTTTGATGAGTCTAACATCATTATTATTATTTCTACTTCTTTGTATGTATGTGTTTTTCAAAAATCTTTCACAATTTTTTTTTCTAAAATTTCACTGTTATATATTTTGGTAATGGCCTTTTTAATTCATTTTATTGAGTCCTTAATGGACTCTTTAATTTTAGGTTTTTTTGTTTTGTTTTGTTTTTAGTATGACTGTGAAAATTTTCCCCTTTCTGTTTTCTTCCCCTACTGGATTCCTATTAATTGGATGTTAATTTTTCTGTTTGAGTCTATAACATTACCTTAAAAAGAACCCTCTTTTATCTTATTGGCCTGTTTTCTGGGATACTTCCTCAATTTTGTATTTCAACTCTTGTATGAATTGTGTATTTGTGTGTTTACCATATTTTTAATTTTAAAGGACTTTATCTTTGGTTATCTGAATATTCCTTTTGTTCTTGCTTCATGGATTGTCTCTTATTTCTGTGAAAGTATTAATTACAGCTTTTATTGAAGATTCCTTTTGTTTTCTGCATTATCTTTCCCCCTTCTGGGTTTTTTTTGCGTGTGTTTCTTATTTTGTCTCTATGTTCAGGTTGGAGATTCCCTTCAAATGTCTGGGGATCCTGGCTCTCTACTCATATCTAAGAATGAAGCTCAAAAAAGAGGTTAGAAACTGAATAGAGCTTTCCTAGTGGTGGGCTTCCCCATAGGGTGTTGGTCAGGGATACTGCTGTCTGATTGGAGAGCTGTACATATCAGAATCTGCAGGTCTTCTTACTAGTGCTGTTCAATTTCTCTAGAGAGGTAACCTTGTGTTCTAAGCCAATTTGGAGGACAAGATCTAGAGGCTTCACTGCTCCTTTTAAAAGACTTTCAAACAAACCTCTTATTTGGTTTCATCTATCACTTCCACCTCCAGGAATGCCTCTTAATTTCTGAGCCTTTCAAGATTACTGTAGTGCAAATTAGCTTGATTCTTTTGACTTCTGTCTATACTCCCTCACTGTGCCAACACACACACACACACACACACACACACACACACACACACACACACACCATCACTTGAAGGCTCAGAACTTTCTACATTCTGATAAACCAATTATCACTTGTTCAGTTGCTTACCTGAGTGTAAATTTTTTGACATCATTTGTCTGCTTTTGTATCTCTTTCTTTGCTTTTGTCCTTTTGAGTTTATGCCTCTTTTATTCCTTTATTGTCCTGTTAGTGGAATCACAAGAAGGAGTAGAAATAAGCAAATGCATTTATTCAGATAAACTATATTTATAGCTCTTTTGGTGGCTCATCCAGTTCAGTGTTTAACTTTGGCTCAGGTCATGATGCCTGGGTACTGGGATCAATTCCTGCTTGGGGCTCTGCACTTTGCTGGGAGTCTGCTTATCTCTCTCCCTCTGCCCCTCCCCTGCTCATGCTCCCTCTCTCTCTCTCTCTCAAATAAATAAATAAAGTCTTTTAAAAAACCCTATATTTATAGCTCTTTTCATTCTACAACCCTATTTGCTTTGGTGTTGTAACTGGCTATGAAAAAGCCATATTTTTATGCTTTTGTCTCTCCATTCCAAGCCATTTTGACAGGATAATGAGAGGAGACTGAAGAAAGGATGCCATTTGATTTTTTTTTACCTCAAATCATTGACAATTTTATTTAATATATTTTTTAAAGATTTTATTTATTTATTTGACAGAGAGAGAGAGAGCATAAGCAGGGGGAGCGGCAGGTAGAGGGAGAGGGAGAAGCAGGCTCTCTGCTGAGCAAGGAGCCTGATGTGGGGCTCTATCCCAGGACCCGGATCATGACCTGAGCCTAAGGCAGACGCTCAACCGACTGAGCCACCCAGGCGCCCCTTATTTAATCTTTTAGTGAAAGATTTCTATGTGACTATTAGTATTTGTCTTCATACCTGTTAGCATCCAAGCTGGCTTGTAAATTGTGTCCCATTTACTCTGATCATATTTCCACATCTTGGTCTCTCTTGACTTCTCAATGAGAGTTTCTCTTTTTCCTCTTTTCTCCATGGCTTCAATTCCATGGTGGTTTTGTCCCTTATACTGACAAGGGTGACTACAATGCTGATGTCACAAAAGTGCCCCCCATCAAGTTTACATATGGCATAAAATAGCTTTGCACATCATGTTTACTGGTTCAGTAAACAAACATTTATAGAATTTTAAAAGTTGTTTAGTTCCTGAGCAAATGCTACTGTGTACTCAAATGCAGACATAGAAAATAATACCTAAGCTACCTACTAAAAGTTATTTGGATCAAAAGTCTGGGCTTGCCATTTGATATACAAGACCAAATACTGTTACTGCCCAGTTGCTATGACAAAGCTACATATGAAAAATGCTAGCAAAACAACACAACACATCCGAGTGTCTTATTTGTTGAAGTCAGCAAATACTATAGACATTCAGAGCAGGAGGTCAAAGGGAATAGGAGCAGAAACCACAAATGTTTACTGAATTCCTATCCCATGACGCCTGTATTTTAGATGGTTTGGGAACACATTGAGGGAGAAATTTTTAGCCACTTGGGTTGGCCTTTAATGATGTGTTGAATTTGTATGGAGGGAGAAGAAAAATACAACCCATGCAAGAAGAAGGTGGACCCCAAAATACAGTGCCAAAATTGATGCCTGTGTGACTTGGAAAGGTGAGGGCAAGGCCTGTCTAGATTTGGTGTTCATGCTTAGGAAGAGCAGGGAATGAGATTGGATTGTAGTCTGAGGCAAGAGCCAACAAAGGTAAGAGAACCTTCGTTTTCAGAAGAAGGAAAAGTAGCACATTGCATTTCAGAAGTCTCTCAATATAAGACACGACTTTGATGCATTTTTATGATGTTAAATGTGGATACATTTACATAACCCCTTCAGAACTGCAGCGTCTTATTTTTGGTTGTTGGTTTATTTGCTATTTGCTCTGCAAGTATCTCTTTTACTTGGGGAAGAAGAGAGAAAATGGGGTGGTTTGTGTTCTATTTATATTGTAGGAAAAAGGATGGCAGGTGATTTATCCATAGCTCTGGCAACTATGGGAAAGATCCCTGGCCTTTCCAGAACAGAAGAAGGTGGGTTGGTTACTTTGCAGGACTTCACGTGATCTTCATTTCAAACAATCTTTATTAGGCTCCACTATGTTAAGATATAACTTTGGAATTTCACAGTTCCTGTCTCTACTGATTTACCTAAATAGGAGAGATTTCTGGGGCATACCTGGTCATGGAGGGCAGTGGGTCATTCTCCTAAGAGACCTTAGTAGTGTTGGAGTATTAAGACTATGGTGGTCGTTCCGTCATTTTTGGTAAATAACTTTCCAGCAACTTCTCAAGTTTCACCTCTCAGTGGAGAAAGATGCTGGAGAAAGATACCAGGCCTCTTAGCAGTCAGCAGAGATTGCGCTGGGGCGCTGCAGCCTGGTCCGCTGAGCAAATGGAGCTATGGCCCTGGATTTTGGTTTCGTGATGACTAAGCTGACCCGGTTAGTAGGCTGCTGGGTTTCTTTGTCCCTGCACTTTCTGCTTGATGAGATGCTTAAGCAAATGGAATAGACAACCGCTAGGAGGTACCCGAGCTATGCGTCTACCGCCGGGGCGAGCAGAAATGGCTAACTGTGGGTCCCTCGGGTCCGCGGGTACAGGCTGGTGGCGCTTTTCCAGGGTCGGGGCTGCGATTAGCTTGTGGGTGGAGCGAAGGAGAGGTCTAAGAACAAACAGCCCTTTAATCTAAAAGGCGGAGGAGGTGAACGCCTCTCCAAGGCATTATCGTCCCCGAGGTCTGCGAGCTTGGGCACCAGCTGGCTGCACATCTGGATGCAGCAGCGCCTTTTGCTGCAGGGCGGAGTCGAGGCTGAGGATCCCGGTGTGCACGCACCTCGTCGTGCGCGCGCGTGCGGGTCCGTGAGCATTGGAGTGTGTGTATCTGAGTGTGTGTGTGCGCGCACGCGCGCATGAGTGTCGGCTGGAGCCGCGGCTCCGGGATCGGGTAATGGGGGTGGGGGCCCAGGAAGGAATAAATCTCCGCCGGCCTCCTTGCGCCTCACTGCGGGTTAATAACCAACCAGTTATAGAGAGACGAGGGTGTCGGCGGCAGGGTGACAGCCCCGGCGTGCCGGCTGCGTGTGGAAGGGTCAGGTTATCAGCCAGTCTCTGCCACACTCAAATATATACATACATTGGGGGTGGGAGGTTATTTATTGTTTGCCTCTATCTCCAGAGAACAAGGGCGGGAGGGAGAGGCGCGCGCTCCAAGCGAGCGTCGCGGATCTGAACGGGTTGAAGGAGGCAAATTTGCGGGTGGGGGAGGGCGGGGGAGACCTTGATTTCCACCAATCCCCGGGCATTTGTCTGCGAAGTCCGGGGCGCAGCGGAAGGCTGCGGCGCGCCGCTGAATTAACTGATGAGAGCGAGTTCTTTTCTTCTTCGGGAGGGGTGGGGAGCGAGGGCCCTGGCGGGCAAGGCGGAGAAGCCCGGGGCAGGATAGCGGTCCCGGGCTGCCTTGGAAATTTCCAAGGACTTGGTGCGTCGCGGAGAGCGCATCTGGGGGGTGCTTGGCGGTGCAGCAGCGCAGGAGGCGGGGAGAGGCGGCGAAGGGCGCAGGAGCATCTCTCAGAAGGGGACGCCGCGGACCAGTTGTCAGGGAGGGAGCCGAGCCTCTCCCCGGACCCGCGCCGAGGGCGACAGTGATGCTGCAGAACCCGCGGGAGCGACTCACCGCGGCCGCTCTCTGCGCTTTCGGAGACCCCATCGCCCGCCTTCTGCAGGGGAAGCGACCATGACCAGAGCTCGTGACTCGCCCCCCGACCACTTCCCCTAGAAAGAAACCCTTGAAAAAGTTGCATTTAAAAAAATCCTTGCGCTGACCTTTGGGGCCGTGGGGGCCGAAGAAACGTGCGTGCGAGTGCAAACAAGAAAGCGAAAGGTGTGTGTGCATGGGGGGCCGGCCGTGGGGGGACCCTCCGCTGCCACTTTGCCTGACGCTGTGCTGAGGCCGCCCCCCGGGACCCCGGGGCTGCGATGAGCCCCTGCAGACGGGCCCGGCGACACACGTCCAGAGGGGCCATGGCAGTACTAGCGTGGAAGTTCCCGCGGGCCCGGCTACCGGTGGGAGCCAGTGCTCTTTGCGTCGTGGTTCTCTGTTGGCTCTACATCTTCCCGGTCTACCGGCTGCCCAACGAGAAGGAGATCGTACAAGGGGTGCTGCAACAGGGCACGGCGTGGAGAAGGAACCAGACGGCGGCGAGAGTCTTCAGGTACTCCTCCCCTCGCGGCTCCTCCCAGCTCGTGTCCTTTACTCCCCGTGCGCCGAGGACAGGGTCACTGGCTAGGACCGCCTTGCAGAGGCATCTCGTTCATCCAGTGCTTCTTGTCCTACTCCCTTTCTTTGCCATGTCTAAACCTGAAGACTTTAGTCAGGGGTCCTTCCCCACCCCTTACACCAAGACATGTGCCGACACCTGCTTTGCCCACATAAAGCCTGTGAGCATTTCTTCCCCAGCCTAAGTTATAGTCAGTGATTCGTCGGTAACTGGTGGGAAGGAGAATCCAGGCGAACTTTGTCCTTTGCACTTAATGAGAATTTATCTCTTGGGCTCTGCAGATGTTTGAAGCTATGGAGAACTAGAAGGTAAGAGGCATCTTCCTGAGGTTAGGTGAGTGGTTGGTAACATAAATCACTAATGAGGGAGTGATGGGCAAATCTTGGGCAGGAAAAAAATGGACACCTATCCACCGTCCTTCTGCTTTGTGCAGTGTGCCCATGACAAAACACAAAGCACTTACTGATCCTCTACTAAGAGCCGGGTACTGTGTGATTTTTATTGAAGACTCAACAACTTTTCCAGTAACAGATATTATTATTCCCATCTTACCAACCACAAACTGAGTCTTCAGAAGGAGTAGTTACTTCCCCGAGGTCATGACATGTCCCTTTGAAGTGTGGGAGCTGAAATTTTCACCACATAAAACTCTACAGCTCCCAGCTTTTTTTTGGGGGGGGGCTTAGACTGCGGAGGCCTTCTGGAGGATGGGAGATGGGCTTTAGGTAGAGACTTGAAATCAGAAAACAAACAAAAAGCTCAAGCCAGGTTGGAAATTAAAATGCTGGGGATCACTCAGAGGTTGTAATTTTCCTTCCTTTCTGTGAATTTCAGTTTAAGTGTCTAAAAATAAGTTCTTGGCAGCAGGGGTTGTGTAGTTAGATTGGGAGGGAAGGCAATGCTCCTTCCTCACTTCCCTGGGCATGTTGAGGGGGACACACAGGGGCCTCCACGAGGGCCAGGTGCCCCTTTCCCCTTTAGTCCCTGGGGCCAAAGATGCTGCAGTTGGCTCTTCTTGAGACTGTAGTGGTCTAGGTGGGGAGTGCTTTCCTTTGCTCTGCCTAGGATCTTTGCAAGCAGTATAGACGGGCAGCTGAGAGCCAGCTTAAACATTTTCACTACTGTTGGTTACAAATGTTCAGAAACATCTATAAATTACAAAAAACTTTTTAAACAGTTGGTTTCCTTCTCCTCCTTGGTTGGGCCTGCTCCTGGAAAGAAGGTCAAAGAGATAATAGCCAATTCTTTCAGGGGAAGGCAGATGAATTCTTTGAACTGGGAGGGAAGACTTTCCTTCTCTCTTTTTCTTTAGAATTCAGCTATCATTAAGTTTAAAAATAACCCTACACCCCTTAAAAGTATGTAAGGGCTAATTTTCTCTCGCCTTCACAGTATTGATTGTTGGACTCAAGCACCCGAAAGGCATAGCATCCAAGCAATTCTTTTCTCTAAAGACAGAAAGCACTTTTATCCCAAGTAATATAAGGAAATGAGTTAAGAATTTCCCATTGATTTGCAGTGAAAGAGTCCATTTTTGGTATAGGAGGAAGAATAAGGATGCTCTTTTACAGCATAAATTTCTTTTGCAGGACATAATCAAGTGGAAAATGCTTCATATTCTGAGAAACACAGGCTGATCATTTCTGAGACACATTTGTCCCTTGCTCTTTGTAGCCTGGAGTAATCTTCAGTGTGGCTGTCATTTGGTCTAGTCTCTATGTGCAGAGAACTACTAATTAAAATCCACACAGTATAAAAAACTGCCTAAACACATATCCCTCAAAGTTAGTGTCTGTAAAAGTGTATAAGATGCACCATTGCTTGTTGAAAAGAGTTTGGGCTTTGGAGTAGAATTCTAGACTAGTAGAATTTCTAGGCTGTGTGTGCCATGACTAGATAGATAAGAAACAGAGTTATCTTTGGCAATCCACTCTATTTCTTTGAGTCTTAGTTTCCATGTATTTTATTTAAATTCAATTAATTAACATATAATATATTATTTGTTTCAGGGGTACAGGTCTGTGCTTCATCAGTCTTATATTACCCAGTGCTCATTACAACACATACCCTCCCCAGTGTCCATCACCCAGTTGCCCCATCCCTCCACCCTTTTCCCCTCCAGCAACACTCAGTTTGTTTCCTAAGATTAAGGGTCTCTTACAGTTTGTCTCCCTCTCTGGTTTTGTCTTGTTTCATTTTTTCCTCTTTTCATAGGGATAATAACATTTACCTTGCAGCGTTGGTATAGGTTTAAATAAAAAAAATGATGCCAAGTGTTTGGCACATTTACCCAGTCAATGGTGTTATTATAATTGTCATGAATTATAATTTTCTGTATATGTTACAACTTAAATAAGGACTTCTGGCCAGCCCATAAGAATTTGGAACATTTTGCCTGCCAAATTTGCAGAGCAACATTACAGGGCAATATACTACCCCCACCCCCCATCTTCTTTACATTGAACCTAATAAATAGGGACGAGGAGTTTTAAAAGATAAAAGTATCATGCTTTGTTAAGTCAAAAAATTTTTTGTACTCTGCATCTATAATAAAATCTGTTGTTTTAAACGTGGATTTTTAGTTTGTGGGTAGTGTATGTTTTTAAAATATTAGGTCAGCCAGAGGCCTTTATTATGTTAAGAATGCATAACTTTTGCAAACAGGTGGCTGTGTTTTCTGGTCTAAAATACCTTCTGCACAGGGCCACCTGGGGGGCTCAGTCGTTAAGCGTCTGCCTTCAGCTCAGGTCATGATCCCAGGGTCCTGGGATCGAGCCCCGCATCGGGCTCCCTGCTCCGCAGGAAGCCTGCTTCTCCCTCTTCCACTCCCCCCTGCTTGTGTTCCCTCTCTTGCTGTGTCTCTCTCTGTCAAATAAATAAATAAAATCTTAAAAAAAAAATCTGCACAAATAGAAATATATGTACACAAATACACAATATGCACTTATGTGTGGAGATAAATGCACATTCATAAACTGTGATGTCATGTATATCTATAAATTTATACACATATTCACATATACATATATATCAATAATTACAATCAGATAATTGACCAATATTTAATGAATGACTGTTATACACCAGATATGAGTTAGGCCCTGGGAGTTGGCAGGGAACAGGATGGACAGATTGCTTTCTCTGAGACAACTTACCTTCTACTGGGGGGTCTGACAAAAACAAATGAGTAAAGCAATAGGATGATTTAAAGTACAGTTAAATGCTATGAGGACAAAGGAAAGTGTTTTGTTATGTGTATAAGCATTAGAATTTCAGATTACATTTTGCCCTCTGTGCTTTCATTTACTTTTGTGATTTTCTTCTCTTGGCTCAGACCTTAAGTACGACTTCTCAGAGGGGAACCTTGACAAATCTCATAGGAGAAGGCAGCAAGAAAGTCACAGGACTGCAAAGGTTTTGAACTAGAGAGGAGGTTTTCATAACATCCACATGGCAACAGAAAGATAAAGGAATCAATTGACCATATCATAGAAATATTGGAGAGTTTCTGTGCAACTCTTGTTGCTTCTGAACGAGTAGTCAAGCAGTGTGGGGAAATGCTGAACCAAAGTGGCATTTGTCTCTTCCATCAGGGCCTTACCCACTTCATTTGCTTCTCTGAAAGAAACTTTAGCTCACAATTTATGCTCAAGACTTTATCCTTGGTGTCAGACATAGTAATAATGACAACAGTAACAATAACAAAACTGACAAATTATTAGGAGCTTATAATGTGCATGACACTATACTAAGTGCTTTACATGTACTGTCTCATTTAATTCTCCTAACAACCTTGTATAAGTGGATACATTAACATCCACATTTGTAGAGAGAAACATGCCCAGGTCCCTGCCATCAAGGGATTTGCTGTAATCCCAGGGCCAGGCATATGTGTGTATAATTAACTAACCAGCTGGACATAGGGCCATCAAAGAGAGGCAGCATAGCAGAGAGTAAAACTTATGGACTCGGGAGCTGTCAGAGCATGGTTGGAATCCCAGCTGTATCCCTTTCTGGTTGTATGATCATTGGTAAGTTCAACCCTCAGAGCTTCAGTCTCCCCATTTGTAAAAGGGGTTGTGTAATAATTTTACAAGTTCGCAGTGCAAGTTACATGGTGGCATATTGCAAGCACCTAGAACGATGCTTGCCACATACTTCTGTTCAATGCATGGTCGTTATAACAAGAGAAACATGAGCAAAGTGCTGGGGAAGTTCACAGAGCATGGCTTTTAATTCTGCTGGAAGGAGGGAAATCAGAGAGGAGGTGGTGTTTGCGCTAATCCTTAAAGGATGGTAAAATTGGGTGGTAGTAAGAGTTGAGGGCAGAAGGATATTCAAGGCAGGGAGAACAGCAAAGGCCAAAGCAGGGAGATGTGGAAATTCTTGATGTGCTTCCTGTATGGAAAGGTATTAGTTTTCCCACAGAGAATGTAGTAAGAAGGTAGACTGGGAGGTAGATGGAGGCCAGGTCACCATCTCTGAATGGGCTTGAGGTGTGGTTTGTGAAAAATGAACAAGCATCAAGGAAGTATCCGGGGGTACCGGCCGTGTGTCAGCTGTCAGCAGAGTTGGCACCTCACTGTTACTGGTGGACTGGGGGATAGAGGATAACACACCCAAGTGCTCTGAAAATTCTGTATATTCACTGGGTGCTAACCATTACTCTAAGCCGCGATGTTCCTCCTTCCTTTCCCAAATTCTGAACAAAATACTACTCTAAGCGTTTCTAGCTTTATGTACCTTCATTTCTGTCCATATTTTTGAATCTGTGGACCCCAGAAGCTTCAGATATTTCCACAGCTGCCCTGGTGGCCAAAGAAGTGCCCTGGGGGGAGGGGGAGGGGAGGGAGGCAGGTGCAGCACTATGTGTTTATGGGATGTAAGGCTTATGTTTGTTAAGGTGGAGATTTATGGAATTCACTTTAAAAGTAGTTTAGGAAAAAGATAGTTTAATACATTTTGGTGCTTAAGAAAATAAGCTTCGATTATGTTGTGGATTTACAAATGTGAAAAAACTTCATTAGCAATAACCACAGTAGCAAGAATAAATCATTAACACTGATTGGACACATAAAATACACCAGGACTGGTTCTCAGTGCTTCTATTTCTTATCTTTTGTTCTCATAGCTACTTTACAAGGTAGATATTTGTATGTTCTTTGTTTTATGGATGAGGAAATGGGGATTCAGAGAGATCCATTAACGCAATGATGGGTCACGTTTCCAACCCAGAGCTATTTGACTCTTAACTAAGCCTTATGCTCATTCCCTGATAATCTTAGATAAATGCGGCACTGCTGCCTCTCTCCCTTATGATCTGGCCATGAATACTTCTCCAGCGTCATCTTTCATCAGCATTCCTCTTTAGGTATAGTAGTACTGGTGAGGGTTCTAGTTGCTGGAACAAGCCAGGCTGTGTTGGTTTTGCTTGTCATTCCCTCTGCCTGGAATGTCTTTCCTTCAAGGCCACAACTCCTCGCTCTTCACCTGGCCAATTCTTACTCATCTCTTGACGGTGCATTTACTGGTTAAGAGCAGAGGTCCCAAAGTTAGTTGTGCTAAAATTCTGATTCTTCCATTCGCTGTGTTCTTGAGCAGGTCAGCCTTCACTGTCCGTTTCCTCATCTGTAAAATGTGGCTTTTTTTTTTTTTTTAATGTGGCATCTTGTAGGATTGTTGTGAGCGTTAGAATGGATAATGTGTTGAAAAATGCTTCTGGCATATAATTAGTGCTTAATCCATGTTATCTCTCTTCAAGGTAGCCTCCCTTACTCCTTTCTTCCTTCCCCGGCTGTGTTAGAAGCTTCTCCTCTCTCTTTTTTATTGCCTTGTGCATATTATTGCATTTCTTTAATTATCAAAAAACATTTACTACTATGCGTCTACCACTATTACCGTAGAAGACGATAGAACTATAGCAGTTAACTTATAATTTACTTTCTTCAAGTTTATGGGCTAATGAGGGGAGACATAATAAATAGATAAATATACAAATACAAATATCTGGTAGTGACAGGTGCATTTTTCATGATGCTGTATTAAAAGTATTAGTTTATTTGTCTGCCTTTTCTGCTGGCTCATTCATATTTGCATTCCCAGAGCTGAGTGCGATTCCTGGCACAGTAATTTTTGTTGAGTTATTGTGTGAATGAACGTTTCAGCAAGGTGTGGGCCCAGATAGCTAATCAGTCAGTCAACAAATACTTAATGAGGTCCAATATTCTGCTTGGCCATGTGGGCATCAAAGGAGAAAATGACATCCTCTCTGTTTTGAAGTTCTTACTCTAGAGCAGAGTTTTTCGTCTCAGCACTACTAATATTTTGGGCTGGAAAATTCTTTGTTGTGGAGGGCTGTCTGTACATTGTAGAATATTTAGCAACATCCATGGCCTCTGTCTACTAAATGAAACAAATAGATACATCTCCAGATTTAGCAAAATGTCTCCTGGGGGGCAAAATTGCCCCTGGTGGAGAATCACTGCTTTAGAGAAACAAAACCAACCCAACTGATAGGATTTTTTAAAATCCCAGAAAATATGCAATGGAGAGCTAAATCTGGAAACTACAAACCGTAAATGCTTTGATTCCTGGAAGAGGAGTGGATGAATTGTACTTTGGTAGATGGCCAGGTCTTGGTTAAAGAAAGGTAGCAAGAGGGGATGCATTTTGGGAAATTTACTTTAAGCAACTATCTTTATTGAAAGCTTATGTGAGAGTTGGCTAGGGTTCTCACCACTGCCCCACTGAGACCCTGGCAAAAGGAGCCAGTGGGGCCTCGCTCTGTTCCTCCTTTGGTCTCAGCTCTTTGCAAAGGGGCAAGGCATCACTGGGGCATTTGTAGACCCTGGAATTCCCTGCCGAAATGACCCAGGCCCACTTCCCCGGACTGCCTGCCTGTGTGGGGAGTTTCCCCCCAGCCCCCCATCCTCAGGGTGGCTTCTCCCGTTGCTGTGTGCACTTCTTGGCCAAGGGATGGCCAAGGAACAGCTCTTTGTGGGAGGCGGAGGCTGTGGAAAGAACTTGGATATGGGACTGGGGGTTCACAGGGACACGTGGGGGTGCCCTCCCTGTGTCTCCTTGTTCCAGTATCAAACTTCCTGGAGTTTGAGAAGCCTAAATTTGAACTGGCATCCCAGTTTGTTATGCAGATATATTTGTTCAGGGAAAGGGATAGGAGGTTGGAATATATTTTTTATCTGTTTGTTGATTTGATTGTAACTTTTAAATATTTAGATACATTTGTGCTTTTGTCCTCTGCCTTGCAAACTGAGGTTGTTTTTTGCAACTTGGATGTCTGTTAGTCTTCATTTTGGAGAGAAGAATATAAGGAGCTAGTTGGATCAATCGAATAATTTTATGTTAGTGTAGAGTATGGCCAGTTTGTTGACAAAGTTGTGTTAGGAAGCCAGAGCTGGTGAATTAAGAACATACAGAGTATAACCCACTGAATGAGAAGGTACAAGCCACTCATGTGGAGGTGGGATGGTGGTTGTGGTGGGGTGGGTGAGGGGAGCAGGTAGCCCCCTCAGCATCTGAGCTCCCGCTTTGGGGAAGGGAAACCCATATGGGGTCATTTTGATTGAGGATGCAGTTTTCAATAAACCCCCACAAAGGAAGTAGAGTCACAAGATTTATCAGATCCTAGAATTGAGGGGGTGCAATGAGCTGGAGGAACAGCAGCCTCTGGCCTAGGTCATGAATGAGCAGGAGATCCAGAGCAGGGTAGCAAGCACCTATTACTTTTAAGGTGGTTGGAGCAGAGGTCACTAACATTTTTCGGGCTTGACTGTAAGCGGTTATTTTAAAAGGTTCCCTGGGAAAAGTAAAGCAGGAACTTATGGAAGGAATCCTAAACTTAAGTTCTTATCTAAATGTCCAGACTGTGTGTGTGAGCAGGGTTATCACACTGTAAAATGTTTAGGCAGCAACTCAGAAAAACAAGTTTTTTTTTCTTAAAAGTTGTTTTTCTCATCACAGTTATAAATCATCTTGGAAGTGTTGCTGACTATGTGTAATTAATGCAATTTCTTTGAGGGAGTTGATAGATTTCTAGTAAAATACAGTACATTTTATCTTTTCATTCCACTTTGGATCTCTTGGGAGTTGTGTGACCTTGGGCAAGCTGCTTAACCTCTCTGTTCCTCTGTTTTGTTATCCAAAAAATGGTATATAATATGCTAACCCACTTCATAGGCTTGTGATAATAATTGAGATAATTATTGTAGAATCCATAGCCATCCTCATCTAGCTGGTGAGATGACAGGATGCTTGTTCCCACCTAGAAAGAGTCTAGATTTTGGGGCCCCAGAGAATCAGGTTTTGATCCTGGTTCTGTCATTTATTAACTTTGTGACCTTGAAAATTTTTCCTGACCTCTCTGAGCCTTAGCTGTGGGTGGCGGTACTTACCTTAAGAGGATTAGGTGTTGAATTATTGCTAATTATTAAGCCATAATGATGAGAAAAGCCGCTTCCTGGGACACATCTGATGCCTATTACTTGTACTTTCAGTAATGGAATATCTAATGAAATGTGACCTTATGACACACCCTCTTCTTCCATAGTGTTAGTACTAAGGATGCTGTAAAATGGCCAGTAGAATTTTAAGAAAGAGAACAGGGCCCAGTCATAAATCACCTGTTCATTCATCTGCATTTACTAAATGCCTGTTGTGCACCAGGTACGGGCTGGGATACAGCAGTGAAAGTTAAGACATGATTCCTGATTTTATAAAATTTACAGTCTGGTCTAGTGTCATTAGTTAAGTTAGTAAGAAATTGAGTAATGTAGTGTTCCAAGGGCTACAGTTGGTCTGTTTCAGATAATTATGCGGAGTTTCAAAGTGAGTGATTTTGGGCTGTCTTCTCGCTATGGCATTGCATGAGAGGAAGCAGCCAAGACCAGAGGGGCTGTGTCACTCTTTTAATTAGGTGCCAGGAGGAAGCTGAAGTGAATTCAGAGTTACACATTCTCTACTAATCAGGGCTTAAGTAACAGAGTACACTACCAGAGATTTCCAAGTGAGTATAATGAGAACGGGCTTTTGGGGAACAAATTGCTTGTTTCAGTTATTGATACAACAAATATATGCATGATTTTATGTCCCCTGTACTTATTTAAAAAAATCTATAGTGTTCATTATTTGTCTGATTTTGGAAGTAATAGATACTGTAGGAAAAATTTAAATGTAGTAAAAAGGAGGAAAAACCACTCATAATTCCATCCCTCAGAAGTACTTCATTGTGAACACTGTTTCTTTTGTGCGTATTTGTTTGCATATGTGTATTACTAAATTGTATATATTTGTATATTTAGTTTTATATTCTTTTATCCACTCCGTGTTATATCTTTAACATTTTCTCATATAATTAAATAATTTTTAACTGCCAAGCTTGTGATAAAATAGCTTTATGATTTTCATTTTGGAAAAATGTTATTTACTGTGAATTTTTAAAATGTTACTAATTTGGAACAAATTACTTTCTTCCAAAGGATCCTTATAAAGGATATCATATTTGCATGTTAGATTATTTTTTTAAATATTTCTTCATATATTTGGTAAATACTGAGCATGGGAAATCAAAAGCCTCTTTAAAGAGTTCTGCTTTCTCAAAGTTGGCATTTAAGTGATAAGAGCAGCAGTTTGTGAAAGTAACTGACATTTAATCACCTAGAGACAAACTGCTAATATTTTGGTATATGGTTTTCCAGAACATTTAGTGCTTCCTCTGTGTGTGTTTATAAAACAAAAATATAATGAATTTGACAGTATATTGTAAAATTTTTAATAACAATACATGTAGATCTACATCATCCCTTTTTATTTATTTTTTTAAATTATTTAAAGTCAGTGTAGTTAACATATACTGTGTTATTAGTTTCAGGGGTAGAAGTTTAGTAATTCATCAGTTGCATATAACACCCAGTGCTCATTACATCAAGTGCCTTCCTTAATGCCCATCACCCAATTACCCCTTCCCTCCATCCATCTCCCCTCCAGCAAACCTCAGTTTGTTTCCTAGAGTTAAGTGTCTCTTATAGTTTGCCTCTGTCTCTATTTTCATCTTATTTTATTTTTCCTCCCCTATGTTCATCTGTTTTGTTTCTTAAATTCCATATATGAGTGAAATCATATGGTATTTGTCTTTCTCTGACTTATTTCACTTAGAATAATCCCTTCCACTTCCATCCATGTTGATGCAAATGGTGGGTATTCATCCTTTTCTGATGGCTGAGTAATATTCCATTGTATATATGGACCACATCTTCTTTATCCATTCATCTGTTGAAGGGCATCTTGGCTTCTTACACAATTTGACTATTGTGGACATTGCTTCTATAAACATTGGGGTGCGGGTGCCCCTTCTTTTTACTGCACTGTATCTTTGGGTTAAATACCTAGTAGTGCAATCGCTGGGTCATAGGGTAGCTCTATTTTTAACGTCTTGAGGAACCTTCACACTGTTTTCCAAAGTGGCTGTACCAACTCGCATTCCCACTAACGGTGTAAGAGGGTTCCCCTTTCTCCACATCCTCACCAACATCTATTGTTTCTTGAGTTGTTAATTTTAGGCATTCTGACTGGTGTGAGGTGGTATCTCATTGTGGTTTTGATTTGTATTTCCCTGACGCTGAGTGATGTTGAGCAATTTTTCATGTGTCTTTTGGCCATTTGTATACCTCAGCCCTTTTTAATGGCTGTAAGATTTTCCTTTGTTAGAATAGTTAATGATTTATTTAACTAATCCACTATTATTAGATATTCATGTTGTTGCAGTTTCTTACCTTTGTAAATAATGCTGTGATTAACATCTTTGTGTATACATCTTAAACATTTAATCTGTTTATTTTCTTAGCATAAATTTCTAAAAGTAGTTTCTTGGCAGTTTTTTTCCCCCCTACCATCAATTCTTATAACTGGCTTCTTTGGTTGTTCATAGAATATCTTCAGCTTTGGCTAAGGGCAGATTTGAGTTTTCCTCCATTTCAGTGTGGAAAGTGATTGCATAAATAGAAAACATACAATGATTGTTAACATTAAGTGATGAAATTCTTCGGGAATTTTCAAGAAGTGGAAGCATCTAAGAAAAATTCCCATACAACGGGATGTGTACAGTAGCAGTCCCCTCACTGAGCACTGTGGCGACCTCTCTATGAGGAATTTATTTAGTGCCCTGGAAGATGTGCCTTTGTCTGTCATGATTATTCTCTTCATTACAGAACAGATGATAACTACCTCAGTGTTTCATTCTTGTTTAAAAAGAAATGCCTTTACAGGACCATTTGTACTATTTTCTAGAATTTAAGCAATTAAAAACTGTAATTTAAAAAGAAAGTTTACCTTTTCCTCATGACAAGGTAGAGATTTCAAGGAAAATGATTAATGTCTTAAATAAAAAAAATAAAACGATTATATGTTATGACTGTTATTTTAAGAGACTCTTTCCTATATACTAAAATTGGAAGTCTTTGGGGGGGGATGCTTGGGTGGCTCAGTCAGTTGAGCATCTGCCTTCAGCTCAGGTCGAGGTCTCAGGGTTCTGGGTTTAAGCCCTGTGTTGGCTCTGGGCTCAGCGGGGAGTCTGCTTCTCCCTCTGACCCTCCCCGCTGCTTGTGTGCGCTCTCTCTCTCAAATGGATGAATAAAATCTTTGAAAAAAAATAAAATTGGAAATCTTGGGCTTGAAACTAGAACAGGTCATATGTACCTGTGCAGAGGGTGAGCGTACAGTAGAAAGGCACAAAAATCCCATGATGATATTTTGTTAGGTTGGTTTTTTGGAAGTTGGGTGTTGGTGATTGATTGTGTTGATACTGGACTAAATCATCTCTATCCTGTGTTATTCTCCTCGTTTGCACCTGTTTGAAGCAGGTATACATACTGTTGCTTTGGTGCTTTAGGGTCAGACGTTGAGTCTTGTTTATATTTGTCTGCCTCTGATCCTTCCTCACAGTCTTACTGACTGTCTAACAAGTACTTGTTTTATGAATGAAAACATTACATTTTCTGCATGGCCTGTAGATAGCTTTCTGAATACCCTTCAGGGGTAGTTTCATTTATTACCTAATATTAAGACTCTATGCTATTAATATTCACTACCAATTCATTTGTTCACTCCTTCACTCATTCCTTTTTTCAACAAATAACTATTCAGTGCCTTCTGTGTGCCAGGTACTCCTATTAGGTGCTGAGAATCAAGTAGTTAGCCAAGAAGACATGGGCCTTCCCCTCACAGAATAGATAAGCACACGGCATACATTATAAGAAGAAGAGTGATATTCTCCAGAACAATCTCTCAACTCCTTTTTATGGAGGAAAAACAAGCCTGGGTTTAACTTCACTTTCAGAATTTAGCTGTGTCTGTGTTTGGGCCAAAATCCTTCCCCTGGTCCACTCTGTTTCTGGCCTGCATAGTGATTGTGAGGCGAGAGGCCTTTGTACAGTTTAGTGGTATGACATCTTTTGATTCTGGTTAACCTATGCAACATGCGAAATATTAAGAGAGGAAAAAGCCCTTTAAAAAATTGCTAAAAGATACGAGTCCATGGGGGAAAGCAAAGCCCAATTACTGGTAGAATGAAAGAGACCTAGAAGCAGGCTGGCTTGGATGGGGATTGTTGACTTTGTTTGCAACTGATCCTTTTTAAAGATTTTATTTATTTGAGAGAGAGAGCACGAGAGGGGGTAGGGTCAGAGGGAGAAGCAGACTCCTTGCTGAGCAGGGAGCCTGATGTGGGACTCAATCCCAGGACTCCAGGGTCATGACCTGAGCCGAAGGCAGTTGCTTAACCGATTGAGCCATCTAGGTGCCCCTGTATACAACTGATCTTGACTTAACTAGCCACCCTGCCATAATAAAGGAGAGGGAGTTTGACAGAAGGGGGAGGGGCTGGAAATAGAATGCTGTGGATTAAGGAGTCTCAATTTGGGATACAAACACAGTCATTTTAGTTTTTCCTAATAACTGCTCCAACCATGCCATGGTAGCCCTAACTCCTGACTCCCACTCCCCGCCCCACTTAGCTGGCTCTAATGGGTCTTTGGGCTAATGTGGTCAAATTTTATCAATTTTTATCCATCTTAATTATTGGGACAGTCTATTCTGGTGCTTAGCTCAGTTTTGTTTATTTTAATTCTTTAAAAATTTATTTATTTATTTTAGAGAGTGAGAGAGAGAACACGAGCGGGAGGGGCAGAGGGAGAGGGAGAGAAAAGCTCAAGCAGGGACCCAACGTTGAGTGCAGAGCCCCATGTGGGGCTCGATCTCATGACCCTGAGATCACAACCTGAGCTGAAACCCAGAGTTGGGGGTTCAACCAACTGTGCCACCAGGAGGCCCTCAGTTTTAGTTTATTTTAAAGCACAATGAAAACTCCTGTGGCTACCCTTCCTGCCCGCTTTGGCTCTACCTGAACCTCCAGGAGCATGTAGTGGAAGTGTGAAGGGCCTTTTCTGAGGTAGAACCCTACTCCACCCCGCTCTGGGAGCTACCTCTTCCCCATTGGGTAGGAAAGACCTGAATATTCACAGTCCTTTTTCTCTGTTAATGATTATGGCTTCTCAGGTGAATCCTAACAGGCTGCCCACCTCTTCTAAGGCAAACTGGTCTGGTTCCTTCACCTGGTGGCCAGCCTTCTTAGGTGGAATACTAGTAAGCGCTCCATCCACAGGCAGCTCCCCATTCTTGCCACCCTGAAGGGATTTTTTACAGCCCACCGCCTCCCCGTCTCTTTCCATTTGTTTCTTATTTCCAGTTTTGCCCTTAAAAATAAAAATTTTACTAGCAGAAATGGGTTTATTTGGGGATAGTGGAAAATTGCAATTTGGGAAAAGCAACGGTTGGCTAAAACCATAGGCTAGGCCAACAAAGGAGAGGAACATTATTTTATGGAGAAGAAGGAGGAAGTTGAGAGGGGTTGTTCTAAAGGAAAGTCCATTGAAGGACGGCAAAAGTTGAAGGTAATGATGGTTTCCCATTGGCTGCTTTGCAGGGGTAGTTGATTTCTTGTAAGAGATGCAATGTACATCTTTTCTTGTTGGGAACTGTAACTGATGATTCTTCCTTGTTGGTTCTTCTGGGGGGGGCGCGTATATAATTGATAATTCTTAAGGTAGAGTGGTACGGTGTGAGGGCTCCCCCTTCTGGCCTCCTGACTCCATCGTAGTGAGGTTTTCCTTGGTTAATTTTCACAGGAGAGAGCACAGAGCCAGGGGAGGGCCAGTGCCGCAAACAGCCCAAGCATAAAATGCCTGTTTCTCTTTATTGAAGACTCTCATTGTCTTTACAAGTGATTCTATTTGAACATCCCCCACCCTTCTTCTTCCTTTGTTGGCAGGGATAGAAGGCACTTGCTCTACATGAGGCAATAGCCTCATGAAAAAACATGGCACTCCCAAGTCTGTGCCTTTCCCCTGGTCCTACTCCATGTGAATCAGCTGTGTGGTGAGAGGACTGCTTCACGGTCTAGTACCACTTAGAGAACCTGTGGGGAAGTGGTTGGCTCCAACTTCTGGCAGCTTTCTGAACCTAAAAAATAGGGTAATTAGCGAATGTTGGTCTTAGTTCTGGCTTCCGACCATAACTCCCAAATAAGAGAGAAAAACCTCCTATTTTGTTATATTTATTTCTTGGGTACGTTTTTGTACTCTCACAAAATTCAGTCATACTGTTTCTTAAAGATCCCTGTGGGCCCCAGAAATCAGGAAATGCTCAGTGGGTCAGTTCACTTTCATACTGAAGAGGTGATCAAGGTTTCTTATCACAAACAAAGCATTCAATGGGGCTCCTGGGTGGCTCAGTTGGGTAAGCATCTGCCTTCAGCTCAGGTCATGATCTCAGGGTCCTGGGATCAAGCCCCATGTCGGGCTCCCTCCTCAGTGGGGAGTCTGCTTCTCCCTCTCCCTCTGCCTCTCTCCCCCGCTTGTGCTCTCTCTCTCTCTCTCTCAAATAAATAAATAAAATCTTAAAACAAAAAAACAAACAAGGCGTTCAAGACCCCCCAACCCCTGTTTTGGGGGCTTACCACAAATGTCTCCAATTGTCACCATGCCATTTAGAGTCACTCTTCTGCCAGTTCTTCCTCATTTCCTTTTATTTTTGCTCAGGAAGCTTGGGGGCAGACTGCCAAGTATGCTGGCTAAGCAGACTCCAGCTGGGGAGTGTTATCCCTTTGGGCAGGCACTCCCAGTCTTGATTTTCTTGAGTGCTCCCTCCTCTTTAGGAAAGGGAAGCAGGGCCACTCCTGAACAGGTTCCTCTCACTCCTAATTTCCCTGTATGTTGACCAGAATTGGGGGGTGGTTGTGTGGTGGGGCTGGATCCAGATCACCCCCCCAAACTCTGCTAGGGGTCTGGCCACATATCCAGTGGTCCTCTCAGGTCAGTGAAGGGTACTTAGCAGCGGTGTCTCCAGCTTTGGATGTAAACCAGGATTCCAGCATAAAATCCCACTGAACATCCTGTTATAAGAGGAAAAAACCAATAAAGAAACTGGAAGATTGCTCCTAAAGTATCAAATTTCAGGATTTATAACTTTTAAGAGTCTAAAAAAATTCCCTTTGGGCTTTTAGAGTAGAGATAATCTATGGAAACTTAAGTTCATGTTTAATGAACATTTGTTGAGCACCAATTATGTGCAAGTACTATGCTAGATGCTTTCATGTGCAAAATATCAGTCCATCTTGGTTTTAAAAACTCTAGGTTTGAAAATCAGCTCCATTTCGGGTGCCTGGGTGGCTCAGTTGGTTAAGCGACTGCCTTCGGCTCAGGTCACAATCCTGGAGTCCCGGGATCAAGTCCGGCACTGGGCTCCCTGCTCAGCAGTGAGTCTGCTTCTCCCTCGGACCCTACCCCCTCTCATGCTCTCTCTCGCTATCTCATTCTCTCTCTCAAATAAATAAATAAAATCTTAAAAAAAATAAAAAATAATAAAATCAGCTCCATTTCTGGGGCGCCTGGGTGGCTCAGTCGTTAAGCGTCTGCCTTCAGCTCAGGTCATGGTCCCAGGGTCCTAGGATCGAGCCCCACATCAGGCTCCCTGCTTGGCAGGAAGCCTGCTTCTCCCTCTCCCACTCCCCCTGCTTGTGTTCCTTCTCTCACTGTGTTTCTCTGTCAAATAAATAAATAAAATCTTTATAAAAAAATAAAATCAGCTCCATTTTTTTAAGCAATAATGATATTTTTAGTAGAATAGTTGTTATTTTTTATCTGCCATATGCTAGGCACTGTTTTAAGCACTTTACACAGTGTTATCTTTTGGCATTCACAAATACTCTGTGAGGGAGGTATTATTATCCTTATTTTACAAAGAACCAGGCTGTGAGTAATTATTTCTTTAAGGCCATTTAGATTGTAGGTGGTGCTGACAGCTAGCTTTTAGAGTGCTTACTATGTGTCAGACCCTCTTTTAAATACTCCCTGTATGTTAACGTCTTGATAACAGCCCTATAAGATAATCTGCCCCCCCAAATCACACAAATTTACTGTTTTATCCTTTTGTAGGATAGAAGTTTAACATGAGTCCCAGTGGGTTAAAATCAAAGTATCAGCAAGCTGCAGTCCTTTCTGGAGGCTCTAGAAGAGGATCCATTTCCTTCCTCATCTGGGTTGTTGGCAGAATTCACTTCCTTGTGGTTGTATGATGGAGGTGGCCATTTCCTGGCTGGCTGCTAATTGAAGGCTGGCCTCAGCTTCTAGAGGCCACCCTCATTTCTTGGCTCATGAATCCTTTCCTTCTTAAAAGCCTCCAAGAGCAAGTTGGGTCTTTTTTTTTTTTTTTTTTTTAAGACCTAATTTTTCTAGAGCAGTTTTAGGTTCATAGCAAAATTATGAGGAAAGTTCAGGGATTTCCTGTATACCCCCAGCTGCATATATACATAGCCACCCCAATTATCAGCACCTCCCCCAGAATGCTACCTCAATTGATGAACCTACATTGACACATTATAATCACCCAAAGTCTATAGTTCATCTTTTCAGCCTTGGCATTGTTCATTCTAAGCGTTTGGACAAATGTGTAATGATATGTATCTATCATTATAGTAACATACAAAGTGGTTGCATTGCCCTGAGAATCCATTGTGATCCACCTATTCATCCCTCCTTTCTCCCTCAATGCTGGGCTGATTTTTTAGTGTTTCCATAGTTTTGCCTTTTCCAGAATGCCATATAGTTGGAATCATATAGTATGTAGCCTTTTCAAATTGGCTTTTTTCCTCTTAGTAATAAGCATTATGTTTCCTCTGTGTCTTCATGGCTTGATAACTCACTTCTTTTTAACGCTGAATAATATTCCATTGTATGTACCACAGTTTTTTTTATCCATTCACCTACTGAAGGATGTCTTAGTTGCTTCCAAAGTTTGGCAGTTATGAATTATAAAAAAAACCACAAACAGTTTGGCCTCACAGATTTAAGGCATTGGCATACCGATTCAATAAATGTTAAAGAGGTGGATGCCTATCTAATGAATATACAGCTGAATAAACTCCTTTAGGTAAATACCAAAGAGTATGATTGTGGATTGTATGATAACAGTATGTTTAATTTCGTAAGCAACTGCCAAACTGTCTTCCAAAGTGGCTATACCATTTTGCATTCCCACCAGCAATGAGTAAGAGTTCCTGTTGCTCCACATCTTAGCCAGCATTTGGTGTTGTCTGTGTTCTTGATTCTGGCCACTCTAATAGATATGTAGTGGTGTCTTATTGTTGTTTTAATTTGCATTTCCCTGATGACAAATGATGTGGAGCATCTTTCACATGTTTATTTGCCATCTGGTGAGGTGTCTGTTAAGGTCTTTAGACCATTAAAAAAAGTTCAAGATGTAATTGGCATATAATGTTATATAATTTTCAGATGTACAACGTCATGATTTGATATTTGTGCATATTGCAAAGTGATCACTACAGTAAGTCCACTTAACATCTGCCACCACATAGTCACAATTTTTTTTTTTACTTGTGATAAAAACCTTTAAGATTTACTCTTTTAGCAACTTTAAATATACAGTGCAGTATTATGAACTATAGTCACAGTGCTGTACATTACGTCCTGAGCACTTACTTATTTTATGGTTGGAATTTTGTACCTTTTGATCATCTCTATCCATTTTGTATACCCCTTACTTCTGGCAACCACCAGTGTGTTCTCTGTATGTATGAGTTTGGTATTTTGTTTTTTTGTCGTTGTTGTTATTTGGTGGGGGGCCCATTTTTGAATTGGATTGTTTGTTTTCTTATTATTGAATTTTGAGTGTTTTTTGTATATTTTGAAAAACAATTCTTTATCAGCTGTGTCTTTGCAGATATTTTCTCCCAGTCTGTGGCTTGTCTTCTTGTTCACTTGATGTTGCCTTTCACAGAGCAAAAGTTTTAAATCTTAATGGAGTCCAATTTAGCTATTGTTTCTTTCTTAGATTGTGCCTTTGGTGTTGTATCTAAAATATTGCCATACCCAAGGTCATTTAGGTTTTCTCCTATGTTATCATTTAGGGGTTTTATAGTTCTGCATTTTACATTTAGGTCTGTGATCCATTTTGAGTTAATTTTGTGAAGGTATAAGGTCTGTGTCTAGATTAATTTTTTTTTTTTTTGCATGTGGATGTCCAGTTGTTTTAACACTGTTGAAAAGACTAAGACAGTCCTATTTTATTGATAGAGAAACTGAAGCAAAAGGAGCTTTAGGACCTCACTCAAAATTATGCAGTTAGGAAATGGTCTTGCTGGCTCTAGGGCTCATGGGCTTTAGGGCTCTAGGGCCCCTTATTATGCCAGACTGCTCCTTTGCAGTAAGATCAACATTGACATTCAGGGCTTCAAGTTAAATCCTGATGCCTCCTTATATTGTAGTGTCTTATTACAAAGGAAAGAATCTCAAATGGAAAAATTTCAGTCTATAAAAGTGAATTAATTCTTGTTGTATTTGACTATTGTTAATATCCAAGACTATTTTTACTATTTACTCCTCAATGATCCTGCAAATAAAGCAGTGTGCTAAAGCCTTGGGCAAGGTGTCTCTTTCCTTCTTTCTGCCTGGCATCTCTGATTCATCCCAGTGGCTTAATTTTAGAGGTTTTTTGGGCTCTCCTATCTTGCTGTCATAGCCCACTTGGTTATTTCCATTTATATCTGTGAGGTGGATGCCAAAAAATCATACAAACTATGCCATGGTCAGGGGGACTAAAACCTATACAACTGTGAGAAACAGGAGTGGAACAGCCACTGTTTGGAGACTTCTTCTGTGTTACCTAAAAAAGGAAGTTATTCTTTGTCTTCTCTCCATTGTTGAAATCCCCAGAAACTTCTTTCGAACTCAGTCACTGTCTCTGAAATTGAATCTGTGTGACAATATTTTGAGTTATTCTGAAGGATAATCTAGAGGTCTAATTTCTTTCTTTTTTTTTTTTAATATTTAGTTATTTTTTGACAGAGAGAGAGAGACAGTGAGAGAGGCAACACAAGCAGGGGGAGTGTGAGAGGGAGAAGCAGGCTTCCTGCAGCGCAGGCAGCCCAATGGGATCATGACCTGAGCCGAAGGCAGACGCTTAACGACTGAGCCACCCAGGCACCCCTAGAGGTCTAATTTCTGTTAGAAGTGCAATTTCTGTCTTTTGAAAATTATTTATAAGGTAATGCATTTTTATTGTAAACATTAAAACTTTATACAGGTGTATATTAAGCAAGCATAAAGGTCTTCTCAGTCTCTTTCCCTAGAGGTAAACAGTGTTAATGTTTTGATACTATCATTATTCCAGGATAGTAGGTGTAAACTAGGACTATTTCAAACTAACCAGGATATATAATTCCCCTACTGTATATGGGTTTTTAAAAATTTAAATCTATAGAAACATCTAATTACACTCCATATACATATATTACACATAGTGATAGCTTCTAATATGGTTCCTAATGATCCCCACCTCCTGGTATTCATGTGTCATCCCCTCCTTTTGAGTGTGGGCTAGATTTAGTGACTTACTTCTAGAACTGAATGGAATACTGCAGAACTGATGGTATGGCAGTTCTGAGATTAGATTTATAAAGACGGTGGCTTCCATTTTGCGTGCTCTCTTTCTCTATTGGGTCACTTGTCCTGGGAGAAGCCAGCTCCCATGTTGTGAGGACACTCAGGCAATTTGGAGCTGTAGTAAGGCACTGGTGATGAACATGTGGTAAGAAACTGAGCTGTTTGGTCAACAGCCAGCAAGGAACCAAGGCCACCAAGAGCCACATGAATGAACTGAGAAGTAGACCCTCCAGCCTTAGTTGACTGCAACTCCCGGCCGATAGCCTGACTGCAAGTTCACGAGAGACCCTGAGCTCATCTAGCTAAGACACTCCTGACCCTCAGAAACTGTGTTAGAAAATAAATCTTTATTGTTTGAAGCTGCTGAATTTTGGAGTAATTTGTTATATAGTAATGGATAACTGATGCATTTATTAAGTAATAATCAAATCATATAAAAATCATTTTTGACAGCCTCCTCTTTTTGGAGGATATGGACCCACAACATATGGGTCAGTGGATACCTCATTTAGTATGTGTGGCACAAAGCAACATTATCTTATTTTTAAAAAAAGATGGCGAGAATATGAAATTCCATTTTAGGGTTGACCATAGTGTCTTTCTTTTCTTTATTTTTTAAAATGAGAAATGGCTTAACAAACATCCTGGAATACATTTTTCTGCTTCTGTAATTATCTCTACAGAATAGCTTCTTAAAGGGAAAATTTCAGGGTCATGAAACAAGACATTGAATTTTAAAATTGATATTTATGAATTGTCTTCCAATTGAAGTCATCTCTTTTGTGACCAAGAGCCTGTTGGCTGTTCCAGTATGGAATATAATTAACCTTAAAATGTTTTGCTAGGGCACCTGGGTGGCTCAGTCCATTAAGCATCTGCCTTTGGCTCGGGTCATGATCCCAGGGTCCTGGGATCAAGCCCTGGGTTGGGTCTGGCTCCTTGGTCAACGGGGAGTCTACTTCTTCCTGTGCCCCCACCCTGCTCTCATGCTGTCTCTCACTCTCTCAAATAAATAAATAAAATCTTAAAAAAATGTTTTGCTGGAGCACCTGGGTGGCTCAGTTGGGCTCTCCTAAGCCTTCGGCTTAGGTCATGATCCCAGGGTGCTGGGATCAAGCCCTGCATTGGGCTCCCTGCTAGGCAGGAAGCCTGCTTCTCCCTCTCCCACTCCCCCTGCTTGTGTTCCTGCTCTCTCTGTCTATCTCTGTCAAATAAATAAAAAAAAATGTTTTGCTAATATATAGGTGAAAAATTATCTTTTAAGTTTTTATTTACTGAAGTATAATTAACATAAAGTATCCTTTTAGTTTCAGATATACATCGAGTGATTTGGTATTTTTATACATTATAAAATGACCTCCACAATAAGACCACCTGTCACCATACAAAGTTATTACAATATTATTGACTACATTCCCTATGCTGTACATTACATTCCTATGGCCTATTTACTTCCTAACTGAAAGTTTGTGTATCTTTAATCCCCTTCACCTATTCCAATTCAACAATGGAAGAAAACAAAAATATCAATTCAAAGAGATACATGCACCTCTATGTTCATTGCAGTATTTACAACAACCAAGATACAGAAGCAACCCAAGTGTCCATTGATGGATGAATGGTTCAAGAAGATGTGATGAACAATAGAATATTATTCAGCCATAAAAACAGAATGAACTCTTGCTATTTGCAACATGGGTGGATCTAGAAGGTATTATATTCTAAGAATCCGGGTTTGTGTTTATGTTCCACATGAGGTCCAAATTGTATCTGGGCTTGAAATCCTCCAAACTCACAAGCTTTTCTGAAGGAGACAGGATGGGAGCCATTCAGGATATCATCCCGAGCCTGAACATAAAGTAAGTTCAGCTGCACGGGGTCTCTCGAGTCCACATTCTGATCGGAGTAGAAGAACTTCCGTCTAAGTAGCAATGTTTCGTGTTCATCTACTCCTTGTTCTCTGAATGTTCGGCTGTGATCCAGCCAATTTAAGTCATCATTCGTGTGAAGCTTGGCCTTCAGCTTCTCCATCTTCCTCTCGCCTCGCAATAGAGTCCTGTCTCTTTTTTAGCGTCCCTGTCCCTTCCTCTTTCTTTTCTTCAATTGTTTCTTGGATTAAAGAGTACTCTTCATAGTTTGTTATTCCTATCCTGCTGCAAATAGTAACCAGGAGTTCCCCAACGGTCTTGTAGTCATCCACCATCACTGTTTTCACGGATCCATCCAGCATCCGGATTTTCTGAGGTCTCTGTTTCTTCTTATATTCCAAAATATCCCCATTTTGCAACATGTAGTAATCCAGTGTTCTGCCTGCTTCCAGCCAAATTCCTTTCCTGGGGTCTTCATCTGAGAGAAACAGCCCATAATCAGAAGCTTGGCCAGTTTGTGCCTCCGGTACCCGTTCCCTAATGACTCGACATGCATCGTACACGGCTGTAGATGGTTCAAACTGCATGGTCTTCACCACATTGCAGTGGCGGACACAAATCTTTAAGGACAGGACCACCGTTTTCCTAAATGATTTGAAGATCCTCACTTAGAATGTCTTCATCTGTGATGAGAGCCTCCAAGTCTGTGCAATTCTTCCTCTGGCATAGATGCTCTAAAGGCTAAGTTCTACCGGCCTGAATTCTCAGTTTATGTAAAGAGTTGATTTCCTTGAAGATATCCTAAAGCATCTGAGAAGACTTCCAACAGCAATACCTAAAACTTGTTCTATGCAGGGCAAAGAGAAAAGCTCCAGAAATCTCTCTGCATTCCTCTCAAAGCAGTCTTCCAGCAAACCACAGAACCAAGTGACTGTGCCCCTCTTCCACCTCCAAGCCAACTGGATACCTGGCTCAAGCTCAGCCATTTAGAGGCATCTCTGTTTTCAACAAGTTGATCCAGGAGTTTGTGGGCAGCAAGACATCCAAGGGTCCAGGAACCCAGTCCAGATGTTAGCCTACAACAGTGCGCGGGGGATGCATTTACTGTCTCATTGCAGAGCGCCTGCCCCGGAGTGCAGCCGCTGTCCCCCTGCACGCCCGGCGACCGCTCCGCTCCCGCAGCCGCCTCAGCCGCTGCCACCGCCGCTGGCTCCGGGCGCGGAACAAGAGACGAGGGCGAGCGTGAGTGCATGGCCCACGAGCACCGGGAGGGCAGGAAGCGCGTCATCACTCTATAGGTGAAAAATTATAATTTTAAATGAGACTGAGCTTCATTTTACTTTTTATTATTATTATTATTACTGAAGATTTCCTCTCCTATGAAGGGCATTTCTAGGTCTTTTGCCTGTTTTTTTCTTGAGTTGTTCATCTCTTCCTTTTTGATACCCAAAGTGTCCTTTGTTATGTGTGGCATATCTGTGGCACGTACTTTTCCCAGTTGTCTTTTGTCTTATGTTTATGTTTATAATTTTTTTGTGAAAACTTTAAAAATAATCAACAATCAACTTCATCAGTTTTTTCTTTTATGACTTTTGAACCTTTGTGTCATGATTCCTGCAGCCCAAGATATTTTCATCTAGTATTTTTATGATTTAATATTTTTACATTAAAATTTCTGACCTATGATTTATTTTAGTATAATGAGGGAGAGATCCAGTATTTTCCCTGTATCTTCTAGCATCATTACCCAACAGCAAAAACAAAAATCTTACCTCCTTCCACTCATTTGAAATACCAAGTTTACCCATGCTAGATAATCCTATCTGTGTGGGTCTATTTTGGAAGTCCCACTTTTCTTCCATAGCGTTCTCTGATTAGTTCTATTCTACAGCCATACTGTATCAATTACTGTAGCTTTACAGTATATTTTAATATCTCATAAGGCCAGTTTTTGTTTTTTTTTGCCAGAATTTTCTTATTTTTCTCCTAGGTACAATTGAGATTGCTTTTCAAGTTCAAATGATTTTTGTTGATATTTTTATTTGAATTTCATTAATTGATACATTATTACAAAATTGAAATTTTCTATCCAAGAGTAATATATGTTTACTTATATAGTCAATCCTTATTTTATTTCCCTAAGCAGAGTATATAGTTTTTTTCTTTTAGATTTTGCTCAGTTCTTATTGAGATTACTCCTAGATATTTTGTTTTTGATGCTATTTTTTTTCACCAAGAAGTATCTTGTTTTCATAATTATTTCTGTGATTATTGTTTATATAGGAAAGTTATTAATATTTATTTATAGGAAGTCACCTTATTTAAGTTTCTTAGTGTAGTTTTTTTTTTTTTGTTTTTTGTTTTAGTTTATCCTCTTGGGTTTTCCAGATATGCACTTCTATATTTATGTATCTTATACATAATGATAATCTGTTCTCCTTTCTAATATTTACTTCTTGTGTCTTATGTTTTTTAATGGGCATGCTTTCAGCATTTCTTCAATGAATTCAATGCTGGATTTCTTTTGTTTTCCTCTTCTCTGTCTGTCTTCTGTTGAATCTTAACTTCTCATCAGTTTTTAGCTCTGTGATTTGGGCAAGTTACTGACATGAAGAAAAGTGGAGCTTAGAGAAGTAGGGAGTGGCTGAGCCAGGATGCAAACTCAGGACTTTCTGGCTTCAGGGCTCACACTCACCTGTTTTCTCTGTTTATTTCCTTCCTCCTTTCCCCGCCTCCGGTCCCCTCCCTCTCCTTCCCTTCCCTTCCCTCTTCCACCCCCCTTCCTTCTCTGTCTCTTTCTCCCCCCTCCTTATCCCCTCCCTCTCTCCCTTCCTTCCCCTGCTTATTGTTTATGGATCCTCGAAATCTAGTCACCAAATTTCATCCCCAAATGCATCCTGTCTTAGTAGCTTTGGTGGAAATCTGCGATTGATATGATAAGCATCTGGATATACCATTATGGTGATTGGAAGCGAGGTGTGATGGGATGTCTGACTTTAAAAACAGTAGATTTCATCAAATAACATTGCCTTTCTATGAGAGGGTTTATTTTTTTAGAGGCAAGGGGCTTCCTGAATTGGTTTATTTGTTTGCCCTAACCACTTTCACCTTTTTCAAATTATTGAAACTTCGTAATTTCTTCGCTACTTCAAGACCTCTTGCTGCGTGTTCTCTTGTCCTTCACTACCGGAAGGTCCTCAGTTTGACAGGAAACACAGATCACTGAGAGAGGTTTAAATCAAATGACTCTGGTTTCTGGAAATGTCATTACTTTAGAAAGGAGCACAGGAGAGAGGGAAAGAAACTAGTTCAGATTTTTGTGGAAAAAAGGAAAGCAAAAGGCAAACAGAAGTTCTCTTCAGAAGAGAGAAAACAGTGATAGGTTTAAAAAGTTGATATGTGTTAAATTTGCTATATTTTGTCTGCATCAATCTTACTTCAGAGAAAGATGGTTGCTCTAAACTAAGTCTTTTGTTAGTAAGGCACAGGTCTATCTTGGGTGGTTGTGATGGGGATGGATAAAGAGTAGGAGAAATGTCAAAAATAGGAACCTCTTACTTGCAAGTGGTAGTATTTGCAACTCTACTTAGCACATCTTTTTTATTTAACAGATCATTGTTGAATTCCTACTATGATGATAGCTTTGATGGGGGGAGACAAAGAAAGGCTAAGGCATTGTCCCTGATCCAGGTGCTTTTAGCCAGTGGGTCAGACAACTAAGTAGTGGTACTTAGGAGTAGAGAAGAGTGCTGAACTTACTCCTGAAGGATGAATGGTATTTGAATCAGCAGGGAAATGTAATGGCACATTGTGAGCCTGGGAAAGAGACAGGCATGAGAAATGGTTTTGTTTGTAAGTTAGCGCTGAATGGCTGGCTTTGGCAGAATTAGGTGGGTATGAAAATGAAAGAAAATCTTGAGCAGTTAGGAAGAGGTTCAATAAAAGTTTGTGAGCTACTGGAAGTTCTTTGGTATGGAAGTAACTCGATAACTGTGATTAGGAGTACAGATCTGGTAGTGGCATGGGGCAGATTGGCAGAGGCAGGGACAGGAGCTCAGAGGCAGTCAGGCCAAGAGCCCCATGGAGAGTGCAGACAATGGGACTAGCATAGAATGGGCAGATCTAGGAGACTCAGCAGAAAACCCTCTAGATTAAAAAATGATTTAGTAGAGGGGCGCCTGGGTGGCTCAGTTGGTTAAGCGACTGCCTTCGGCTCAGGTCATGATCCTGGAGTCCCGGGATCGAGTCCCACATCGGACTCCCTGCTCAGCAGGGAGTCTGCTTCTCCCTTGGACCCTCCCCCCCTCATGCCCTCTCTCTATCTCATTCTCTCTCTCAAATAAATAAATAAAATCTTTAAAAAAAATGATTTAGTAGAGTTAATGGCAAAGAAGGAAGATACACAATAAATATGGTTTGAGCCTCAAGTGCTACTATTCAAAACTACACTGACAGGCAAATTTAACATTATTTATATACTCTCATCCTGAATACATCCATCAGTCATGGAATCTGGGCTGAAATGACATTTTTTTTTTTCCTGCCAGTTGAGCTAGTTACCATTTAACTTTTTTATCCTTAAAGTTTTTTTCAGTTGTTAGATGGGATGCTTGATGTGTTCCCGTAATGCTTTTATCCATTATATGTTGAATTATCTTCAAATGATCCTCCAGTAGATGCTCCAGTGAGTGAAAAGCCAAAGCTATCACCATGATGGCATAAATAGAGGAAGAGGTTAAAAGCCTGTTAGAAAACATACTGGCTGGCTTCCTTCTCTTCTTTGATAACAGGAGGATAACTGTATTTGAGCTTTTTTTGATGACTAAAGATTTATAATGAGTGCTGGTACTAATGAGCATGGAGGAGGGAAAGGGAGAGTGTAAGGATGGGCTGCTTTGTCAGTTCTTCTGTTTTAGCCCATTTTGCAGTGGATGTTTGTGCACTTGGCAGGATTGAGCTAGTAGGGGTCTGGATAGATGGGAGAGGCATACTCCCTGACATACATATTCTCTTCCTTTATTCTTCTCAGATAAACCAACTCAGTGCTTTAAGGACCACAGAGTGCTTATTCTAGGTGCCCCCCTTGCCCTGCAGCACACCAAAACATAGACACATACACACACGGAACAAATACAACCAAGTACTTTTTCAATAGACAAACTTTTAAAAAATAAAAACCTCTAAATTTGCATTATGAGCAACTACCAGGGTGTAAACAGAGCATATCTGCTTGTGCCAGGTATCTGACCACCAACTGATCAGCCCATATGGCCTACGATACTTTCCCACTGGCACCACATGCCTTTGGCTCCATGGACATCCTAGCATATTCCAGATATAAAAGCACCTGTTGAGAAGTTTAAATTGTACTTACCATAAAAATCGTCACATTGAGCTTATGCATAAATTAATCAATTCTGGTACAATTTGTGTATATTCCAATGATTCTGTTTTGTTGTTGAACGTCAGAGGTATTTGGCTTAGTTGTCTAGGTTCACTGAAATAGGGTGACTTTTTTTTTTTTTAAAGATTTTATTTATTTGACAGAGAGAGACAATGAGAGCAGGAACACAAGCAGGGGGAGTGGGAGAGGGAGAAGCAGGCTTCCCGCCGAGCAGGGAGCCCGATGTGGGGCTCGATCCCAGGACCCTGGGATCATGACCTGAACTGAAGGCAGATGCTCAACGACTGAGCCACCCAGGCACCCCTGAAATAGGGTGACATTTATGAACAAGTGGTTACCCAAACCCTTTGGCACAGGCTGGAATTCTCCTGCTTATTTTCAGCTCCCTTGGATATTATCCCATTTCTATCCCTGATGCTTTATGTGTAGAAATAACTCCTTCAGCATGTGTTCTGTGCTTTTCCTATTTTCTTTGTTGGCAAACTCAGGTGTGTTTATTTGGTGATTTTAGTGCACTGAGTTTTGTTGTCCTTCTGTATCACCTAGTATTACTTTATGTAGAAAGATGAATTCAAATAATAATGACAATAGCGATAGCTAACTTTAAGCAATGCGACAGGTTCCATGCAAAGGAACTTAAATGCATGATCTTATTTAGTTTTCTCTGCTAATCTATAAGATAGATACTATTTTACTCTTATTTCCAGTTGAGAGAACTGAGGCTTAGTTTATGGGAACATATCCAAAGTCTCTTATGTATTAAGAGATAGGACCAGAATTCAAATTCAGGTTGGCTTGCCTCCAAAGCTTACTAACCATGGACTATTATTATACCAGCACATTTATGGATGAGTCATATTTGAATTGTAAGTAATACAGATAGGTCTCAAATTAAATTTTTCAAAAATTATGGCATAAAATATTGTCATGCAAATGCTGATCTTGACATGCCAAATGGTTAGTCCAATAATGTGGTAGAAACTAAAGCTTTTTGCTAAATTAAAAGTTCTGATTAAGACTTTTAGAGAACCTAAACATTGCAAAGAATATGGGATGCTTGGTTTAGCGGAGTTTTTTGAATTTGCCCATATTGACTACAATGCTTTTTAGAATTTCAAGTATCAAATTATTTTTTAAAATTTGCTTTTTTCCCCATTTCTGTGATGCCCTTACTTGTTTGGCACACCAAATACAAACATAGTCTGCCTTTTAGTTAATTCAACAATGACTAAGGTAATTTATATTTACAAACAAGAGCAGTAGCAATTGAAAATTACAGCCAATTCCCCACAACACTGATGATGCACTGATAAAACATGTCTTTTCTAACAATTGTGGGAATTTCAAAACTGCATGTGTCAGGCACAAAGGAAGCGTTGTTACATAGCCAAGTGTTGCACAGAAGCCAGGCCTCTTTGTAGAATGTTGAATGACATCCTTGGTAAACTCTCAAAACGTGATGATTCTAGTTCTTGAATACTAAATTTTAATAACTCTTAAAAAATGAACTTTGTAGATTGTTAGTAGGTGGTCCTTTGTCACAAATAAGAATCAGAATCTAAGAGACATGCCGTTCATTGGTTATAACTCAAAATCTAAGAGACATGCCTTTGAACAAGTCAGAAGTGTCTGACTGTCTGCATCATCCCTTCATGTCCTGTCAGTAGGACCTGTTGGTCCAGTATCCTGGCCAGAAGCAATCAGGGAAATAGAGGAAGAGGGGGAGCTTTTAAAGCTGGTTGGTTTATCTATGTATTTAGAGGAAAGGGAGGATCTTATTAACATTAACCCATTACCTTTGGAGTATACATTATAATTTATGGAGTATTTCAGTTCATCTTGATTTTCATATAAGTACTCAAAAGTAGGTGTGGGATCTTTATCAGCATCAGCATTTTACAAACAAGTACCAGAGAAAGAGAGTAAGTGACTTGCCCAGCATCATACTTGCTAACTCTTCACTTTTTTGAATGTTACTCTCTGCCTTTTTGCCTGTGGGATAAAGTCTAAACCTCTTCTTTTTTAATAGATTTTATTTATTTGAGAGAGAGAGAAAGAACGCACAACCAGGGGGAGGGGCAGAGGGAGCAAGGTGCCCGACACGGGACTTGATACAAGGACCCTGGGATCATGACCTGAGCTGAAGGCAGATGCTTAACCGACTGAGCCACCCAGGTGCCCCTAAAGTCTAAACTTCTTAGCTAGCCACATAAAGCCCTTCATAATCTGGTCTTTGCCTACTTTCCAAATTTAATCTCCTGTAAACTATGGCATATTTATTTGCCATGTGTATTCTGCCTTTCTAATCACGCCAAGTCTTGTGGCTCTGTTAATCGTGTTCAGGATTTCCCAAATTTAGGGTTTAATGGGGTAGAAAGTCATCAAATAACCAAATAAATGGACAGTTCTGATAATTTTATATTTTGGCAAATAAGGAAATGATAAAATACCCACTTTTCATTAAAGACTTAATACGTTACCTCAAAATGTAGAAAGCACACAATCTCGGGGAAAAAAACTGGTTGCTAATTAAAAATAAAATACAAAAGCCTCATTCATCGCCTATATTTTCCTCATTTTGCCAGAGACTGTTGAAAAAATTATTCTGGACTGGCACTGGCCTGTGGTGTTTGGGAACTTTGTGCCTTTGTACCCGCTGTTTTCTCTGTCAGGAATTCTCTCCTTTTTCCCACGCCACTAGCCTTTGGCCTGTCTGACTAAATCCTCTTAGGCCTTCAATTCTCAGTTTACATGTTGACCTTAGAAAATCTTTTCCCATCTCCCTCCACCTGTTCTCTCCCCATCCCCCACCCCTCCAGTTATCTCTTCTCAGTGGCATTCTGTGCATCTTCTTCCATGCCCTGATAAACTGCGCTGGGGTTTATTTACTACTCTCTCTCCACAAGACCGGAGATTCTAGAAGACAAACTGCATCTTATTCACCCCCTTTCCTAAAGTTTAACACATAGTATTTTGCAAACAGTGTGTAATGAATATTTAACAGATGAATTAATGAGTGAGTAAATGAATAATACCTGTGTGCCCTTCATGCCATTTGTTTGTGTCTTGTGTAACTGCCGTGACCTTCAGTTTTAAATGCAGAGGATCCCTTCGAACAAACACAAATGCTCATTGAATTGAATTAATTTATGGGTTTTGACCTCATCGGTTCTTTTATTTTTCTTTGTTAAGGAGAACTAATTATGTTCTCCATTATCAGAGTGTCTGGGAACAGTCTGCAGCTGCTGTCTGAAATAGCTGCATGGGCGTTAATGCTTCTTTCGGCCCTTCTGGTCAGGTTGTGTTTTTCTTTCTGTCTGTTCACTTTTGATTTACCATGTTGATGATCACATTTTAATTTATTATTATGGCAAAAGGAATGTTGTGTCATGCTATAAAGTACATATGGAGAATATTCAGGATGTTTTGTAGTCTGATCTTTCTAAATCTACAGAGGCTTAAATCCTTCACCTTTTTGTTATTGTTCTTTTTTTAAAATTTTATTTACTTATTTGAGAGAGAGAGAGAGTGAGTGCACACAAGTGGGGGGGAGGGGCAGAGGGGAGAGGAAGAAACAGACTTGAGCAGGGAGCCCAACGTGGGCTCCCCACCACCCTGACCCGAGATCATGACCTGAGCTGAAGGCAGACGCCCAACTGACTGAGCCACCCAGGTGCCTCCTTCTCCTTCTCCTTCTTTTTTTTTTTTTAATAATCTCTGCACCCAACGTGGGGCTCGAACTCATAAACCTAAGATCAGGTGTCACATGCTTTACTGCCTGAGCCAGCCAGGCGCCACTCTATTATTGTTCTTTTTAAAAAATTTTGTCAAAACAACTTTTTTTTTGCCTTTTTTAAAAAAAGATTTATTTATTTGAGAGAGAGAGAAAGAGAGCACACAAGCTGGAGGGGCAGAGGAGAGGGAGAGAATCTCAAGCAGACTCCACACTGAGCTCAGAGCCCGATGTGGGGCTTGATCTCATGACCCTGAGATCATGACCCTGAGATTATGACCTGAACCAAAACTAAGAATTGGACACTTACCCGACTGTGCCACCCAGGTGCCCCACTTTTTTTTTTTTTTTTTTTGCCTTTTAAAAATTTTTGTCAAAATAACTTATCTAGAAAAGCTAGCTATAGCTTCTCATAAGATCCGGTAGTAATACAAACACTCTCATTTGGGGACATATGACCTCTAGGCAATATAAGTTACTGGATTGAGCATTTTTCCAAATCAAAAGATGACTGTGACTTGCATTTTTCTGATTGACTCTTACTAAGTCAGAGGGGAACTGCTTCTTTGCCTTTCTCACAGACATGCCTCCTGTAGATAGGAAATTGCTGGGATCTCTTCCCTAAGGGTGTACAGCCATGAGAAGCCCAGGCTTCAGTCTGGGCTTGGATCTATACCTTGGAAGAAACATTAGCTTCTCATCTTGAAACTCTTCCTTTGCCTTCTTTAGCATTCCCTTTTGTTATAAAAATAACTTACATTTATAGATTCATAATAATAATAACTACAACTACTTATGAGCACCTCCTATTTACTAGGTACTTTATACACCTTATTTACAATATTTTCAACTAATACTTTGTCACCATTTTATAAATGAGAAAGCTGAACAACAGAAAGTTAAGTGGTTTGGCTGAAGCCATGCAGCAGCAAGTGGCAGAGTTAAAGCTGTATGACCCTAAAGTTTCTATTCTTTTCATTTCACCTTGCTGCCTTCCTTGTCCGGTGACCTGTTTCATAGCTATGTGGTTTTGTGCTGCTGCTTAACTCCTGCAAAGAGAAATAAAATATCTGACTCTTGGGACTGTTTTGAGAACTAAATGGGGTAGCACACATATGAAAGGACCTGGGATAGTGTCTTGTGCATAGTAAGAATGGAGTATTTTTCTTAATTTCTTGTTTTTCCTCTGTGTTGTTCTTTCTCCATTGACCCAACCCTATTCTCCAACCTCAAAATTAGACGTCTCCTGATGGTCTGTCCTACCATCTGTTCTATTCTCTTTTGTATTTCTCTACAACATAATGTTAGTCCTCTTGGGTCGTGTAAAGGAATGTGGCTATGACTCAATCTTTCATTATTATTAGAATAAAAAATGTTGGGAGCCAAAGTTTGAGCCTTGGGACATAACCACATTTAGGTGAGGAGAAGAAGTGCTGTTTTGTCAGGAAAGAGAGAAAAAAAAAAAAACAAATAGGAGGTTGTTGGGTATATTGATACACTGCCATAGATATCCAGGGAGGAGGGGCTTGTTGGAAGGAAGGATTTGGTCAACAATGTCAAAGCCAGAGTGGTCAGGATGAATAAGAAGTGAGGAAAGGCCATTTGATTTGATTTGGTCATTTGGATATATTTGAAGACCTTGGAGAGGGCAATTTCAGGACAGCAAATGGGCAAGTGAAAAGATTGATGAAGATATAGGGGCAGTAGTGCTTTGATGTGTTTGGTTTGTAAGAATTCTCAGAGAGAACTTAGCATATCTTAAAGCTATAGCATATTTGAAGGGATTTTTCCTTAACTTACGACAAATATAAGTATTTTTATGGACAGAAGTTAAGGATTTAGTTATGAAGGAGATTTTGGGGCACCTGGGTGGTCAGTTAAGTGTCTGCCTTCAGCTCAGGTCATGATCCCAGGGTTCTGGGATCAAGTCCTGCGTCAGGCTCCTTGCTCAGCAGGGAGCCTGCTTCTCCCTCTTCTCCTCCCCCCTGCTCATGCTCGCTCTCTCTCAAATAAATAAATAAAATCTTAAAAAAAATAAAGGAGACTTTGAGGACTCCCTCTCCTCTTCTCCTGAGGCACTTCTTCTTAGAAGTCACTTAAACTCCATCTCTGCTTCTAGGAAACCCAACTTAAGAGAATTGATGCAAAAGGATCCTTCTTTTCATTCTGATTTTTCAGTTTCCAAAGATGGCAATGTAGGAACTTGCCTTTTCAGTTTCCAAAGATGACAATGTAGGAACACACCAAATCTACAGCTATGTATGGTTCATTTCTCCCTGAAGAAGATCTGAAAACAGATGAACTGTTTCTCCATAACAAAGGATGAAAAGACCACATTAAGACGGTTCTTGACACACCCTCAAAATGGGGACATTATCAAAAATGTCAGGTGGTTTAGACAATCACAGAAGTTTGAGAGACAACCAAGAGCTAGGGCAAGGTTGAATAAGAAAGTTCATCACCTACCCAAGGCCACTTCAAGACAGAGAGGTGGCTGTTTCACTTAATACATAGAAACAAACACAGAGAGTCAAGCAAAATGAGGAAACAGAGAAATATGTTCCCAGTGAAAGAATAAGATCAAAACTTCAGAAAAAGACCTTAATGATATGGAGGTAAGTAATCTACCTGATAAAGAATTCAGAGTAATAGTCATAAAGATGCTCACCGACCTCAGGAGAATGGATAAACACAAAGTGAAAATTTCAACAAAGATAGAAAATATAAGAAAGTACCAAATAAAAGACATAGAGCTTAGGAATAAAGTAACTAAACTGAAAAAATACACCCAAGAGGTTCAACAGCAGACTGGACAAGCAGAAGAATGGGTCAATGAGCTAGAAGATAAAGCAATGGAACTCATCTAGACAGAGCAGCAAAAAGAAAAATAATTTTTAAAAAATGAAGCTAACTTAAGGGACCTCAGGGATAATATCAGGTGGAATAATATTCACATTATAGGGGTCCCTGAAGGAGAAGAAGGAGAAAAAGTAGCAAAAAACGTATTTGAAGAAATAATGGATGAAAACTTCTCTAACCAAGGAAAGGAAATAGACATCTAGATCCAGGAATACTAGAGAATGCCAAATAAGATGAACTCAAAGAATCCACACCAAGACACATTATAATTAAAATGTCAAAAGTTAAAGATAAAAAGAGAATCTTAAAAGCAGCAAGAGAAAAATAAATTGTTACTTATAAGGGAACCCTGTAAGGCTATCAGAATATTATTCAGCAGAAATTTTGCAGGCCAGAAGATAGTGGCATGACATTAAAATTCTTGAAATGAAGAAACTTCTAACCAAGAATACTCTACCCAGCAAAGTTATCATTCAGAATTGAAGGAGAGATAAAGAGTTTTTCTGACAGGCAAAGGCTAAAGGAGTTCATAATTACTAAACCAGCCTTACAAGAACTGTTGACACACCCACAGCTAGCATCATACTCAATGGTGAAAAACCAAAAGATTTTCCTCTAAGATCAAAAACAAGACAAGGATGCCCATGTTTGTCACTTTTATTCAACATAGTTTTGGAAGTCCTAGCCACAGCAATTAGGCAAGAAAAGAAAAAGGCAACCAAAAAAAAAAAAAAAAAGGAAAAGAAAAAGAAAAAGGCATCCAGTTTGGAAAGGAAGTAAAACTGTCACTATTTGCAGATGACATGATACTATATATAGAAAACCCTAAAGACTTCACCATACAACTGTTAGAACTAATAAATGAATTCAGGAAAGTCTCAGGATAAAAAACATAAAAAAATCTGTTGTATTTGTATACACTAATAATGAACTACCAGAGAAATCAAGAAAACAAACCTATTTGCAGTCACTTAAAAAGGAACAAAATACCCAAGCATAAAATTTAGCCAAGGAGGTGAAAGGCCTATATATTGAAAAACTCTAAGACATTGATGAGAGAAATTAAAGAAGGCACAAATAAATGGAAAGATATTTCATGCTCATTGATTGGAAGAATTACTATTATTAAAATGTCCATACTATTCAAAGCAAGCTACAGATTCAATGTAATCCGTATCAAAATTCCAATGGCATTGTTTTTTCACAGAAATAGAACAGATAATTCTGAAATTTACATGGAACCACAAAAGACCCTAAACAGCCAAAAAAAAAAATCTTTTTTTTTTTAGGTTGTGCTGTTATATCTTTTTAAATTTTTTTATTGTTATGTTAATCACCATACATTACATCATTAGTTTTGGATGTAGTGTTCCATGATTCATTGTTTGTGCATAACACCCAGTGCTCCACGCAGAACGTGCCCTCTTTAATACCCATCACCAGGCTAACCCATCCCCCCACCCCCCTCCCCTCTAGAACCCTCAGTTTGTTTTTCAGAGTCCATCGTCTCTCATGGTTTGTCTCCCCCTCCGATTTCCCCCCTTCATTCTTCGCCTCCTGCTATCTTCTTCTTTTTTTTTTTTCTTAACATATATTGCAT
>NW_027397089.1:11971804-12052488 GCF_003265705.2 Callorhinus ursinus
GTTGCAAATGGCAAGATCTCATGCCTTTTGATGGCTGCATAATATTCCATTGTGTATATATACCACATCTTCTCTATCCATTCATCTGTCGATGGACATCTTGGCTCTTTCCACAGTTGGCTATTGTGGACATTGCTGCTATACAAAAAAACAATCTTGAGAAAGAAGAACAAAGCCAAGGGTACCATGCTCCCTGATTTCAAACTATATTACAAAGCTCTAGTAATCAAAACAGTGTGGTATTGGCATAAAAACAGACACATAAATCAATGGAACAGAATAGAGAACTCAGATAAACCACACATTTTTGTTCAACTAACTTTAAGACAAAGGAGGCAAGAATATAGAATGGGGAAAGGACAGTTTCTCCAATAAATGGTGCTGGGAAAACTGGACAGCTACATGCAAAAGAATGAAACTAGACTACTATCTTGCACCATACACAAAATTAACTCAAAATGGATTAAAAATTTGAATGTAAGACCTGAAACCATAAAATTCCTAGAAAAAAAACATAGGTAGTGGGGCGCCTGGGTGGCTCAGTTGGTTAAGTGACTGCCTTCGGCTCAGGTCATGATCCCAGGGTCCTGGGATCGAGCCCCTCATTGGGCTCCCTGCTCGGCAGGAAGCCTACTTCTTCCTCTCCCACTCCCCCTGCTTGTGTTCCCTCTCTCGCTGTCTTTTTCTGTCAATTAAATAAATAAAATAAAATCTTAAAAAAAAAAACCCCAAACTTTAAAAATAAAAAACACAGGTAGTAAGCTCCTTGACATCAGTCTTAAGAGTGCATTTTGGGTCTGACTTCAAAGGCAAGGCAACCAAGAGCAAAAATCAGCAAATGGGACTACATCAAACTGAAAAGCTTCTGCACAGTGAAGGAAACCATCAACAAAATGAAAAGGCAGCCTACCGAATGGAAGAAGATATTAAGATATTTGCAGATCACATATACTACATGTGGTTGATATTCGAAATATATGAAGAATGCATACAACTGAGTAAAAAGAAAAAGAAAAACAAAACAAAACAAAAAACCAAAAAAAAAAAAGGCAGAGGACCTGAATAGACATTTTTCCAAAGAATATATACAGATGGCCAACAGGCACATGAAAAGATGCTCAACATCACTAATCATCAGGGAAGTGCAAATCAAACTATAATGGGCTGTCACTTGACACTTGTTAGAATGGTTGTTGTCAAGAAGACAGGAAATAAGAAGTGTTGGTGAGGATGTAGAGAAAAGGGAACCTTCATGCACTGTTAGTGGGAATGTAAATTGGAGTAGCCACTATGGAAAACAGTCTGGAGGTTCCTCAAAAAATTAAAAATAGAACTATAATATGATCTAGCCATTTTACTACTGAGTATCTTTCAGAAGAAATGAAAATACTAATTCAAAATGAACTCCTTTGTTAATTGCAGCATTATTCACAATAGCCAAGATATGGAAATAACCTAAGTGTCCACTGATGGATGAGTGGATAAAGAAGATGTGGTATATATTTACAATGGAATACAACTCAGCCATAAAATAGGATGAAATCTTGCCATTTGTGACAACATGGTTGGACCTAGAGGGTATATGCTAAGTGAAATTAGAGAAAAGCAAATACTGCATGATTTCACTAAGAGATAGAAATAAAGAAACAAAACAAAACAAAACCCGACTTGTAGATGCAGAGAACAGATTGGTGGTTGCCAGAGTGTAGGGTGGTTCGAGGTGGGGATGCAAAATGGGTGAAGGGAATTAAGAAGTACAAATGTTTAGATATAAAATAAACAAGCCACAGGGATATAATGTACAATATGGGGAATATAGTCAATAATTATTGTATTCTGTATGGTCACAGATGGTAACTAGAATTACTCTCTTGATCATTTTACAATGTATATGAATGTTGAATCCCTATGTTGTACAACTGAAACTAATATAATATCATATGTCAATTATACCTCAGAGAAAAAGGAGACTTGAAGATGCTGGAGATCAGAGATAATTGGTTGGTTAATCTATATAAATTTTGAAGAAATCCTGAGATTATAACATCAAGATCAGAGAGAAAAATCAAATTAATCGTATTTTCTCCATGTGGTTGTATTATTTTTTAACTTTTAATTTCTTCTTTACCCTTTTTAATATTTTCCAGATTTTCTATACCAGTCATGTTACTTTTTATTTTCAATAGCTCTTAAAAATCAGATTTAAAATGATAAGGTAATATAAGTTCACAACACTAAAAAGGCATAGAAACACATAAGATGAAAATTAGAACTCTCCACATAACCCTAAAACCCCATTTCCATTTCTTAAAAGCAGCCACCATCAAAATTATTCCTGGTAGCACACATATGTTTTAAAATCAGAAAATATTGAAAAATCACAGTTAAAGTTAAACTTGAAAAGGATAATACTGCCTGGCCCCTGATTTCCTGACCCCTCTTGAAAGACTAATAAAATTAGAGGAATATAAATAGGAATAAACTTGTAAAAATGAAGAGAATAGAAGAGGAGACAATAGCAGAGAAAAGACATCAACAAAATTTTAGGAGATGAAAAGCAGATGGCTCAGTGATATCTGACCAGGAGAGTACAGAAATCTAAAACTTGTGTGCTTGCAGCTGGGAAGTCAGCAAGAAGGGAGCCAGTTCATGTTCCAGAATTCCTGAAAGACTCAGCAATTAGAGGTGAGTGCTGATGACACTAAAAACGGGAGGATTGGTTGGAAGTATTCCAGATCTCCCTTTACCCACAAACGCAAGAAGTTGCCCTTGCACATCTGTTAGAAGACTGGGGATGAAACAGAGACTGTGGATGTGGGACATCAGATGAAAATAGGGGAATTAAGAGAAAGGTTGTGTTATGAAGAGTGAGACCTCAGCCCCACCTTTTCACTAAGCTCCCAGAATATTATCAGTTAGGCTTATATCTTATCAAGAAATTGGGAAGTTCTTCTCTGGGGAAACTGACTACTGTAAGAGAAAAAGCTGTGGATACTGACATTTGGGGATCCCCTTGTGAAATGTCTGGGTCCCTGCTGGATCACACTGTGATGAGGCCTAGCAGTTGGTAATCATCACTACCCAAGTATAAAGAACTTTCATTCAGTTGTTTAGTACCTCATTCTTAAAGGTAATCAGGCAGCTGTGGATCTGTGAATATTTCTAGAAAGCCTCTAACATGAAAAACAGCAAAATGAACCAAGAGAAAAAACATACACCAAACAGACAATGCAGGAAGCAAGAGAACAAATAAAAAATGTTCTAACTGGGACTCTCACACACACACAAAATACACTGTATTCACAAAGAGTAAAAAGCTATGAAATAAAACTTTTTGAAGATAAAAAAGAACTTTTTGATATTAAAAATGTGGTAGTGGAAATTAAAAGTCAGATAGATTTGTAAGATAATGTTGAGGAAATCATTTCCCCAAAAGTAGAAAAGAAAAATAAAGAAGTGAAAAATATAAAAAAAAAAAAGATGAGAAGTCTGGATAATAGGAATTCCAGTAAGAGAAATAAAAGAAAGGGAGAGTAGAAGTTATTAAGGAAATACTAGAAGGCTGGTTCTATCAGAAGGACCTATTTCCTGGTTGCAAGGGACCACCAAGTGTCCAGCAAAATGAATGCAAAAAGACCTACCTAATGCATATCATTGTGAAATTTCAGAATCCCTTGTTTAAGATCTTAAGAACTTTCAAAGATGAAACATGATTATAATAAAGTGATTAGATGTCAGTGATGCTAGATTTCTCAGCTAAAACACTGGAAGCTAGGAAATAATGGGTAACAACCTTCAAATCTGAAAAAAAAAATCTAAATTAAGGTTTTGTACCCAGCCAAACTAAGAAGTGTTTTCAGTATTCAAAGCCTTACAAAATGTATTTTGCTTTCACACTTTCTCAAGAAGGAAATAGAGTATATGTTACACCACAATGAGGAAGTAACAACAAAGGGAAAAAATGGATAGAGGAGACTGGGTAATACAAGACAGAAAAGAGGGAAAGCAGTTCCCAAGATGACAGGTGGTTTATCAAAGTTGTAGAGGAAACAGCCCAAATTAGAGCAGAGCAGAGGCTCCAGAAGAGATGTTTCCAAAAAAATTGAGCAGATTGATTTCCTGATGTATTTGACCACATTGAGAAAATGTTATAGTTCTTTGAAGAATGAGAAGAGGAATTATTGAAAGGTACATAATACATGAAGCAAATGAAAAAAGTTAGGCAATAACTAACTCCAGGAAGAGCAGATTTTAAAAAGCCTACAAGAAAGAAAACAGAGTGATAGTATATACTGCATGACTCAGCTCTTAAATTATACTTGGAGACTTATAATACTATAGTAATATTTCTTTAACTAAACAGTTTTTAAAGATTTTACTTATTTGAGAGAGAGAGAGAGAGAGAGAGCGAGCATGAGCAGGGGGAGAGGCAGAGGAAGAAGCAGACTCCCTGCTGAGTGGGGAGCCCAGTGTGGTGCTTGATCCCAGGACTCCAGGATCATGACCGAAGCCGAAGGCAGAAGCTTAACCAACTAATCCACCCAGGCACCCCTTAACTAGACATTTGTATGTAATTATGTAGGGAATGTGGGGTGAAGAAAGTCTGTGTATGTCTGTTTGGGTTAGGATTAGAAAGTGCTATCTTCATCTTCCATAGTAGTAAGTCAATAGTACAAAAATTTGGAAAATAAAAACAGCAGTATTTGAATGATAATCAAAATATGAAAACTGTTGCCTTTTTGGTCTAGACGTGGGGGTGGGGAATATGAAAGAATCTTATTTTTGTTGCCTTGGGGTACTTTAAACTCTGTACATATTTTGCTTTGCTAAAAGTAAAAAATTTTTAAAAGATGATATAACATCTTCTTTGAGGCAAGGGGACTCTATTAGTATATACCATTTAACTCAGCAAATACTTTTAAAAATTTATCCCAGGAAAATAATTGTGGGTGTGTTCACAAATCTAAGCATGAGAATGTTTACCACAGAGTTGGTTTGTAGCATCAGTAAACTGTAAGCAGATTAAATTCCCATTTCAAGAGGGCAAGCACTGATCTCATCTTGTTTAGTGCTATATCTTGTTTAGTATCTTGGGTCTCTGGAATTGTATCTGACACATACTAGGTACTCAAAAATATTTGTTGAGTATTTACTAAGGGAATAGTTGAATTAATTCATAGGAAAAATGCACACAAAACAGTCCATTAACAGTGGTTATCTTTGTCAGGAGGGATTATCTGTGATAAATTATTTTTGCCTATTTTTCTAACTTTATTTTCGAAAATTTCAAAAATTAACAGTTTAAAGTTACAAATTTCTAAAATTTAAAAAATGGTACATTAACATTTTAAAAGCAACCACTAATAAAGAGGAGAGTGTTGGCAGTCCATGGAGGTGAGGCTGAGATTGTTTTATAACTATACTGTATTTACTTCTGAATTTTCTGATGACTAAGACCAAAGGACCACTTAAAGGGTCAAAATAACTCTCATTGTTTGATAAGTGAAAGCATACATTTTTATGTAATTAGAAAGAAATCTTCCTGACACTAAAGTCAAGGAAGAAGTTATGTAGATAAACAAGACCACAGAAACATAATAGACATTATCTTCAACCTCAGTTTTATGGAAAATTAAATGCTATTCTTGATGTAGCTTTCTTATACTGACCCTCAAAAAAAGCGTAACTTTGTATGGCTTGGTGAAGGCATTTAGACAGGTTGATTAATTAATTCAGAGACTTCTCAAATTTTTTTAGAAGATTTTATTTATTTATTTGACAGAGAGAGACACAGCAAGAGAGGGAACAAAAGCAAAGGGAGTGGGAGAGGGAGAAGCAGGCTTCCTGTGGAGCAGGGAGCCCAATGCGGGGCTGGATCCCAGGACCCTTGGGATCATGACCTGAGCCAAAGGCAGACGCTTAACCACTGAGCCACCCAGGAACCCCAGACTTCTCAATTTTTACATAGGTTACAGTTCCAAAAGAGTTTTTTAAGGCCAAAATGACCAATTTTTAACCTTTTGTTCCCCAATACATTTCTACCCAATGGAGTGTGGGTTTGTCCTTCTACCTTTTGTTTTATAGCCAATTTGGTACATTTTCTCCAAATGGTTAGATATTCTATTCATTGAAGGATTTTGAGGCAACTAAACCATTTCCTTCATGATCTCATGTGAAGGATTCCTTAGCAGGTCATCCCTCAACACTTGCCCCTGTACCCTGTAATGGGCAGGTTCAGAGTGAACATAGGCAGGCATCCCTGGCTCGCTGCACATTTTCATCAGCAATAGTTGAAACATTGCTTTCAATTTTTTTCAGAATTATCCTAAACTGTCATTGGGTTAATAGACATTCGGCATCTGTGCTTTTTCTTTAGCAATAAACGCAATCATTTCTGACTTCTCCAGGTGTATGCAGTCTTGTTAACCCCTGAGCCCTGAATACATCATAGTATGTTTATCTGGTCTCTAATTTTCAGCCTCTGCTTATCCTTTATCCACAAACTAAAAAAAAATTTCCATTTCATCTATTATTTTCTTTCTCTTTTGCCAATTGTTTCTTTATTCGCTCTTTGTCAAATGACTCATTTCATCTATATTTGTAATATCCTTTATTTTCTCAATGCTTTGTTTTAAAAAATCATCTCTACTCTTGTTTCCATTTCCAAGCCTACGCTTCTTCTGAACTGTTGCCATCAGCTCTCTCAATACCTCTGTACTTTTCTGTCATGATGGGGGTCAATGATATTCACAAAACAATTCAAAACTAAGTACAAGTGTAGTGAACATAGCAACAAGGTGAGGGATAATGGGTGGATGCGATGAAAATGACTGCCTGATTGTTTTCACAATATGTTGGTGGTAAGCTAAGTTGACATGTTTGACCTGGAAAATATCTGTCCCCGTCTATGAAAGTTTATAGGGTGGATATTTGAAAATAGTTGCTTTATTTTTTTTTAAGATTTTATTTATTTATTTGACACAGAGAGAGAGAGCACAAGCAGGGGGAACGGGAGAGGGAGAAGCAGGCTCCCTGCTGAGCAGGGAGCCCGATGCGGGGCTCTATCCCAGGACCCTGGGATCATGACCTGAGCCTAAGTCAGTCGCTTAACCAACTGAGCCACCCAGGCTCTCTGAAAATAGTTGTTTTATGTAATGTGAATAGCTGACTTGCTCATCACTTGACTTCATTATAAAGACTCTAGCTCCGAGTAGCAAATGAGTTAACAAACACATCCTGTCATTGCTCCCAAATACCTGTTCCTTTAACCACACATTTAATGGGAACTAGATGACAGTCAAAGGTTGTTGACCACTTGAAATGCTGATGTTGTGCTGAGTAAAGAGAGACTTGTATGTTTTAGAGAAGCAGGTGGTACAGTTAATATTCTGTAAAGAAAATTGAGAATCCCTGGCTGTGTTGTGTTGTTACACAAACTTCCATCCTGTGGAAATGGGTCATAGCACAAAGCCAAAATTTTTCTCAGAAAATAAGTTTGAGTCTGTTCAAATACTGGAACAGTTACTCACAGAAATAACAGAAGTGTGTGCCTTAAATCATAAAAGAGACAATTAGGGTTCGGAAAAATTTCAGGACAAATGCTCCAGTCCTGCATCTAATAGGCAGTAGAGCTGAGGTGAATTCAGGGAACTTGACTCCTGAACTTCACCATCTAGAATTTACCGCTCCCCTGGTTATCTTAATGTTTGTTGATTCAGTTCCTGAGTTTAGAAAAATCTGTGTTTTGGAAAACCCATAATGCAGTTGTCTCCTCCTTTTCGTTTGCTTTGCCTTCCTATAATGTCTGTTCATCTTTCACAGAAATAATCTCAGACTTAGGTGTCATTAGAATAGGAAAAGATGTTTCTGAATAGAATTCTTATATTTAATACATAATGGCTGGCTTCTAGTACAATTGAGGAGCACCATTGACCATGATTACATAAAGAAATCCCTCCTGCATTCCATCATGCTGGGTAAACCTGTACATTGGAGAAATAACCCAATTATAAATAGTGTAATTTGTAATTTGGAGTATTTGCCATTTGGGCAAGTTCAAAACTCAGTGGGGTATGGGGGTTTATGTGTGGACTGGTGGCTGTGATCTGAATCTTATTTTCAGAACGCCATGTTCTCCTGGACAACTGCTCAGCTGCCATCCGGAGTGGACACACCTGCCCTTTCCTATGCTTCTACCCAAACCTGCCGAAGTGAATTCACTGCCTTCCTCCTTTTAGATTTCAGGCCACTGAAAACATACTGTCCAAATTTGGTGCATATCCATTTAGCTATTTTGCCATGATCCTGCTAATAGACTAAGAGAGAAATAATTTTATTTATAAAGATTAAACATATATAATAGGAAAATTTTGTCTTTCAAATCCCTACATTTTCCAAAAGGGGAAAAAAAAACCCCAAAATAGTACATATAATGTTTTCTCATTCGTAAGTATAATGGTAAGTGATTAGAGGAGAGTGAAAATTGAGAGCCGAAGGGTGAAATTGCTCTGGATAAGAGAGAGAAGTGATGGAGAGAGGATGGCTGGGGTGGGGTGAGAGGGAAGGATAGGATTGTGTCTGGGGAGAGACAGTCATCCACTGGAAGATTTATGAAGTTCTATGGTGTGGTGACCCTGCCCCCTCCATTACAATTTCAGTAAAAGCCAAATGTCTTTGTATGATTTTGGATGGATATATTCTGGAGGATCTGTGCATGATGCCACAAGACGGTTAGTGGTGCAGGTAAAAGCCACACGTACACCACCCTACATGAACTTCTCCCCCTGACGTGCTCGCCCCATGCTGTATTAGAGCTTCACTGGTTTCCTCCATGTTTTTGAACATACCAGGTAGACTCCTGCTTGAAGGCCTTTGCACTTGCTGTTGACTCTACCTGAGCGCTCTTCTCCCAAACATCCTCACCTCCTTCTGTTCTTTACTCAGTTATCTGCTGACAGTGAGGACTTACTTAGCCCCCTGTTGAAAACTGCATCACCTGCCCCCAAACCACATTTTTTATCTTGTTTGTCTAGCTTCTCCATTAGAATTTAAAAGGGCAAGGTATTCCCTGTCCCCCTTCCCCAATCTGTCCCTAGTGCCTAGAATAACACTGGGCACATAGAAAGTGCTCAGTAAATACTTGTTGAGTGAATCAAATAATGACTGCTGTCCCAAGGAGCCCAGTTACTTCCTGTTACCAAAACAGCAAACAGGTGATTCTCAAAGATTAATATTAGAATCTTTCTAGCTATATAGATAAGGGCATAAGTAGGAAGACTGAAGAAAAGCATTCATTGAAATCCTTCCTGGAAAAAAATTTATGTGTTTTAATTCAAATAATTATGTGTAGATGTTAAGTACATTACAAAATGAACATGTATTAGGGAAAACTGGATCATCCTTGAAATATTTATGCTCCAAAAGTTCCTCCTTTAAGTCTGCTGTTCCTGTTTTAGAGAAATGCAAATTACACATGGCAGTAATCTACCTTTCTTTGGAACACTTTTCCTTTCTTACACAGTCACTTCAAATGTGAAGAATAAAATGCTGCTAAATAAAAGATTATTTGCTATCTTCAGTAGTATACAAGAGCTGTTTTTCTGTTTTTGTCATCCTGGCAAATTGTCTAGAAGATTAATCTTTGAAGAGACTTCTTATTTTATCTGTAGAAAACATTATTTTAAGCAATAATCTAATGAAAGTATTTCTCCTCCACACCATTCAAGACAATTTTACAGAAAGATATGATGAATACAAATCTTTACCCTGTATTGAGTGTGTATTTTGAGTCTCTTCGGTCAAAGATGTAAGCTATTATAGGGGTCCATACTGTGAACAGAAGGTATTGCCTTTGTCTAGAGAGGGGCCTGTCACCACTTGCTTTCACTCTCCTGCCGTAGGTAGGGCTCTGCTGCTTGTTTGAAGCAACTGCTACAAGTTCTTGTTCTATATCCTGGACGCTCAGTCATAGTGACTCCTGACTTTTAAGCTTGCTTCAAAACTGACCATTTAAGACAAAGATTCCTTTAAGTTAGGAGGAAAAAATAAGGATGTTGGCTCAAATCCTACCTCCCATAATCTTGGTGAAATCTGCCATTTACTTACTTAGAATAAGAAATATCTCTGATTTCTCTGTAGGCCACCAGATTCTTCACTTAAAGAAAAGCCCTCTTTTATTTGATGCTAACTGTTTAGCTTCTAGTCTTAATAGAGTGAACATATAGTTTATCATCCAAATAGGGACATGTTTAGGAATGGAAGGGAGGTGGCTATTAATAATTATAACCTAGGATTGTGTGAGGCAAGCTGAGTATTATGGTTCCTAACTATGAGGGAGAGTGAAATGAATACTTATTGAAACCATGATATGTGCTAAGTGCCCTTGGGGGTGCGAGCTTTCTCTCTCTCTCTCTATATATATATACATGTACATACATATATATATAGAATCTCACTTTCAAAGCCATCCTCTGATGTGGACCTTGGGCACATTTTCAACCATGAATCTGAGGCTCTGAGACACTAACTCAAAGAGTTAACATATAATAGTCTAAAAGGAATTTTAGGAACTCCAGGAGAGTTTACAATAAGGACTATTGATTTAGCTATCTGGAGGAAATGCATTAGATACATTTTTGGCCAAAAGCCAGGCGTTAAAATCAATAATTGACTGAAGTCAGATATCACTAGAATAGAAAGAACTTTTTGAAGACAAGATTAAACCTGAAACCTTATCAAATATTTTAAAAGTCAAATTTTGAAAGTTTGACGCTACAATGAAGGAAACAGACTTTATCAGCACCATCAACTGGTGGGCCACTCCTCTGGTTCCTGTGCTGCGGGTCAGTGATCCTAAAGGGACACTAACTGCAATCAGACTAACCTTTAGTGCACAGGATAAGGAACTTGGGATTCACCACTCAGCAAATCTCAGAAATCTTTGATCTGTTATTACTGAGCAATGTTTACCAATCTACAGCAGTTATTTTGACAAGCTTTTGTTTTTTGGTTTCCATAGACTAAAACCATAAGGAATTGACTTCACTTGAGTTTTGGTTAGTGAGAACAAAATGCACCTTGAGATTCTCTTGTTTTTCTAATATTTTCTTCTTTTCTTCCCACTTGTTATTTATTCATTCAGTCAACATTTATTAAGCACCTGTTCAGTGTATCAGCCATTGTTTCTGGAGATGGGGATACAATAGTGACTCGAAGACAAAAGTCTCTCTCCTGACAGAGTTTACATTCTGGGACTTGGGGAGACAGACAATAAGCAAAACTTTAAACATACAGCATATAAATAGTGTTAAGTGCTGTAGAGAAGAATAAAGCAGGTAAGGGGGATGTAAAGAATTCTGTATTATGACTGGGTCATGATGATTTCTCATGATGTCAGTTTTGGGAGTTTTTCTTTCTCGTGGAATTTTTTAGGGGCAAATTTGGCATTTAATTCCTCATGGTAAGATACGAAGTTTACAACTAGGACTCTTTTTCTTGAACAATTCATTGTCTAAATGGAATTAAGTAACTGAAAATTACATATAGCTCCTAAAGTTTAGCTTGTTAATATTTTGAATGCTAGCACATCAACTAACTAATTCTACAAAGATTTGAATTATCATGTAATCTCAACCCTGTTATTCTGCCTTACATTATTATTTAAAACTTCATCAATATTTGTTGGCAGAAAAATGCTATGGTATTTTTCCTAAAGTTATCTTCCAAACACACTCTTCTCTCAACATATGCTTTCACTGACAATTTGTTCTCCTATGTAGTCAATAATGCTTCCTAATTCAAAAGTACATAAAATTAAGAAATTTCACAATAAATTTATTATCAGCATTTTCTTCTTACAAAGATACATTTAAACTTCCTCTGACTGATAGAATTTCAATATATAAAACAGATAAAGAGATTTTCACTCTGGTTACTTCTAAATTGCTCATCAGAATTTTATTTTGTTTTTACTTTTTTATTTGAGTATAGTTGACATACAGTGTCACATTAGATTACTTTCAGGTATACAACATAGTGATGCAACAACTCTAGATGTTATGCTGTGCCCATCACAAGTGTAGCTATCCTGTGTCACCATACAATGCTGTTACCATTCCATTGATTCTATTCTTTGTGCTGTACATTTTGCTTACCAGATTTTTAAGTTGCATATTTAGTTATAAACTGTAAACTCCGACAACACTCCCTGTGTGTGTTGTTCACATCAATACCCTGTTTAGATATGATGGTGCTATAAGTTTTTACACAAACAGTTGTCACATGCACATTCAGGGATGCAGAAGTGGCATTGAATTGGATGTTTGGCTACTTGACTATTCAGCCTTCCAGTAGCTAGGTATGAAGCTGAAGTGGAATAGCAGCTTTTGGCCAAACATGAAACAGCAGTAGAGCTTCCTTTCACCCCTACTTTCTCAAATTTAGTCATTCCTCGGAAGGGGCCCAGTAGGGAGAGCCATTGGACTGACAGCTTCCCAGCCTTCTTCATCTCTGGTGACTAAAGCATTGAACATGGCATCTGAGAGAGTCTCAGCAAGGTTCATTTTGATACTGGGCATTATTAACTGAGTGAGTGGGTTTTCACCCTTATTTGCCTGTTTAGTTTCCCCAGTATCTTAGTCTTCCTTGCCGGTGGACACAGTCAGTGAAGGTGGTTCTTTTGGCTTAGTTGATACACAGGGCTTTCATTAGAAGGGGGTGAGAACCTGAGTGAGTTTTTAGCAAGTGGCTCCCAGGCTTCATATTTACTTTCTTGATGCAACTATGGCATCATTTGATATGAGCTCTGCTGAAGCTTGAATTCGAATAATAAAAAGTATTTAAATTTTGGCTCCGCTACTCAACTTACACTCATCCGAAACTTAATAATCTGCAAATTTAAACCTGAACATAAAAATGGATTTACTGGGGCGCCTGGGTATGGCTCAGTTGGTTAAGCGTCTGCCTTCGGTTCAGGTCATGATCCCAGGGTCCTGGGATCGAGCCCCACATCGGGCTCCCTGCTTGGCGGGAAGCCTGCTTCTCCCTCTCCCACTCCTCCTGCTTGTGTTCCCTCTCTCGCTGTCTCTCTCTGTGTCAAATAAATAAAAATCTTTAAAAAAAATGGATTTACTTTTGCTTTTTTTGACCCTGTGATTTTATTGTCTGCTGCAAAACAGAAGCAAATAATGAGTAGCATCAGTGCAAAGCATGAGAAAGGGGTTGGGGACCAAACTGACTAAAAATGCTAAGAGCTGGTGTATGTCTTCTCTCCAGGATCACTGGCGGGTTGGATGGAGGTAAAATCCAGTATTCAACTGTCAACAGTTTCTTAGTATTTGTGTTGTGTACTCTGATGAAGGAATGTGTCTTGCTGTCTCATACTTCTGTAACAGCTTCCCTGCCTCAGATGACTTGCTTCCTCCTTCTTCCTTCCTGCCTGTTCCTCCCAGACTGCAAAACTCAGAGCAGGAAATCCTTCCTGGAGCCCCGAGTGTGACTTCATGCCCTCTTCTTTCTGAGCAACCACAGCTGTCTGTGCACATCTGCAGTGGTGCTGGTCACATCCTCCTGCCTTCATAAGTAGTGACTTGCTTGTTGGTTGCCCACCTCTTGAGCTTGTTTTCTGAAGACAGGTCTGGTTTTTAATTCAATTTTTATATTCCAAGCACCTAGCACAGTGTTAGGTGAGGACTCGATAAAACCCATGACTACTGCTTCTACTATGGCTACTCTTACTACTGCTGGTGGTACTATTCCTATCACTGCTGTTGCTGTGATTGCTGCTGTGGCCAGTGCTGCTGGTGAGCTAGTGGCACCCTCCCAGGCCTGGGGAGTGCACAAGCTTTCACACTGTGATCCCTTTTGGGCACCTTCCAGAGAGGGGCATGGCAAGGGACGATGAGGAGGCATGCTGGATGGAGGGAAAGGTTTGAGAGTTATGATAGGAGAAGCACTCCCTATTGTAAATGGTGATATGATTATTACAAATTTGCTATAGCTCTTGGATTTTTAAAAATAATTGTACACATGTGACACTTTCATTTTCTGTTGAATATTTGGTTTTCCCACTGATTGCTCTGACCATGGTGATGCTGTAGGAAGAGACGTAAATTTGAGTCCATCTAACACACATTTTATTAATAATCAAGCAAACACTTATTAACCTAATGAACAGGTCTCTTGGCCTGAGCTTCAGTTTCATTACAAGTTTATGATAATGTAATTATCTCTTAGTTTTTTTGAGGATGAAAAGAGGAAACCAATGTGAAAGGGATATATAAGCTGCCAGGCTCTAGACAAAATGAGGTGTTATTATATGGCTGTGGCCAATTTTTCCTGTTTGTAGCACTTTGTACTGAATGGCAAGTTTACTTGGTTTGGAGGTGAGAGCTATGGTCTGGTTGGAAGTACCAGATAATTAGGTTAAAAAAAAAAAAAAACCAAAACAAGAAAACTGGGAGCAAAGCCATGCCCCCCCACTTCACTACTTATGTGACCCATGATAAGTTCCTGAGAAAAGAATCTTAAAGCTATTTAGCTCCAAGTTCGTTCACTGTGAGGATGAAGTGGAAAAATATTTGTAAAGGTGCTGGGTACATTGCAAGTGCTTGGCCATTGTTTAGAAAGCATTCCTTCAGAAGGGCAGAGAATGGTAAAGGTGAATCAAAAAGGTTCTGAACAGGCAGCATGCAGAGGAAAAAGCCTAACTCGTACTGGTGTGACCTGAGTAAGTCCTGTAATGGCCTTAATTCCATTTCCTCAGATATGAATTGGGAGTAATAATAGTTTCTTAATTATCTCTTAGGGTTATTGTAAAAACTGAAAGTGGTAAAATATCACCCGACGTGTAAAAGTGGCTCAAAGATTTAGTTTAGAGTCATGCCTATGGTAATTCTCCTTATTTCCAAAGATGGCCTTTTTTTACTTATTTTTTTAAATCTTTTTAAAAATTATTATGTTAATCAGCATGCATTACATCATTAGTTTTTGATGTAGTGTTCCATGATTCATTGTTTGCGTACAACACCCAGTGCTCCACGCAGAACGTGCCCTCTTTAATACCCATCACCAGGCTAACCCATCCTCCCACCCCCCTCCCCTCTAGAACCCTCAGTTTGTTTCTCAGAGTCCATCGTCTCATGGTTCGTCTCCCCCTCCGATTCACCCCCTTCATTCTTCCCTTCCTGGTATCTTTTTCTAAGATAGTCTTTTTTAAAAAATAGATTTTATTTATTTATTTGAGAGAGAGAGAGGACATGAGCAGGGGGAAGGGCAGAGGCAGAAGCAGACTCCTTGCTGAGCAGGGAGCCCGATGTGGGGCTTCATCCCTGGACTCCTGGATCATGACCTGAGCTGAGGGCAGATGCTTAATGGACTGAGCCGCCCAGGCGCCCTCCAAAGGCAGTCTGAAGCCATGTCTAATTTTATAGCGATGGAATATAGTGTCTGGGATACTCTTGACAAAATGCAGGCAAGTCAACTGTGTAACTTGACTGCCTCCATTTCAGGCCACCTTTTGGGTGATGAAACAATGAAAAGAATACATGAAGATGAAGGAGGAGAGGAAAGAGGCACAGCTGGTGAGAAATGGAAAGATGATGTCAGAGCAAGAAGTGATGAAAATTCTAGCAATTTTTTTTAAGTAGGCTTCCATGCCCAACACAGGGCTTGAACTCACGACCCTGAGATCAAGACCTGAGTTGCAAGAGTCGGATGCTTAACCAACTGAACAGCCCAGGCGACCTGCAAATTCTAGCAACTTTGATCAGATGAAGGCTTTCTTCCTGAGCCCCTCTCCCCAGTCCTTTCTATGGAAATCCTTGTAAAGAGGAAGCAAACCAAAGCACGTTGGGAAAAGCCCCATGTGGTGGGGAGAGTGCCAGGGCCCCTGCCTGAGGAAGCAGGCTCCGGACACTGACTCAGTGTATTCTTCAGCGAAGTTGGGACTATGTAATAATGACATGTATTGAAATTGTACTGTGTGTGCCACCTGGACATTTTTAGTGAATTCTCAAAAATAATGTCAGGCCAGTTGTGAAGCTGAGATGTTCCCCAGTTATGGAGTTAGTAGGTGGCAGAGTCAGGATTTGAACCCAAGTACTCCACATTACCTCCCCCTTTCAGCTTTAAGCTTCTACACCATGGTGGCCAAAGATGTCTGAGCAAGCAGATCTGTGGGGGCACCACTCAGAAGTGGTTTATGTTAGCAGTTTGTTTTATTGGTCCTTCTAAAGGTAGAGCTGGCGCATAAGCTCTTTTACCCCTGAGAGCTCAGGGAATAAACAGAGTTGGTTTCTGACAGGTTTTTAAATTGAGAAGAATGTAAATACTGGCTTGTAGACTAGTAACAGGGCTTCCATTGCAGGGGCAAGCAGAAGAGTAGCCTGTGAACTAGCCCAGAGGAGTGAGGTGACCCAGGAGACCCTGGTATTTCGGATGCTAAAGGAGTGGGGATCCCTTCTCAAAGGTCATGGTGCTAAACTGTGCCCAGTACTGCTAAGAGGTTAGACCAAACAAGAACCAAAAAGGCCCATGAGATTTACCAGTTAGAACACAGATGGCTTCACTAGTGTTTGAAATCAAATCACTCATCGGGCGCCTGGGTTGCTCAGTCGTTGGGTGTCTGCCTTCGGCTCGGGTCGTGATCCCAGGATCCTGGGATCGAGTCCCGCATTGGGCTCCCTGCTCTGCGGGAAGCCTACTTCTTCCTCTGCCACTCCCCCTGCTTGTGTTCCTGCTCTTGCTGCGTCTCTCTCTGTCAAATAAATAAATCTTAAAAAAAAAAAAAGAAATCAAATCACTCATCTCATTCTGTTTCTATTTAAAAGGATTTGCCCCAGTTGTCGTTCTTTAATTTTGCCCCCAGTTTTGGGGATTGTGGCTTCTTTTGGGCCACTCTGTGCATCCGCTACTTCATACAGCTCATGTAAAGTGCCTTGTCACTGAAATTATCCCCCTGATTGTTAAATCACCATGAAGATACACTTCTGCTGCAGCTGCATAGCTCAACAGTCTCCAGAAGACCCTCCAAATCTTTTCTGGACCAGGTTGTTTAAGTCAGTCAACAAATCTGCAATTATAATGATCATGTTTGCCTTCAAACATATTTTAGCTGCATCAGAGAGCTAATGTATTTTTTTTAAACTTTTTTTTATTAAAAAATATTCCAGTCATGCATTTTGATGGCTGGAAGAGTGAATTAATAGTAGTCTAATCTCCCTGGAGACACAGATGCTTTTGTGAGCTAGCACTGAGGTAAGGCTGCACATCTCGGTGGGAATGACAAGTGAATGAGTCTGCCGCTCGCTTAACCTGCTGTTCTTTTCTCTCTCTATTTTCTCTCCTAGGAAACAGATGGAAGACTGCTGTGACCCCGCCCATCTCTTTGCTATGACTAAAATGAATTCCCCCATGGGGAAGAGCATGTGGTATGATGGGGAGTTTTTATACTCATTCACCATTGACAATTCAACTTATTCTCTCTTCCCCCAGGTTAGTATAGTTTGTTGTTGCCTTTCAATTTAGTTTCCTGTGTATCTTGATATCGTAGGGAAAAGATAATTGAGTTTGCCTAATTAATCAGATCTCCTTCTTTTCATCTCCTTTCTTCTTTTCCTCATTATAAATGTTTTTCTTTATAGCTGTCACCTTTTTTGGTGAAGAAATCACATAATGTTTCCATGCAGGGGCAGAAGTAATAGTTTTCCTAGCCCTTCTGATTTGAGAATATCAGGGCTCATATGAGCCCTTCTCATATGAGACTGAAGGGAGCGAGCAGAGAAGGAAGCAAGATCAGGAATTGTGGAATTCTCGTGTTTTGAGGTTGGCTGTGGAATGATCTTGAAGATTTGCAATACTGGAATGTTTTCTTAGGACTGGTGTTGCTCTCGGGGACTGGGGACCATATGGTCAGAAGTTTGCTTCTTAGAGCTCTTGGATCTTAACCCTGTGGTTAGACACTGTTCTGAAGTGGAGGAGTGGTGGATAGGGAGAGAAAGGATTCCACCACTTTTGAAGTGGTCTCAATCAAGCCTTGTTTACTTAAGGTTTTTCTTCTTGGTTTCCTGTGCAATGAAATCAAATGTTTTACTAAAATATATGCAGTGAAAGGGAAAAGCAGAGAAATCGTTATTTCTAGGGAGCCCTAGTTGGAGAGGGGGATGGTTCTTAGGTGCCATTAGGGAGAAATGGAGAAATGAAGCTTGGCCTCGCCAAGTCTTCAAGCCACTCCTGGTTTGGCCAGATGATCAGGCAAAAAGGGAATTCACAGTTAGAGTTGGCAAAACAGAGCTGGACCTTTCGTGTATCTGTATTAATAGCGATGAGTCTTCAAAGGAGGGAGCCGATGAAGCTGAGACATAGGCCCTGCCAAATCCAAAGACACATTCTCTATGAAATAGCCCATCTCTGCTAGTTCATCCCTAGATGTGTTAGTTGAACTTAATGGTCTTAGTGTGTAATGATGTTTTTAAAAAATTTTTTATTTTAAAGTAGGAAAGTAGAAGGTTGAATTCATGGCCATCATCCATGTGTTTTCTCTCTCTTCTCCATTTGCCCTTGGGAAGCTTCTCAGTGTCAAAGGAAATGAGTAAGAATGGTAAAATGTGAGATTGAATTTCTTCTCCATTCCTTACTAACCAAATGCCCCGCTAAGTCACCTAACTCTTCTGAGACTCAGCTTTCTCATCTGTGCAGTGGGGAGAGCAGTACCTGTCCTCCCACCTCACCGAGTTGTGGTCAGGATCAAGGTGGATAATGCATGTCGCTGTACTTTAAAAACACACAAAGCATGATGTAATTGTCCTGGTTCATATATCGCATCTTCAGATTGAGGAATGAAGGATATGATTGCATTTTCAGGGTTTAAGGCAGGGAAGAGAAATCTTCCTAGGTATTTTTTAGCAGAAAAATATTTCTTATTGGGAATTAGGTGCTTTAAAAAGCGTTAGAAAGAATGGAGAAGTGGTAGTCAAGAGGTGGCTGCTGGAATTACTTAGTTCAAGAATTTACTGCCATAACTGTGGTTAAGAGATCAGAAAGCCCCGGCTGCCACTGCTGTTAACATGGTCACAACAGTCTGTGACAGAAACAGGGTCAGGAAGATGGGTTCCTATTCATCTTCTCCTTCCAAATCTCCCTCAAGTGCATCTAATGGGGAAGATTAATTTGCATCTGGAACATTAGTTGCAGAGAAATCCAGGAGGGGCAGTTTTTAAAACAATCAAGCTTCAGGGCACCTGGTGGCTCAGTTGGTTAAGCGACTGCCTTCGGCTCAGGTCATGATCCTGGAGTCCCAGGATCGAGTCCCACATCGGGCTCCCTGCTTGGCAGGGAGTCTGCTTCTCCCTCTGACACTCCCCCCCTCTCATGCTCTCAGTCTCTTATTCTCTCTCTCAAATAAATAAATAAAATCTTTAAAAAAATAAAATAAAATAAGCTTCAGCAGGAAGCTAGGAAAAAGATGGAATAGAGGGTGAACAGGCCAATCCATGGTACCCTTTATGTACAAAACCTAATATCAACTTGCTATGAAGTGAAGAAGAGATAAGGAAGCAATCTTCTTTAAAGCTCATCAAATAGAAACATTTTTAAAGAAATCCAAAATAGTCTTTTTATACACAAGGGTTTTCAGTCATCCCAACTGACTTCTAACTTTGTACTAGCAAATAGATTTGAAGAAAAGAGATGATTAAAGAAATACAAACTAGCCTCCTATCTTATCTGTCAGGTGCAGCAGTAAGATCGCAGGAAACATTTCCTTTTTAAAGCGTGTGCACATGAATTCTGTGCTTCTTTGTGCTGGTTGCAAGACCAAGGAACCATCCCTGAATAATAAGGAAAAATGCTTTTTCTTAGGAAGCAGAAGTCATTACATCATTGTGTGTGTGCAGTCATGACAAAGAGCTAAACCAATTCAACGAGTAGATTTTTTAAAAAGTTACGCGTGTATTTTTCTGCTGAGATTCTGAAATGACTAATTTATAGAAATCCCGGAAAATCAGTTTGCAGCAATAAAAAGGATGGTATATATCCCTGTGCCCTCACTTCATTATTATTCCTTAGTGAAATATTCCTACATTGTTATCAGGAAGCTAAGTTACCGGTTAATTGATATGCTTCATTCATATTCCTATGGGAAGAAAGTTGTGTGTGCTAGTCAGGCAGAAAGGCAACTAAGTGGGCTAGGCTCGATGTTGTTGGTTGAACAAAGCATCCCTTCTTTCCCTGAATTTCAGCAAAATAATGCCAAATCACTCATGTTGTAACTCAGATGTATAACTCTACATCACATTTTAAATTATATAGTTTAAACGGTTAATCTTAATTTTATTACACTTTCCTCCTAAATGCTCAATGTATGTTAGCTGTCATCATTATCATTATTCTGTTGCCTACCTTTATCCACTGTTTTTTTTTTCTTGCTCCTGGGGTTGTTGCCAAGAAGCAATACAAGGTCCTGCATGTATTGTGCAAAGTTAACAGGCCCTGAATCAAGGCTGGAGAGTCCAAGGAGGGTCCAAGGAGAGCCAGTGTGCATTTTATTTATTTATTCACTTATTTATTTATTAAAGGTTTTATTTATTTATTTGACAGAGAGTGCATAAGCAGGGGGAGTGGCAGGCAGAGGGAGGGAGAGAAGGGCTCCCTGCTGAGCAAAGAGCCCAATGCAGGACTTGATCCCAGGACCCTGGGATCATGACCTGAGCTGAAGGCTTGAGTGGCTTAACTGACTGAGCCACTCAGGCACCCCGCCAGTGTTCTTTGAGATGCCAGAGTGAATCTCCTTAATTACAATTTTCTTTCTTTCTTTCTCTTTCTTTCTTTTTCTTTTTCTTTCTTTCTTTCTTTCTTTCTTTCTTTCTTTCTTTCTTTCTTTCTTTCTTTCTTTCTATCTTTCTTTCTTTCTTTCTTTCTTTCTTTCTTTCTTTCTTTCTTTCTTTCTTTCTTCTTTCTTTCTTTCTTTCTTTCTTTTCTTTCTTTCATTAGTTGTTTCTTATTTGGACCTCTGTAACTTCCTATAGTGTTATTATCAAATTCATTCAGTTCCACCTCATATACAGTTATCTACATGACTACATATCCACATGTTACAGTTTTCTGAAAGTCCTTATCTGCTGATCTCAATACCATCTTGTGAGCTTTTGAGGAACAAGAGTATTATTTCAGTGTTGGTCCTAGTGCAGGATTTCCCACTTGATAGAGATATTCATTTCCAGCTGCTTGTGTTTACCTAGGGCTCCCTGTCTTTATCCTGCCTGGGGTGATCCACTGCAGTGCCCTGGCTTGAGCAGTTGGAGACCAAGCAGGACATTTTGATGCAGCTATTTCCAATGGCTCTATAAATGTATTTTCATCAAGTATTGGTTGAACATTATTAGGCTTAAAGGGCTGAATTTTAACTCTTACATAGATTTTTCTAGAATATGCAGTGTGTGTGTGTGTGTGTGTGTGTGTTTGGAGGGGACATTGTTTTTTTTACAATATATACTATTTTTATCTTTTTTTAAATTAACATATAATGTATTATTTGTTTCAAGGGTCCAGATCTGTGACTCAACAGTCTTATGCAATTCACGGTGCTCACCATAGCACATACCCTCCGCAATGTCTATCACCCAACCACCCCATCCCTCCCACCCCCTCCACTCCAGCAACCCTCAGTTTGTTTCCTGAGATTAAGAGTCTCTTATAGTTTGTTTCCCTCTCTGGTTTTGTCTTGTTTCATTTTTCTGGAGGGGACGTTGTGATGGTAAGTGTTCCTACTTTGAGAATACTCCCATCTCCTGCGTCCCCACTTCCTGCTTTGCCAAAGACTGTCCCTTTTAAGTATGCATGGTCCCATGTGTGTAGATATTACTTAAATAAATACTCTTTTGACCTAAAATGTATTCATGCCCAGAAAAAGCATAAATTTCCTTGGACATGAGTGAGGGAGCAGCAGGAATGTTAGAAACCACAAGTGTGCAGTTATAATCTGAAAAATATTTCCTTTTGGTGTAATAAAAACACGATCAGCTCACTCTTCTCTTATATTGTGCTGAATCGTCATGTGATATAAATCACAAGCCAGACTAGCCATTTTTTTCTCAGAATATCCACCCAAGGCCATTTGTAAAGAATCACAAAGCATCATTAATGCACCCCAGACACACTCATTTCCAACTCCTCTGGTTGCCATAAGCTCTCTGACGCGTTCCACTTGGCCTGGACCTGCATTGCCCTTGGCCTGTGGGAAACCCAGCAGGACATTCTGAAGTAGTTTTGTCTAAATGGCTTTGTTAAAATGAAAATACACATTTTTTTTTTCCTTTACAGTCATGTGTTTAATAGAATCATCTGAGTTCCTGGATATCCCTGAGTCTCACAGCAATTTTTTTTCCTGCTAATGAAATTTGGATTATACTATTTTTCTATAGCATTTGGTAACTTGTTTTTTTACTTATCAATATTATTGTGATAATTTTTCCAATCACGTACCTTTTTGACTAGAAGGAAACTAAGCGGACTAATTTTTGGTGGGCATAGATCTTTGCCAAGTCTGTGTTAGGTTCATGTTGTCAGGCTTATGTTTGCATCCTTTATAGTAGAAACTTGGCACAGAAGCTTAGTGGAATAGGGGCTTATTTATCTCCCAAAATAAGGAATTAGCAGGTTGGTAGTTGAGGGTCAGGTGATGGCTATACAGTGCCGTCAAGCTCCCAGGCTCCTATCTTGATACTTTAATGTACTTCTTTGATGGCCAAGGGACCTTCCAGTTTGGGTCCAGGATCCCGCTAGGAAGAGGGAGGAAAGAGAAGAGGGAATATGGAACATATTCTGCTGATGTGTTAGTGGTCAGGATTCAATCACGTGGGCATGTCTAGGTGCAAGAGAGGCTGGGAATTTTAGTATTTCAGCTCTAGGCAAATGTGCTACATGTGCTGGCCTATCCTCTCTGCCTCAGTTTCTTCTCATGTTATCTCCTGCTATCGTTATGGCAACAATGTGTGGACGTTCATATGGTCTTCATTTCATGGATGAAACAGACCCAGAAGAGTTAATAACCTTACTCAAGGTTCCAGAGCTGGCAACAGGAAGGGCTGGGACCTGAAACCTGGCCTATCTGATTTCAAAGCTTCCATTGTTTATTATCTTGTTTGTTTTTATTTCCTTAAAAAGACATTGGTTCTGGTGGATTAGTTGTTCATTCTTATCACTCAGTCACCTTGAAACCATTTAAAGGTATTTCACTTCCATTATATGAATATTCTTAGAAGAAGTGGAGAAATTTCTTTTGTAGATACTTGAGAGAGAAACATAAAGTGTAGATAGGCAGGTTGTAAGATCCTATACAGTACGGTAGCTTCCCTTTGAAACTAGTTTCCAGTATGGCACTGTAGTTTCCCTTTGACTTTGAGCTCCCTAGTGGTCCCTAATGAAAGGAGAAGTAAGACCAGTTACATTATTTTGATTTCTATTAAGTGGGTTCCTGGACCCAATTTCAACATGTGTGTGGAGGCTTCCCCACATTACCAAGCAATTCTCAGACACCAGCTGGGTGTCTTCCAATTCAAGTCAGTTCTGACACTATCTACCCAGTGATAACATCACGTTCCATAGACAAAGGTCTCAGTCCCACAAGACCACCTTCTACTTCAGATCCCAGTTGCTAAGTCCAAGTTGTTACCTATGCTTCTGACTAAATGGCTACAGATCAGAGGTTCCCATTACCTCTCCCTGAGTTTGATTAATTTGCCAGAACAGCTCACAGAACTCAGAAGATCCGCTTACTCACTATATTACCGATTTACTACAAAGGATATTAAAGGGTACAATCAACTGCCAGATGAAGAAGGGCGATGTCCCAGACAAAGGAGCTTCTGTTCTTGTGACACTTGGGGCCCTTCATGGTGGCAGTTGGAAGTCTTCAAGTCCATCAACCTGGAAGCTCTCTGAACCCCATCCTTTTGGGGTTTTATGGAGGCTTCAATACATAGGCATGATGAAATGATTGACCACTGGTGATTGATCCAACCTCTAGCCCCTTTCCCCTCCCCAGAAATCAGGGGGTGGGATTAAAAGCTCCAGTCCTCTATTCATGGTTGGTTCTCTGGCAACCACTGCCACCCTTAGGTGCTTTCCAAAAGTCACCTCATTAAACCTTGTTGTTGTGGAAAGAGGCTTGTTATGAATAACAAGATATCCATTTCATCTTTATAATTCTGAACGGATTTCAGGAACTGAGGGCAAGAGACCAAATATTATGATAACAGGTGCTACCAATGCTCTTATCTCTCAGGAGATTCCAAGGGTTTTGGGAACTGTGAGCCAGGAACTGTGAATGAAGACCAAATGTACATGAGAAATGTTTTTTGATCATCTGAATGATGAAATATATATATATATTTCTTATAAACCACAATGTTGCATCTATAATAGAGAAATCCAGGTTCTCAAAGGGAAGCAAGTTAATCTTTGCACATTGCTTCTTTATTAGAGGAATCATTTTCAGATCATTTACTCTATTGCTCTTGGTCAGGTGCCAACATGAGAGAACTGTGTAGGGAATGGAATTTAAAGATCTGGGTTCTAGACCTGTCCTTCATATGATGACATTTATGATTCCTGAGAAATCATGTACCTGTTGTCAGCCTGAATTTTATTCAATTCAGGACTAAAAATACCTGGTCTTCATATTTCAGTGTTATGAGAAATCAAGTTAAAATGAGATTATGGATGTAAAAGTGCTTTGTATGAAGGCGCTATACAAACATCTAATACTGTTACTGTTATTATCTGCTAAAGCTTTTATGGCATGCAAGCATTTCTTTGGCATTTTGGTAATACTAGAAACCAATGGGAAAAAAAAAAACCACTACTAGAAAAGGAGTGAAGTTAATTTTCCAGTCCAGTGAGTAGTAAGAAGAGATAAATCTGTTGAGTCGGGGACTTAGGGAAATATAAAGTAGTAATGGAGAATGCTACAGACTCTACCAGTTGTACTTTTGTGTCATTATAGTTGGATAATAATTATGATAAACTGAAAGTGCAGTATGAGATAAGTTATTTCATTTTTAGTGAATTAAGATCGTGTATCTAAATGAATTCATAGCCAGTATTCTTCAAATTGCTGTGTAACTGAGGAGATGAGGAGAGTGGATCGTCACAGGATGTCTAAATATCTGTTACCTTTGAGGGAAAGGAAAGCGAAGGATTAGAAGTGAGGTTGTACATGGAGTTGCCCCACAGTGGAGCTGAAGGGTAAACTAAGTTTCCTTCTTTTGCAAACGTAGAAATAATTACAAATTAAGACCTTGCTCTAGTGAACATTCACAGATTTTCTACGGTTGAGAACAAAATGAAAATTAAATGTAAGGTGCATTGTGCCAAGGTGCAGAACCTTTCTAAAATATTTGACAGTGTGCAAAATTTAGTACAAAGATTGATTATGGCTCAGGCTTCTAGCTTCCTGGGAACAATTGAAAAGGATGCATGATGCCAATTACCACTGAGTCAAATCTCATTCAGTAGGTCTGATGGGAGTGATAACTTTTTTCAGGAGGTGTTATTGTTCCATATAACATTTTCTTCTTAGCTTTGGTGACATGACAGGGTTTTCCTGTAGAAAAAGCTTGTATATCCTTTTTTTTCTTTTTTCCAATTGGTTTCTTCATCTTTGTCTTTCTTATAGGCAAAGGCCCAGCTGTAGAAGGGAATTTCCATCCGATTTTGCTTTAGTTTTGAGCATCTGAATGCCAGTAGGCCTCTCTTTCATTTCTGCTATTGATATGTTTATATGCACTTCTTAATTATATTAGACTTTTTTTTTTTAAGATTTTATTTACTTATTTGACAGAGAGAGAGCGAGCACAAGCAGGGAGAATGGCAGAGGGAGAGGGAGAAGCAGGCTCCCCGCTGAGCAGGGAGCCCGGCTCGGGACTCGATCCCAGCACCCTGGGATCATGACCTGAGCCAAAGGCAGATGCTTAACTAACTGAGCCACCCAGGTGCCCTATATTAGAAATCTCTTAAATGCGTAAAGGTGCATTTGATTAACTTAGAGAGAGGTATCATATCAACACTGACTTTCTCTGGCTTAATTAATTTGGTCAGGGAATGAAAAGATACCAGTGAGTACAGAGAACCTTTTCTTAATGTTTGTATTTGTTCAAATCAATTCACTCTCTGTTCTACTAATTGGCCTGTAATTTTCACATGGAAGATAGCACAGTATGCTTGTCATCCCTCATGGCCTGACTGGTCATATCCTGTGATCTGTAGGGTTCTGAACTTCTGTGTTGATTTGCCCAACAGGGTGGGGGAATTGGTGGGGTGAGGATAGCAGTGGACTTCAAGTTCCCACCCTCTAGTCTGGAGATTTTAGTAACTGGCAGCTTCTAAGAGGTAGTGGCCAGAAGAAGGCAGGACCCACCCTTCTAGAGGCTTGGGAATGGATCATTTAGTCAAGACAGACACTCAAGGGAACAAGGTGGGGGTCCCCAGCATTGGCTTCATAATTAGGGACTGTTTTTGAGAACAGGCTGAAGCACAGTTCTGGGACTGTGTGTGAGCTCGGCACTGATTATCTGGAAGGGCACCCTGAGGCTGTGTTTTGAAAATAAGATGGAAGCCAAGTCCCCAGAGCCACACCTCAAGGTCCAGGCTAGAAGACCAAAGGCATAACTTGGTGGTGATTTCCACAGCTGTGGCTGACCACTAGCCAAACCATTCCCCTAATGGCCAGGATTGATCCACATTTCCCTGGGCTCAGGCTGAACATGCAGTGGCCCCAGATGTGGGTTTAGGATGTATATAGAGGCTGAGAATGAAGCCTGATAAAGCAGAATTTTTTAGACAAACGTAAGGTTTTCTCCTATGCCTAGCTCTGTGGAGACTGACAGAACAGAGGGAGCAGCAGCTAAGTAAAGGAGGGAATCTAGGCGGATTGTTAATTAAGACATTGTATTGGCGGCTTGTCAGAAAAATAGGTGAGAGGATAATCGTGGTGGAGAAATGTAGGTGGTGAGAGGGTGGGGGTGTGGGTCACTTCTGCTGACTGTAAAGGAAACAGTGTGCTTTTGGGGGATAACCAACTTTTTATATTCTGAAAACCCCCCTTTTTTTAAAAAAAAGATTTATTATTTTAAAGAGAGAGAGCATGCATGAGCAGGGGAAGGGAAGAGGGAGAGGGAGAGAGAGAATCTCAAGCAGACTCCCCACGTGGGGCTTGATCTCACAACCTTGAGATCACGACCAGAGCCGAAATCAAGAGTCGAACGCTTAACTGACTGAGACACCCAGGTGCCTCTATTCTGAAAACTCTTATGCATAGGATTTTTTCCCCCTTAAATGCTATTTTTTTCCTATCTACCCAGCCTTAGAGTTTTAGCTCTTTGCTAAGAAAAAAGAAAAGGTGCTGAGAAAAAGGCAATTGCAAATCAAATTTATACAATAATCTTTTTATCTGGGGTGTTCTGCTACTAATAAAGCACTGGTTAACAGCTGCTTGTAAAATATACATAATCTAATAATTTTGCTTAAATTTTCTTTTCCTAGGGTTCTGATTTTATACATATTTTGGGTCTAAGCAACGGTTCAGATAATAGCCTATATTCTCCAAGTATTGTTAATTCCGAAGCCATAACTTAAATTTGCCAGTTGTTTCTTTTTGTTGGAACCTGACATAGACTTTGACAGCAGCACGGAAGGTCAACAAGAACTGAAATGACTATGGTTCACAGGTCTTCTAGGTGACTGAGACGGGGAGTACTGGGAGATTTCCTTAAATCCAAAGGCGTGTGTATTAGTGGACTCAGGAAAAAATATAGTGCTTCTATATGACCCATGAAATTTAGAACAAATCAAGAATCTACAAAATAAAGTCAGAGTTCAAACTAAATGTAAAAATAAGGCTTTGAAGCATCCGAAATTCCCTTTCACATTTGTTGCACTTACCACCTACAGGAACATGCCCTGCTGCCAGCAAAATTGCTTTCCTAAAATTTTGATGATTCTATATAGAACAAATGTTCAACCATTCCTTCAGGTACTTATTGAGCAACTACTACTGGGTGCTAAATACTGTGCTAGTTCCTGGGGAAATAATGGTAAAATGGAGTGAAAACAGACTCAGTCCCTTCTCCCATTGGGTGCTATCTTCAGTGGCCCACAGGTTCCCTGCCTTTCACATGTTCAGAATCCCGCTCCTGCCCTCTCCGTCCTACCCCATTTCTCTATCCCAGGTCGTGACCCGTCCAGTCACTTAAGCTGGACACCTGGGTCTTAAGCTTGAATCCATCCTCCATACTAACCACTATCCAAGTCCAATTTTATTTTGTAATTATCTCTTGAATTTATCCCCTCTTTTCTTCTCTGCCGCTGGTGAGTTCAATGTTAGGTGGACTAATTCAAGAACTCTCTAATAGTTTCACTACTATGAACTTGCCTCCCTGCGATATCCTTCGCCCTGCTGCCAACATTATCATTATAAAATGTAAGTCTGTTCACTTCTCACTGCCCACGATGGAAGCAAGAGGAAATGGCCCACACAACACACTCACCAAGCTTGTGGGAGCAGTTTTTACTGGAGAAAACTCATGGAGAAGGATTAAGTAGCAGCTAGCAGATACCCTGTTATCTGATACATCAGATAATCTGTGCCTTTTTAGGATTAGAAATGATGAAATTCTAGATGTTCTAGACTCTAGGAAAGGGAACCTGAAAGTGAGCCAGGCTTTTTAGTTGTCTAATTAGGAATAGATGCACTAACCCCTTCCCTGGTGTGGTTCAAAGACTGGTGTGATATAATAGTACTAGAATAGTAATAGAACCTTGTCTTGGCCTGATTCATCAGCTCAGTGTTCATGGGTAATGGAAAGTCCTCTGTAGCCATGACTGGCAGCTAGGGGACAAACCTTGCAGATGCAAATGACATAGCTTGACCAGGAGAGGATGTATCCATCAGCTCATGGTTGGACAAGAGCTGTCCTCTTTCCAGGGATCCTGCTGTTGACCATCTTTATGTCTGTAAAACCTTCCCAGTTCCCTCTCCTAAATCTCTATTACCCTGCCATCTTAATTTAAAATCTGTTCTTTTTAACCCCCGTAATTTGTATATCTCTGGGTTACTGTACTGTTGAATAACAATTATTTGTTCACATGCTTTCTGCTTAGCCGACTGAGCCCCTCGAGGGCAGAACCTTGACAGTTGCCTGGCACATAGCATAGCAGGTGGTAAATGAAAATGTGCTGAATGAGCAATAGAAAGGATGTCTAATCTTTCAAAACCTTTGCAACCACATGCGTCAGCCCAATTCTTTTGCAAGGAGGCGTTCCTCACTAAAATGACCCAGGATCAGTTGCTCCTAGGCAACAGCGTTAGAAAAAGGGGGGGTCTGGTGATAACAGTAATGCAGAGTGTTGGATGGTGTGTCCATAGTCACCCTGTTGGTGCTCAGAACTTCATCTTAATCTTGAGATGACAAGGTCATACGGCTTTAAAGTTAAGCCACAGCTTTGGTGCTGGATATGTAATTACTTTGCTTTTGTTTTGCTATTCTTACTCACTTTTAAAACATATATTTTTTTATTTTTTATTTTATTTACTTATTTTTTTGATGAGGGTTTATTTATGTATTGTAGTTTCAAGTTTTTATTTAAATTCCAATTAGTTAACATGTAGTGTAATATTAATTTCAGGAGTAGAATTTAGTGATTCATCACTTATCATATAACACCCTGTACTCATCACAAGTTCCCTCCTTAATCCCCATCACCCATTTAACCCATCCCCCTGCCCACCTCCCTCCAGCAACCCTCAGTTTGTTCTCTATAGTTAAGAGTCTGTTTTATGGTTTTCCTCTCTCTTTTCTTGTTTCCCTATGTTCATCCGTTTCATTTCTTGAATTTCACATATGAGTGAAATAATATGGTATTTATCTTTCTCTAACTGACTTATTTTGCTTAGCATAATACACTCTAGCTCCATCCATGTCGTTGCAAATGGCAAGATTTCATTCTTTTTTAGGGCTGAGTAATATTCCTGTGTGTGTGTATGTGTGTGTGTTTGTGCGCACGCACGCACGTGCACGCACGCTCACGTACACCACGTCTTCTTTATTCATCAGTTGATGGACATTTGGGCTCTTTCTGTAGTTTGGCTATTGTTGATAATGCTGCTCTAAACATTGGGGTGCATGTGTCCCTTCAAATCAGTATTTTTGTATTCTTTGGGTAAATATCTAGTAGTGCGGTTGCTGGATCATAGGGAAGGCATATATTATTATTATTTTTTTTTTTTTAAAGATTTTGTTTATTTATTTGAGAGATAGAGAGCACGAGAGGGAAGAGGGTCAGAGGGAGAAGCAGACTCCCCGCCGAGCAGGGAGCCCGATGCGGGACTCGATCCCAGGACTCCAGGATCATGACCTGAGCCGAAGGCAGTCGCTTAACCAACTGAGCCACCCAGGCGCCCGGGAAGGCATATATTATTAAGAAGTTGTTATTGAGGGACGCCTCAGTGGCTCAGTCAGTTAAGTGTCTGCCTTCAGCTCAGGTCATGATCCCAGGGTCCTGGGGTCGAGTCCCGCATCAGGCTCCTTGCTCAGTGGGGAGCCTGCTTCTCCCTCTGCCTGCCTGCTCCCCAACCCCCCCTGCTTGTGTTCTCTAATAAATAAATAAATAAAATCTTTTTAAAAAAAGAAATTGTTATTGAATAGAGCTGAAGGACATTTTGAAGTTTGTGAAGATCATTTCTTTCTCTTTCTGATATCTATTTCTTTTTTTTTCCCCATTGCCTCCATCCACCATCCTATTCCAGATGACAATGACCTCTTGCTTGGAATTTTGCAATAGTCTCTTACTGGCCTTCTTGTATCTAATCTGGCTTCCTCTCCGGTCCATTTCCACACTGTAGCCTGAATTATTGTTTTAAAATGCAAATCAGATAATGCCATCACTTTGCTTAAAACCCTTCATTAGCTTCCCCTTGATTTCACCATAAGACTAGCTCCTTACCGCCCACAGGGCTCTTCCTGATCTGGTCCCTGCCTGTGGCTCCAGCATGCAATTCCACAGTGTTCCTCTCACCTCTTACACTCTGTCTTGTCTTCTTTCACCTCCTCAGAAACACTAGACACTCTCTTTCTCTAGAGGTTTTCAATGCACCGTCTCTTTTTCTGGGAGACTCTTGTCTACTTTTACCCGGTTCACTTATGTTAATCCCTTAGATCCTGTTTGAGTATCATTTCCTCCAAGGGGCCTTCCTCCCAAGCACCAGGAACCTCTCATTTGCAACTTTGTAGTCGCTTGTTTAAGTATTTGATTCAAGGTTCTGTCTGTCTGTCTGTCTCTCTCTCTCACTAGCTGGGAAGCTCCCCAGGAACAGTGTTTAATCTGGGAGGTTAATACCTGGGACATACAGAGATTCCTTAAATTTTAGTGAAATGAATGAATGAAAGAAAGAGAGAGAGAGGAAGGAAGGAAGAAAGGGGCTGCTTGGTTCTGCTATAAAATCACCGGCTGTAATTCTGGTAGACCCCACAGCCTATGTTTTGGTATAAATATAGAGAGACTTGGAGTGGAAGGGGAAAACCCCCACATTGGAAGCAATCTGTTTTGGGAAACTGAGAAGGACTGTCTCCGACTGGGCCTTAAGAGAAGACTGTGGAGACGGTCTAATAGCGTTACAGTGAGCTGCCTTTGTTACTGCAGCTGTGTTTTGCCCATGTGTGGTTATTTATCAATACCAGCCTGAGGTACTGCAGTGAAATCAATCTTACGAGACACCACAGTGGAGAAATTGCTGCCCTTTCGGAAGATTTAAAATCATTATCAGAGATGTCAACTTGGCCAGTCTCTGCCCTCTGTCCAATGAGAAATAAATGGTGGAAGCAGGGATGGAGCCAAGAGCGGGGTGACTTCTGGGTCTCCTCCCTATCGTGAGCTGGCGCCCCCCAAGCTCCAGGCCCCTGTGTTGAGGCCATGGTGCTCTCTGTTTTCCTCAGTCTTTCAACCATCAGATATTCCTGCACCAATTTCCCCACAAAATGAATGTGTGGGGTTTGTATTTTGAAATCATGGATATTATAATACCACCATCTTTTAAATTAACATACTGCTTCCCTGCTTGTTTTCACGTTATGTTGGCTCAGCTACTGAAGGAAAACATTTTTTAGTCTTTGTAGCACTGTGAGCCAATAGGTTTAGGAAACAAGCCAATCAATATGGCTTCCAAACAACCTCTTGCCAGAGGCAGTAATAATTTTTTAACCTCTTGGAAATTTAGAGAGGAAAAAAAAATTTCAGCCAGATTATAGACACTAGACTCGTGTAGGCAGTTGGAACAATCATCCTTTGACTTGAAAACTTCGTGACTGTTCTAGAAATTAGTAAAGGACATAAATTAATCCTCTAGAACTTCCTTTTTTTTACATTGTAATCACATTTCATGGAAATAGTCTTGTAACAGAAAGAGTGAAATGCTCTGCAGTATTCAGAAGGAAGAATGGAACAGGTCAAAAATTAAAAGTAAATGATAATCATTAAATTTTTAAGGCATTTTGTAATGTTGTTGCTGACCTTTTCTATAATGAACAAATAGAGGCAAGGAAAGATTTAGAAGACGAAGATTTATGTTTAGGGAAATAAATAGTGGTAAGGATTTATAAGATATGAGGTAGATAAAGTAAGGGCTAGGAAACTGTTGGTAAAAGGCAAATTATTATTTAAATAAAAATAGTGGCAACAAAATGTCATAGATAATGTCATGTCCTTAAAAAGAGAGTGCCTGAAGGAAACACAAATTTTGTGTTTTAGGTTGTATTATACCATGGGAGTCTTGGTGAATCATGTTTCCAGATGGTTGAGAGCAGCTGTAAGCAGAACAGTGGAGGGGGGTATATAGTGAATGGAGACGGGCAGATGTGGGGAAGAGGGCACTGAAAAAATCTAGAAAACCAGGAAAGAGATGAGAGCAATATGGTTATTGGAGCTTTCATACTTTAAAGTTATTAATAGCTAATATTTACTGAGTGATTTCTAAATGCCAGGCTTGGCACTTTTTATAATTATCCCTTATTTAATTCTCTTAATGCCTCCATGGAGGTAGTTTCTTTTATTTACCCTCATTTTAGAAGAAGAGAAAGCTGAGGCTAACAAAGGTTCAGTAACCATCCTAAGGTCACATGGTTAGTAAGTGGCAGAATCTCTGACTATATAATTTGTATGCTTAACCGTATGTCCTCCATGACTTGAGATCTATTTCCACGACCTGGGCACTTAGAAGATGACTGACAAATGATTTGATGTATTATGTTATGTGTATAAATATGGAGTCTGTATTGTTATTGTTCCATCTGCAAAGTGTTCTTCAATTAAGATGTGCTTGAGAAGTTCTGAGGATTAGATTGGCCAACCCCGAACTTTCTATTGCCAGTGCTTCCTTGGGGCTTGGCATTATGTTTAGTACACTTGAAAGGAAATCATTCTAACCTCAAAAATCACCCTGTGAATGTACATTTTTTTCTCACTGGTCAATTATGGGATATGTGAGCCAAATGGTCCATCAAAGCCACTGCTGTCAGAACAATGAAAGCTTCATTTACTTGAGAATCCTACTCGTAAGTGCAAAAAAGAAAAAGGAAATCTCTGTATGCATGGGAAATGTAGACATCATGGGCTTACCCCATAGTATGTGAAAGGCTACCAAAATTCCAAGAGGGACAGGGTGTCTAGGAAGAATGGGTGCAAGTGAATATGGCCAAATAAATTGAAAAAAAGATATTTAAAATTTTTTTATTGTTTTTAATTCTAATTCCAGTATAGTTAACATACAGAGTTATATTAGTTTCAGGTGTACCATATAGTGATTCAGCAATTCTATACATTACTCAGTGCTCATCATGAGACGTGTACTCTTAACCCCCTTCACTTATTTCACCCATCCGTCCACCTGTCTCCCCTTTGGTAACCATCTGTTTGTTCTCTAGAGTTAAGTCTGTTTTTTGGTTTGTTTTTTTTACTTTTTTTTTTAATATAAAAAAAATAAGTAAACCAAATGCTAAAGGCTAGTGCTGCTACGGGGGCCTGTAACACTCGGGGGGTAGGCCCACTCTCCGAAGAGAGCAGTCGCGGGGGCGCAAGCCACCTTCCCCACTGGCCTTCCCAGCCGTCCCGGAGCCGGTTGCGGCACAGTGCCGTCTTTTTTTCGTTTTTTCCTTTGTTTCTTTGGTTTGTTTCTTAAATTCTACATAAGAGTGAAATCATATGGTATTTGTCTTTCTCTGACTAACTCATTTCACTTAGCATTATCCTGTCTAGCTCCATCCGTGTTGTTGCAAATGGCAAGATTTCATTCTTTTTGATGGCTGAGTAACGTTCATTGTGTATATATACCACTTTTCTTTATCCATTCATCTATTGATGGACCCTTGGGCTGCTTCCATAATTTGGCTACTGTAAACAATGCTACAATAAATATAGGGAGGCATATATCCTTTTGAATTAGTGTTTTTGTATTCTTTGGTAAATACCCAGTAATGGGATTACTAGATTTAAGGTAGTTCTATTTTTATTTTTTTGAGGACCCTCCATACTGTTTTCCAGTGAGGCTGCACCAGTTTGCATTCCCACGAACAGTGCATGAGGGTTCCATTTTCTCCACATCCTTGTCAACATTTGTTGTTTCTTGTGTTTTTGATTTTAGTCATTCTGACAGGTATAAGGTGATATCTCATTGTAGTTGTGATTTGCATTTCCCTGATAATGAGTGATGATGAGCATCTTTGTGTTAGCCATCTGTATGTCTTCTTTGGAAATACGTCTATTCATGTCTTCTGCCCATTTTTCAATTGGATTATTTGTTTTTTTGGTGTTGAGTTGTATAAATTCTTTACATATTTTGGATGCTGACCCTTTATTGGATATGTCATTTGCAAATATCTTTTATTCAGTAGATTGTCTTAGTTTTGTTGAGTGTTCCCTTCACTGTGCAGAAGCTTTTTATTTTGATGTAGTCCCAATAGTTTATTTTTGCTTTTATTCACTTGCCTCAGGAGACATATTTAGAGAAATGTTGCTATGGTTGATGTCAGAGAAATTACTGCCTGTCCTCTCTTTTAGGATTTTTATGGTTTCAGGTCTCACATTTAGGTCCTTAATCCATTTTGAGTTTGTTTTTTGTATGGTGTAAGAAAGTGGTCCAGTTTCATTCTTCTGCATGTAGCTGTCCAGTTTTCCCAGCACTGTTTGTTGAAGAGACTGTCTTTTTTCCATTGCATATTCCTGCCTCTTTTGTCAAAGGAAAAAAGATATTTTAATGACCTTTCAAAGATGTTTTAATTCACTAATTATTATCCTACATATAAATAAAGCAATAAATATAAACTGCTTAAAACTATTATGCTATGAGAAATAAGTCAGTCAGAGAAAGACAAATACCATATGATTTCACTCACAGGTGGATTTTAAGAAAAAGCATTTTTATTTTAAATTAGAAATAATAAAGTTTAACTAATTCAGTCTCTAAATATGTAATATTATAGATAAAATGTTTAAGCAATATTAATGAAAATCAAATATATTAGAGAAAACAAAATATTAAAGAGTGGTTCATTATATTTTGGTAATTTGATAAGGTTTTGTGGGTACACTCTAAAGCTGTAGTTTGCCAAGAACTTACAATGTGCCAGGCTTTTTGCTATGTGTTTTATATGTATTATCATATCATATTTTATTGTTTCCATTTTACATGTAGAAACTGAAGCTGAGACCTGTTAAGTGACCTGTTCAGATCTCCCAGCTAGCAACTAGTTCCAAGCTGAGATTCCAAACTGAGTCAGAATTTGCACTCAGACCTGTTGAACCAAACTCTTAATTTACCCACTTAAGCCGCATTGCCTTTCCTCTCAGGTTAATATATCATAGAATGATTACAGCACAATAAAGTTTCTCCCCTGGTATGTCTGAAATAGCTGGCATAGTACATACGGAGATTCCCATTGTGTTTTTCTTATGGAAATGGATGAATGTATACTCAGCCGCTTTTATTGGTAGGACCCAAGTTGTTTCAAGGTCGCTAGATAGGGAGAGTGAGACATAGGTGCTCTCAGGCGCAAGAGGTGCCAGTGAACCTGGTATAGTTTTCTGGTAAGTAATTCAGCAGTGTGGATCAGAGGCCTTAAATATGTGCTTATTATCTGACCCAGCAATTCCACGTCTAAGGATTTATTTTAAGGAAATAACTGGACAAATGTTCAAGATTACATGTGTCAGGTCAGTGACAGCATGAGGAATCTATGTGGATGGGTTAGGGACAGCAATCTTGTTGAGAGGTGGTCTTTTTTTTTTTTTAAGATTTTATTTCTTTATTTGAGAGAGAGAGTGAGCGAGGGAGAGCACACGGCGGGGGAGGGGCAGAAGGAGAAGCAGACTCCCCACTGAGCAGGGAGCCTGATGTGGGACTTGATACCAGGATCCTGGGATCATGACCTGAGCCGAAGGCAAAGGCTTAACCGACTGAGCTACCCAGGCGCCGGAGAGGTGGTCTTGAAGAGGCTCTTGCACAGTGCTTTAATAAAATTAGGCAAGCTTTATTTTTGTCCGAAGGGAAAAATAGAGTGGGTTGGTCCTTCCTTCCCTATTCACCTTCCTGGATTTGCCACAATTCAAAGATGTTTATGGCAGCATTGTTTAACATAGTGACAAATTGGGAACAACCTAAAATATATACAGTAAGGAAATGGTTAAATTTTGAATCACCTATCCAGTGAAATAGTACACTGGCATTAAAATAATGATGGAAAGATGTCCATAATATCATGTTAAACAGCATGAGTAAGATGATCCCATTTTAGTTAGAAAGTAACAAACAACTGTTTAGGATGAGAGGTCTCAGTCTTCGAGGGCTGAGAAATCACTGTGGGTAATATCTGAGTTATCTCTTAATGTTATTTTGAACTGAGATTAGGGAGAAAGTTCAAAAATGCTGTGGTCTGTCTTCTGTCTCTTAGAATCATGAATTTTCACAAACTGCCTTATAAAAAAAGGACCTATTATTTCATTGGGGCCTGGCAAGAAGAGAATCTTTCCCCATCTTTGGCTAAAAGTTCCTTAAAACATGTATTTTTCTGAATAAGATTTATACTTCTCTTTAACCTCCCATCCTGAATAAATATAAGATGCCTAAGACCCTGCCTGGATTCTAGAGTTTAAAATGCAAACTGGCTACAAGCAAGCCAAGTGTGGCTCTCAAATGTATTTTATTCAGCCTTTACAATTAAAAAAATTATTTAAAATATATTGCCAACATTAAAAACTAGGAGATTTCACATAGAATTTAGTAGCACTTGGATAAAAAATTAAAATATCTGGCAGCACTGGGTCCTATGCCCATCAATAGGGTCTGGGCAGTTCCTGATCTTTTTGGTTTTGTCATGTATCCTTTGTTTACCACAGTACTTAGCATTCCCTATTGCCTTCCATGAACTCCTCTTATGCTCCTTGCCTGGATTCTGTAGGCATTTGATTTTGGAACTCCTGTGTGCTAGACTGTGTTAGCTCAGATGTGTATCCTTAACCTTTACACCAGTGGTCTGAAATTGTTAACAGATTTGCTTCATTTGCTTATATTCCTGGCATTTCTGGATCAATCAATCAATTAATCAAAACATCTTTGTACTTACTATGGCCACTATATAATGTCAGAGGTTAAGATTTACAAGACATGATTTATACCTTTGAGCAACTTATTCTCCACTTGTGGGGGATGAGTGTATACACAAAATACAAATAGTAGGTAGCAAATAGTACTAAATGCTAAGTGTCTAGAGTGTCAGTTAAAGGGAGTGACATTGCTGTAGGGTTCTTTTTGTGACAGTGGGTAGGATTGTGGATGCTGATCCCTGAAGATAAGGTTGGTCAGGGAAAGTTCTGGAGAAGGAAGACATTAGGTTGTATTTGAGAGTTGGTAGGATCTGGTGGGTTACAGACTTCACTGTTCACATGAATTGTTTAGGGGAACTTCAGCTTCTCCAACTCTACCCAGAGCTGAAGTGGGACCAAGAATATGTATCTTTTCTATGCATTTTAGGGTGATTCTGTTATATGTGGGCCACATGATAAAAAAGGGGGAGAAGATGACTCAAGTAGATAGGGTAAAATAAGCAGAGATAAGAGTGTGAGTGGAGAATTCAGAGGCTATAAAATTAAGCTGATTCGAGGCTTATATGTGCAAGTCGTGGGAAATGATTGAGGGAGCGATGTAGGGAAGAGAGGAATGCTCTAGGAACAACTTCTTTTCCTTTTTCTCACAAGAAAGAATGACAGATACTTTTTGTTTTTGAGGGAGTGAGAGACAGAAACAGAGTGCACACATGGGCAGGGATGAGGGAAGGGGCAGAGAGAGAGCCCAACGCGGGCTTGATCTTACCACCCTGAGATCATGACCTGTGCATAAATCAAGAGTTAGTCGCTTAACTGACTGAGACACCCAGGCGCCCCAACAGATACTTTTTTATTGTTATGTTAATCACTGCACATTACATCATTAGTTTGTGATGTAGTGTTCCATGATTCATTGTTTGTGCATAACACCCAGTGCTCCACGCAGAACGTGCCCTCTTTAATACCCATCACCAGGCTAACCCATCCCCCCATCCCCCTCCCCTCTAGAACCCTCAGTTTGTTTTTCAGAGTCCATTGTCTGTCATGGTTCATCTCCCCCTTCGATTCACCCCCCTTCATTCTTCCCCTCCTGCTATCTTCTTTTTTTTTTTCTTAACATATATTGCATTATTTGTTTCAGAGGTACAGATCTGTGATTCAACAGTCTTGTACAATTCACAGCGCTCACCATAGCACATACCCTCCCCAATGTCTATCACCCAGCCACCCCCTCCCCCCCCCCCCCCACCACTCCAGCAACCCTCAGTTTGTTTCCTGAGATTAAGAATTCCTCATATCAGTGAGGTCATATGATACATGTCTTTCTCTGATTGACTTATTTCGCTCAGCATAACACCCTCCAGTTCCATCCACGTCGTTGCAAATGGCAAGATCTCATTCCTTTTGATGACTGCGTAATATTCCATTGTGTATATATATACCACATCTTCTTTATCCATTCATCCCAACAGATACTTTTTTGTAAAGGGGGTTGGGGTGGGGAGAAAGCAGAAGGAGCCAGTTGTTCTCAAAGCAAATGTTCTCTGCTTGATTTCTTCATTTTGTCATGGAATAGTTATATATGAGACAATACTAGGTTTGCTTTTTTAAGAAATTAATAATTTAATAGTTAATTAGCCAGCAATTGATCCTGGTACTGTTGTTAAGGTGCTCAGTCAGTTAAGTTGGATTAACAGTTTAACAATCTGCTGCATTACTGAGTAATTGCACCCTCTTTATGGTTGAAAACAAAATAGATGTCTTAATTCACTCCACATTTTAGTGCAACAGACATTAAGCTGGAGGTCAGGGGTTTTGCTCCAGTACTTCATAAAAGGCCTAGTATATGGTTGTTTGGAACCCAGTAAATACCTGCCAAATATCTTTAACTGAAATGTGCTTGATATTTGTAGTTCTTAATTTCCAGGTGGGGGAGAGTTTGATTAGATTAGTAGTTTTCTGCACCATCAATTTCCTTGGGGTGTCTAAGTGTCACTTTCAGAAATAAGAGGCACCAAGAGAGGTGCCCACCTGCACCTCAAACAGCATCTTCTCTTTTGTTTTTCTATTTTTGTTTTTTAATGGAGATTTTCTGCATAAAATCTTATTTGAAAAACAACAGAAGACTTCCATTGTGAAACAAACAAAAGAACATCAACAATAATAAGTTTGAAAGTCTCTGAGGTACTGAAGAAATGATTTGATTCAATTTCACATGTATTTACAAGCTGCTGTGCACAGCTTTAACACATAATTCTCATGACTCATTGAGCATAAATGAATTCTTATGTTCCTCTGATCTGTTTCAGTTTTTGAGCAATCCTTGAACTTGTAGAAGATCTTATTGGACATAATACCTGCAGACACTTCATGGTTCTTAAGGGTGAAAAATGACTTGGTAGGTAGATAATAGGGTAGGGAGAGTGGGGGGAGGTAGGGGAGGAGACATTGTAGCAGCCTCAACAAATGTAGGGAGACAAGAAATTCAGGCTGTTTTGGAGGAGAAGCACAGTAAATAAAATGGTGTGGAGGGAATATGGAGTGTGAGCATAAGTGATGTGGTGTGAAACAAGAAAGAACAAGGAGTTTGGGGTGTTGGGTTCTGAGTGCCTCAGTGAAGATCTCAAATGTTTTTGTCTATGGATGGTGGGGCAAAAATGGGACATTTTGTACATTTTTTGTAGGGGAGTGACTTGTACTAGATTTTGTTTATTTAAAGATTTATTGAGGGATAAGCAATATAGAAAGAACTGTGCATATTGAATGTGTGTAATTTTATGTGTTTGGACATATGTAAACACTTGTGATAGCATCACTTTTGTTTTGGAAGAAAAATTAGTACATGAGAGTGAAGAATAGATAGTGGGCAAGAACTAGAATCCGACAATCGTGGTAAGCCATTACAAAATTTTTGCAATGAGGTGAGGCGCCAGGGTGGCTCAGTGGGTTAGGCTTCTGACTCTTGGTTTTGGCTCAGGTCATGCTCTCATGGGTTATGATCTCATGGGTCATGGGATTGAGCCCTGCCTCGGGCTCTGCGCTCAGCAGGGAGTCTGCCCCTGCCCCCATGTACACATGCTCTCTCTCAGTCTCTCTCTCAAATAAAATAAATCTTTAAAAAAGTTTTGCAATGAGGATGGAAAGAGGAGAGTAGAAGAACCTCTGCAGAGGTAGGTGATAGGGTGATATTGAGAGAAAATGACTCCAAGATTTCTAGGCTGTGTTGCTGAGAAAATACCGGTCCATTAAAAATAAGGTAATAGTATTGATCACTTACTTTGTGCCAGATGGAGCTCATTTAATCCTCACAACTGTCTGAGGTGGGTACAAATGAGAACACTAAGGCACTGAGGTTAAATAAGTCGCCAGTGGTCATAGAAGAAACGTTAAGTCAGGACTCAGATATGGTCAGGCAGGGCTTGAGGGCAATGCTTCTCAATAGGAAGATGCACTGTATTTGCAGAGTAAGATTCTTGCGGTGGTACTTCTACCTCAGGAGTTGAGACTGCGAAGTCTAGCAATGAATGGCATGAACTTGGTTCCTGCTGCTGCCGCCGCCATTTTGTGCTCTACTACTAAGAATTACTGGAGGCTACCTTTGAAATGTTGTGCGTACCCTTCATAGTCCTTTCCTTTACACCGTGAAAAATCTCCCCTGTTTGAGAACTTTTGAAATGCAGCCAGCCTCTGGCCTAAAGTAGAGGTACGGGCCTTCCTTGCTGTTTTGGCATTCATGGGTCAGAAACAATGTCTAACAAATTTCAGTTAACTGGGAATTGATTATGAAACATTTGATGAATCTGCTTAATGGTCCCATGAACTGATGTAATATTTGGCTTCTAAGGGTTGTGTCCCAACTATAGATTATATGTGAAAAATACATAATACTCCTTGGAATGCTTATGTATTATTTTTTATAATGGATTGAATCAAACATTTTAATGGAGAAATAGTACCCAACACATAACTGTATCACATTATTCAATTTCCAGAGATGCATCCTGTGTAGAAAGAATATTAATAATGAGTTTATCTTTTTTAAATCACAATTTTATTAGTGGAATGGGGAATACAAATCTTAGCATCAGCTTTCTAGAAATTCACTTTCATATAATTGAAGGACAGTGAAACTTCTTTGAATGGTATGGATGTGCAAATATTCTATAATTAGTACTTATATATCCCCAGGAAAAGTTTTGGGTAATGTTTTTTAAGGGTTCAATAATTAAATATCTGTAATAAGAAGAATTAGTCTCTGAAATAAATTAATTACTAGATATTTTCATCATAAAAATGCTTACGCATGCAAAGTAAGAAAACAGCAGAAATTTTAATTTGGATTTCCAAGGGGCTAGTTAAATGACTGAAAAAGCAAATACATATTTGCTTATTTACCAGAAAGGACCAAAGCTGCTTTTGATTCAGCTACATCTTGTCATTATTTTGCCTGTTAGCTGGATGCCATACTTACCAGGAATTTGCTTGGGTTGTCAATCCTTAGTTGAAATAATAAAGTGGGGTACAGAGATAAAGAGATGTGCATCTGAAGAATATTGTTGGAGGGTTGGGGGCTTAATTGATGCACTGGTTAGAATGTAGTTAGATCCTTGAGCGGACAGTGCAATTAAATATGTCAAGGAGGGCATAATTAGATGGGTGGCTGAATGGTGTAATTACATTCATAAGAGGGGGGCTGTAATTAGATGTAAGACAGGGGGTGTATTTAGATGCCTCAGTCGAGGATATAATTAACATGTGGGTGAGAAATTAAATTATGTGTGTGGGTGAAGCATAATTATGTGTGGGAGTCCATGTGGATATGTGGGTGAAGGTACATAGAAATGAATGGGTTGGACTATAATTAGAAGTACAAGTTCATATTCCTGTGGACAAAAACTTGAGATTTTCATCAATAAGGGCAAGCATATGTTTTGACATCATGAGTAATAGTCGCTGGCATATATAGCGACAGCCTTTCAAGCCACTTCAAGGGTTGCAAATCAAAAGCTCTGCTTTTCTGTTAAGATTTGAGACCCACTTCTAACATTGATAGTGATTCCTCTTCTTAATAATGGCACTTGGTAGTGTTCTGAATACTGAGTGGTCTGGTAATTTTTCTAGCTTTAAAACATAACTGCGTGACATGGAAGACTTGTTCCCCTTCCTATCAAAGAGAGCTGTTCGGAGGGAGTAGTCGGGCGAAACAAACAGACAAACAAAGAGTTTTCCTTTGAATTGTGAAGCGTGAAAATAAAAGTCCAACTTTTTTAGCTAAAAGAATATCAGCATAAAGTTCCATGTGTAACAAAATAAGGAAAATTTGGCTTGATAGCTTCACTTATTTTTTTAGTTATAAAATAATATTTATTTAGAAATATTTATGGCATGCTCCCTTTCTTCTCCCCTCACCCCCCAATATGAAAACAACCAAGCAAGGAATGTAGGTTACAGGTGAAACAGGAACAGAAGTGGTAGAAGGAGGCTAGAGAAAGAAGAATCTAGAGCAAGGTAGATGCAAAAGTTATTTGGTGCATCTGGAAACTTATACTGAAGCAGTGAGAGTTATGATTGTTGTCATTAACACTGAGTTTATCTTTTTTATCTAATATATCTGAGATATATTAAGTTTAAAACAGTGGACTATTTTGTTGCCATCTTCAAAAGCAAGAGTATTTAAAAATACTACTTTGTTGCTTAGATAAATTCTTGAAATTAAAGATATTTCACTGGCTATTAGTTTGCTTAATCTGATTCAATCTATTACTCAATTCTCATGTCTAGGCACTGCAGAGCCTCCTCTTGTTTGTTCAGAGCTTAGATTGTTTCTGGCCGAGCGCCACTATGGATAGAATTGTCAACCTTAAGGGGCGCCTGGGTGGCTCAGTCAGTTAAGCGTCTGCCTTCGGCTCAGGTCATGATCCCAGGGTCCTGGGATCGAGCCCCGCATCGGGCTCCCTGCTCGGCGGGAAGCCTGCTTCTCCTTCTCCCACTCCCCCTGCTTGTATTCCCTTTCTCACTGTCAAATAAATAAATAAAATCTTAAAAAAAAAAAAAAAGAATTGTCAACCTTGAAAATAAAGTAGCCAGTTATTTTACCAGGAAAATGAGTTTATTTAGGAATAGCAGAGCACTTGCAATTTGGGACATGCAAACTGTAATCAACGGTAGACAAGTCTGGAGAACAAAGGAGAGGGGGGTTTGCTTTTAGAGAGGAAAGGAAGGAGTTGAGAGGGGTGGTTCTGAATAAAAATTCATTGGAGGAAAGCAAGAGTTCAGGTTTGTGGTGACTTCTCATTGTCTGGGCTGTTGCTGGGCTAGGACAAAATCTTCTTTTTCCTCCTGCTGGGGGAGGAAAATAAGCTTCCTCCTGCCCAGGTAGGTAAAGTATGCTGCAAGTAGTGGTACAGGCTTGAGACCCCTTCTTCAGGACTTCTCAACTCCATTTTGAATGAGGTTTTCCTTTACTCATTTTCACAGAATCCAAGTGGGTCACCTCTGGGATTTTAAACTTTTTGGCTTCCTTGTACTCCCAGAAGCCTAGATATAAGATTAGGTTTTTTGTTTTGTTTTGTTTTGTTTTTTATAACTTGGATGTAGGGACGTTACAGCCTGCCCCCCAATATCTGGTTTTGCCCTATAGTGGTTCTATAGAACATTTTTTATTCTTCAGTTTTTATTTCACATCAATGCATGATGCTAATTTTTTACATTGTAGACATGCCTTAAAGACTATTGTAAATTAATTTGTATCAGAGATGTTTTTACTAAAGTGTTGTGTATTCCTGTAAAAGTAGTTACCGCAGCATTGTTTAATCCAGTTCTCTATCTACTAAGTGGTTGACATTTTTTCTTTTCTCCATGTGCCTCCTCCCCTTCCCGCAGGACAAGCTCAGACTCTAAAAGGGTTAGTGATTGACGGTGGTTAACTCACTTCCTCGTAGAGATAGTGTAATTATCATTCAAGACATCTAGTTATGTCTATGGGATAGAAGATGGGTAGGCACAGAGTGTCCTCATGTTAGTAATTGAAGTCACTGGCCCTTAGTGCTTTGTTGTCTTGTGTGATTGCACATGAAGAGGAAGAAGTGAGGCATCTTGCTTTGGAAATGACTTTGGTAAATAATGCTTCATTCACTTAATTATAAAAACCATTTTGGGATGCTCTAGAGCTATTTACATAAGACACAAAAACCATGGCTTAGATTCTTCAGATTTTAATAGCATTCTTCCAGAAGTCATATTGTAAGCCAGGAATAATTTATTAGGTGCTATTTGTAATTTGCTTCTGAAAAAGTCTTGTAGCCTGTCTTCACCTTCATTTATGCCATAAAACATTAAAGACCCTAATTTTTGTGTTTTTTCTTTCAACTTTCCTAAGATTGTTTAATAGACCAGAAATCTCAGCTACTTTTCTTATGCCTAAAAACTTGAGATCCCAGGTCTCAGGGTCACTTCCTCATAGAGATGTCCTATATAGCACTCTGTACTTTCCTATTATATTTATTAAATTGTTTTTCCTGTTAACATGTTAGCTCCATGAATGGGGTACATGTCCATTTTGTTCACCAGCATATTCTCAGTATACACAGCAGCTTCTGGTCCATCAGAGGTGCTCAACAAATAGTTGTTGAATGAAAAGGTAAGTTGGACATCAGGCTATTTAAGAAGAGACCCAAGCAATGTAGGCCATGGGCCATGATAAGGATAAAGGGATAACTCAAAAAACAAAATTGGCGATGGCTTTATTTATTGGCTCTTATTTAGAGAGTGGCAGGGCTCATGTCTGTTCTTGCAGTTTGGATATTAAAATATATATCCATTGTGACACTAAGAAAATTCCACTTTAGGGGTGCCTGGGTGGCTCAGTCGTTAAGTGTCTGCTTGATCACGAGCCCCGCATTGAGCTCCCTGCTTGGCGGGAAGCCTGCTTCTCCCTCTCCCACTCTCCATGCTTGTGTTCCTGCTCTCGCTGTGTCTCTCTCTCTGTCACATAAATAAATAAAATCTTAAAAAAAAAAAATTCCACTTTAGGTAAGGTACTGGTGAAAACAGATTAGATGTTCGACAAAAATCTGATTAAATAATTAACATATTAAACAAATAGTCGATTATCTGCTCTGTGCTTACTTGGGATATAGAGTGTTGAGCAAAAAAGATAGGCTCCTTGCAATGATTCACACAAAAAAATGTACATTTAAAAATTCATTAAATTCGGGTACCTGGCTGGTTCAGTTGGTTAAGCGACTACCTTTGGCTCAGGTCATGATCCCCGGTCCTGGAATTGAGTCCTGCATCAGGCTCCCTGTTCAGCAGGGAATCTGCTTCTCCCTCTGACCCTACCCCCTCTTGTGCTCTCTCTCAAATAAATAAATAAAATCTTTAGAAAAAGTTCATTAAATTCATTGATTCATAGAAGTAGTTGATGTATCCTCAAAGGCCAATGATAAGAAATATTTTGTTCAAGATCAATATAATTCTTTGAAGTTGAAAGTATCTCACCCAAAGATAAACTACATATTATAGTAGTCTAGCAATATACAGATACATTTTTTCCTAGAGAATTAAATTTTTTAGTATACAGTAATGTACTAATGCCATATATAGGACTTCAGAGTTTCTGATGATGTTCAGTGCATCACCTTATTTTAATTCTCATAATCATACTGGAAGACAGATGGGATAGTTATCCCATGACTCACAGGCATGACTTCCTGTGAGGCACTGAGAGTTTGAGGGGACTGGCAATCCAGAATATGAATACCAGATGGTTAATATAATATAGTCATTAAGAAGATGGCCATTAGGGCGCCTGGGTGGCTCAGTTGGTTAAGCGACTGCCTTCGGCTCCGGTCATGATCCTAGAGTCCCAGGATCGAGTCCCGCATCAGGCTCCCTGCTCGGTGGGGAGTCTGCTTCTCCCTCTGACCCTCCCCCCTCTCATGTGCTCTCTCTCTCTCATTCTCTCTCTCAAATAAATGAATAAAATCTTAAAAAAAAAATCTAGAATCTTAAAAAAAAAAAAAGAAGATGGCCATTAATAGATGGGACAGTGATAGGCAAAAATATATGGACAAAGATCCGTCAGGTGAATTAGTGGTCCAGCAATATTTTGAGCTCATCCATATGGTTGATCTGCCTAATTCATTCTTTAATTTAGAGAATATTTGTTTGTTGTTTGTTTTTTTTTTAATTGAAGTACAGTTGACACACAGTGTTACATTAGTTTTAGGTGTACAACATAGTGATTCCAGAAATCCATCCATTATGCTATATGCTCACCACAAGTATAGTATGTCTGTCCCTATATAACGCTATTACAATACCATTGATTATATTCCCTATCTTGTACCTTTTATTCCCATAACTTGATCATTCCATTACTGGGAGCCTGTATCTCCCAATCCCGTTTACCTATTTTGCTTATTCTCCTGGCTTCCTTCCCTCTGGCAACCATCAGTTTGTTCTCTGTATTTATGGATCTGTTTTTGCTTTTTGTTTGTTTACTCATTTGTTTTGCTTTTTAGATTCCACGTATAAATGAAATCATATGGTATTTGTCTTTCTCTGTCTAACTTATTTTCACTTAGCATAATACCCTTTAGGTCCATCCATGTCACAAATGACAAGATCTTATTTTTTTTTTTTATGGCTGAGTAATATTATGTTGTGTGTGTATGTATAGATGTGTGTGTGTGTGTGTGTATGTGTGTGTGTGTGTGTGTGTGTACCGTGACTTTTTATCCATTCATATACTGATGGACATAGAGTAGTATTTTTTAAGGTTAGCAGGAGGAGTTTTATAGTATACTATATTCTCAGACCCAGTAGACATTTTCTGGCAGGGATGCAAGGAGATACATTTGAAAGGAAAGGATGCAATGCCTTAATAAAAAAATACTCTTTGCCAAAATAATAATATTTATGTGGAAACAGATGACCAAAAGTTCTTTCTAGGTACTGTACCCCAGAAGGAGAACATTGCATTCACATATTCTGGTAGGCACTGACCATTGCCAAGCTGAAATATTCTGTATTTAAAATAACACAATGACAGTATTATATCAATTAGTTAAAATTCCACAGTGTTTTCTCAGTTAAGTTTTTCCTCTCTGTAAAGCTTTGGTGAGATGTTATTGTGCCCAGAAGAGTGTGTACATAGGAACTTGAGAAATATTTATTGAAATGAAATTGCTTGTGTGAGGGCCAGCAGTTGACCAAATGGAGAAGTAGCAAGCAAATATTAACAGAAAAAAAGAAATGGCTTCCCCCATCCCTGGCCTTTAGTTCAAGAGCTTTTAAAAATTTTTTTTATAGTATATGAATATAATAGTTACATTTTACAATTGTTAAGGTAGAGTTAGACAAATCACTCTATTATCATGCTTCCCCAAACCCATGGAATCTCAGTATTTTGCGGCTTGAACAAGTCAGTGAACTGTGCTAGAAGGAGGAAAGGGATGACAGAAGGGAAAGAAGAAAGAAGAAGGGAAGGAACACCGTACCAGGAGCTCAAGGAGATATATGTACAACATCTCATATAATCCCATATAATCCTGTGATACTAGCCCTCTTTAGAGACAGGAAGTGGAACACTGAGGGGTCAGACAGCCTGCCCTATAGTCCCACAGTCCTACAACCTGGAAGTTAGGAGGTAGGAGGCACCTAGCTTTTTTTCTTTTTTTAAGTTTTGTTTAATTATTATATATAGGGAGAGACTGCACATGAGTGGAGGGAGGGGCAGAAGGAGATGGGGAAGGAGAAAATCTCAAGCAGACTCCCTGCTGAGCACAGAGCCTGACACTGGGCTTGATTCCACAACCCGAGATCATGACCTGAGCCAAAATCAAGAGCCCATTGGCCAACCGACCGAGCCACCCCAGTGCCCCTGGAGACACCTGGCTTTATGTTACTGCTTCTACTTCTGCCCTTTCCCAGATACGCTGCTTCTGTGCCCAGATTCTTGCCTGGAAGCCTGGGGTTGCTAGTCAATCTGGTTCAAGAGCTCTTTCTTTTCTCTTTTTTTTTAGATTTATTTATTTTAGTGGGGGAGGGGCACAGGAAGAGGGAGAGAATTCTCAAGTAGACTTCCTGCTGAACATGGAGCCCAACATGGGGCTCAGTCTCAATGATTTTAGAATCATGACCTGAGCCGAAACCAAGAGTTGGATGCTTAACCAACTGAGCTACCCAGGCACCCCTCAAGAACTCTGACAACAATGAGGGAGGGTTTAAGTTGGCTTTTACAAGACAAACTAAATATTATTATTATTATTGTTATTATTAATTATTATTATTATTTTATTATTGGGGGGAGGTAGAGAGAGAGGGAGAATCCCAAGCAGACTCTATGCCCAGTGCAGAGGCCAGTGCAGGGCTTGATCTCACAACCCTGAGATCATGACCTGAGACAATATCAAGAGTCCTATGCTTAAATGACTGAGCCACCCAGGTGCCCCAAGGCAAACTAAATATTAGTTGAGCATGAATGAGCCCACACTTTTAAAATAACTATATACAAATAGATATGCAAATAAACATGTATAACTCACTGAGCTCAGATCAGGCTTTTTTTTTTTAAGATTTTATTTATTTATTTAACAGAGACACAATGAAGGAGGGAACACAAGCAGGGGGAGCGGGAGAGCAAGAAGCAGGCTTCCCGCTGAGCAGGGAGCCTGATACGGGGCTCAATCCCAGGACCCTGGGATCATGACCTGAGCCAAAGGCAGATGCTTAACGACTGAGCCACCCAGGCGCCACTCAGATCAGGCTTCTGTCTATACTGTGAACCAAATCTATCCTTGTTAAGGTTACCAAGTAACCTTCATGTTGTTAAATCCAGGGGGCAATTTTTAGCTATTATTTTACTTTATTAATCTATTTATTATTGCAAATCTATTGTATTTGCTACTATTTTCCCCCTTCTTTTTTGAGAAACTTTTTTTTTAACTTGTCTTCCCAGACACCACACTTTCCTGTTTTTTTTTTTTTTTCTGCCATTTTATTGGCCACTCCTTAGTCTCCTTAGTGTCCTGACTTCTTGTTGGAGTGTCCCAGGATTCAAGTCTTTGACCTCTTCTCTTTTCTGTCTACACCCATTCACCATCTGGTCTCCTAACTTTAGTTCCCTAGTGTATGCTGATCACTCCCAGCTTTCTCCAGGAAAGACCAGTTCCCTGGATGTATTCTCATATTTCAGTTGCCTCCTTGACACGGCCATTTAAATGCCTAAAGGAGATGTCATACATGACATATTTAAAATTGAACTCCAAATCATTTTCCCCAAAACCTGCTCCTCTGTAACCTATACCTCAGTAAATGGCAGGTCCATCTTTACAGCTGTTTTTGCCAAAACCCTTGGCATCATTCTTAATTCCTCTTTTTTCTCTTACTCTATTTCTATTACATCAGCAAATCCTGTCAGCTTTTCCTTCAGAATATCTCCAGAATCTGCTCACTTCTCACGGTCCCCACTGCCATCACCCTCGTCCAAGCCACCAGAATCTCTAGTCCACTGTTACAGGAGACTCCTGACTGGTTCCTTTCTTTCTACCCATAACATCTTATAGCCTGTTCACACAGAGGCAGAGTGGTTGTTCCAAAATATGGCATACCGTCACTCCTTTGCTCTCTCTACCTTGACTTGATGTTCATCTTGGAACAAAACCCAAAGTCTCTATCATATCCTTCAAGGCCCTACAGAATCTGTTCTCCAGTCTCTCTGCCAGTTAACTCTCATTTTCTCTTCTACTTATCAATCCCCTGCTTACTCATCTCCAGACACAGTGGGGTCTTTGCTCTTCCTTTTGTACACCATGAATGTTCCTTCCTCAAGGTCAGCAACAGCAGTTCCCCCTGGATGTCCATAATGCCCACCACCTCATTTTCAAGGATTTGCTCACATGTCTCCTTTGAGGTCTTCCCCAGCCACCCTATTCGAATTGCAGTTCTTCAAAAGCCATTTCCTGATTGTTTCATGCCAATGATTTGTTTCTCTCCACAGGCATATCGCCATCTGACATACTGTTCTTTCCACTCATTTGTCTTTACTCATGAGAATGTAAGCTCCATAGGAACAGGAACATATTACATATGTCCCTGTCACCCAGAACAGTGCCTGGAACATAGTAGGCACTCAGTAAATACTTGTGGAATAAATGAATAGCTAATTTGAGCATATAAACTTAAATCTACATCTAACATAGATCTAACCAATGTATTTCTTTTTTTTTTTGCACTTCTATTTTTTTATATATAAATATATTTTCTTTTTTTAATTTAAATTCAATTAATTAATATATAATGTATTATTTGTTTCAGGGGTACAGGTCTGTGATTCATCAGTCTTATATAATACCCAGTGCTCATTATAACACATACCCTTCCCAATGTCCATCACCCTGTTCCCACATCCCGCCACCCCTTTCCCCTCCAGCAACCCTCAGTTTTGTCCTAAGATTAAGAATCTCTTATGGTTGTGTCTCCCTCTCTGGTTTCGTCTTGTTTCATTTTTTCCTCTCTTCTCCTATGATCCTCTGCCTTGTTTTGGTAGATCTAACCAATGTATTTCTAATGTTGACTTCAAACCCTCCTTAGGACTGACTGAGGAAAATGCCACATATAACCCTGGATCAATCTGGACGTGTTAGAGTGCTGGCCTTTGCCTATCTTTCTTCTCTGTGTCCCTCTCTGGAGTTCACTAGACTGTTCTTTGTTGCAGTCATGCAGGAAATTCTTAATTGTCTGCGGGTAAATGCTTAGTCTTTACCATTTAAGTACTGTATCTTTATCAACTATATTTTCATAGCACTGGCTGTTCCTTTTACATACTAGAAATAGAGGAAGTAAAATTTTTTCTTGTGCTGCATTAAGTGCTGACCTCAGCTCCTAGTGATCACACAGACTCTTGGAATTTTATTTTTCTGGTTTAATTACTTTGTGCCTATGTGAAGCTCTTATAGTATATATTCATGTATTCCATTTATTCTTCTGGTGTAATCCATATTGGCTTCAAATTCATGCAGAATGGCCTACTTAATATCAGAATGGTTATTTTATGTACCAGTTCTATAGATGTAAGTTCTTCCTCCAAAGAACTGCAACCAATATGTATTGTTTCAGCAAGCAGGAGATTCTGTACTTCGTGGTTCTTGCTGACCCAGCTAAAAGACACTGAAGGACGCATTTCACTTCCAGGGGCTATTGCTAGGTTTTGATAGTCCCTGGTACTATAAATAGCACTTCAGGGAACACTCAGGTACACTGGACATTTTCTTTGCAGTTCAGTTCAATGTTTGCAGAAAGAAAGTCACATGCTGTCTGGTTTGCACAAGTCCCTTGCCCCTTACCGCCTCCCAAGTTCTAGACAGACCCACCCAGAGTGTACATTTTCTTATAAACACAGCATTTGCTTTCGGCATACTTTATGCCTTTGTTTATACTGCTTCTCTGCCTGGCAAAATCCTATTCATCCTTTAAGATTCATCTCGAGTGAGAAAGCTTTCCCTGAGTTGCCTTGGCAGAAATTTGCCCTTTTCCTCCTGTGTGGGATTCTCCACAGCACTTAGAGCATACGTCTTCTACAACAATTTCAGCATTACATAAGAGTCTGTTAGATAAGTTTCTATGTTCATAGTCGCCCTACATCCCAAACTGAGTCCTGAGGCCTGTGACTTTCTGTATCTTTTTGTATTTACCCCTAACAGCATAGGAAACACTCAGCCATTGTTTGTTGAGCGAATTGCAGTTTGTAGGAATGAATGAAATTGCATTCAGATAGGGAGATAGAATCCATTTGAGCTTGTTCCCAGTTTAATGCCTTTAAAACTAATCCTATGTTTAGTATGGATTTTTCTCTTTTCCCTAGCAGCCACTTTCTACAATGTACATGGTCAGTTTGATTCAAATATGTTATATTTAAATACACTTCAGGGAATTAATTTTTTATTATTTATTTATTTATTTATTTTAGTTTCAAAGGAACAAGATAGTTTATTCCTTACAAACTTCTTGGCATCTTTCTTTCTCCATGCTCTTTTGATCTGCCCAGTCTTCAATCAAATTCTTCCAACGGGTCTGCTGTAAACAATGATTTTGTGAGCAGTTGTGTGTTCTCTGCAGTGAAAACCCGCCTTGTTTTCTGTTGCTAGGCAACCCCATTCCAGCTGCCCTTGAAGAAATGCGCGGTGGTGGGAAATGGTGGGATTCTGAAGAAGAGTGGCTGTGGCCGTCAAATAGATGAAGCAAATTTTGTCATGCGGTAAGAGAGAGCACCCACAGCGCGGCCTCTGCCTTCTCTCCTTTTCCCTACCCCTTCCACAAGCCCTGGGGCCTTTCAAAGCTAGTCACTTGTGATTAATCAGTTGTAACTGCTCTTTAGCTTCTCTTCAAGTTCATATACAAGTGAGTGTAGGAGAGGGCCAGGGAGCAAGGGAACATGCCCAAGAAAGTACAAAACCAAGAAGGGCTCAGATGTCCTGGGGAGATTCAAAAGTAGAAACACTTAGATTTTGCTTTAGATTATATAGTTGGGTGATAAAAACTTCAAAGATTGTTTATAAATAAACGTTTTCATTTATTCATTTCGCTCTACACCCTTTTCGTCTTTGTTTTTCACTAAAGCATTTGTGAGTAGCAAGTGGGATTTGAAGACAGATCTGATATGTGTATGGCTGGGACAACTGGAAGGCAGGTGGGGGCAGAACTTTTGAGCAGCGAGGAAGTTTGGTCAAAGGACTAAGCAGAGTGATGACATGTATGTCACTTGAAGGGGAACACAGGAGGCTTCTGCAGGGGTATGTAAAAAACAGCTAAGATGCATCCAGCCAGGGGTAGAGACCATCTACCTGTAGTGGCATCAGCCTGCACTGTTGGGTGATTTTGACCAGAAGTGAAGACAGCAAGTGATTGGATTGACATGGGTTTGGGATTGTCTGGGTAAGAGGGAGGAAGGAGGGGAGTGACAACACGGAGAATCCTGGCTAGAGAGAGTATGAGGTGACATACCTTGAAGTCTGGGCTGGATAGGAAGTGGGCTCTGAGGGATATGAACAAGAGAGGAAGGGCACCAAATGGGGCCCAAGGACGATGTGTTTTAGTCTGCTGCCTGCATCTGACCTGGGAGTGGTAGCCTGCTGGGAACTGTTTCTCTGATTGTTTCAAACCTGTGGGGCCCAGATACACAAGTTCCCCTTGGCCCAGAGACAGGTGTTTAAGGGGCATCCCTTGTGTGTTCTGAATGCACCTGCTGGTTTAGGCAGCATGGATCCACAGGAGAGTGCCAAACTGGGGCATGCCCTTCCACAGGCTTTGGCAGGGCAGATGAGTGCTAGGATGCTGGCACATAACACCTGCTGAGTTTGGCATTTTACATCTTTTAAAGGGGGGAATGGGAGCACCATTCCAGGGCAAGCAGCACCAGCAAGGTAGGAAAGTACAAAAATGATACCAGCACCTCCATCCCTGGAGAGAGTTCCAGCAGACCCTTGCCCTTCTGGCAGATGCTTTAAGATTGGCCAATGAATTTCTTTCATATGTGGTCTAGGTGCTTTTCAGCTTGCTGTTTTTGCACTGGGACCCAAGGTAATGAGCCTGGGCATGAGCCCTTTTAAGATGGGAGTCTCCATTTCCTATAGTCCTTTGGGTCTTCTAGGTATAAGCCATGCTGGTTTTCAAAGCCAGATGTTTCAGGGCCTGTCTCTCTGGTGCAGGTCCCAAGGGTTGGGGTACATGATGTGGGGATCAAATACCTTGCTCGTTAGGGATATGCTCCATATTTGTGAGATCCCTCCTACTTGTGGCTTGCCATGCCAGGAATAGTGTTTTTGACAAGACTATGTCTCTGCCTCTCCTACCTTTCTTGATTTGGTCCTTTTATCTTTTGTTGTGGAGTTGCTCTTCAGCTTATTTTCAGGTCTTTTCCAGGGCGAATTATTCTATAAGTAGCTGTAAATTTGGTGTACCAACGGGAGGAGGTCAGTTCAGGGTCTTCCTATGCCACCATATTGAACCCCTGCAAAGAATAGGACCATTTTCATAATATATTTGAATTTTTTAAAAGCCTCACTTAAGGTTTACAATATGGGAGTAATTAAGTCTTTTTTTTTTAAGATTTACCTGAGAAAATTCGGGTAGTATCATATGTTCAAGTTAAACATTTAGTGAGTACATATGATTAGAAAGCACGTAGTATGTCTGATCTTAGACTGTAGGGTGCATGGAGAGTTACCGTGAGAGAACAGATCCAAAAATAGCCTTACCTGCACACAGTGATATACCACATTACAGTTCAAAATGTTTTTCAGTATTAGGATATAACAGTATTATAATTTTCTTTGCTTAGACATTTTTAAGTACATTTTCTTATCTTTTTTTTTAAGATTTTATTTACTTATTTTAGAGAGAGAGAGCATGAGCAGGGGGGAAGAGGGGGTAGAGGAACAGGGAGAAGCAGACTCTGGATGAGCAGGGAGCCCGACGCAGGGCTCGATCCCAGGGCCCTAGGATCATGACCTGAGCTGAAGCCAAATGCTTAACCGATTGAACCACCACGCATCCCTCAAGTACATTTTCTAATGCTAAACATCTGTTTCTTGTTTTTCAAAGTAAACATTTGCTCTATAATCCAAAGTAACACTTTAAAAAATAATATTATTGAATACCATTTATCTGGAAGGTCTGCAAGACAAAGGTAACATGCTTGCATCTTGGAGATGATTTGGGTGGCTCAGGGATACAAGTGAGGGCAACATCATTTTGGTGCGGTAGAATTATGCTCAAATGTGTGTTTTACATACTTAAATATGTGTAACACTTTTAAAGTTTTTATTTAAATTCCAGTTAGTTAACATGCAGTGTAATACTAGTTTTAGGTGTGCAATATAGCCATTCAGCACTTCCAGAAACACCCGGTGCTCATCACAACAGGTTCACCCCTCAGTCTCCATCACCTGTTCAACCCATTCCCCCCACCCGCCTGCCTCCTCTCTGGTAACCATCAGTTTATTCTCTATAGTTAAGAGTCTGTTTCCCAGTTTGCCTCTCTCTCTCTCTCTCTCTCTCTTTTTCCCTATGCTCATTTGTTTTGTCTTCTAAATTCCATATATGAGTGAAATCATATGGTATTTCTCTTTCTCTGATATATTTCACCTAGCACAATACTCTAGCTCCATCCATGTCACTGCAAATGGCAAGATTTTATTCTTTTTGATGGCTAAGTAATATTCCGTTGTCATGGAATGACACTTATCACTTCTTTAACACTTCTTTATCCATTATATATCACTTCTTTATCCATTCATCAATCAATGGACACTTGGGCTGCTTTCCTATTTTGGCTATTGTAAATAACGCTACTATAAACATCAGACTACATGTATCCTTTGAATTTGTGTTTTTGTGTTTTTTGGGTAAATACCTAGTAGTTCAATTGCTGGGTCCTAGGGTAGTTCTAGTTTTAACTTCTTTTTTTTAAATTTTTTTTCTCAAAAAAATTTTAAAAGATTTATTTGAGAGAGAGTGAGAGAGAGAGCACAAACGGTGGGGGGAGGGGTAGAGGAAGAGGGAGAAGCAGACTCCCCGCTGAGAAGGGAGCTTGATGCAGGATTCGATCCCAGGACCCTGGGATCATGACCTGGGCTGAATGCAGATGCTTAACCAACTAAGCCACCCAGGCACCCTATTTTTAACTTTTTAAGGAACCTCCACAAACTGTACCAGTTTGTATTCCTCCCAACAGTGCAAGAGGGTTCCCCTTTCTGCACATCCTCACCAATACCTGTTGTTTCTTGTGTTGCTGATTTTAGCCATTCTGACAGGTGTGAGGTGATATCTCATTGTAGTTTTAATTTGTAGTTCCCTGATGATGAATGATATGCATAACATTTAAAAAGTAATTTTATGACTTTTTTCTATTTAAAGATTCCTCTTCACCAAGCCCATTCCCCTGCTACCTCTATGCCCCAATTCAAAGAATATTTATCTTTCATCAGTTCTGTGATCACATCTTTTAGGATCATGAGCACAGTTACTAACACACGTTAGTCATTAATATCTGTTAATTGTGCCAATGAGCGATAATGCAAAGTTTGAAACACTTTTACACAATTATGCCTTATTAGAAACAATTTGTATTAAATGTACCTTTTATATAAATCTGTTATTATCAATTTAGGAATCGAGGAACTAAAATTACAGTGTGCTTTTTCTAAGAGCTACAAGGAAGTGTCATAGACATTTGCACTTGAAGAACTTAAGACAGATATTTACACCAAAATGCAGTATCATTATTTTCCAGAAATGCATTTATAAAATATTATCTTAATTACTTTAAGCATTTCCTTGTATTGTAGGATTTGACAATCAGTATCCAGAAGTTTTTCTTGAGCCTTTACTGTAATAGAAGGTATGAAGGAACTCAGGCATATGAGCCATGGATCAACCTACAAGGAACACACAGAAAAACAAAGTATTTGTTCATTAAAACTGACATGTTTCATTAATGACAAAACAGGTTGACTGCACTCTCCAGCAGTATTGAGAGGTTACAGTTTTGGTATAATGTGTTTGATTCTTGAATGTTATGAAGGACCATCAAGATCAAAGCTTCCTTAAGACATAAATGCTCAAATTTTAGCTTATGTTTTATCCTGAAAGTCACCTTCATCTTTGCAAAGATCAGTTAAATCACAAGACCATAGTCAGCACTCCTGCCACATGAGCCTGGTTGGTAATGCTGAAGCTCACTCCCTCACAAGGGTCTTCAGAAACTACCCGGGATATGGTGTGACCACGAGACTATAGACACCTCAAGAGGAGGCCCTGTGACTTGGCTCTCCCTGCTCCCCAGACCCTTACAGTGACCACTCAATGGGCACTCAGCAAAAGTCACCAACTTGCTGACTAAATAATCTGTGGGTAGCTGCCTGAAGATCCAGCATCTCTTTACTGTAGAGCAGATGAAAGGAAGATTCCAAATCAACTGAGACAAGTTCCACCCAAGATGCCCTGATGTGGTAGGAGTCACAGGACAAATACAAGACAACATCAAGGAACTTGAGCTGATCAGCTGAGTGGTGCACGGACAATTCCCTGTCCTGGGGAAATTTGTAGGGTAAATTTAATAGTTGAGGGATGGCAGAGACCTTAATGTTTATATCTCTTTACCTACAAATAAATGATGTTTTAGTTTAAGTAGTCAAGAGTTAGAGATGCTCTGATATGGTAGGAGTCAAGTTAGAGCTAGGGGTGGAGGGGAGAAATTAGGACAGAGTAATAAAAGAAAACCTAATGGGAACTACAGACTCATTTAGGGTCTTCATAAAAAGTGTATATTTGATTACAGATATATTTCTGATACACGATATTTTTGAGTTTTTACTATGTGTGAGGTATCAAGGTAGGGACTTTTTATACATTTCTTACTGTAATCCTTACAACAACCTCATTTAAGAAAAGTTATTATCCTCATTTTGTGTCATGGGGAAACCAAGGCCAGGCAGATGAATTAACTTGCCTGAAGTTCCAAGGGCAGAAAGCCATGGGATTTGGATTTGTAGTTGCCATATTTTCCATTGTAAACATTCATAAGACATTGTGGCCAAGGAAAGCAATTGGCTCTGGGGCGATTGTGTGTGTGTGTGTGTGTGTGTGTGTGTGTATGTGTGAGAGAGGGGAGTTACTTATTTTTTTTTTAAAGATTTTATTTATTTATTTATTTGAGAGAGAGAGAGAGACAGGGAAACAGTATGAGAGGAGATAGGGTCAGAGGGAGAAGCAGGCTCCCCGCTGAGCTGGGAGCCTGATGTGGGACTCGATCCCCGGACTCCAGGATCATGACCTGAGCCGAAGGTAGTCGCTTAACCAACTGAGCCACCCAGGCGCCCCTAGGGGAGTTATTTTTGTCACCAGGAAAACATCACCTGTACTCTTTCCCTTGGCTGAACTGGGACAATGGAGAATCAATGCATTTCTTTAGATAACAAATCATTGTGTTTCACCAGTATATTTCTTTCTTTTTTTTTTTAAGAGGTTTTTTTTTTTAAGATTTTATTTATTTATTTATTTGAGAGAGAGAATGAGATAGAGAGAGAGCATGAGAGGGGAGAGGGTCAGAGGGAGAAGCAGACTCCCCGCTGCACAGGGAGCCTGATGCGGGACTCGATCCCGGGACTCCAGGATCATGACCTGAGCCGAAGGCAGTCGCTTAACCAACTGAGCCACCCAGGCGCCCTCACCAGTATATTTCAACCCATACATTGATCATGTACACAGAAGTTGGACATGCATTGATTTAGGAGGCAGAGTTTGCTCTGAATGTACTGTTATAATTTAGAATTTGGGAACAGAAAGAAAACCACAAGCAAATACAATTCTTCCCTGTGTCTTGAAGTTTCTGGGTATACAGAGAACACTGCAAGCCCTGTGTCCTTAGTGTACCACACCCTCCTGAGCTCTAGTTTCAAGCCTAATACTTCCTGTCCTACCACCCCCAAAATATTTTGAATGGAATAAATTCATTCTAGTTAATGTCTCCTTTTTAATAGATTACTTAACTCTCTAGTTGACATTTTCCTCTAAAACAGAACTCGTTTTTATGACTGTGTTTTGAAGATGGTTATAGTTAATCATCTAATGACTGTTAAAAGGGAGAGGTGATAAAAATGATTATTTGTGAATTGAGCTAGATCTAGTAAAATTCCTATTTGTCATGATAACTGACTTGATTTAAAAGTTTGTAAATCATTCTAAAATGTTTTGTTTCTCTAGATGCAATCTTCCTCCTTTGTCAAGTGAATACACTAAAGATGTTGGATCCAAAAGTCACTTAGTGACAGCTAACCCCAGCATAATTCGGCAAAGGTAAGAGTTTATGACTTCTGTTTGTGAGGAACTAAAGAGGAAGGGCTTTGAAGTATTTAACATCTTAAGGCAATGAACATAATTCAGTTTGAGAAACAAAGAAGAAAACCATCTGGACAGGCAGGAAGGATGAAGGAGGGAATTGTAAATAAACTTAGCAGGATTATGGGAATCTAAACACTGTTTTATGCTTCTTCTGGGATTCTGTTTCTTGCCTTTAGAGATGGTAGAAATAACATGAGAATCCATTGTTTTACTCAAAGAAGCAATACAATCACCTGCTTACTCATATCTACTACTTTCTAACGTGTTGGCTTTAGTCCCAACTCATTGGTTGGCATTGATTGGTAAACTGAATTAATATTAGTTTTGTTAAAGAATAAAAAAAAGAAATGACCCATCTACTGCATATATATGCATGAAAATAGCAAAATCGTCAGAATATACAGGAATGATATACAGGAAGGATGATATTACATTACCTTATATTGCATTCAATCAGATTTGGGAAAGCAGATGGAAAATTCTTGCTCCCAAATCAATTCTGGCGATCTTAGACAGCTGCTGTGGAAGCTTTTGGGGGTTGGTCTCCAGTTGACAAAGCCCATCAGTAAACTGTGGGTTGTTTCTCCAAGGATTGCTCATTGTAGAGAATGACTCAATCTCTGTGAAAAGAGAAGTGAAACATTGCCTTACACTCTCCTGCATAGCTAGCAATTAAGACTGAAATACCCAGATGTTGTGGGCTCAGGCACTTGTCATCTAAGGGAATCTTATCCAAGTGACCAGCACATGTGTGTCACTTTATAAGCAATGTTGCACTACTCATTTTGGTTCATGAATAAGCATTCCCATATAACAGATGTCTAGAAATACAACCAAACAGTTCTTAATTTTGGCAGATACTGTGAAATCACCTCTCCAAAATGTACCATTTACTTTCTCTTTTGTAAAGGATAAGACTGCCTGTTTCCCAATACTAAAAACAACATTATGTACTATTAATCTTTTAAATTTTTGGCAATTTGTTGGGGGAGAGATGATATATTATTTACTTAATATGCATTTCTTTTTTCTGAATACAGCAAGGGCTGAGTGAATATTGACTGTTAGTATTTTCTCTGTGAATTGCCTTCTTATATTTTTTTGCTCATTTTGTGCTGTTTTTCTTTTTTAAAAATATTTTCCTGTTGGTTTATAGGAACTGTTTATATTATAGATATGTTTGCTGTATATGTAGCAAATATTTTCTTCCAGCCTATCATTGATCTTTTAACTGATGTCCTTTTAAAATTTAATATGTTTTATGCAATGAAATTTGTTAGTCTTTTCCTTTATGGCTTCTTTAAAAAAAAACAATCTTTGTTTGGATGATCTTCCTTACCCACATTCCTTCCGTTGAAAAAATTATTGTCCTGTATTTTTCTAGTGCATTTATAGTTTCATTTTTCATGTTTAAGAAATTTAATCCAGGGGCGCTGGGGTTGCTCAGCTGGTTGAGCGTCCAACTCTTGATTTCAGCTCAGGTCATGATCTCGGGGTTGTGAGATTGAGCCCCACATCGGGCTCTGAGCTCAGCATGGAGTCTGCTTGAGATTCTCTCTCTCCCTCTGCCTCTACCCCACCCCCTGCTTGTACACACTCTCTCTCTCAAAATAAATTAATAAAATCTTTTTTTTAAAGATTTTGTTTATTTATTTGACAGAGAGACACACAGTGAGAGGGGGAACACAAGCAGGGGGAATGGGAGAGGGAGAAGCAGGCTTCCTGCGGAGCAGGGAGCCCAATGCGGTGCTCGATCCCAGGACCCTGGGATCATGACCTGAGCAGAAGGCAGACGCTTAATGACTGAGCCACCCAGGCGCCCCATAAAATCTTTAAAGAAAATTATTTTAAAAATCCATTGTTATTTCCTTGATCATTTTTAAGTTATCTAATTTTTTTGGCGTAAGCTTAAATTGTCACCAAGTATGTACTTTCAGTGTATTCTATATTGTGCATATGCTTTAAATATATATTGCCAAAATCTCAAAAGTGCAGATTTAGCTCCTTGGATGTTACACGTCCTCAGTGTTCTTTGTCAAAGTAACTCGTAAGTTGAGCTTTCTGGCAGAAAAAGGCTGACCACCTTTTAATTCAAGTAAGTGTTAAAATCTGACCCATATAATCACCTTACTTCTGAATTCTAATTATTCAACATATAAGTAAGGTATGGGAGTTGCCAAGAGTTTATCCCCTGGATAAAATGAGGTATAACCTCTTTGTATTTCTTACAAGGATCTTTTTGCTTTTTCTCAAGGGACACTCCCTTAGACACTGTGTATCTTGGAAATTTTTTTTTGCTGGCTGGAGTGGTTTTTACACTCTGGGACAATGCGTCATTGTAACATTTGGGTGGTAGGAGGTATGCCTTTTGTGAAGTGGAGGAGGGAAAATTATGGAAGTAGAGTCTGGAAAAGAGATAGTTGCCTTGACTGTCAGATTAGGCTTCAGCAAGTAAGTTTTAGAAAAGTATGTAAGTGGAAGTTGAGGATTTGGAAGTTTTGAGGGGAGAGGGAAATAACAATGGAAGCTTCATAAGGACAGTGTTGCCAAGGTGCTCATTCAACAATACTTTTTTGAAATCTGCTCTGGGACAAGGAATACTAACTTGAATGAGACACAACTGAAGTTCACACCCTGAGGTTGCTCACAGTCAGCAGACATTCCCGTGGTCCTATTGAATGGTCTATACCAGGGTCTTGGGGGTTCCCTGCACCATTTCTGAAATTTATAGAAAAATTTCATACATGTGCATGTATTTTTTTTATCAGATTTTCCATGGGTTCCATTACCCACAAATGTTTAAAATTTACTGGCCGATCCTGAGTCATTCTACAGTAGCATGATGTAAAAATAGAGATGAGAGTTCTCAAAGCTTGCTTTCAAAGAGTTTTTCAGTAGAGTTGAAAACTCAGTTAGCCATTTGCCCATACCAGGAGTTCAGTATATGTTGGAGCAAATGATTGTTAAAGATAAAAACTGAAACTTAATTGATTGTCCTATTGTGACAATAAGAATTCATTTTTATACTTTGAGGCCCCAACTTGGGAAATGATTATTTGCTGCCACTAGCAAAGAGCAGCAGGATCCTGAGTGTGTGTTTCCATGTAAGCATATTAGGGGTGTTAGTATAGGTGTGAGCAGCTTGGGGTCAAGACTCTTTCATCTGTATTCCTGAGACCCCAGCATGTTGTTTGGCATACAAGACGTGCAGACCAAATGTTTATGGAATGAATGAATAAGTGAATAAATATATTTTAAAATCTCCTTTAAACCAAATTTTACAAACCAAATTTGAATGATGTGGTTTGAATTGTCTTATAAAAGGAGATTTTTTTTTCCTTTGGTGTCAGTTAAAATATTTATGGTCTTAAGATGAGGAGATGACTTTTTTAGTAACAGATATTTCAAAATAGTATTAGTGGAATACTCAGGTGGGAAAACTTATTTACTCTTTTTTTTTTTTTAAGTTGACATGAATTAGGAAACAAAAATTTTTAGGACAAATGGAGTGTAAATCAATGGTGGAATTAACATTTTAAAATTTGTAAATGCATAACTTTTAATTCGTTAGGATGATATGAAACCCCAGTATTTATGTTGAGGTTCTTAATATCAAATAGGGCCTGGGTAATCTCTTCCCATACAATTGGAACAGCCTTCATCCAATGATTATCGCCTCTGATTTTGCTAAAGACAACTGGGACTTGTAGTGATATTAGCAGGGAGAACAATTATTTTGTTTATGTACTTTAAAAAATAATTTGAGAATTTAGGAAAATAACTTTGGTCTAAAGAAGATTATAGCAGTTTCTCTTTAAAATTCTATATGACTCACGTCTCAGACTGTGTTCCTAAAACTTCTGTATCTGTTGTGCTGGATGACTTCTTTTTCTTTTCTCTCCAAACTCAGAGCAGCTTATCAGTGTTTACATCAAGGCTTGGCATTCATTGATAGCCGTTCAGTCTAACGTCTGTCATGATATAAGAGAATTAAAAAGCAGATACTAAAACTGGAACTAGGGGGAGCAAGTAAAAGATGGGGGAGAGATGCCTCTAAAAAGGTACAGATCTTCATGAATTTGTGTCTGAGAGACAATATTACGTAGTGGTGAGGAACACAAGTTTGGCTTTAAACAGATTTGTGTTCAAATTCTGGTGCCAGTACTAATGTGCTTCTACTTACTGGCTGTGTAACATTAGTTTCTTAACCTCCCATCTGTCAAGTGAGAATAAAATTGCCTTGAGGATTGCTGAGAAGTATAAATGAGATAATATAACTGTCCAGTAGAAGCTGTTCTGACTGACATCCAGCATCGCTACTCGAGAGGATTCTCCTTTTGGAATACATTTTGTTCTTGGATAAAACATATTTTCAAATGTATTATTGGGCTTGTCAAATTAAGGGACTCTCCAAGGGTATCTTCACACTTCTCCCCCAAACTAAAAAAAAACCCTAAAAAACAGAAAATCAGGGAACTAAAGCCAACCGTGAGATATAAAACTTTGATCTCAATGCTAAGATCAGGAGACCAAATCCAGGACCTACCATACTAATGTATGTCCCATTTTAAGCCCTGATAAGGGACCTAATGTAGTCTCATGTCATTAGCAGCCCCTGGTTTCCAACAGAAGCACAAATTTCTTCTGGAGGAAAACTAAGAATTTCCATATATCACTTTCAAACAAATAATAAGCTCATAAACACTGAAATGTACACCAGCCATAACACTGAGAGTCCTCAGAGACAAAAAGCAAATGAAAAGTTACAGATATAAATGCCTGAGAAGGTACTGGAATTGTCAGATGTATATAACTAAGTATGAAATCTTTATAAGAAAAAAATAAATCGAATAAGTCAATAAGAGAATATAAAAATTATCGAGGTAACCTTGAACGAGAACTAAGTAGAACTTTTAGAAATGAAAAATATGATTGTTGAAATGAACACACATCAGATTAGACATAACTGAAGGAGAATTGGTGAGCTGGAATAAAGGATATAGAAAATACGGAGGAAAGATAACAAACATGGAGGATAGAATGAGAAGGACTACATTAAAGTAGAATTGTGGCATTATAAAGTAGAGGTAAAGATTGAGACTTTTTAATTTTTATTTAATTTTTTTTTATTTTTTTTGAGACTTTTTTAGAATTAAATAATAACGTAATCCATAAATACAGGAAACACGAAGCATCAAACATTGTCAGCTAAATTAAAAAAGCAAACCTAGACCATCTTAGTAAAACTAAAGATAATAAGAAGCTGTAAAAAGCAGCCAGATAGAAAAGACAGATGACCTGCAAAAGAATGATAATTAATTAAAAAGCAGAGTTCCTCCAAGAGTAAAAATGGAAATCAGAAAGCAGTGGAAAAGTACCTTCAAAGTACTGAGAGAAGAAATGCTCAACATAGAGAGATGTACTCAGCAAATTATTTTTCAAAATAAAAAATATTTTCTGAAAAACAGACACGGAGAGTATTTACCACCATTAGATGTTCACTGAAAGAAATTCTAAAGAATATATCTCAGGAAAAAAGAATGTTACTTCAGAAGGAAAAGCTGGGATGCAAAGAAATTGGTAAGCATGTAAACAAATCTAAACATACCTCATGCACATAAAATAATAATACATTATCTTTTCGTATGATTTTGATTTGTAGTGTCAAAACAAAAGGCACAACTAAAGTACTGGAAAATAACATCACATAAATTGGGAGGGGGGAGATCAGAGTTGGAAATGTTTTAAAACTCCTTGTTTCAGTTATTCATTGCACAGTAATGCATCACTCTTCATGGCTTAAACAACAACAATTATTTCAGTGTGTTTCATGGTTTTTGTGGGTCAGGAGTTCAGGAAGAACAAGGCAGAGCAGATCTGGCTCATGACCTCTCTCACCCGGTGGCTAGAGTTGAAATGGCAAAGGATTGGAACAGGGAGGGAGGCTATCTCCCTTTCTTCATGTAGTCTTAGGGCCCTCCATGGGGTCTCTCCTCATGGGCTAGTTTGGGCTCCCTCACAAATGGACTGTTTACGTGATAGCTGGCTTCCCCCAAAGCTAGTATCCGAAGAGAAGAAAGTGGAAGTGTATGGCATTTTTATAACCTCACGTTGGAAGTGACTTCATACTTCCCCTCATACTGAGTATCAGTTCCATCATATTCTGTTGGTTGAAGCAATCACACAGGCCCACCAGGTTCAAGGAGGAAGAGTCCTAGCATAGATCCACCTCTTGTAAGAGGAATATCAAAGTCACATTATTAGAAGAGTATGTATGACAGGATTATGGGCATGATCATCTTTAGAAAATATAATCTGCGACAGTCTGCCCTTAGGCCAAACAATTCATATCCCTGAACTTTCAAAATAAACCCAGCTCCTCCCTGAAGATCCCCCAAGACTTATCCCATGACAGCATCGACTTAAAGTCCCAGGATCTTAACAACAACAAAAACCCATAAAGTTGAAAGAAGTAGCAACAGCAACAAAAACCCAGAAAAGCATAACCTAAAACCAAAAATACGGCAGAAGGGATTTAAATAGGCAACGTTGATTTTTTGAAATGTTTGAGTGGATTCTTTGAAAAGGTGGTAAATAAAAATTATTTTAAAATAAGCTTTTCATTATTTTTCTACACACCTGTTTTAAAAACAAAAAACTCCTAGTGTATACAAATATACATATCATGTTATGGATAATTTGAAAATGACACTCTTTAAACATATAAAAATACATCCGTGGTTTTTTAACTTAAGATACATCTATTGATGGAGTAGTATGCAAGGATATACTACTCATGGCTATACTACTACTCACAGTACAGCAGCCCTATGAGTTAGAGGGGCAGACCACCTGAATAATGCCCCAATTGTGTGTGTGTGTGTGTGTGTGTGTTCCTGTCCCTCCAGATCTAAGTGAGATTAGCTTAGACCTCACATTTTGTGTACTGAATTTAGAAAGTCAGAATCTTCTCTGATCTTTCTAGTGACATTGTCCTGGGAGCAGTGGAGGTGAGCATGGCACCAAGGAGCCAGCTCCTAACACAAAATAGTTACTACATCAAGTGTCCATTTATTTCCTTCCTCCCCCGCCCCTGTCATCTTCTAATCCTTAGCATTAAATAGCAGTTCAGAGCAAATGTTAATCTAAAAGCACTGGTTCATAATTAGTAGATAGATATTGGAGTAGCCTAAATTCTCCTGGTAATTTCATGCAGGTCCATTGAGAATGGGTTACATCCCAGTGATAAAACATTAGGGGTGGACTCAGTGAGAGTACCAGGTTAGGAATCTTTACACAGGATTTATATTCACACCACCATACCAAAAATTTGTACCTGCTCCTCCTCAGCCTCCTTTTTAATATGTACTTCAGTTGTATAGTTTTCCTAATCAGCAGAATGTCAGTGAGTTTCAATTAGAGTGGAAGGAAAGGAAAAAGTGAAGGTGGATTTCTGAAAACCAGTAGGATGGCATTGGCTGTGTGATCTAAGATAAGTTACTCAGCCACTCTCTGCATATAGCATGGCAGGAAAAATGTTGTTAACAGTTGGCACCAGAATTTTGTTTAGCAAGTGTGCTGCTGTGTATGAAACTCTTTCTTGCAGACTTCTGGGAGTTAGGGAGAGACTCGGGAGCATGGTGTTGATTCCAGAGTTGAATGTGAGTAGTAGAAAATATAGAACCACTGGGATGAGCCAAAAGAGAGGAGATAAGGAATAAAGAAGGCTAGAGAAGGGAGAGGTGGTGAAGGAGCAGGAGAGAAATCTCTGGGAACCTTAGGCAGGTTGGCTGGAAAAGAACTGAAATGTCTAAAATCAGTTGTAGGTGGTTTTCTGGAAACTATGTGTTCTGATATTATTTCCCCGTGACCTCCCTCTCACCTTCTCTTACTCTTCAGATTTCTAATATATCCAGGCATTTTTATATATGGGGGGTGTGTGTGTGTGTGTGTGTGTGTGTGTGTGTGTGTGTGTGTAAATGGTGGAGGGACTATTTCATCTGGGATCAATATGGTCTGTGCTCTGAATAATGGCACTTAGGGGCAGAGAGGGACTTGAAAATGTAATTCTACTAGGAATATTCAGATTGAAATCCTGGCAAGTGCTACACTTGTACTGACTGCATGCCCCTTTGGAATGTGGAGACACCCTCTCGACTCACAAAGATATTCAGTTAGAGCCAAGGCATTTGTGCCCCAGCTTAACTGTGGGAGCCAACCTTAAATGTAAAGTCTGAAACTGGCTAATTATCTTACCAAACTCCATATGTGCTAAGAGCTTCTTTGGGGAAGGTGGTGGGGGTCCATCTGTGAACAGTTCCATTTCATGGAGTTCATTATGTATGCAGTGATTCAGATTGTTCAGCTATTAATGAACTTTACTAATTATCCTCACACAAAAGGCCAAGATGTAGTAATTATTAGTATGTCTGTGAATATTTCTATAGTCTCTGTGAAAATTACTTTATTGTTAAATTTATATTTGTAATTAATTTTACTGGAGCATATGAACCATGTGGATTAAATAGAATATAGTTTTAGAAATTATTAATTATAATTATATTTGATTATATATTGGTTAAAATAATGTTATATATTCTTATTGAAAAATGTTTGGCTTTCAACTTGAATTATAAGAACATGTCTCTAGAAGTTTCTATTACTAAATTGCTTTAATTTGTTTAATAGAAGGATTTTTTTAAATCAGAGTTTTAGTGTTTGGCTGATCTATAAATCATGATATGCATTTTGCCTTAAGTTTCCATTAGCTCTCGTATCTGGATCTCTGTGTGACACAGTGACACACACCTGCACACATAGCAACAGCCAAGGAGGAGAGCATCTTAAAAATCAGAGTTGTGGTGTAAATGATGGACAAGGGCAGAATATAAATTGATAGGACAGATGGCATATTTGATAAATTACTATTGCAAGTACTAGTGAAGGGAAAGGCAGAAGGCAGGCATGCCCACAAAATAAAATGATGTATTTTATTGATTATGAGATGTACCATTTTTTGTATTTTAGTATTTCTGAGACTGAGCTGCCTTTTATAGCCTCTGTTGAGCCGGTAGAAGCTGAAGCATAGTTGACACTGCCTGAGGGAGGAGGACCTTGGTCAGAGCTGCTCCTGTCCTGTCATCTTAATTGATGTTTGTGCATCATTGGCACTGCACGTATCAAGTTTGATTGGCATGTAAAATAATCCCTGAAAAGTTGGAATATCTATTGAGTATTAAAAAAGACATGAAAACTGAACAGTGGGGTGGCCAACTTGATTTATAAGCGAACTGTTATTTCGGGGAAATGATGGAAACAATTCTATGTTTTCTTGTAAAGCAGCAAAATAAGAGGGAAGAAAATTACCCACAAAGATGCAACTGTATTAGAAGTGGTTGCTAAGCTGGACGCAAAGTGATTCTCTATATCACATGCCAAAGGGTGCAAGTGAAAGCAGAAAAAAATCTCTCGAGGATACTGCAGGAAGATCCATAGCACTATTGTAAAAACGCTGAGTCCTAGTTTCTTTTTCAGTGTTCTTCTTTTCTGTATTATTGGAAAATAATATGATAACATCTTCTATGTGATGAAATATAATGTCTTTTAAATAAACGATACCTGCTAGTTACTCAGAAATTTAAATGATTAGATAAAAGAGATAGGAACCACCCTGTGGAGGAAGAGAGCCACGTAAAAGAGAGTATCCAAAGCTGTGCATAACCGTGAGGCACATGGGACTGGCGCGAGGAGAGGCAGGTGGGGCAGGGATTCACGTCGTCCTGATCTTTCAGTGAGAGCATTGGTGACAGACAAGTTGAAAGATACGCTTCAGTCAGATATGAAGTGGCGGACTTGGCCCGAACCTAGGTCTTTGGACTCTCTTTTCTTGGGAAGTAGTTGGAGATGCCACTTAGGGGGTTATAGTTGGTATCGCAGCTCAGAGAGTTCTGAATAGGAGAGAAAAGAAAACTGAGAGGCCCATAAATGACTTGACTGTTTATTAAAAGGGAAAGGGAGGATTTATTAATTTAGAAATAATTGTGTGAAACTCCTAGGGAGGCAAAAAAAAAAGGAGCGATTTCTGACTTTGTAACACTATATTATGATATTCTGCCGGCAACAGGAGGTATAAAAGAGTAGAAGAGGGGTGCCTGGGTGGCTCAGTTGGTTAAGCAACTGCCTTCGGCTCAGGTCATGATCCTGGAGTCCCGGGATCGAGTCCCGCATCGGGCTTCCTGCTCAGCAGGGAGTCTGCTTCTCCCTCTGACCCTCTGACCCTCTTCCCTCTCGTGCTGTCTATCTCTCATTCTCTCTCTCTCAAATAAATAAGTAAAATCTTTAAAAAAAAAAGAGTAGAAGAATACATGTTCAATAAATGTTAAAAAACACCACAGGAAGCCACAAGATTACTACTTAAACATGATGAACCAGCAGGAAAAAGACCACAGGCCACTACAAGTTAATACAGGAAACATTTTTATGAAGATGTAATTCACAATATCTCCTATTTCCAGTTGTTTTTTGGAGCTGTGGAAAACAGAAGCACCCCATCACAAAATGATTCCTTGTAGTGATATCTTTAACTAACCCCTAACCATTTCCCATCTGGATAAAAGGCAATTACTTGTTTCCAGGATAAATTGTGATTACCCCTTACCATGTTCTCTGCTTCTGTTTTCCTCTATGCTTTGCAGTCAATTCTCACAGCTAAATCATCTCATGATATTTTAACTGTGAGGTATTCTTCTTTAAATTCTTCAAATTACTTTCCTTCAAATGAGGCCAAGTCATTGTCCTTCCTTTCAAGTCACCTCTCTAACACTATGGGGCCCCTTCTCCTCTCGACCGCTCCTGCCATTTCTCCACTAGTATGGACCTTCAATCTTCAGTGACTACATGAGGCTCATGAGCCACACTCCCTATTTGGTGTCTTTTTTTTCTCATATTGGAATAGTTTCTGGTCTTTACTGCCGCCATCACCCCCTGTTAGATGTGTTTACAGTCCAAAGAGGGGGCAGTTAGCTAGTTCTTTCGCATACCACCAAGAATTGCCCACCAGTGGATGAGCAATCCCACAGCATTTCTCAAGTCCATTTACTTGCCCACTTCCGGACGACTACCATATCTTCCCCTCCGTCAAACCCCCAGCACATCCTCCTCATCCATCTCCTCCAGGTAATAACCTTGCTTTCTACTTACCTGAGAGAACAGAAGTGATGAGAAGGAAGCCCGCTCTCACCGTAGAATCCCAGTTCCCCCTGTGAATACAAGTACATGTCTTGTTTCTTCTTTTCCTTGTCTTTTAAATGTGTCTCTTTGTAGTAAAACTTTCCAAATCTTAGCCAGTTATTTAAATGGCATTCAGCAATATCAACCATGAATTTCAGTCCTGGCTAATATTTACCTGATGCAAGGTTGTTAACCTAGAATCCTCCTTTACCATCATTTTAAGAATTCCCTTCAGCGGGTGCCTGGGTGGCTCAGTCGTTAAGTGTCTGCCTTCGGCTCAGGTCATGATCCCAGGGTCCTGGGATCGAGTCCCGCATCGGGCTCCCTGCTCCTTGGGAGCCGGCTTCTCCCTCTGATTCTCTCCCTCTCTCTCTCCCTCTGTCCCTCATGAATAAATAAATAAAATATTTAAAAAAAGATTTTTTTAAGAATTCCCTTCACCTTCTACCTGTATTGCATCTCCTAATTCATATAACCTGTATCGTCTTCCTTGGATTATTTTTTTCATTTTGGTGGTGCCCATTCTCCCGTAGCTTCCCAGGGAAAGGTACGAAGTTTTGGGATCTTGCATGTCTGTCTTTATTCTACTCTCATACATGATTGGTATTTTTGCTAGGATTTTATTTCTAGTTTGGAAATCCTTTTCCTTTAGCATTTTGAGGATATTCCTCCAGTGTTTTCTAAATTCCAGTGTTGTTTGAGAAAATGGATGTCATTCTCATTCTTGATCTTTCATATATGACTTGGATTTCTATTTCTCCCTGCATTCCAAACTGGTCTTGTCTTTACTCCCGCTCCCATACCCTTCTCCCCAGCCCCCCACCTCAGTGTTTTGAAATTTCATAACGATGTGCCTCATTATTGGCCTGATTTATTCATTGTGCTGGTACTCAGTGGATCTTTTCAGTCTGCAAGTTCATGTCCTTCCACTTTGGAAAAAGTACTTAAGCTGTTTCTTATCTCCACATTGTCAACTGTGGTGTCAGTTGTCAGTTCTCATCTTACTTTACCTGTTAGCCCCACATGATACATTTGATCCCTCTCTCTTTCTGAATTCACGTTTCTCACTTAGCTCCCAAGTCAATACTTTTGATTCTCCTGCTGTTTCAAAAACCACTACTTCTTGGTAGATTTGCTGGCTTCTACTCATCTCTTAACCTTATAAACACTGGAGTGAAGGAATCGATCCTTTAACTTCTCTTTTTCTCTGTTTATTCATTCCCTACAGGATTTTTTGCAGTCTCATGGCTTTAAATGCTATCTATACTCTGATGACTCCTAAATTTGTACTGCGTCTAGGATCTATTTCTTTATCTCCAGACTCATATACCCAACTCCCAGCTTGGCTAACCTATTTGGATATCTAATATGAGTATCAAACTTAATGAGTACAGAACTCCTAATTTCCCTTCTCTAAAGCCTGTGTGTTCTACCATTTTCCCCATCTCAATAAACGGAAACTCAATTTTTCCAGTTGCTCAGTTCAAAAGCCTTGGAGTCTTTCTTGGCTTATCTCTTTCTCTCACACCTCACATTTTATTAAATCCAAGACCAAATTATGAGGAGCCTTCTTTCAAGCATTGTAACCATTTCTCACTTTCTCCACTGCCACCACCCTGGTCCAGGCTGCCATGATTTCTCTCCTTAATTATGGCAATAGTTTCCCAACAGATTTTTATGCATCCACCCTTACTACTTGTGCCATTTAGTAGCTTATTATGTCTCAGCTACAACTCACTTTCCTATACCTTGTTTTGTGATGCTAGACCCAAGACCGTACAAATCACATTTTTCCTTTGCCAGTTGAGTCCCTGTGAGGCTTTCCAATAGTGCCGGTGGGGCACTAGACAAAGGCTGGAGAAGGAAGAGGGGCTTTTGTTCTTCCTGTTGGCCTCCTGTGGGTTTCCTGTCCTCCTGTGGTTCTTGAGAGTATAGCCCTAGCAGCAGCTCCTTCCTATAGCAGTAGCTGATGCCAGTTGGCAATTTTTTCTAGCACTTTCAAACCACTCAACACGGATAAAAGATTCTTACTTTTGACTTTTAGTAATTTGGCATTTGGAATACTACAACCCAGTCTGAACAGTGTAGCCTGTTACGTTGGCATAAAGTAGAAGAATTAATTTCTGTGTGGCCATCCCAAATTCTTATGCTTCCTTCCTCTCTTTTCAGGCATGTTCTTCCTACATGGGCTTGTTTTTCTACCTTGAATTTCTGTTTCAGTCTGTAACAACTATTTTTTGGTGATGCTCTTTCAGCTCAGGGAAGAAATGGCTTATGTTAATTAATTTGGTCAGTTGTTTGCCTCTTACCTGTCAAGGTGTGAAGGTGTTAGGGACAGCAGTGGTGATGGTGAAGCAGTTGGAACGTCAGGTCAGGATCCCCAGCAGGGCATGAGGTCTTTGGAAAAGCATATGCTAGTTATATATTTAAATATTTATATTTGGAAAAGTTGGGGAATTTCCCTTTTACTTTCACAATTCCAAATTATAGGAAGCCAAGCTCGGCAATCTTTTTTTTTTGGTCGGGGTTGTTTAGGATTTGTAGAAGATCTGTGACTCTTAGAGGAGGTCACACCCACCTTGAGAAGAACACCAGAATCTGGAAAGACAGTGACCCAAGAGATCTTAATGCTTGTTAAAGAGGAATTTGGGTTAAAAAAAAAAAAGTCTGAGAAATTCTGCTTTACATTGACCCTTTTCCCCCTTTTCGTTCCCTTCCTCCTGTTCGGGTGATGTGTGTTCCTTGGTTCCAAGAGTCCTGTCCCCAAGGCAGAGCCCTATGATTTAGATCTTCTCAATGCCCAGTCCTTATCTTTTCTTCTTAAGATGATAACAAGTCATTTGATGAGCAGTTCTTTGTTGACATATTAATGGTTGATAGTGTGTTAATGGCCCTCCCACACTGGTTTTACTGGTACTATCTGGAGGAAACGAATAATTCTCTACCTAAGGAAATGCAGACACCTTGACTATTTTGGAGGGGGTGGTGTTGGGGAGGCATTTTAAGCAAAGGATTAGAAAGAAATATATATATTTTTTAAGATTTTATTTATTTATTTGAGAGGGAGGGAGGGAGAGCACAGGAGCGGGGGCAGAGGGAGAGGAGAAGCAGACCCTCCTGCTATGCAGGGAGCCCACACGGGGCTGGATTCTAGGACCCTGGGATCATGACCTAAGCTGAAGGCTGACGCTTAACCAACTGAGCCACCCAGGCGCTCCTAGAAAGGAATCTTTAGTGTTGTTTCTATCATACCATTTGTATGGCTAGTTATTCCTAGCTGCCACAAGATTAATGACAGCTTATGGGAAACAGACTCTATTTTTCTGAATTGCAAAGCCCCATCTACTTCTGTCCTGTAAGACCAGAGGCTCTTAGAAGGTTGTCTCCTTCCGGGGTTCCATCTCAGCTCATCATTGCAGCAAATTCTGTGAAACAAAAAGGCTGCATTTTTCAAATATTTGCTAGATAATACCCGTGCCAGATAGCAGTAAAAAGCCCAGAAGGCAGAGGTTTCGTAACACAATTTCTCATTAGATAAAGAAGTTTTCTGATTAAAAGCATTGTGCTACCATGCAAGAGCTTTCAGTTATTATTTGTTTGAGCATAATTCTTCTTATTAAAGTAATGTTTGCACACAGAGGCTTAAAGCCCTAGAAGATTGAAACTAGTGTTTATTAGTATTTACATTACCTGACCTCTGTTGCACTTAACCCTGTGGTTTTTGGCTTCCTTGAAATTCTTTTCTCCCTTGTGTCCCCACATACCTCTTTTTCCTCTTTGTTGCTAGCTTCCTTTGCTGGATTTCCTTTCATCTATCCCCTTAATGTTGGTGTTCCCCATTGTTGCCTCTCAGCTCTCTTTTTTCTCGCATTGGCCTTCCCTTGGGGAAAACAAGCATGGTTTTTTGGCATTTATAATACCACAACAACCCAGTCTGAACAATGTAGCCTGTTATGTTGGCATAAAGTAGAAGAATTAATTTCTGTGTGGCCATCCCAAACTTTTATTCTTCACCCTCAGCTGTAATGACCTCTGTGCAGATCTTTTACGGGCCTCGGTCCTCTTCTGTGCTTCAGACAACCATGGGCCTACCAGCTGTCTCTATTTAGAAGCTCCTCACATTCAGTATATCACCAAAGTGAATTAATTATCTTTCCCATTGAATCTTCCTTGTCCCTGCAGCAGTGATTAGCACCACCCATCCAGTCAGAGGCGACTGACCTTTAAGTCACCCTTGCATCCCCTCATTCCATCCTCCATATCTACTCAGCTGTCACTATTACTTTCACGTTATTCATGAACTCTGCCCTGTCTCATCATTTCCACTGTCATTGCCCTAGGCTGAAATGGTGTCTTAAGATCTTCCTTCAGTCCATTTTTTCCCCTACCATACAGATTTGTCTTCTAAAATCCAAAATTAAAAGTTTGTCTGGCTCCCCATTACTTTCTAAATAAGCCACGGCTGATCACCATCCTCCACTGCTTCCGTCCATTTGTCTCAAACTCCACCATCACTCATCACTCCCCAGAGACCTTGCTCACTAGGGCCTCTGCACACATGTGATGCCTTCTGCCTAAATTGTCCTCCTCATGGTCCTTTACAAGGCTTAGCTCTCAAAAGGCTGGACTCTGCCTTTTTTATCTTTTTGTTCACACAAAGTCAGTCTTCAGCAAGTAACTGGGTTATTATGTGCCATTCTGGTGAAATGCTTTATTCCAACTTAAAGTAAATCACCATAAATTAAAAAAAAATAGACCAAAGAATCATAAGAGAACTGAAAAATAAGGATAAGAGAAAATCAAATGCTAGAATCTGCAGGGAATTTCCACTAACTGCAGTGAGGAGGGAGCTGAGTCAAGAGTCATAATCCTAAACTAAGACTGCTGAACCCAGAATAGCACAGAAATCTGGGAAGAAGATGGGAAAAGACTATGAGTCAACCCCACTCTATCCACTGGCAAAGAAACACAGAAAATCCCAAAGCCATGTGAACCGTTCTTAGCTTGATAGTGTCATGCCTGTCCTTCCCCCCAGCAGTTCTTCTCTTTCTTCATCCACTTGGGAACCATACTTTACAATATATACAACTGCCATGGGTAGAGAGTGACAGGGAAACGCAGTGGTACTTTGCATGCTGTGGTGTGTAAGAGCTTTAGGAAGATGTTCAAGGAGGAAAGATATGAAGAAGAGCCCTAAGAATAGTTTAGCTGGAGGTAAAATTTTTACCTCCATCACTGACTGAAGAAGAACTGAAGCCTATGTATGACTCCCTAGCAGTCAGACCAGTTGGAGTAAAAGATCCTCCCTCAATCCAGCAGAACCATGAGATGAATGCTTGCAAGACATTGGAAACCAGGCTCAAAGCTCAACAGTTTTGTGTTCACTGTAGGTCTAGATCCAAGAGAGAAAATGTAGAAACACCTGAATGATTAGTAACTGCAGGTTAGAAGACACCATGCACCCATTCTGTAGTCAGATATTATTCTGGATCAGGTTTTATGATTCTCCCTCTCTCTCTCTCTCTGTTTACTGTTTAAGAAAAATAAATTAAATTTTAAAAATTTGGTATAGATCCTCCAAAACATTCTGCAACATGAGGGAAAGCAATTTAAAGACCCAGAGGGAAAAAAACAAATAAAAATTCTTTTCCAGAGGGAATAAAAGAAAAACTTCCAAAGCCTTAACTTGATATACTCAATATGAATTGTACTCAAGACAAGGAGTGTTTAGGAGAACTGAGAGTGAGCTGAAGGTGGAGATGCAAAGGGAGATGGCTAGGAGTAGGCAGAATTGCAAAGAAAGGAATAAATTTCACATTGGACACAACAAAGAGCAGAGTTACAGTGCAGAAAGTAAAGTTTGTAATATTTCAACTTTAAGAATGTAGAGAAATAAAACAAAGATGAATATAACAAAACATAACATGGAGGAAAAAGAAAGGAGACCCAACATGTAGGTTACAGGTTTTCCAAAGAAAAATCAAGAAAGAAAAAAATTAAGCCATCATCAGACCCAATTTATTTATTTATTTTCAAGATTTTATTTATTTATTTGAGAGAGAGAGAGAGCACAAGCAGGGGGAATGGCAGGCAGAGGGAGAAGCAGACTCCCTGCTGAGCAGGGAGCCCGATGCGGGGCTCAATCCCAGGACCTTGAGATCATGACCTAAGCCAAAGGCAGACACTTAACCGACTGAGCCACCCAGGCACCTCCATCAGACCCAATTAAAAAACTAAAAAAAAAATTTTTTTTAAACAGGACCTGAAACAGGTCCACAGATTAACATCACCTATCACATTCCAGGTCAGATTAATGGGGGAAAGACCCACATTAGACATATTATGACAACAGTTTTACATTCCAAAGATAACAAGAAAAATTCTATAAATATTCAGTCAAAAAACATGGTTTGCTTATAAAGGAGTAAGAATCAAAGTGGCTTCAGGCTTTTTCTGTATCATTAAATTCCAGGAGAAATGTCACAGTAGGTATAAAGATTTGAGAAGCCAAATTCTTTATCCAGTCAGGTTGTCATTTATATGTAATACAAGGGTTCACAAAATATTTTTGTCAAATACCCTTCTCTCTCTCTCTCTTTTTAAGATTTTTATTTATTAGAGAGAGAGTAAGAGCGCATGCGTGCGTGGAACGAGTGGGGGGTGGGGGCAGAGGGAGAGGGAGAAGCAGGCTCCCCACTGAGCAGGGAGCCTGATGAGAGGCTCGATCCCAGGACCCTGGGATCATAACCTGAGTGGAAGGCAGACACTTAACCAACTAAGCCACCCAGGTGTTCCTGTCAAATACCCTTCTTGAATTACTTGGATATTAACATGTTATATGTGTATCTCTATTATAGCTAAGAGGCAACTACACAGAATAAGAAATGTGCAGTATAAGGACTAATAATTAAAAAGTAATTAAAAATGCAGAGACTTTAAAACAGTAAATGTTTTAAAACCAGTTCTAGGGGTAGAGAGGAAAGACTTGGTTTGTAGTTTGATCGCTTCTGCAGTATTGTACTGCCATTGTGGCCAATTTCAAACTACCAAAGTGATGTCAAACGTGCAGTCGGAAAGAAAGGTGTGCAATTGACTCTCACATGCCTTTAGGGGCTGGCTGGCTTCAGTTGGATCAATTAGTTCACAATTTGGGGGAAAAATTTTTAAATTTCATCTCAGACCGTATACCAAAATCAATTCTATACTCATTGTATTAGCTACTTAGGGCTACCACAACAAATTACCACAATCTGGGTGGTTTAAACCAAGAGAAATTTACTGTCTTACAGCTCTGGAGGCTAGCAGGTGGGAATCAAGGTATCGGCAAGGCCATGCTCTTTCTGTTTCTCTAGGGAAGTGTCCTTCCTTTCCTCTTCCTCCCTCGCATCTGGTAGGGGCCCACAATCCTTGGAGTTTCTTGGTTTGTAGACTTATCACTCCAATCCTGCCTCTGTTATGTGGCATTCTCCCTCTGTGTGTCTATCTCTGTTTTCTCTTATAAGGATACCAGTCATTGGATTAGGCCACATCCTAATCTGCTATGACCTAATTTCAGTTTAACTAATTACATCACAAATACCCTATTTCCAAACAAGGTTACTTTCTTAGGTTGTGGATGGACATGGATTTGGGGGTGGGGGTAACACTATGCAACCCAGTATAGGATTAACATAAAATAAAATATAAGAAACAGACCACACAAAAAGTAGCATTGATGTGAATAGTTATTTTTTTCTGAGGATGCACGTAGTACTTTCTGCTGGAAGAAATCATAGGAGGATGTTTTATACATTTGAATCCAAAAATTTTAAATTTCTTCTGGTCAAAAACATGAACAAAATTGAAAACCCAACAATAATTTGGGAAAATACTAGTCAGATATAAAAATAAAAAGGATAGGGGTGCCTGGGTGGCACAGTCGTTAAGCTTCTGCCTTAGGCTCAGGTCATGATCCTAGGGTCCTGGGATTAAGCCCCACATCAGGCTCCCTGCTCCACGCGGAGTTTGCTTCTCCCTCTCCTGCTCGCCCTGCTTGTGTTCCCTCTCTCACTGTGTCTCTCTCTGTCAAATAAATAAGTGAAATCTTTAAAAAAAATTAAAAAGGGTAAATCTCTTTCATATATAAAAATAGTGTATAAATAGATATAAAAAGCACAGTCTCAGGAGATAATTGGGTATAAAGGTGGAAAAGTCACAGAGGAGTAAATACAGATAGCTGGCTTATGAAGTTAGTAAGTGTTCAACCATATTAGTAATGAAATACATTTACATTAAAACAGCAGCACGCTATCTATTTTTAACTTTTGAAGTAGCAAAAATAAAGAGAAACGATAACAATGATGATGTATATTCTCATGGGAGAATAATGTGAGAGTGAATTAGTGCAACCTTTCTTCTAGAAAAACAAAAGAATTGACATGTATCAAGAGCCTTAATAATGTTCCTACCTTTTGAATTCATAATAGCATTTCTAAAAGTCAATCCTAAAGTAATAATCTTCAAATGTATAAAGCATAAAGAAGTAGAAATCAAAAAAAGTATCAAGAATTAAGTATTATCTTGAGCAATTAGAAGTGCTCTATTGAGGATTTATTGCTGAGAATGTAATCTATTCTAGCTAGTTTAAGCATAAAGGGATTTATTTCAATAGATTTTTGAGTTGTCGGGAGGATGATGAAATACGAGGGAGTGGAGAACAGCTCCAAAGCCCCGCTGTTGAACTTGCTGCGCTCAGAGTGCAGAATCAGGAAGCCTCCCACCACACCGTGCAGCCCCAGCTCCAGGGCTGGCTCGACTCCTGCTACTTGAGCCAGAATCTCACTTTAAAAATGGACCCCATCTCTCCCTTCCCTTAACTCAGTTCAGAATTCAAGACAGACAGGTGCCTCCTTGGCCAAACCTACATCACAGCCAGAACGCTGGCTGTAAAGAAGTGTGGGAAATGCAGTTTTAGATTTCCAGTTTTGAGTAGAGGAAGATACAGAAGGAGGTTGAAATGGATAGTGTGTGATCCGGTCCATATATTTGCCACACTCTAAACACCCAAAATATAGGAAATGCATTCAGTGGCTTTCAGTGACTTTGGAGGGGTGCCTGGGTGGTTCGGTCTGTTGAGTGTCTGTTTTCCGCTTGGGTCATGATCCTGGGATCCTGGAATCGAGCACTGCGTCAGACTCCCCGCTAGGCAGAAAGCCTGCTTCTCTCTCTCCCTCTGCCACTGCGCCTGCTGTGCTCTCTCTCGCTCGCTCTCTCTCTCTGTCAAATAAATAAATAAACTCTTTAAATGACTTTGGAAATACTTCCTAATTTTTTTATCTAAAAAAGCATGAAATAGAAGCATATTTAATGTATAATCTCAATTATGTAGAAAATATTTGGAGAAAAAACACTCCAGAGAAGTATGTCAGTGCGTTAAAACTTGCATGAGATTGTGGGAGATCTTTTACTTAAGTACACCTTTTACTTTTTCTACAGTGATCATCCTCCACTAAAACAAGCAAACAAATGTTTGTTAACTAAGTACAGGTGTTAGTGACACGAATGGACAGAAAATAAATGTCCATTGTTATTTATTATGTGGTTTTAAGGTTTAAAGAAATCCAGAAAAGGACTGTTACTTTCACTTTAAACTTGGCTTTTTTACAGCAGTCGTGAGTTGTGGTGCTGGTAGAATAGTACAGAGCACAGTTTACCCATTTAGATATAAATTTAGGTGTGTATGTATTTGTCTATGTGATAAATAAATAAGTAAATAGATAAATATATATATTGTATATGTATAGTATTTAAGTATTTATGTTCAAGTACATAAGTTTTATATTTGGGTTCTTTAGAGAAACAGAACCAATAGGAGATACAGATATATTATATATATATATATATATAATATATATATATTTTTAATATATATATAT